>NC_136061.1:49872913-50619580 GCF_964261635.1 Lissotriton helveticus | reverse complement strand
GCCCCGGGGTGCGCGAGCCTCCGGTCACGCAGGTCACCAGAGGGTCAGGGCACTGGGGACGGGGCTCCACCGGGGCCCGGGGAGGCTCTCCCCAGCCTGGCTAGGGTTCGGAAGGTGGGACCAGGCCCGGGGCTTGAGCTCCGGCCGGCCGTCCCCGGGGTGCGCGAGCCCCCCGCCCCGCAGGCCACCAGAGGGTCAGGGCACTGGGGACGGGGCTCCACCGGGGCCCGGGGAGGCTCTCCCCAGCCTGTTTATGGTTCGGAAGGTGGGACCGGGCCCGGGGCTTGAGCTCCGGCCGGCCGGCCCCGGGGTGCGCAAGCCCCCCCGTCCCGCAGGCCTCCAGAGGGTCCGGGCGCTGGGGACGGGGCTCCCAGGGAGGCTCTCCCCGGCCTGGCTAGGGTTCGGAAGGTGGGACCGGGCCCGGGGCTTGAGCCCCGTCCGGCGGGGCCCGGTGATGCGGGAATACCCCTCCGTCCTGCAAGCCGGCCGGGGGTCCGGGGCGCCCTGGGACGGAGGGTCCATCGGGGGCCCAGACGAGGCTCTCCCCGGCCTGGCCTAGGGTTCGGAAAGCCGGGACTGGGGCCGGGACCGGGCCCGGGGCTCGAGCCCTGTCCGGCGGGGCTCGGTGGTGCGGGAATACCCCTCCGTCCTGCAAGCCGGCCGGGGGGTCCGGGGCGCCCGGGAACAGGGGGTCCACCGGGGGCCCAGGTGAGGCTCTCCCCGGCCTGGCCTAGGGTTCGGAAAGCCGGGACTGGGGCCGGGAGCGGGCCCGGGGCTCGAGCCGCGTCCGGCGGTGCCCGGTGGTGCGGGAATACCCCTCCGTCCTGCAAGCCGGCCAGGGGTCCGGGGCGCCCGGGACGGAGGGTCCACTGGGGGGGCCCGGGGAGGCCTGAAGCACCGGAGCCCTGCAGCCCCAGATCCCTGTAGCGCTGCAGCTCCCCGGAGCCCTGTAGCGCTGCAGCCCCCGGAGCCCTGCAGCTCCTGAGCCCTGCAGGCCCGGGGCAGGCAGATTGGCGTCATTTCGGTCCCGGCCATCTGGTCGCCCCTTTCGCCTCGGCCATCTGGTCGCCCGTAACGCTTTCCTATGGGGCGACCCGATGGCCGAACTTCCCTGGAAGTCCCGATGAGGTGCCATTTGCCTCCCGGATCCCAGCGAGGGCTCCAGGAGGTCGGGTACATTCGCGCCTTGGGTCCCCTCTGTCACCTCGCGTGCACAGATTACAAGAAAGGGGGGTAATTTTCCTCCGGATTACTAGGGAGAAGGGTACGCCCGGACACCCCTCCAAGGCTGGTGGTTCTCTGCCAGGGGGGCCAGATGGGCTATGCCTGGGTAACACCTCCCTAGGCCTCCCGGGGCTCCATCCAGGCCGACGGCATGGAAAAGTGCCCAGGACGGGCTCCATGCGACCCGTGCATTTGTCCCCCCGGACGCCCGGGGGGGGGTTCCATCCAGGCTGACGGCATGGCAGAGTGCCCAGGTCGGGCTCCATGGTTTTCACGGTGGTCCTCCCCTGGGTGCAGGGAGGCTCCAGGCCGACGCATGGAAAAGTGCCCAGGGCGGGCTCCACGCGTCCCGGGCATTCGTTCCCTTGGGGCCCGGGGCTCCATCCAGGCTGACGGCATGGCAGAGTGCCCGGGTCGGGCTCCATGGTTTTCACGGTGGTCCTTCCCTGGGTGTCGGGGCGCTCCAGGCCGACGGCATGGAAAAGTGCCCAGGACGGGCTCCACGCGTCCCGGGCATTCGTCCCCCTGGCGTCCGGGCCTGAGAGCTCCAGTGGTCCTCACTGTGCCTGAGGACTGTGCCTGACGGGCGATTTCAACTCCAACCTTATACAGCTCCTAGAAGACGAAGACAATATCATGGCTGCCTATGAGTTCTGGGCAGTGGAAACGCAGGAGATTCCCCCAGTCAACAAGACTGACCTAGTGGGAAAACAGTTGATGTGGGCCCTGGAAAATCAGGGTCTGCGCGTATTAAATGGAAGAATTAAACAGGATAAACCCCCCTTAATCACCTACATAAGCCCGAGTGCAAACACAATTCTGGACTACACCATCGTCTCGCTCCCTCTGCTGGGTTTAGTCAAAAGCTTCCAAATTCAATGTACAGTGGATAGTGACCATTCAATGCAACATATTGAGATCAATTTGGCACCTTTTAAACATCTAAAAGCACAATCGACAGCTGGGGAATTAACAACGATCAATCTGAAGCGTATAAGGTGGACGACTAATTCACTACCACAAATAGCCAAAGATGCCAAACACCTACTTCAAACCACAACCAATGGAAGTGAACTGTGTGCAGAAGCATGGACCTCTTTTTTGAATAGGCTACCAAAAACTAGAGTCAATTTGAGCAATAAATCCAACCTAAAGAAATGGGGTCAGTTTAGCAAGACCATACTATCCTTAAGAAGGCGCCTGCGGAAGTGTATGAGGCAAGCAAAGGGCCACAGTTCAAACTCTCACGTCTGGCAAACAGTCCGATCAATCAGGAAACAATATAAAAAACTACTTTGGATTGAAAAAAGAACTCCATTCACAGAATTCTGGACCAAGTTATTATACAACGCAAAAAAATCTGATTCAAGACCATTTTGGGCACAGGTAAATTCATTAAATAGATCAGGACAAACAATAAGCACGACCTGTGTCACGGAAAAAGCATGGACTTAACATTTACTGGACACCTTCTCAGTAAACCCATCGGTGCCACCCACAACAATATCTAATAACACACTAAAAACAGTGGAACTGAGGACCCCGGCAGCTATAAAATTTAAGAACCTGAATGTCAACCAGCCGTGTGGAAATCAGACATCCAGTACAGATGCGGAATTTGAAACATTGAAAATAATTAAAAGAAGCAGGCAAGACTGTGCTCCAGGACCAAATGGTGTTGATACAGCAAGATTTCGCATCACGACTTGCTCGAGTCAAGAACCTCGAATCTGTTATAATCCTATAATACCATTTGTATGTTTACTAATTTCCTTTATTTTGATATGCGTGTATATTAGTGACGCTTGCCTATGTGTTTTATTAATACGAATAACCCTTGTATAATAATATGGCCGCTGTTTTGAATTTTGCTTCTGCGCATGCGTTAGACATACTCACGTGATGAGACGTAGTTGCAATTCTGGAGGGAAAGGGTGCGCATGCGTAATAGCCATAAAATGGCCGCTTCTGTATTAACGTGGTGAAGCTCGTGCAGATGCTCTTGTGTTATTGTGTGATGCTCTAATCTATAACTGCATAGTATATTTTTAAAATTGATAAACCTGAAGTACAAAATCATGATATGTAGTACCTTCATTTATTTCTATGTTTTAATTTGTTTTCGCTTACTTTTTATGTATCCTCGGCATGGAGGGGTGATGGGGTGCTTGGGAGTCCATTTTGGAGTGCAGTACTGCGCAGGACCAGAAGTGGCGAGGTGGCATTGACACAGCGCCAAGAGAAAGTCGCTGCCAAGACGTGCCTGGGAAGATGCACCTTCACCCAGCCAGAGAAACTGAAATGTGTTACATTATTAACAATGTATTTCTTTCTATTGTATTCAGTGCGACTTCCCATGGGAACCCCAATCTTGCTAGGCGGTACCCTAGAATGTAAATTAGGCCTTAGAAAAGTCTGTTCTGATTGGTGTGTTAACCCATCCTACCTTAGGACCAATTGAAATTGGGGATTCTGACACTTTGCAACATTGGGGGGTGGTACACTGACCCGAAAACAGTATAACTAGCCTAGGTTCACCTAGGGAATTTGTCCGACTTGTCTGAATAGCTGACCTGTCACTGACCCAACGCACTCAATAGGTGACTGAATACAGAGCGCTGCGGAGCACTCTGTCCGAATTTGACCATAGACTCAAAGGTTTTACTAAACCTTAAGTGCTGGCGGAGCACTTTGCTGGGGAGTTCGCTAACCCAATCGGGGTTCTGACTGATAGCTGCAGAGAGGGTGGAGCGCAGGCGTTGCTTCCAAACTGCGGGTGCTGGTCGTGCCTTGGTGGTCCTGTCCTGATCCTAATCTGGTTTTCCTGTCCTGTCCTGGGGTGTCCATTCTGCACCTGCTGTCCCATAGCTGACTGTCCTTCCGTGGGGTATTCCCTGTCCTTGACTGACCCATGGCCAGGGTTGGTTTTCACACCATTCTAGGTAAATATTGCCGAGAACTCTATACTGCACCTTCTATTTTTCTGTCTTTGCTTCAATAAAGACATACCTTTGCATACGGTAATTTTCCATGTTTTTGGCAATCTACTATATGAAAAGTCATTGCATTTTATTTTTCATAGCATGTTCCTATGTTACCCTTCCTTTTAGTACAAACTCTCCGTACTACTTTGAATTATAGATGTGGTTTATAATTTTCTCCTGCAAACTGACCTGAAGTAAATGTTGCTATAATTTGGCATACTCCATTCTTTCCCCTGCCTATAGGTGTATAGAATTTATCTAAGTTCTCTCTCTAACCCTAAAGTGTTTCCCAGTAATAAATTTCTAGTACGTACATAAATTTGCCCTTTATAGATACCCATTCTCGAATTTCATTTCTGAAATCTGCTTAGCATATGTTATGTTCTCACCGTTTTAGAAACCTCAAATGATTGCCCTTACTTTGTTTCTCTATGGTTATGTGATTTTCGTTATCTTGATTATCGATTGTCTTTTGACTGTAAACCTCATGATTTCCGGAACTGATTTCTAGATAAAATTTTAAAACTTCCCAGTAGTCTGTGGTTATTTGATGAATACTGAAGAAATAAAATCGGTATTTGTATATTTGGCTGCCTTTCCTTCACAGCTAGCTCCCTGATCCCTGATGGTCATAGGTACCCGTAACGGTGGAGTGGTAAGTCGGGTACACTAGAGAATAAATAGGAAAGAATTAGGGTTGCTGATGGAAGAGTTGTAAGGTCACCTGATTAATGTATATGGTGAATTGAAGTTTATGGGCCCGACACACATATGGTAGAATTAATGGTCGGGTGACCTGCGATCTCTATCAGTATTTTACTGGTAGCACAGAGGATGGTTAGGGAATAGCTAAAGGTTAGGTAGGACTAGTTAAAATAGCTAAGTTGGATGCTGCTAAATAACGAACCTTAGTGCTGCTACGAGGGTAGGCAGTTCAGGTGATTTGATCACTCACTTGGAATGTTTGCTTTGAAATATTATGAAATGTTTTAAAATTGTTTTTCCTATTATTGTACTGATACATGTATTAACCCATTCGTTAGTTACTGTTAAGTGTTTGTTGGGAATCCCCGGGGAATTGAATAGCGAGTGGTGAAGAGAATCCACTTGCTTTGAGGTCACTGGCTTTTAGGAAATTTGGTGCAGGTTAGGCAGAACTGGAAGCACTGACTAGGGTTTTCTGGATGTATGGTTGAATAAATGTTAGCAACGAGGTTCATTGGCAAAATTCCTATTGTGGCATAACCTAGTGAGGGTCACACCGGAAAAGTAGCAGGTTCATCGGAGCTTGGGGGAAAGCAAAGGGGCTCGCTGGTGAAACTTTAGACTTGGATATATCCCGGAAAGGTGGATGAGTCTAGGGAAGTAGCAGGTTCTCCAATGCTTGTGTGAAGGATAGGCAGAAGAGATCTATCCGTAGGGTGTGAAAAGTAAATGGAAGTAGTTTACTTGCAGTAAAACAAAATTCTTTCCTGTCTAGACACTTGAGTACAGTGGCGAATGTGTATTCGTTGTAAAATAACTGAGCACTAGCACTTTAGAAAGAAAGAAAGTTTCCGTTACCTTGTGAAGGAGGGAGTCAGTTGCGAAGCTGCTCTGACGTCACTCTGAGCCACGCTGGGATTGGTAGACGCAGCGGGCGTGTAGCGGAGCTGGAATTGTAAAGGAGGGGTGAGTGCCGAAGCGTGAGAACTGTCTCGCGAAAAGGCCGCGCACCCATTGGTCGAAATTATTTGAAACCGTGCATTTCATTGGTTGCACGAAAATAAAAGACGCACTTGGATTGGAAGTGATTTGTAAACAGAGTCACTCGTAGAAATCGTATGTGGCATTCGTATAGACCGCATACCAGACCTGATCCTCGGTGTATGGGGTTTGAGAAAGATCAGTGGAAAGGGCATAACACCAGCATTATGTACGGAAACAAGAGAAAATTGTCCCTTGTAAACAAAGTAAAGAATTATTTCAAAAAGGACAAGCCGATTAAAACTAGAGAAGGTGTTGTCATTCCGCCACCGAATACTCCCGCATCTTTCATGATGTTTGATAAAGGGTACAACACATGTGTATGGTTGGAAAATTGGGCGGAATACACAAAAGATGACGGAGTATTGGCTTTTCCGTTAGAAGGAACATTTAACAGTAGGATTTTATTCAATTTGAGAACCCGAATGAACGATTTACATCCCAGACCTAGATTAACGCAGTACGAAGCCCTAGAAGAATGGGAGATTGAGGCTTTTGAAAGGGATAAGCCCCGAATGGATAAAGGGTTAACTAAATTTTATCCAAAGTTGAAGCAGGAAGCCCGAGCCAAAAAGATGAAACAGTGGAGACAAAATATGATTGTAGAAGGACTGTTACCAATGATGCCAGTGGGTGGCCCTCCTACAGGGGAGAAAAAGACAGAAAAAAGTAAACATTGGGTGCCCATTGGGGAGTCGGATGATGAATTATTAGACGATATGTTAATAAGAAGTCCACCTCCTTATAATGAATGACACCGACCTTGCAGTGAAGGGGATAATTCTCGAAGACTTCATCTCCAGGATGAGGCCAGATCTGCCAGTGTAGGAGGGGGTTGCCTCATACCTCCCTATACCGTGAGTTTAGGTCCCGTAGATACAAGAGATATTTATCCAAGAATACCAGCTAGTGGGGATGCAAGATACTCCCGTGAAAGAGACTTTTTCTCTAGACCTCCCTACGAAGGTGAGGCAAGACCATCAGGTTCAGGAATGCCGTTCTTACAGCCTCTATATGAAAAGGAACCAAGATCCCCAGGTACAGGAAGTTTGTTCCCAAGACCTAATTATGGTGAAGGACCAAGTGAGACACATCCCACTGCCCCGAGTTATGCTCCCACTCTGACCCCGCAGGTGTTACATGACAAATCCTTAGAGAGATTATTGGAAGAAAAGGAGCGGGAGGTTCTAGCAAAGCAAAGAGCTGAGATAATTCAGAAAATCTCCCAGTTAAATACCAGTCTTGAAGCCTTGACAATCCCAGTAACTATCGGACCGGTGGTTCCGTTGTATGGGGACCGGCAAGAGAGTCCAAAACCTCCAGTCATTACCCCGATCATAGCACAGCCAAGACCAGAACCCTTAATTGTAGATGACCAGACAAGTGAATGTGAGTCTGAGGTCTCGCTACTGGATCTGCCCATTAGAAATACAGGGAAAAGGATACAGAAAAGACATAATCCTTTCAACACGAGGGAGATTCAAATGGAATCGACTTCGGGTACTAAGAGTGTCACGCCGGTGACTCCTGAAGAAATTGAAAGATGAAGTCAAGAATTAGAAAAACAAACTCCGCAGACGAAACCCTTAGATCTCTACAAATTGAGAGTAGAAATAGAAGAATTAATGGCAGGAAATGTAGGATTAGACAGATTAAATACCTACTCTGAGGAAGAACTGTTGTTTATTTGCAAAAGTCTTACCCGCAATGCCCGAGTACTACATGAAAAATTGACAGACACTGCTGCGAGCATGGGAATAGATATTTCTAAATCGAAACCCTTGCAGAAACCGTACAGAGCAGATTTTTCAGACAAAGATTTGGAAAGCCTGAATGTGTCAGGGAAAAAGGCACAGGTCAAGGAACTATTGACAGTGTTGCAGAAATGGGGAGATGTGGAAAGATGGAAAGCCAGGTGGGCCAAAAAGAAAGATGAGGCTAGATCCAAACAAGCGACCCCAGAATTCGTTCTAAAAGAAGCTGACAAGCCAGAGCAGTTATACCCTATGCGAGAAGTGCCAGGGGGAAAATATGTGCACGGTCCGTGGTCCAGACAGGATATTGTGTCCTTTACCAATGATTTCCCGAAATTACGAGAGAAGCCTGTGGATTGGTACAGGCAGGTGGAAGGTGCAGAAATGCTTATGGAAGGACCTGGATGGGTTCTTCGATATTGTGGTCCCTGTGGATTTATGGACCGAGTGTAAGATCGCCATAGGTTGGCCTAGTGAGGAATACCCGAGGGACCATGTCACAGGAGCACCCTCTGATGAAGTGATGAAAAAATATGACCAGGTAATATTACACCTGAAGGGAAAAGTGCCTGCAAAGGAAACTGATTGGACCAAGATAGATAGAACCACGCAGGAAAGGGATGAGACTGTACACTCCTTTTATGAAAGACTGTTGCAGGTGTTTAAAACATACAGTGGCATAGATAACATCGAGATGAAGGACATGACCCATTTTATTTACAGGTTTGTAAACGGTTTAAGACCCGAAATTTGTCAGTGGATAAAAGATAATAAAATTTGTTGGCAATCCAAGAAAATGGATGAGGTCCTACGGTACGCAAAGTACTGTGAGGACGAAATGGCAGAAAAGCGAAAGGCTTTGAAGGAGAAGGTCATGTGGGCACAGGTAAAATTAGCTGAGCAGCAAGAAAAGCAATTGAATAAGTTAAATAAGACTACTCAGAACCAAGGCCCTGGGGGGGGGGGGAGAAAGCCCCGAGCAAAGATGAGCAGAGAGGAAGCTAAAAAGAAATTTCCCTGCCACCAGTGTGGAGAAATTGGACATTGGCGAGACGAGTGTCCGTATTTACAGCATGATAATACCCAAACCCCTGATTTAATTCCATAGACGTAGAATGAAAAACCAAGAAAGACCCAGCAGCAGGTAAAATTGCCCCGAGCGCCAAAACCTAATTTTAAGGGAAAATCACCGCAGGGTGGCGACGTAGAGATCTGGGGAGGCAATGAGAACAGAAATGCAGCAACTTCGCAGTATTTGTTAAATGACACCTTTTTCTGTGACGACCAGTACTGACGGGGCCTGAGAGGGGAGGACAAGGAGTGTGTACTTGGCGCCTCCTTGCCGGTAGACCAGTCAGGGCCATACATTGAAGGAAAGGTTGATGGAAATGATGTCACCTTTGGACACTGGTGCTACCCGTTCTACTGTGAGAACAGCGGACGTTCCAAACCTACCCCTCTCGGGAGAAGCAATCCAGGTAGTAGGTGTATCTAATCAATTGATTAGTACCCCAGTTACTGAGCCCATGGAGATCACAATAGGGAACTTTAAAGAAATGCATAGATATGTCGTTTGTGATACCAGTCCAGTAAACTTACTGGGACGTGATTTGCTGTGCAAAATGAACTGTACTATCTTTTGCACACCAAAAGGCGTCGAAATTCAGACACCAGATGAAGATGGCATCTATAAATTAATGTTAATCAGACCTGACTCAGAAATTAAACGAATGACTATACAAGACTTACCTGAAGAACTTCAACAGACAGTGAAACCAGAGGTATGGGACTTTACTGGAAAGGATGTAGGATTAATGGCAAATGTAGATCCCATACAAATAGCCATGAAAGAAAATGCAGTTTACCCTAATACCAAGCCCTACAGGATGAGTGCCGAAGTAAGAGCAGGAGTTGCCATTGAAATACAGAAATTGCTAGAAGCAAACATCATACAAGAAGTGATGAGCAGCCCGTGTAATTCCCCCATAATTGGAATCAAGAAACCTAGTGGCAAGTACAGAGTAGTGCAGGACCTGAGAAAGGTAAACATGATTGTGGTTCCTTGCTGTCCTATTGTCCCGAACCCCGCAGTGATCCTGTATCAGATTCCCTGGGATGCTGAGTGGTTCACTGTGATAGACCTATGTCACGCATTCTTTTCGATCCCATTGCATCCAGACAGCAAATTTCTTTTCTCATTTGCTTTCAACAGTCACGTTTATGTTTGGAATCGTGTCCCCCAGGGGTACACAGAAAGCCACTCTATCTTTAATCAGATCTTGAAAAAATGCCTTGAATCTTTAGTCTTACCTGGAAAGTCTGTACTGGTGCAATATATTGACGATCTCTTGGTGGCGTCTAAAAGTCATAGAGATTGCGTGATTGACACCATTGCCTTACTGAACCACCTAGGTGAAAAGGGACATAAAGTGGCCCCTGAAAAATTGCAGTTTTGTTCAAAATCAGTAAAATATCTGGGGCACCAGATAGAGAAAGGCGTCAGAAAAGTCACCTCAGAGAGAGTCAGAATAATTCAAAATATGCAGTTACCCCGTACTCAGAAAGAAGTCAGAATGTTCCTCGGAGTTGTAGGTTACTGCAGGCAATGGATTGTGGGATTCGCAGTCCTAGCTAAGCCTTTGATAAAAATGACCAAGAAAGGAGCTAAGGACCCAGTGGAATGGGATGATAAGAGCTTAACAGCCTTCACTCAGTTGCGAGATTGTCTGTGCACAGCCCCTGCTTTGGGAATGCCTGACTATTCTAAGGAGTTTGCCCTATTCTGTGACACTCGGGATAATTGTGCATTGTCAGTCCTAACTCAGGAGCATGGCTTGACCAGACGACCCGTGGCATATTTCTCTGCCACTTTGGATCCAGTGGCTGCTGGATTACCTGGGTGTCTGAAAGCAGTAGCTGCAACTTGCACGAGTTTAGAACAGAGTGAATCCATTGTCATGGGACATCCTGTAACTGTGTATGTTCCACACGCAGTTGTAATTTTATTGACCCGAACGAAGACTCAGTATCTCACCCCTAGTCGGCAGACTAAATACGAGAGGATTCTCGTGGGTGCTGCAAATGTAGTCATCACTCGGTGTAATATTTTGAACCCAGCCACTCTACTCCCTGACTCAATGGTAATGGAAGCTGAGGGAGAGAATGAGCATGACTGCATTAACCTGACAGAATTCAGTACTAAACCTCGCCCAGACATTAAGGAAACACCTTTGCCTGTACATGATGAGGAGTTCTTTGTGGATGGCTCATGTATGAGACACGAACTTGGAGGCCTAAGCGCTGCTTATGCTGTAGTCACCTTAGACAGCATTAAAGAAGCATCATGTTTATTTGGAATAAAGTCTGCTCAAGTAGCCGAATTGATAGCATTGATAAGAGCTTGTAAAATTGGGAAAAAACAAAGAATAACAGTGTACACTGACAGTCAGTACTGTTATGGGGTTGTGCATGACTTTGGCCAATTATGGCTACAAAGAGAATGCCTGACTTCATCAGGTACCCCCATTCGAAATGGAAAGGTTGTACAAGACCTTTTAGAGGCAATCCAATTACCAAAAGAATTGGCAGTGGTCAAATGTGTTGCTCATAAAAAGGGCCTTGACCCTGTATCTTTGGGAAATGATTTTGCTGATCAAGTGGCAAAACAATGTGCTAAGGATCGCATGTCAATAAATATCAAACTGGGAGGGACTGGAAACAGCTGCCAACTTATGGTGTTTGAAGAAGTGCCTACCTGGGATGAGGTGAGAGAGTGTCAGCATGCGGTACCATCAGAAGAGAGAGAGAAGTGGAGGGAACTTGGTTGTCGACCAAGACGTGAGGATGGTGTCATTGTGGGCCCAAATGGTATGCCTGTGTTACCTAGGCACCTACTTGCCACTATGGCCAGACTGATACATGGAAATTCACACACTGGTAGGGATGCCATGGTTCTGGTGTTTCAACAGACCTGGTATAACCCGAAGTTCAGGAAGGTAGCAGAATCACTCTGCCAGAGGTGCTTGACGTGTCAACAGTTCAACGCTGGCAAAAGAACAGTAGTTGAACTGGGAAAAATTGGGAAATCAGGGGGTCCCTTTGTGAGAATACAGATTGACTTCATCACCATGCCTCGTTGTGAGGGAAAAAGATATGTCCTTGTCATTGTCTGCCTATTTTCAAAATGGGTGGAAGCTTACCCTGCCAAACAGAGTGACGCCATAACCGTAGCCAAACTGTTACTGAAAGAATTGATACCTAGGTTCGGGGTTCCAGTCACTATTGAATCAGATAGAGGCAGACATTTTCAGAATGAGGTAATCGAACAGCTCTGTAAAGCATTTGGAATCACACAAAAGCTGCACTGTGCACATCGTCCAGAGGCTTCTGGAGTAGTAGAGCAAATAAATGGCACTATAAAATCGAGATTAGCAAAAATGTGTGACTCCACTGGAATGAACTGGATAACTGCCTTGCCTCTTGTTCTGATGGGACTCAGAAGTATTCCAGACCGGAAAACAGGCCTGAGCCCCCATGAAATCTTGATGGGAAGAGTAATGAGACACGCATGGGTACCAGGATACAAACTGTTAAGCATTACTGATGATTTGGTACTTGAGTACTGCAAGCAACTGGGTGACCAAGTGCGTTCTATCTCTCGCCAGATTGGGGAAGACGCCGTCGCCAACCCGACAACTCCAGTTCACAAATTGGTTCCTGGTGACTGGGTTAGAATCAAGAAGCATACTCGTTCGAGTTGCCTTGCACCGAGGTGGGGAGAAAAGCACCAGATAATACTGGTGACCACGACAGCGGTGAAGTGTGCAGGCGTTCCCAAGTGGATCCATGCCAGCCATACACAGAAGGTAATTCCGGACAAAGAACCTGGAGCTGAAGGTTGTCCAGCTGAGGGGTCTGCAGACGTCGGTCCTGAAGTAGCTGATGACGAACAGCCGAGCACCAGCCAAGAAGATTGGATACCTATAATCGACCTAACTGAAGACCCAATCAGAACAAGAGAGCGAACCTACGAAGATAGAGAGTGGAATAGAGAGGTTGAGATAGGCACAGGCGAAGACCCTCAGATCATTGAGATTCACGTCAAGTCTGAGGACGAAGAGGAAGGTCAGGCAGGGACAGAACAGGTGATTGACACACCTCCACTAACTCCTGAAATCGAAAAGGGACAGATTAGAACTAGTGTAAAAGTTCGAGCAGAAGAAAATCAAGGGATCGAAGTGCTTGATCAGGATCAGATAGAACTAGAAGAACGTGTTCAGGACGCAGAAACAGAGACATTCGAAAGCCAAAACCAAAATTCACCTGAACCAGGCCCGCTTAGTAACCAGGCAGAAGAAATAGATACAAGACCTGGGACTAGTCAGACAGGAAGGGAAGAGAAAGAAGCAGAAGTGCCACAAACAAATGAAAATAAAAGAGCATTAGAAGAAAGCCAAATCACAGTGCCAGCCAAAAGACTCAAGAAAAAGAAAAATATCGAACCAAGATATATTAAGAGACTGAGACTGAGAATAAAAACAGTAGAAGAGAAACTTGCAGACAGAAGGAAAAGTCCACGAATTATAGAGCAAGCTGGAGAAAGTTCCAAAAGAAGGAGTGATCGAATAAAAAGACTGAACGAAAAATACCAGGATCCTGAATGGACATACTTAGTACTGGAGAAATTTGAGGATCTTGATATCTCTGACGAAAGTGACGGAGAACAGATTGCTGATCTGTCTGCCGAAGAAGACGAACTCACCTGAAGTTGTGCAGAGTAAGCTACCTGTGCAAAGTTACAAAGAGGGGTTTAAACTTCTTCTGAGCAAAATGTCTGATTCAAGAGTGAATGGAAGGCCTAGTCGCAGTTGTTGCAAAACATGCTGCAAAGTATGTATATGTAGTGTAGCTATAGTAATAATAGTTTGGATAGGACTAACAGTTTTCATTCCTTTTATGGTAAGCAAAAATACTAATATTGACCCTACTCAGACTACCGACACTGAAGAACTAACAACACGAAGTGTAGAAAGACGTGAAAAAGCACTCAGACAAACAAAACGAGACTTAGAAGCATCAGATGAGGAAGGACTACATTATCATGGAGTTAAGAACCAGACTCATTTAAATGTTTTTGCAAACCTGTTAGTACATTATGTAGAAACTATGGAGATAGAAGATTGCTATGTCTGCATGAAGCTACCTACTTCTGTAGCTGAAGGCATGACTTATCACCATCTACCTTTGACTTACGGAATTTCCTGTAGTATTTTAGCAAGCTTATTTTACAAAAGAGGACTGTTACAGTACTACTACTCAAACTCAGACGTGATATTTTCTGAACTTCCTATACGTGGAAATCTGAATCCTGCACATACTAAAAGTGACGTTACACGTTATATGGGAGAATACTTTCTGACTATAGGTACCATAGACCTAAATGACGCACACAGGGACAACTTGACCTGTTCATTACATGAACAAGAGAAAATGTTTTTAAACATGGCAGAGAAAAGAAGGGAGAGTTTCCAAAGAAAGGCAAATGATAAGGGACAGAAAACTCCTAAATGGGCTGAGAACATGGAAAGCACCTCAGATGGTGCGAGTGGTCCTGCTTTGTAGCTGGATTTCGAAAGGAAAGGGAAACTCTGTCTTCACCGCGAGAAGACTAGTTATTATAATAACATTTTCATTGGTTCCAGTCAATGTGAACACAATTACAAGGTAATTGGAGGTTGGGGATTCAAAAATGGGTCAGAACCTGTGTTTCCCGGGATTTATTATATATGTGGAAATGTAGTGTAGTTCCTATTATCCCAATAGGCTCTGCGCATTGGAATAATACCTTCAATAGTATAGGCCTAGACCAGACGTTAACTAGGTCTTCTATTGTCGATATTAGACTTAAAGTTTTGGGTTTGCCAGCTAGCTCAGAGTTCACTAGAAACTTTCTCGAATAGGCAAGGAGGAGTTGAACCTCCCTGGATAGACAAGAAGGGATTTAGTTTCTGACAACCATAGAACATGACAACTTTGCTCTCCCCTAATCAAGAGTGTATCTCTAGAGTCGTGTGAAAACAAAAGACAACTTATTTTACTCAGTCAGTACGTGCATTCTTAGTCTCACCAGATTGTAGAGAAAAGGAAGAGACGGGCGTGTTCAATAAAAGATGGTATTTATTGATCAGTCTCTTTTCTCATACAAGAGAAATGGATCGATATTATCGCAATACTTATGGTTAAGTAAAGTGCATACAATAAAAGCAGAAGTATAAAATAATACTGTAAAAACATTTATATGGTTTCTAAGCCATAAGGTGGTTTAAAATGGATAAAATAGATACATACACATATACATTTGACTAATCGTACTCAACTGGTGTTTCTAACTACGCCTACCCCAGTGTACCTGACCTAAGCCTAATACGTGGGCGGGAATAGAAAGTAGCAGTTTAAGTTAAGTTTGTTTTGCCAAGTGACTGACTCAAGAATTCTCTGCAAGGGGTTATTCAGTTCTGTACCTGGAATTTAGGATGAATGAGGGATGGTATCTCTCGTCTCTGGTCTCGATATTCCAAGCTGCCTGCGAGGGCTGCTCGGAAGCGCCGGAGCTGGATTTCTCGGCAGGAGAAAGCAGCGTCTCGTTCTCAGCGCGTCAGGAAGGCGGGGCTGCGCCAGCGGGGTCTGCTCTGCTCTGGGCTTCGGCAAGTCTGGCTGCTCCGATCTCGTCACCACCGCGTGTGTTTGCTTAAGGCAATACCGGTAATATTTATACCTGTAAGGTGCCGAGATTGACGTAAGGATGGACATAGATACGTCAATAAGGATGTCATACGAGCTGGTCGTTAGCACATTCTTTTGCTGAAGTTCTCGGTGAAATCAAAACAATGGCCGCAGGGTTTTTCCCAGGTTGTCATAGGTTTGATATGTTTTGAGAACTCCGTATGCCTTATCAGGGGCTGGAGGAATATTGCTTGTCTAATTAGATGGCAAGCGTTATGACCTAATCAGATAACACGTTCCTGTGCCGTGGTGTGGCTTCATCAGATAACGGTTTCTGCATCATGGGATGGCTGCTAGTTAACTTGTTAACCAGAACAGGGTCAGGAATAGGGGGATCGATACAGAACCTATAGGAATACATCACACCCACTCCACGCTAACTATGGCCATATTTACGAATCTAGGCATAGTAAAACATACTGTAGAGCATCGTGTATACCTTACCACCCCAAAATACATATAATGCATTTCGAAATTATCTAATATACGTAAAAAGCAGTCACATGTATTATATGCACTCACGCTGTAGAATAATGCTAAAGTAATCACGCATATGCATACACTATTGCTAAGTTGTATATGAGAATTTACACATGAAATGGCTCTTAATACAGAAAAAAAGTTCGAGAAAACTTCATCACAGAATAAAAATAATTATGAACATACCAGCGGGCAGCTAATGTCTATAAAGTTTCTAAAAATAGAAATTTTAGTTCTCTAAGAATAGTTCTTACTTTAAGCAGATGATTAGTGTCCCGAAAAAATCGTAAAAATATTTTGGGGCTGCTGAAAAAATTGCTGTCCGTGAACTGGAGGGGAAATTGTTCATGTAATTTTATCATTAAAGTTGAAGGCCAAATTCAGGGTGTTGGGAACGCCGTGTGCTAGCTTGCTCAAAAGTCTCTATTTCTGCTCTGGTGAGAACATCATATCATTTAGACTGTCGAAAAAGCTGTCAACAGCTTCCTGGGAGAGTTCCACTAACTCGGAAAAAGATGTAACCATGCATTCGTGCGCATGATTGTCTCCATTGACGTTTTGATTAGTATTGCTGACAGAAGGTCGTACCTGATCGATGCTGCTTTCATCTTGAACTTCACTACCCCTTAATCGTAGTGGTGAAGTTTCCACGAATGCCGTCATCAGGATTGGTAGCCGTTGAGGGCAGCACAAAGCATGAGCCGTTATTGGACTCAACAATGTTTCTGCATCCATTGGCGCATCTGATTGTAGCGTCAGACAGGTGTCCAACACGCATTCTTCTCCGCACAGCAAGCACCTTAATACAGGTAAAACACATCGATGCCACATTGGTCGAAATGAAAGAAACCAAGTCATGTTCAGGTCTCTAAGCCGGGAAAGTCCCAGGATTTTTGATATCCGGTCCCGGTATCCAATGGCTCGGATTGTTTCTTCCCTTGTCGCAGGTGTTTTGTCTGTGACATGGTTTGCCATAACGAAATATAAGGACTAAGAATAGGATTCCTGCAATTAGTCCCAAAATGAGGGGAAGTCCGCCAAAAATCGAATGGACGAAATCTGGAAAAATACCCAGTATGGCTTTGAATGGTGTTAATGCCATTGAAAATACTGTCTTAAATACTTTTGAGACTCCACTGGTATCAGAAATATTTAAGATTTCATTCAGGATTTCTGCGAAATGTATGGGGGAATTAGTTGATAACAATGAGTGAATCTCTGCAGTCGTCCTTGCGACTAGGAGATCATACGTTTCTTTTGATGACGTGAGCCTGGTCGGCGTCTGAAGAAGCACTGTTTTCATTCTGCTTAAAGTATCTACTCGAATAGAAGTAATTTTCAAGTTAGGCCATGCCCTTGCCTCCCTGTCTGGAAAGGAGCTGGGGAACAATAAGCGTCCACAGCACTTGACCTTCGCAGTCGAAGTTACTAGATAAGGAGTCCCGGGCATAAGACTACAACATCTGCGGTCCACAATTAGAATGTAACTCCCATTATAGAGTCTTTGAAAAAATGGTTCTATCTCTGTTGCAGGTGTGCCTAGCTGGTGACATGAAAGGTTATTTGAGTTCCCTTCACAGGCTCCATGCAAACTAATTCCATTACACAGAAGTGTACCGCTTAGTGACATCGCACAATTATTGCCACTAAGAAACACTTTCTGTCCTTTATTACTGACACATGCATGTGAATAGGGCAAATTCCATGTTGTCTTAATGTACCCTTTTCCCAATTTTTCGTACATGCCAGCCTGTATATATTTTTGGCAGTATTGAAACCTGAAGGTTGATATTGGAATATTAATTATCCCATGTATTATCCATTCACTGACAGGTCGTTCTGACATTGTCACTGGTAATCTCTCGAGTTTCTCAATACTCAGGATTGTATAATCAGCACCCTTCTGTGCCATACTGATTTGTTTATCAGTAAGGTTAAAGATATTGAATAGTGACGTTGTGTTGATTAAACACCAAGGCACAGAGCCTGAACGCAGATTTTGTAACGTCCAGCCAAGCTGTACAATAGAACGCAATTGAGACTGACCGTGTTGTAACAACAGTAAGTCTTGCGATATTATGTCGATTGCTGAAGACACAATGCTGTCCAAAGAAAAAATTCTGGAGGACAGAGTCATTAACCCATTGTCCACTACAGAAAGTGATTTTTCCAAATTAATACGGTCAATTTCCCGTATATTTTCTGCTGTCTCAATTTGAGTAACCTTCCAGGCCTCGTTGTAAGCTGCATATACAGAGGCTGCTATGAAGCGTTTTATGACGCTGTTTGCGCGGTCCCATAATGAAATCACGCAAGTCAGCACCATCAGTAAGTAAAGTTAGGTGTTGCTTAATTTCTGTCAGTGTGGAAGTTTGTAGCCATTGAAGGCATAATTTGCCCACACTGTAGGTGGTTTATTATCCCTGGGTGTTGTCTTTGGGAATATCTAGGGTCTGGCCTGGTCAATGTGAACCCCTGTGTTTTGTTCAGGAATCTATCTTGACAGTTATTAGTATCTGTGGGCCAGATCAACCATTGTTTCCAATCAGGATGTGTTCTGTTTTGGTTTAGTACATAGTTTACGTCTATCTCTTCATCTGTAGAGCTATTGCTGTTCATTGTTGGCTTTGGAATATACGGTTTATTTAAGTCTTTGATTTTGGCTAAGCCAAGACAGGTGGTTTGTTGAACAGTGTCATTTAAAAATATAATTTGTTCTGGGATCATGCAGGCTCTAAACAATGATTCTATACCTTGTACTTGCCATTCTTTTGTACCCCAAACACTTTTTACTTCAACATTTTTGTCCCAATAATCAAAACCAAAAGTATTCATTTGTTCAAAAAATGAGTCTGAATATATCAATTTTGTGTTTGTTATCATGGTCTTTGTCCCTGTCTTATTTGACAATTTGAAATAAAATGTTTCAGCATTACTTGTGTTGAACCCTGAAAAGTATGAATATTTGTCATAAAAGGTTCTTGAGCTTCCTTTTGGAGGGGTTGCACAATGTTCCCATTGATTATAATTTAAAACATTTCTAGGTTGTGCCGATTTATGTAAAAAATGGTTACCATAGTGGTTGTAACAGTACATACTATCATAATTAGTCGAACCCTGCAAATAATCATGTTTGGTAAATTTAGCAGACATCACTAGGTCAGACATCATATTATTTATACTTTCAAAGTCCCAATCATCAGCAAATGAGCTTGGTTTTACAAAGTCACTCAATGAGATCTTGATTTGGTGTGGATATTTCAGGATTTCGACCGGACCATAAATTTCGTAGTCAGTATTGTCCCATGCTACCCCACCCGGTAT
Organism: Lissotriton helveticus; assembly: GCF_964261635.1. Taxonomy (NCBI): domain Eukaryota; kingdom Metazoa; phylum Chordata; class Amphibia; order Caudata; family Salamandridae; genus Lissotriton; species Lissotriton helveticus. The sequence continues at coordinate 50,600,286 of NC_136061.1, read as the reverse complement.
AGGATTGGCTGTGAAGTTGACTGAAGAAAGTTCTCTTTTCTCGACGTGTGAAGATGTGTGTGGTTTGAGGATCAAGTTGATTTTCTGACTTGCTGTGTCCATTTTAGCATATTTTCCCTCAATGAAGCGTCCCAAAGTTAGTACCATGATGAGCCAAAGTATGAGGATAAATGCACCAAAGCCCACCCAAAATTCAATCCATGGAGAAATCAGCTAGGTTTCTTTCAGTTGTTTCAAAAGTTCTTTAGCTTTATCTTTAAATGTTTTTGTTGATGGCTGTGTCTTTGATTCACTGAGGTCTTCAGAGGAATCATCGAAGTTTATGAAGTAGCCGGATGCAGTTCTGTCAATTGTTCCAATTGCTTCAGGATTACTGTTTCTTGCATATTCGTTTGTGACTTCATTGTAGGTTGGTGTGTCTTTACTAAATGTTTTTATTTGGGTTGTCAGAGGTTTAAGTTCCATTGCATTGTTGCACAGTCCTTGTTGTTCTTCTGTAGGCGTTTCGAATGTGATTAGCCTCTTAGTTAGGACCTCTGTATTGGTAGCAAACCTTGGTGTTCTACTACTTATCGGGAGTCCACTTGGCCTACTGTTTGTTATCGGCCACATGATTGTGGTTTTACCAGGTCGATGGATACAACTCGGTTCTCCTTTTTACCAGCAAGCGGCGGTAGTACAACTGATCTTGTCCCGTTGATAGACAAGACAGGAACTGCTTTTCTGTAAGAAGGCCCAAATTCCTTCTTTACCGCGATCTTTTCTCTGACTAGATCCCCGACTTTTGGAATCCAGACAGGTCTTGCTGGGACAGGTGGTGGTTCTTCAGTGGTTGTTGGCTGCTGTTTCAACTTTATGTTGCTCAGGTCTTTTCTTGTTTTGTTTAAGTCCTGCAAAATAGCCAAACGATCTTTGATATCAAAGCATTTTTCCTTCACCACTGAAGTCTGACTGTCAAGATCTAAGACTAACATCCTAGTTCCAAACAATAATTCGTACGGACTGAATCCCTTCAGAGAATTTCTTGGCAGGTTGTTTAGACTACGTTGGACACTTATTAGATGTTTGACCCACCCAGCTCCCGAACCTAATACCTTTGCTGTTATAGATTGCTTTATGTCACGGTTTTTTCTTTCTACAATTCCGTTTCCCTCGGGATGAAATGGACAAGAGTACCGCAATGTAATGCCCATGCTGGTCATGGCATCCTTATAAGCTCGAGAGCTAAAAGCAGGACCCTGGTCAGAATGCAGCATGCCAATTGCGTATGTGCCGATAAAGACTCGCAAATCTTTTATAACAGTTCTGGCGTCAGCCGATCGCTGGGGCCACATCCATGTGAATCTCGTGCATGAATCCACTGCGACCAGGATGTATTTATAGTTCCCATCCCTTTGTAAGGGACCACAGTGGTCCAGATAAACACAGGCTAATGGTTTATCTGAGATTAGAAGGGGCGTCTGTGCTGGTCGTCTCACCGTTGATACTTTCATTCTCTGACATATTTCACATTCTAGAACATAGTTCCGTGTTTGTCTTCTCATTTGTGGCCACCAGTATCTCTGTTTTAATAATGATACTGTGGCTGAGATGCCAGCATGTACAGAAGCAAGCCCTTCGTGTGCCGCTATGATTAGTCCTAACCTATGTTCCGTGTTTGGAATTGCCCATCCCCCACTCCAGGGATTCGAGCAAAAGGAACATTGTTTGCATCAGTTATGTATGAGTATTTTACTGGAAAGCCTTTCAGGAGTGTTTCTATCGAATCCTTTTCTGTAGCGCTGACAGCCTGTAATATTTCGCTGTCTATTTTTGTTTTTGACCGTGTGATGGCAGCTACGGAAGCCGTTTGCACAGCTGCCTTCGCGGCCTCATCAGCCAATGAATTCCCTGCAACGTGAACGCCATCACGTTGATGACTCAGTGTTTGTATTACGTGAGTCTTTGGTAGTTCTTTTTGTAAAAGAACTACTTGTTCCCAGAGCATTTTATGCTTGATTGTGCCTCCTTTTGCATCCTTAAAACCATTCTGAAGCCAGACCTGTAAGTATTCATTGTAAGACTGAACGCAATAATACGAATCGCACACTATGAGTGTGGGGAATTCTCGATCGGTATTTTCAAGCGCCATCTTGAATGCTAGTAGTTCAGCTCGCTGAGCTGTACAATCTCCTAGAGATTGTGTTTTAGTGACCAGTGGTCTAAATTTTCCTTCGTGCCAATGACCTTTAACAATCGCGCACGCAGCACTGTAAGCTTGTTTACCCCCCACTGCGGGTTGTGCTGATCCGTCTGTATATATTATACAGCCGTAATGTTCTAGAGGCAGAATTTCGGTCGGCGGAGGACATTCGAATTCATATTGGAGAAATTCTTGTGTTTTTAAGTTAGGATCAAATTCGTATGCCACGTCTGTTGCAGCAAGAGAATTAGCCCATTGTATCCATCTCGGATGGAGCGCTTTAGCATTCGGAATGCTTGCTTTTGTTACAGCCTCTAGGGCTGGTATCGGTGTCACGATTATTATTCGTTTACCTTGTGCCAGGGCTCGTTCTTTTGCTATAGCTGTCTGTGTTGCAGTTAGAATTTTTTCCGTTGGGCTAAATTTCATTTCAGCTTTAGTGTACAAGTGTGAGTTGAATGCAATTGGTACCTTTTCTCCCTCATTAGAGGTCAGGTATGTGAATCCGCATCTTCCTGGGATGACTCGAATCACAAGATTGCGTGTGTTATCACGTGTTTCTTATTTTGTTTTTATTAACATGTCTGTTTGTAAGGATCTCAGAATTTCTGTGTGTATTTGAGTCCAATTGGTTCTTTTAAAATCTGGTTTTATTAGATCATAAAGGGGCTTGACCCTTTCTGCGTAATTTGCAATGTATGTTCTTCCGAAATTTAGGAAGCCTAGAATTGACTGTAAGTTTTTTTAGTGTTCTAGGTGCTTGGAGTACGGCACATTTCTCTAGGAAATTGTCTGCCAGGCTTTTGCCTTCATTTGATAATTCATATCCTAAGAACAGGACTGTTAGATGGGCAATTCGAGATTTTTTAAAGTTGAATTTGTAACCCTCTGCTGCGAACCCAAGTATTATGGTGTTCACTCTCTTCAAGTGAGTATCCAAGTCATCATCTGTTAGATATATGTCGTCGACATAAGATAATGCTTCGTCATCATATGTTTGTAGTAACTCTGTTACTCTCGCTGAGAATAATCCTGGGCTGTTCTTGAACCCCTGGGGTAACCGACAGAATTGTTTTTGAGCGCCATTTATTGAGAACGCGGACAAATATCTGCTCTCTGGTGCTATTTTCTGACAAAAGAATCCATTAGAGATGTCTAATGTTGTTTGTATTTTTTGCGCACTATGTTATTCATTAGTGCCGCACTATGCGAGTTTTGCACTGCAAAAGTTTTGCAACATGAGTTAAGGTGTCTGTAATCCAAAACTAGACGATATGTATTGTCTGGTTTGGAAACCGGAAACAAAGGGTTGTTCATTTGTGAGGTGCAAGTTTCAATCACCCCCTGGTATTCTAGTTGATCTAGGATTTCTTTTACCTGTTTTTTAGCTTGTTGCTTAATTGGGTACTGTCTTTGTGCAGTAGGTTGTGTTTCTAACTGGATTTTGTGAGGAGGAGAGTCCTCATCCCATCCTACGTGATTTTTATATAAAGCAGGAGCTTGAGCTACTGCCCACTTTCTGGCAAGTGTGTATTTTTTATGAATTGGGATATGATTTGAGAAGGCAGGCATAATTATTTCTTCGCCATGAGGGCAGTCCCTGACAAACTCTGGTGGCCAGTCTTTTTCAGCTAGAAGGATGTCATAGCCCTTGGAGAGATTATCCCAAAATAGTCCCCTTATTTTTCTAGTCTTATCCCCTTCTATACGTAAAGTTATTTCATATATTTTGTGAGGTTTGCTAACTCTGGTGTCTGCAGTTTCCACTTGAAGATATTAATTCGTGTCCACTGTCTCCAGATGATTCATAAGGACTTTGCGAGCTATGCTCACTTCTGCTGCGCTGTCTAGCATTGTCTGAGCCCATTCTCCGTTTTTCAGTTGTGTCCTCAGTATTCTCGGCATTGTTAACTACTTTAATACTGGCTACCTTCTTTTTTGGAAATTGTAATTTCTTTTTTAGATGAGCAGGTTCCTTGTCTTTGGACTTGGCGTGCTCTTCTCTTTGTTCTGATCGTCCTCTTCTTTCCGATTTCTGCGAGGAAGTCTGAAAAGATTGAGAGGGGCGTGTATCAATTTCTTGATATCTATCAGGCTTCTTAATATTATCCCTATTTCTAAGGTTGTATCTTTTCCCAGAGGGCTCACTTTGGGGAGACCTGTGTCCTTGGTTTGGAGATCTTTCTCTCCGCCGAGGAGACCTTCCTCTGGACTGGAATTTCTTTTCTTTAGGATTGGATTGTTTGTTTCCATCCCAGCTCTTTTTTGTTATGTTAAATTATTATTAAAAAATACCTTTTCAGGATTTTCAATCAGTCGGGGTTTTACTGGTATTCCACCTAAACTATCTCTACCTAGTTCCTCATAGGATTGTTCTATAATTCTGGCAATTTCAGCTGGTTGGTCTGCTATATCTGTTTCTTTTAACCTTTGGCGGATCGCCACGTTTGCTGCTTCTCCCTTTATGTTGGCTAATAGTATTGCCGAGACCTGCTTGAAGTCTTTTAGTAATTTCATACCAAGAGTTAAAGCGGGTTCTGGACCGTATTCATCTTGAATTTGTTTTAGCACATCTGGTATTACCGAGATGGATGGAACACCATGCGTTTTTGTGTAAATGGAAGCAAAGACTGTACCCCAAGTGTCACAGTCCTCCACGTGTGGTGCGATTCCCATTGGAAGACAGATAGTCAGAATCCTGTGTTTTTCCAACGGGGTGGTGTCTGGAAACACCGCCTCTATTTGGGTGATTTTTTGTGCTAACCAGAATGGTATTTGTTCCCTTTTAGCTGGTACTTTACCTAGGCAGGACTGTATGTTCTGTGGTGTAATTTTATTTGTGTTCCCCTGATGAGGGGTCAGTTGTGGAATTTTAATTGCTGGTTGGATTGTTGAAGTCCGCATTACATATTGGACTAATTGTCTATGTACTTTTATTAATTGTTTTAGTTGTATTAAAAGTTCTGGTGCAGGCATTTCATCAATGTCTGGATGTGGTGTGTATCCGGCTAGGACCGGCCACGTTTCTCCTGGTCTACCTAGTGGACCGAGCCTGGTGATGTGATTATTATGTTTTAGGGCGCCATTAAACAAGAGCAGGTGCTCTTGAAATTTGAGTGGTACTTCCACCTCCTCGAAAGGAGTGTACTCATTAGGAGGTTCCTCTGTTTTGTAATAGTGGAAGTGCTTTGTTACAGCGTTTGCTGCTGGAAAGTTTATCCATGAATAGAATACCTCTGTCTGCCGATATTCGTGTGCCTCAATTACGAATATGACTGTGCCACCTCTAGGTGTCAGTCCATTTTCTATAAGTTTTAAAGTTATAGATTTTCTTATGTTGACCGGGATGAGTATTATCTCCGGGTCTGCTGCTTGCATAGTAGTTTCAGCTGCTGCGAGTTCAGCTGCTATTCTAACTGTTTCTCTTTCTTCATCACTGTCTACCATTTTACCGACAGGAAGGTTATTCCGTTTGTTTGCAGATCAGGTTTCTTATGGAAACAAAGATTAGATGCACAATATTTTGGAACAGTGTATCCTTCAACGTTGACTAAACCAAGAACCATACATAGGAGTTTCCTCCTGCGAGGTTTGGCGGATATGACCTTTCACCCACTCCAGACGTCTTTGGAGTATTATGGGAAAAAAGGGGTCTGAGTGAAAAAGCACGACTGAGTTACTCTAATGTCTTGCGTTAGTTTTATCGCCTTTCCAAACGTTTGGGCGCCATGTAGTGTAGTTCCTATTATCCCAATAGGCTCTGCGCATTGGAATAATACCTTCAATAGTATAGGCCTAGACCAGACGTTAACTAGGTCTTCTATTGTCGATATTAGACTTAAAGTTTTGGGTTTGCCAGCTAGCTCAGAGTTCACTAGAAACTTTCTCGAATAGGCAAGGAGGAGTTGAACCTCCCTGGATAGACAAGAAGGGATTTAGTTTCTGACAACCATAGAACATGACAACTTTGCTCTCCCCTAATCAAGAGTGTATCTCTAGAGTCGTGTGAAAACAAAAGACAACTTATTTTACTCAGTCAGTACGTGCATTCTTAGTCTCACCAGATTGTAGAGAAAAGGAAGAGACGGGCGTGTTCAATAAAAGATGGTATTTATTGATCAGTCTCTTTTCTCATACAAGAGAAATGGATCGATATTATCGCAATACTTATGGTTAAGTAAAGTGCATACAATAAAAGCAGAAGTATAAAATAATACTGTAAAAACATTTATATGGTTTCTAAGCCATAAGGTGGTTTAAAATGGATAAAATAGATACATACACATATACATTTGACTAATCGTACTCAACTGGTGTTTCTAACTACGCCTACCCCAGTGTACCTGACCTAAGCCTAGCAGTTTAAGTTAAGTTTGTTTTGCCAAGTGACTGACTCAAGAATTCTCTGCAAGGGGTTATTCAGTTCTGTACCTGGAATTTAGGATGAATGAGGGATGGTATCTCTCGTCTCTGGTCTCGATATTCCAAGCTGCCTGCGAGGGCTGCTCGGAAGCGCCGGAGCTGGATTTCTCGGCAGGAGAAAGCAGCGTCTCGTTCTCAGCGCGTCAGGAAGGCGGGGCTGCGCCAGCGGGGTCTGCTCTGCTCTGGGCTTCGGCAAGTCTGGCTGCTCCGATCTCGTCACCACCGCGTGTGTTTGCTTAAGGCAATACCGGTAATATTTATACCTGTAAGGTGCCGAGATTGACGTAAGGATGGACATAGATACGTCAATAAGGATGTCATACGAGCTGGTCGTTAGCACATTCTTTTGCTGAAGTTCTCGGTGAAATCAAAACAATGGCCGCAGGGTTTTTCCCAGGTTGTCATAGGTTTGATATGTTTTGAGAACTCCGTATGCCTTATCAGGGGCTGGAGGAATATTGCTTGTCTAATTAGATGGCAAGCGTTATGACCTAATCAGATAACACGTTCCTGTGCCGTGGTGTGGCTTCATCAGATAACGGTTTCTGCATCATGGGATGGCTGCTAGTTAACTTGTTAACCAGAACAGGGTCAGGAATAGGGGGATCGATACAGAACCTATAGGAATACATCACAGAAACAAGGCTTATTTCAAATTGCCGGATCACTGGTATGGAAGCTGCTATTTTGGCATTGTTTTCCCGAAAATATACCATGTGAATGAAATTGCTGGAAGCAATGAAAACACTAATGGATTAGTGCGTAGCAAAAGAGAAAGCGTAGGTGAAATAATGGGTAGTATTTTTAGTGCACTGATACCTGGAGTGGGAGTGGTTCTGAACACACACAGAATTTGCAAATTATCCACAATAGTGGATGTGTTGTCTACTGACACAGCTCATGGATTTCTGATGGTCAATACCAAAATGGTTGCAATCAGATCAATGGTTTTGCAGAACAGACTTGCGCTTGATACGTTATTAGCAAAAGAGGGCGGAGTCTGCCGGATGCTGAAGGCGCAACATTGTTGCACTTACATTCCGGACAAAAGTGTACAGCTCAAAAGATATGTGAAAAACATTACTAATTTGGAAAAGGAACTCAAACCACTGGAGGTTGACAGTGCCTGGAAGAGACTGGTCGATGGTCTCCCCAATGTAGGTCATTGGTTTGCTAGCTTAGGTAAAAGCTTATTGTTTAAGGTACTGATGCCAATTGGAGTGATAGGTTTTATCCTATTTCTCATATTCGCCTGTTGCAAATGTCGCAAACACACAAAAAAGTACCAAGTGAATGCGAGAGGAGTGAAAAGAAGTGTGGATGAACTCGAATTGGAAGAGATAAATAATCAGATTTACAAAAGGGTGAAAAATTCTCACCCTACCAAAGATGCGAAAGAAAAATTGAATCGCCTGTCAGAAGAGATAGAGTTGTACAAAGTGTGAAAGAAAAGTTGGCATCTGGTTCCGTTATTTGTGATGATAGTAAATATCATCAAAGAGGGGATTGATAGAGCAAGATTTCGCATCGCGACTTGCTCGAGTGAAGAACCTCGAATCTGTTATAATCCTATAATAATCAATCATTGACACTTATAAAGCGCGCTACCTACCCGTAGGGTCTCAAGGCGCTGGGGGGGGGGGTGCCGCTACTGCTCGAACAGCCAGGTCTTCAGCTTCTTCCTGAAGGAGAGGTGGTCTTGGGTCAGGCGCAGGTCGGTCGGGAGGGAGTTCCAGGTCTTGGCGGCCAGGTAGGAGAAGGACCTTCCTCCTGTAGTCGCTCTTCGGATGCGGGGGACGGCGGCGAGGGCGTGGTTGGCTGATCGGAGGTGGCGTTTGGGAGCGTAGAAGTTGACTCGGCTGTTGAGGTAGCTCGGGCCTTGGTCGTGTAGGGCTTTGTGTGCGTGGGTGAGGAGGCGGAAGGTGATTCTTTTGTTGACGGGGAGCCAGTGAAGGTCTCTCAGGTGTCCGGAGATGTGGCTGGTTCGTGGGATGTCGAGGATGAGTCTGGCTGAGGCGTTCTGGATCCGCTGGAGTCTCTTCTGGAGCTTGGCGGTGGTACCGGCGTAGAGGGCGTTGCCGTAGTCCAGTCGGCTGGTGACGAGGGCCTGGGTGACGGTCTTCCTGGTCTCGGTGGGGATCCACCAGAAGATCTTCCGTAGCATGCGTAGGATGTTGAAGCACGCCGAGGAGACGTTGTTGACTTGCCTGGTCATGGAGAGGGAGGCGTCCAGGATGAAGCCCAGGTTGCGTGCGTGGTCTGTCGGTTTGGGTGCGGTGCCTAGGGCGGGGGGCCACCAGGAGTTGTCCCAGGCGGAGGGCGAGGAGCCCAGGATGAGGACCTCCGTCTTGTCCGAGTTCAGTTTCAGGCGGCTGGTCGTCATCCACTCGGCTACCTCTTTCATCCCTTCGTGCAGGTTGGCTCTGGCGGCGGCGGGGTCGTTGGTCAGGGAGAGGATCAGCTGGGTATCGTCGGCGTAGGAGATTATGCTGAGGTTGTGTTTGCGTACGATGGCCGCGAGGGGGCTCATGTAGACGTTGAAGAGGGTGGGGCTCAGAGATGATCCTTGGGGGACGCCGCAGATGACTTCGGAGGCCTCTGACTTGTACGGTGGTAGGCGAACTCTCTGTGTTCTTCCGTCGAGGAAGGAGATGATCCATTCCAGTGCCTTCCCCTGGATTCCGGCGTTGTTGAGACGCTGTACTAGGGTGCGGTGGCAGACCGTGTCGAAAGCCGCGGAGAGGTCTAGGAGGATGAGGGCCGCTGTTTCTCCCTTGTCCATCAGGGCTCGGATGTCATCGGTGGCGGCGATGAGGGCGGTCTCGGTGCTGTGATTGGCACGGAAGCCGGACTGTGAGGGGTCGAGGGATCCGTTCGTCTCGAGGAAGGCGGCCATCTGCTTGTTGACGGTCTTCTCGATGACCTTGGCTGGAAACGGGAGGAGCGAGATGGGTCGGTAATTCTTGAGGTCGGTGGGGTCCGCTGTTGGTTTCTTGAGTAGAGCGCTGAGTTCGGCGTGTTTCCAGCTCTCCGGGAAGATGGTGGTGTCGAAGGATGTGTTGATGATGTCTCGCAGGTGGGGTGCGATGACAGCGTCGGCCTTGTTGAAGACGTGGTGAGGGCAGGGGTCGGTCGGTGATCCGGAGTGGATGGAGTTCATCGTGCGGATGGTGTCTTCGGTGCTGATCGGGGTCCAGGCGTGGAGGGTGGTGGTGGGGGGTGGTTGTTCGGTCCTGGTGTGCGTTGGTTGGTTGTTGAAGCTGTTGTGTATGTCCGCGATCTTGTTGTGGAAGTATGAAGCGAGGGAGTTGCAGAGGTCTTGCGATGGGGTGATGTCGTTGTTACCTGCGCTGGGGTTGGAAAGCTCTTTCACGATGTTGAAGAGTTCCTTGCAGTTGTGTGCGTTGTTGTCCAACCGGTCCTTGAATGCTGTTTTCTTGGCGGCGCGGATCATCTGGTGGTGTTTCCGGGTGGCAAGTTTGAAGGAGGTCCTGTTGTCTGGTGTCGGTTCCCTTCTCCAGACTTTCTCGAGGGCTCGGCAGTTCTTCTTGGAGCTCTTGAGTTCGTCGGTGAACCATGGGGCCTTCTTGCTGCCGGGTCTGCTAGGCGGGGTCCTTAGTGGGGCGAGTTCGTCCGCGCAGTTGCTGATCCACTTCGTGAGGTTGTCGGCGGCCTGGCTGGGGTTTGCTGAGCTGGCAGGAGGGTGCCATTTGTATGTTTACTAATTTCCTTTATTTTGATATGCGTGTATATTAGTGACGCTTGCCTATGTGTTTTATTAATACGAATAACCCTTGTATAATAATATGGCCGCTGTTTTGAATTTTGCTTCTGCGCATGCGTTAGACATACTCACGTGATGAGACGTAGTTGCAATTCTGGAGGGAAAGGGTGCGCATGCGTAATAGCCATAAAATGGCCGCTTCTGTATTAACGTGGTGAAGCTCGTGCAGATGCTCTTGTGTTAGTGTGTGATGCTCTAATCTATAACTGCATAGTATATTTTTAAAATTGATAAACCTGAAGTACAAAATCATGATATGTAGTACCTTCATTTATTTCTATGTTTTAATTTGTTTTCGCTTACTTTTTATGTATCCTCGGCATGGAGGGGTGATGGGGTGCTTGGGAGTCCATTTTGGAGTGCAGTACTGCGCAGGACCAGAAGTGGCGAGGTGGCATTGACACAGCGCCAAGAGAAAGTCGCTGCCAAGACGTGCCTGGGAAGATGCACCTTCACCCAGCCAGATAAACTGAAATGTGTTACATTATTAACAATGTATTTCTTACTATTGTATTCAGTGCGACTTCTCATGGGAACCCCAATCTTGCTAGGCGGTACCCTAGAATGTAAATTAGGCCTTAGAAAAGTCTGTTCTGATTGGTGTGTTAACCCATCCTACCTTAGGACCAATTGAAATTGGGGACTCTGACACTTTGCAACATTGGGGGGTGGTACACTGACCCGAAAACAGTATAACTAGCCTAGGTTCACCTAGGGAATTTGTCCGACTTGTCTGAATAGCTGACCTGTCACTGACCCAACGCACTCAATAGGTGACTGAATACAGAGTGCTGTGGAGCACTCTGTCCGAATTTGACCATAGACTCAAAGGTTTTACTAAACCTTAAGTGCTGGCGGAGCACTTTGCTGGGGAGTTCGCTAACCCAATCGGGGTAGTGACTGATAGCTGCAGAGAGGGTGGAGCGCAGGCGTTGCTTCCAAACTGCGGGTGCTGGTCGTGCCTTGGTGGTCCTGTCCTGATCCTAATCTGGTTTTCCTGTCCTGTCCTGGGGTGTCCATTCTGCACCTGCTGTCCCATAGCTGACTGTCCTTCCGTGGGGTATTTCCTGTCCTTGACTGACCCGTGGCCAGGGTTGGTTTTCACACCATTCTAGGTAAATATTGCTGAGAATTCTATACTGCACCTTCTATTTTTCTGTTTTTGCTTCAATAAAGACATACCTTTGCATACGTTAATTTTCCATGTTTTTCGCAATCTACTATATGAAAAGTCATTGCATTTTATTTTTCATAGCATGTTCCTATGTTACCCTTCCTTTTAGTACAAACTCTCCGTACTACTTTGAATTATAGATGTGGTTTATAATTTTCTCCTGCAAACTGACCTGAAGTAAATGTTGCTATAATTTGGCATACTCCATTCTTTCCCCTGCCTATAGGTGTATAGAATTTATCTAAGTTCTCTTTCTAACCCTAAAGTGTTTCCCAGTAATAAATTTCTAGTACGTACATAAATTTGCCCTTTATAGATACCCATTCTCGAATTTCATTTCTGAAATCGGCTTAGCATATGTTATGTTCTCACCATTTTAGAAACCTCAAATGATTGCCCTTACTTTGTTTCTCTATGGTTATGTGATTTTCGTTATCTTGATTATCGATTGTCTTTTGACTGTAAACCTCATGATTTCCGGAACTGATTTCTAGATAAAATTTTAAAACTTCCCAGTAGTCTTGGTTATTTGATGAATACTGAAGAAATAAAATCGGTATTTGTATATTTGCCTGCCTTTCCTTCACAGCTAGCTCCCTGATCCATCATGGTCATAGGTACCCGTAACGGTGGAGTGGTAAGTCGGGTACACTAGAGAATAAATAGGAAGGAATTAGGGTTGCTGATGGAAGAGTTGTAAGGTCACCTGATTAATGTATATGGTGAATTGAAGTTTATGGGCCCGATACACATATGGTAGAATTATTGGTCGGGTGACCTGCGATCTCTATCAGTGTCCTCCAGGCAATCTACAAGGAGGACCCTGAATTTTGGGCAGGCAAGTTAAACACCTTATTTAGATCAATAAATAACATGAGTCGGCTCCCAGAAAGCTGGAGAGGGGCGATCATAAACCGGATCTATAAAGGAGGAGACCGTAAAAACCCATCTAATTACTGTCTTATAGCACTTATCGATGCCGAAGTTAAATACTATGCATCTTTGGTGCTAATCGACCTCTTAAAATGGTCTGAGGATAACAAGAAGATTCCGGTAAACCAGACTGGGTTTCGTAGGGGTACAGGCACTATGGCTAATGCCATGGCATTGAGTTTAATTGACGAAAAGAGAATACAAAACCACCAAGCATTGTAATCCTGTTTTGCTGATTTCAAGGCGGCGTTTGACCGTGTCAGCCGTCAATTATTATGGTGCAAATTAAAGCAGCAGGGCCTGCCGGATGCAATTCTGAATCCCATAATGGACTTATATACGGACACCTGGATGCAGGTAAAGATAGCTAATGGGCACTGTCTAACACGGAAGATCAACACATTTGACGGACTAAAACAGGGTTGCGTCTTGGCACCCCACCTTTTTAATCTGTTCATGGCAGACCTGACTACAAGGTTGGACGGGATTAACGCCCATCCGCCGAGGCTAGGAGCATTACTCCTGACACATCTCTCCTATGCCGATGACGTGGTGCTCCTAAGTCAGACAAAAATAGGTCTGCAACGCCTCCTGCATGGTCTGGCAGAATACACAAAACGCAATCGTCTCGAAATAAACAGTCAAAAAACAAAGATCATGATACTGACACGTCGGCGTAACACATTATTATTATTATTATTATTATTATTATTATTGCCAGTTTTTATCATAGATGACAAGAAGCTGGAAATAGTGGACAATTATAAGTATTTGGGAATACATTTGGACAGACGCCTTAACTTTTCTTTGCACTTCAATGTCATTGACAAAAAGGGAACAGCCCTGTTATATGCGTTAAACTACATCTCCAAGCAGCTAAAAGGTCCCCATTTAAATCCACTTTTGACAGTCATCAAGGCCAAGCTGCTCCCTACAATAGGCTGTGGGGTGGTGTAGGTGGCATTTCTGGGAACTCTGGGAACATCCCCCCGGATAATACTGTAATTAGAGATAGGAGCCGCAAAGTATTACAATTACCTGGCATCCCAAACTTAAAAGGGCAGAATGAGTATCAGGTTCAGAAGGGTGGCCGAAATTCCCCACCCCAAGATGCTATATCGAAACAACGAGTAGTTCCGGCAATATTTAATAAAAAAAGGGACTAGAGCCTAGTCCGGTGTAAATGTGGAGCCTCAGAATGCTCAAAATGCTTAAAACGTTCAAGTGACGACGGTCGTTCAACAGGTGCCGCTGATAGCTGAAAGTGTGAGCCCCTCTGCTGAACATCCAATGCAAGCGGTTCAAGTGGACCAAGCAGGCGGAGTAACGGGAGAGAACTCGCTAAGTCAACATCCACTGGATAATGATGGAGCTTTAATGGGAGAACCAGGTAATACAGAAGCCACTAACTGCCCAGCAACTGATCTTGGTAGCGAGTCTGAGTACGCTGGCTCAGATGGTAAGTTCTACTCCATGACAGACCTGACAATGGCATCTGATAAAGAAAATGATGAAGACAGTCCGGGTGATTGGGGGGACACCCCTGCTGAAAAAGACCGGGAAGAACTGGAAGAGCTTGAATATACATTCTCTCATGGAACTGTAAAGAGAGCTGCAGAGACGGAAGCGATTGCAGGGCTTGATCAAGGCTCATCAGTGGCCCAGCTTAACTTAGATGAGGAAGATTTTGAGGAGGAATCAATCACTCTAGGAATGGTTTATAAGAGTATAATGGCGCACCGGAATGAAACTAGAGCTGAGGGCTTGCGCACACAAGGAGCAGTGAGAAAGCTCCAGGATATAGTTAGACGCTTGGTGAAAACATGTGCGGAGGTCACTACACGGGTGGTAGAAGTCGAAGAACGCATGTGCTCAGCAGAAGATACCTTAGTTAAACAACAGTCAGATATTGAGAATCTGCAAAAATCTAAGTCAGATGTGGAGTGGAAGCTTACAGATTTAGAGAACCGGGTGAGGTGCAACAACTTGCGCGTATTAGGTATTGCTGAAGGAAAGGAGGGTTCAGACCCACGTAAATTTATCATCCAGCTATTCAAGGAAGCTTTCTCTGAACTTAATACCTGGAACTGGGACATTGAAGTTAACAGGGCACACAGGTTCCCGTTTGCGATAAGGCAACGTAGTAATAATCAAAATGCATATCCTAGGGCAATCCTAATTTGTCTCAATAACTATCTATTGAGAGAGGCATTATATGACTTGGCCCGCCCTGAGCGAAAACGGAAAGGTGCTGGATGTGAATTTTTTGTCCCCCCGGATTTTTGCCCTTCGACGGTGCATGAACGATGGCAGTTGCGGAAGTTAATTGCACCCTTTCAAGCAAAGGGCGCTCAATGCTTTCTGCTTAATCCGGCAAAATTGAAGACGATCTGTAAAGGCCAAACTCGATATTATACTTCTAGCTCAGAGGCACAGCTCTATTTAAAAGAAATGGATAAACATTCAAAAAGTCCAAATTTGAGTACTACAAAAAACAGTTAATGGGAATTTGTGTTAAAACTGAGCTAGTTGTAGCAATATCGGAATTATATTGTTGGATTGTTGGGTTGTATATGCAACGGGAATGTAATGTGATGACATAGATACCATAGGGGCTCTCTCTCTCCCATAGATTTATTCCTCTATTTTCTCTAAAATATTTTTCTTTTATTTTTTTTAACGCTTTTTGTTTTGGGGAGAATATTTGATGTAGAGAAATGTAAAGTTATACAAAGATATGCAAAGTGGTACAGAGTCTCTAATTTATAGAATGCCTGATGTAAGGCTTGTGTATGGGAGGAGAGAGGGTGGGGGTCTGGGGGGTCTAACACAGGAGGCATGGGTGTAGGCACGTCCACATCGCAGAGGACATGGTCCTTAAGCCTCGCTGTGGGTGGTGGTGGGGTCGTGAGAAGGTGAAGGGTAGGGGGGGTACGAGAATGGGGGGTAGTGGGAGGGAAATGGCTAGAAAAAAGAAAATAATACATGAAGTAAGGTTGGAAAAGAGTCTTTTTGACAGAGCAGTCAGTAATCTTGTTTTGTTTAAATTGGGGACAAATGGAAAAAAAAAACAGATCAGGCTAGATGGCAGGCAGAGGGATTAGGATAGGCACGTTGAATGTGAGGGGGTTGAACTGACGGGTTGCACAGGAATTACGAGCTCTTCAATGGGATATAGTATGTCTGCAAGAGACTCATATAGTTTGGTCAAAGAGACAATTATTAGAAGAACTAGGATTTCATTTAATTACCTGTACTAAATATTCTAGTGCTGCAAGAGGAGTAGCAATTCTTGCTAAAAAACACATAGTCAATACAGGTAGGATATTATCTGATGGGTTAGGTCGGTGGGCAATCGCAGAATGTCTTGTGGGTCATATTAAATTTACGATTTGTGTAGTATATGGTGCAAACTTAGACGAAGCAATGACTCTGGAGTATCTGAATGTTGAATTAGCAACGTGGCCTACACCATTGATTCTATGTGGGGACTTTAATATAAATTTAGCACCGAATATTCTAAACAATGATCAGTCAAGGTACATTGGCAGGAAGCCACATGTGTTTAAGGCATTACAGGCATTAACGGGTGATCATGGGCTAGTGGACGGGTGGGCTTTTTTAAGATGGGGCGCACCTGGATATGCTTTTTTCTCTTTTCCCCACCGGACACTTGTTCGATTAGATTATTTCTTTACTACTCAATCATTGTTAAATCAGGCAATGATACAAGTATATCCTAGAATCACCTCGGATCATGGGCCAGTAGTTCTCTCTATTACAAATATAATATCAACTATTTGGCCAAGAGCCTTCTCTTTTGATCGTAAACCATTAGTGGAACAGCAATTCATTGATCATATGAAACAATGGATAATATTTTCTTTTAATATTAAACGTGGGAGTAGCAGTGTGGGAGGTGTGTGGGACTGTTTCAAAGCCGCCTTTCGTGGAGAGGTACTGAGCTTCGGTTTATATAATCAAAAAAACAAGCAGCCAATACTAAAAGATTATATCAGGACTTGATTACAGCTGAGGAAGTTCTCATGCAACATATACAGGCTGGGACAGATTCAACGGATCAGGTTATGGCAGTGGCACGGCTAAAGGCAAAGCTAAATTTGACTTGAGCTAAAGAGGCAGCAAAAAAGTTTTTTATTAAGAAGCAAATTCAGAAGGGGTATGGTGGGGCAAATGGCAAATGCCTCATCCAAAAAGTGAGATCAAGGGGGACCGCCCAGCGTATAGACGCAGTACTAGATGTGAATGGTTATTCTGTTAAGGATGATCAAGGTATTTTGGAGGTATTTAGACAGTTTTATGAGATCTTATATCAAAATGATGTATATGCTAAGGCAGTGGCTGCTACTCTGATCACTCAATACTGTACCCGAGATCTTTCGGTGGATGAGATGGAATTAATGGAGGCTCCTATCTCACTAGAAGAATTTGAAAAGGCAGTAAATGGTTTAGCGTTAGGGAAGGTGGCAGGGCCGGATAAGTTGTCGCTGCCAATATATAGAACCTTCTTCCCTGTTTTAAAGACTGATCTTTTGTTAACGTTAGAGGCACAGAAGGGCGCAGCCCCTAAGACATGGAACGAGGCGTCTATAGTAGTGTTTCACAAAAAGGGCAAGCCGGCGAATATTCCTGGATCATATAGGCCTATCTCGCTTTTAAATGCAGATGGGAAAATATACTCAAAGATTTTAGCCAATAGACTTTCTGTAGTAATTTCAAGATTAGTATCAATAACACAGCATGGGTTTATCCCTCAACGCGGCACAACAAATCACGTTAATTGTGTGATTACCTTTCTTGATTATGTGAAAGTCACTCGGGAACCATTTTGTTTAATTTTGCTAGATGCCGAGAAGGCTTTTGACAGCGTTACATGGCGTTTTTTATGGGATGTGATGAGGAGTCGAGGCTTTGGACCACAGTTCATAAAATCATTGCAGACATTGTATTATCGACCTGTTGCTCGGATTAATACTATGGGACTCGAGTCGGCTGAGGTAGAAATTAACAGAGGTACTAGGCAGGGTTGCCCTTGCTCTCCTCTCTTATTTTCTTTATGTATCGAACCTTTTTTAAAGACGCTAGAATTTAGCGTGTATATATCTCCTTTACTTATACAGTCCTATCAATTTAAGGTATTAGCATATGCAGATGACGTGGCCGTGGTCATGTCGAATCCAGCTGCAGCGATGCTAGCAATCGAACAATTGGCTACAGCTTTTGGTAGGTCATCTGGTTATAAGTTGAATTCTGCCAAGACTCAGTTACTCAGTGCAAGTATCCCAAATTATACTGTTCCAAGGCTTTGTCAAGAAGTGGTATACCGGGGGGTTAAATTACGAACATGTGCAACCACTTTGGTCAAAGAAAACTGGGATCAGCTCTTGATCGGTGCAAAGAAGCAATTAGAGCGTGCTGAATGTTTACACCTCTCCCTAGTGGGGCGATGTAATCTATTAAAAATGATGATACTTCCACAAATTTTATATTTTTTCCGCTGTATACCCTTGGAGGTCCCTAAAGCTAGTTTGGCACAATTACAAGCAACCTGTATGAGTTTCATGTGGTCAGGGCGAAAAGCACGACGGGCTAGGAATTTTATGATATTGCCAAAAGAGTTAGGAGGATTTTCAGTACCAGATTTTCTATTATATTACTATGCATGTGGGTTACAAGGGATGGGCATTTTGCTGATAGGGCTAGCACCGGAGCAGTTGGCAGAGCGCCCTTCGATATATCAAATGCTACTGGGGGTAAAAGTAAAAAATTCCCTATTCCTGTATCTGGAATGGAGCTATTACAAGAGAACGTGGTTTAAGACTTTAGAAGCAGTGTGACGAGCAGTTAGAGATATGTTTGGTTTTGAGAAAATCTCATATTACACACCGTTGGTATCGCCAATATTTCTACCAGTTGATCTATGGGATAGAGTGGTGTATAATTGGAGGGGGAGAGGAATAAGAGTGGTGGGAGATTTGTATTCTGATGGTTCTTTTAAATCTTTTGAACAATTACAGATACAATATCAGCTCACCAGAGAGAATTTCTCTAAATATCTGCAGATCAGGGAGTTTTTAGAGAACAGCGGCATCTCTTTTCAATCAAACCCCCAGATCGAGGCTAACTCAAGAGGGGCAAAAATAGGCATTTTATATAACTTGATGTTAAACATAAAAGCTAATGATATTGAGCAGCAGAATCTCAAATGGGGGACTAAATTAGACAGACAAGATATTCAAATTTAAATCGCGTTGGGTATGGCGAAAGACTTATTCCTGTCTGCAAAGCTTTCTGCTCAACACTTCAAATCACTATTTAATTTATATTATACACCTGATAAGGTGTCTAAATGGCCCGGGGATGCGATTGTGAAATGTTTTCGTTGTGGTTACATTTCTGCAAATGATGTACATATCTTTTTCGCGTGCCCATCGTTGGCTCCCCTCCTATCACAGATAGAAAGATGTTTATCGGAAATTGTAGGTAATCTAATTCAACTATCTGCAACACAGATTCTTTTGGGGGTAGAAATGGGATCAAACTAATATTTGTAGCGACTGCTGTCTACAGACTGTGTATTGCATCATACTGGTTACAACAGGAACCACCTTCATTTGTGGAATGGCGGTCTAGATTCTTTGTAATTCATAATATGGAACATAGTCTGTATGCGCTTAATGGTACACGGGAAAAGAGACTAGGAGATCAAATATGGGGTTTAGTCACACAGTATCTTGAGTCATAAAATAGGCCTTTATCTCCCTTTTAGTGCCAGATGGTAGAATCAAGTTAAATGTCTTAATTCTTATTTCTCAATAGACCAATGTGTTATGTCTTATTTATTGCTCTTTTCTTTTTTCTGTTTTTCTCCTTTCTATATCTGGATTGCTCATAATATACTTTGTAAATTCTGTTTGACCTAAAATGCTTTGCTTTAACTTGTGTAACATTCTAATATGTTATGATCTATTCTGTGATAATCTTTATACAACCGATTCATGTATTTGCCAAAAATAAAGTAAAAAAAAAAGAGTAGGATTACCAGTTTCAGACAAACAATACATACTCTGGCGAAAGCACCAGCAACCTCTCAAGAAGATCAGGGCCAGTGAGTAGTGCCTCAAGCTACGAAGGCAGGACCTACTCTGCTAGACCAAGGGGTAACCAGAATAATCAACCTCCCCCCTCTTCCACAACTTTCCTACACATCCTTACCAACCCCACATTTTTCCAGGGCAATGGATGGGACCTCCACCAATGGGGAACATACCAACCGTACAAACAATTTCCGAACCCCCCTTTTTTCAACAGCGGGAGAGGTAGAGGCAGAAGAAGCGGTACAAACAAGAACGTGCACTGGCAGGAGCCAGACTCCCAGATAACGCTGAGGAACAAGACAACGTGTCAAAAACACTTGTAGTGAACCTATCTTCTCGCCCACTTGACGAAATGGAAACTACACTTTTGGAGAAGGCCTTAGGCTTTGTCCTGACAGTAGGAAGGTGAAATCTGACTACATGGTTGCCCCCACTTTTTTCTGGTGTTTTGATGGTTTTTGACTTTGTTGACTTTGTTGGCTGGGATCCTGCTATTCCGGACCCGAGCATGATCTGCATCGTGCTACTAAGTATGATTATTCCTTAAGGACTAATGCTGCTTTCTCTTTTTCTCGTTTCCTTTTTAGGTTGGATTTAGAAACATACGTGGTCGTATCCTTACAGGTGCAGTGTCGCCCTGAACACAACTGAACATAGGTATAACAGGGTGTACTGAGTGTCGCCGTCTCAGACCCCTGTTCTTCACTCCTTACACTTTGCACGGTCCTGAAAAAATACCATAGAATTCACTCGGGACCTCTAGAGGCGGGAAACATGTTGACCTAGAATACTTTACTTTCACCACTAGCACTCTGATAAACAGAAGGAAAATACTCATGCTTCTGACTATTAGATCAAGAGTATTACGCTTGGGCGTGGCCAACAACATGGCCGGATAAGACGCACTTCACTGTAGCTCTGTAGAGCTGCTCTAGATCTGACGCAATTACCCACCCAAGAAGCCCCATTTTCAGCGAGCAACAGATCGCTAAAGGTCCTGACACCCCCTGGGGTCCGAAATCGGAGCTCCCTGACACGGACACCGGGAATACTGCCGATCCGCAGTCGGCGCCGGCCCAGCGGACGGACCCAAGATGGCGACGGGTCGGAATGAGAGCGGAGGCCCAGGGTCGGGGATGGTAGCCGTGCTATGCGGACAACGGGAGCCCCGTAACTACAGGCGGAACCGAGCGCCTGGCGGGGCCCCCACCGGGAAAGTATCGCAGAAGAGCGGGCCCCAGAGACGCGCCACGGGCGCACTGCGCGCGGCTGGGACCGCTGAAGAATGAAGGCCCGGCCCAGAGGCCCTGCTGAAGTTGGCTGGGATAGAGAAGGTGAGAGGGCTCTGCACTGAACCACGTCCTGAGGGCGCAACACACGGGAGTTGGAGGCTGGGCTGCAGGAAGTAGCGAGACGCCTCAGGGGGGGCTCCGGACCAGTGGCTAAGGCGGCAGGGAACCGTAACAAAGGGAACCCCCCACAGACATCTGGCGACACACACACCGGGACCACGAATGGCGAGATGGGCATTCGTGAGTCTGCCACCCCCGTGAGTGACAGCACCAGGATTGCAGGCGTCCTGGACAGCAGGGACTACTCACAGGTGCCGACATTGGCAGCAAAAGAGGCACCGCGGAGACCCTTCTGACCCCCACACTCCCCCCTCCCCTCCCCCCCCGCCACGGTGATAGTGCTAACAACACTACAAAGACACTGGAGCCTGAACCCGGAGGTGGAGCGGATGGTCCAATCTTCAACCGGACGGCACTCACGGAGGTGAGACGCATCGGGGACGAGCAGGCCACGGGGCCGGCTAGACAGCCTGCCTTGGGGACGCCATAAGTGGCCCGACCGAACGGAGAAGAACAGATCGGCCAAGGGATCCATCGCAAGGGACGGGCCTTCAGAGATGCCCAGAATGGGTAAAAAAGTAGCGGCCGCCAGGACGCCACGGCAAGGGCCACTGGACCGGTATGCTACGACACAGATTTCCGCAGAGACTGTCCCCCCAGGCCCACGTTCGGACACAGAGCGTTTGATGGGAGCCATACAAGCCTCAAGAGACGACATACAGGCGTCCCGAGTGGCACTATAAGTCAAGATCGGGGAAACGGGCTCAGAAGTAACACTGCTGAGACAGGAATTTTGTAACCTAACAGAGAGGGTGACCATGGCTGAAACAAGAGTTGGCAAGGCGGAGGACTCTATCACTACCCTCAAGAAAGACATGGCGGAACTTCAGGCCCCACATCGCCAGCTACAATGGAAGGTGGACAACGCGCAAAATAGGGCTTGGCGCAACAACCTTCGCTTTGTGGGCCTTAGAGAAGGTCTCAAAGGGACTAATATGGTGGCGTTCCTGCACTCCTGGATAAAGAAGACCTTCCCGACGGCGAAGTTCTCTAATTGCTTCCTGATTGAACGAGCGCACCGCGCGTTGCTGGCAAAACTGCCAGTGGGAGCAAGGCTGCGGCCTGTCATCGTGCGCTTCCTGAACTTTGATGATCGGGACGTGCTCCTGCGGGAAGCCAGGAAAATGGGGGAGATCCGACGGGAGAATGCCCACATAATGATATTTCCAGACTATAGCCAGGAGGTGCAAAAACAGAGGCGCTCCTTTGATCTAGTGAAAGCCAAATTGAGAGACCTACATATGCAATATATGCTGCACTTCCCGGCGAAACTGAAAGTGATCTATAAAGAGAAGGCACACTTTTAAACCCACCCGGAGGATGCGTGGCAGTGGCTGGAGCAGCGCCCTATGATCCGGAGGATGGACGGCGCAAGGCTGCAAATGTACCGTCTATTAGCGGGCCACGGGGGGGGCTGCCGAAGACTCAGAGACAGAGGAGATCGAGGAGTAGCCAGCGTGTGCAGATGACATCAAATCCCACGAAGGGTGAGACGGGCAGACAGAGGCGGAACTCGACATCCCTTGTCACAGGAGACATGGCGGGGTCCAGATTTCGCTGCCTGGAGAGGAAGGCACGCTCTGAAGGGGAGGAAGACTTGGGCGGTCCTTTTTCTGGAGATGAGGAAGCGGAGGCTCTGTTACTACACCCATTGGTAGTGGCAATCCACGGGAGGGAGCAGGACAAGGCTAAGCAGACAGGGAGCTCGCAGAACGACACCCAGGACTCACACTCTTAAATTGGGATGGAATGGGTGATGGAGATTTCAGCTCATAACCGGACAGCACGCAAGTTTTATCCAACCCCCCCCCACCTACTGTTTGTTACATATTATTATTGTGCACTTCCACGTAGTTTTAGTGGTAATGTTCTTTATGCTGCACACATAGATTGTTAACTTTGATTTGGAGGGGGTGATTCGGGGGAGGGCGACAGACCTTCTCTGCCGGACGGTCCTGGACTCTATGTCTATGTGGAAGATGGGACTGAAGGGGGAGGGAGGTAAATGTAAATATAAATGTCCTGGTACTTATAGAGCGCACTGTCACCAGGAATCACTGACAAAATTTCGATTCCACCAAAATCGACCTACACAAATATTGTGTCTTAAATATAGATTACAATTACATCGACAACCTATACTTATTTATAAAATTACTAAAACATCGATCTCACTATTTCAATATACAAAAATCTCGACTACACTAATTTCGACCACACTAATATCGAAATACAAAATATCGACAGTCAATAATATATATACCACAATACAAAAACATCGATTACCAAAATATAGACATCAAAAATATCGACATTACCTAAATATCAACTTCTCTAAATTATTCTTACAGTTTCTGGAAACATTATACACATTAAATAAATTAACATTATACCCATATACCTAGGTATATACATACTAAACACTATTAAATAAATATATCTCTCTAAAATAATTATAATAAATAACTTAATCTATGCAAACAATTAAAAATAACTGTTGCTATATATACACATATTTTATTTAATATTATAAATTGTTTAAAGCTATACTATTAAATTATATTTATAAAATACTTACTAATACACAAACTCTCTGAATAAACATTTCACATTCAGCAAACTAAAATATTTAAATGAAAAAAATTCAAACTAACCAATAGAAACTCGTTTCTAGGTTTCTAACCAATCACAAACAAACACTAATTAAACATACCCTATATAAAGAGCTAAAATTAAGACTAAAAAACCAGCAGAAAATATTCAGCTAAAGGAAAACTGGACTTATTTCTACTACCCTAAAGATTGTTCTCATACAAATATACTACAAATCAACTAAAAGTAAGTAATCTTATGTTTCTGTATAAAATGTTACATTACTTGCAACCTGAAGTTCATTGTAAATATCTAAAACTGCTTTTCTATCTATCTCTACATATTTCCTAAACAGAATCAACATTAACAAACAGATGAACATTTTCTAGAAAAGTACAACAACAAAGTTGAAAAGTAAGTCTATTAAATGTCCTCTTTAAACACTAAGTAAATGCTAATTCAATAGTAAAATGTTATAACTAACTCATAAACTCCAACTTAAATGTCTAATTATTGTTTTTTATAAAACACAGTTTTCAAATACTGAAAATGTGAAATGCTTGTTTTAAAAAATGAGAAACAAGTGTTAGTAATACTACTGAACATAACCATCCACCTAACATCTCTGAAATAGAGGTTAGATCTACTGTAGACAATATCAAGGAATTAACAAAACCTATGACTTACCAACTAGTGTAATACTTAAGGAATTAATACCTAGAGTACCTAGAGAGGCAAGAGGTCAGTTACCAACTATAGCTGCTATAAGAAGAACTATTGCTAGAACCAGAAAATCTAGTAGACCAACAATAGCAACACCTAAAACTTTTGAAGAGGTCATAATTCCACCTGAGCTTACCATAACTCATAATGATGAACCTTTTATCTTCTACGACAACAGCAACAAAGATAAAAGGATAATAATGTTTGCAACAAACACCAACCTTAAAAAATTAACAGATAGTCAAACATGGATTATGGATGCCCTAAACCATTCTATCAATTATATACTATACATGGGCAATTCCATAATACCTGCATACCATTCATCTATTGTTTGTTACCAAACAAACAAACTTCTACATACACAGAAATATTAAACAAAATAAAACAAGAAACAAGAGACTTCTTTCCCCTAAAAATTATAATAGACTTTGAACAAGCAATGATAAATTCTATCCTTAAAATATATCCACACACATCCATACAAGGATGTTACTTCCATTTTAACCAATGTCTATGGAGACATTTGCAAAAATTAACACTTAGGGGTCCATTATGATGTCGGGCGGATTTCCTCCGCCAGGCTGGCGGTGGCTACCGCCAGCCTGGCGGAGGAAATCCGCCCGACATCATCAGCCCAATTCCCCCCCGCCAGATTTGGATGGCGGGAGGGACCGCGGCGGTGGGAAACACCGCCCGCCTGTTTTCCGCCCCGTCGCCTAGCGGCAGGGGCGGAAAACCAGTAACATGGTGGCGGTGTCTTTTAGACACCGTCCGCCGTATTACTATGGGCTATGCACAATGCATTTCCGTGGCGGCTATGCCGCTACGGAAAGGCATGCGGAGACTCCTTGCGGGCCCCCTGGGAGTCCGTGGATTGGGGGGTGCACATGGGGGGTACCTATGGTACCCCCCCGCATTTCAAAGTGCAACATGGCAGGCACCACGCGGTGCCTGTCATGTTGCACTTTGAAAAGCACAATATGCACTTTTACCATTGCGGCGGCCGGAGATTCCTTCTCCGCCCGCCACAATGGTAAACATACAGGATGCGCCCGCCTGTGTGGCGGGTGCATCCTAATGCCATTTTCGGGACCCCCGCACTGTTAGCGGGCGGTCCACTACTCCATTAGGGTGGCGGGCGGGCAAAGCCTGCACGCCATCCTAATGGACCCCTTAGTGTTGAATATGCAACCAATATTACATTTGCATACCAAATAAAACACCTCATTGCCCTAGCATACGTGCCAATCACCGATGTGGCTGAACGCTATAATCTTTTAATAGGAAGTCCTTTCTATACACAAAATGAACAAAAATTGGCTCCACTTTTGGATTATTTTGAGGACACCTGGGTGGGGAGACTACACAGGTCAGGCCACAGATGACAGCCTAAATTCCTAATTCCTTGGTGGAATGTATATCTACCAACCCTAAATCAAGAGGCCAAGACAAACAACGCAGTGGAGTTTTGGCATAATGCCTTTCTATCTTCAACTGGCCGAACAACTCCTACACTACACAAACTACTAACAGCAATACAAAAAGAACAAAGTTTCCAAGAGTTAAGAATTGAGCAATCCGTTATACAATTGGAATTGGAATTGGAATTGGATGTAGATTTATAGATTGCGAATTGCTGCCCGGAGGCGTCCAAGCGCTAAAGATAACCAGAAACCTACAAGAGACTTGTGAGGGAGGCTAGTTGAAGTTAATGGGGTAGGTTAAAGAGGAAGGTTTTTAGCTGTTTGCGAAACGCAGAGAGATTGGAGTTGGCTCTGATATGCAGGGGCAGGGTGTTCCAGTTCCTAGATGCATTGTGGGCGAACGTCCTGCCACCAGATCTGGTCCTTTTTATTCTAGGGACCACAGCTAGGAAGGTCTGACTGGAGCGGAGGCTTCTGCTGGGAATGTAGTGGGCGATTAAGTCACGGGTAATCCTGGGGCCTGTGTCCCAGAAGGCCTGATGGGCTATACACATTGCCCTGAAAAGAACTCTCTGGCGCACCGGTAGCCAGTGAAGGCTGACCAGCCCGGCCCTCACTGATTGTCTGCGAGGGAGCTCTAGTAGTATGCGGGCTGCGCAGTTCTGCACTGTCTGGAGTCTGCGCAGGGTGTACTCTGGGGCGCCGAGGTAGAGCACATTGTTAAAATCAAGGCGTGACTCTATTAACCCCTGTATAGCCACCTGTTTGGCTTCCATGGGAAGGAGGGGGAAGACAATTAAAGCCCAAACTATCAAGACAAACAGCCCAAATGTACCAATATTTACAACAACAAGTACAACTATACCCCACAACAAGAGGACTAGAATACTTAAAAATTATAGCCAAAACACTAAACTGAAAACAATAACTCAAAAAAATTCAGGACATTAACAAAATGCCTTACATGTAACCAAACCATCTTATTCACAAATCATAAGTTTTTTTGTCTAATAATTAATAATATATATTAATTTTTAGCCAAAAAAAAACTAACTCAACATAAATAGTTTTAAAATAGTACATTTCCCAACCCACAACATTTAATAATATAAATGCATTTACCTTTTCACAACAACGTAATTAGCAAATCCAATGGTCCATAACAAGCCATGCAGTAATAAATCCACAGCATAAAAAAAAGTGGCCCAATACAATGCAAAAATACAACTGTTCAAAATACATCCGAAATCCCAATAATTAGATAAATCTGAATCCATCAAAAACCCGAAAAAGGTAAAAAATTTTAAGAAACGCTCCAGAAAACCCGAAAAATAAACGAAGTGTAAAACACATAGCAGTTACAACAACTGAAATGCACTTCTTTAAAAAAAAAAAGGTAACCGCTCGGAAACGGAAATGGCCGTTTCCAAAAACGTACAAGAGAAAAAAAAAACATTCCCACCTACATATAACCTAAAATAATACATTATTAATAACTAGAACATACATATATCTAACAACAAATTAATAAAAAGCCACAAACACAATAACTCCAAGGCCGTTACTGAGAAACCGCTAAGAAAAGGTAAAAACGTTAATAACCAACTACATACAAAGTTAGCCCTAACATAGCAGTCCACAAACAACAAATAACAAAGTACTACCTTCAAAATGTCCTTAAATTAGTTAAAATATAACAAATAGCAATCTTACCTTCTCAGACGTGAAGTAGCTTCCAACCGCGAGCTTGAATCTTCTAAAATGACCTAAAAAGACTAAGAGCGGTTACAAAATAAAACACCCAAATGATAGTATTATCCAAATAATAGTTAAATAAATGTCAAATAAATTTGTTTTAGTAACAGAAATTTGTTAAAACTGTATAAATTGTTTTGCTACATTTATGCTATGTATTATAAATTTTTCTAGAACAATATTATTTTGATATTCGTTTTTTATTATTACATTAATTATTAATATAGTTTAATATTTAATGTTATAATAAAACAAAACATAATGTGTTTAAATTAATGAAAATAAAAGTGTTTATTTCATGATTTATATAAAAATTGTGAATAATGTTAATGTATTAATATTATAAAAATAATATTAATAAATTAAACATATAACAGATATAATTTAAAATGTTTGTAAAAAATACATTGTATGATATTAACTATAATTATTATCTATGTTGTTATTTGAAAATATATCTACAGATATAACATATATTGAAGTTCACATTTATATGTAACAAATACATTACTATATCATTTATTAACAATTGTGATGTATTGTAATTTCTCTTAAAATGTATATACTCTATATATAATATTGATCAATGTTTTCTCATTTACTATATTGTTTACATATACCAAAAATGTCATTTACTGGAAAGGTATCGAAATGTAAAAACTTTTGTGACAAATTAGATTTATTTATTTGTTTAAATTGTATAAAATCATTATTTAAACATGTATTATTTGCTTTATTTACTATATGAACAAATAAAGAAAAAATGTGTTTTAAAACTGTGTCATTTTGGTCTACTACCCATTATTAACTAATTACTACCAATATATAAAATGTAAATATTTTTTACTATATATATATATAGATCTTATATTTTTTTACATATATAATGAACTATTACTATCAATTTACTATTCACACATGAATATACAATTTATTTAAGTCGATACTGGACTCTGAACATGAAACATTTACTTATCCACATCCAATATAAAAAATATTTTTATTAATACTAAACACTTAATCTATTAAATTAACTATTCCAAATCCCATCTACATTTAATTAGGGTAGTTGCTGGACACTGAACCTATTTAATTCACTATTCCAACTCCAATCTACATTTAATTAGGATAGGTGCTGGACACTGAACCTATTTAATTAACTATTTCAACTCCAATCTACATTTAATTAGGGTAGGTGCTGGACACTGAACCTATTTAATTTACTATTCCAACTCCAATCTACATTGAATTTGGGTAGGTACTGGACATGGAACCTATTTATTTAACTATTCCAACTCTAATCTACATTTAATTATGGTAGGTGCAGGACACTGAACCTATTTCATTTACTATTCCTAATCCAATTTACATTTAATTAGGGTAGGTGCTGGACACTGAACCTATTTAATTTACTATTCCAACTCCAATCAATCTACATTTAATTAGGGTAGGTGTTGGACACTGAACCTATTTAATTTACTATTCTAACTCCAATCTAAATTTAATTAGGGTAGGTGCTGGACACTGAACCTATTTAATTAACTATTCCAACTCCAATCTACGTTTAATTAGGGTAGGTGCTGGACACTGAACCTATTTAATTTACTATTCACGGAGGTGAGACGCATCGGGGACGAGCAGGCCACGGGGCCGGCTAGACAGCCTGCCTTGGGGACGCCATAAGTGGCCCGACCGAACGGAGAAGAACAGATCGGCCAAGGGATCCATCGCAAGGGACGGGCCTTCAGAGATGCCCAGAATGGGTAAAAAAGTAGCGGCCGCCAGGACGCCACGGCAAGGGCCACTGGACCGGTATGCTACGACACAGATTTCCGCAGAGACTGTCCCCCCAGGCCCACGTTCGGACACAGAGCGTTTGATGGGAGCCATACAAGCCTCAAGAGACGACATACAGGCGTCCCGAGTGGCACTATAAGTCAAGATCGGGGAAACGGGCTCAGAAGTAACACTGCTGAGACAGGAATTTTGTAACCTAACAGAGAGGGTGACCATGGCTGAAACAAGAGTTGGCAAGGCAGAGGACTCTATCACTACCCTCAAGAAAGACATGGCGGAACTTCAGGCCCCACATCGCCAGCTACAATGGAAGGTGGACAACGCGCAAAATAGGGCTTGGCGCAACAACCTTCGCTTTGTGGGCCTTAGAGAAGGTCTCAAAGGGACTAATATGGTGGCGTTCCTGCACTCCTGGATAAAGAAGACCTTCCCGACGGCGAAGTTCTCTAATTGCTTCCTGATTGAACGAGCGCACCGCGCGTTGCTGGCAAAACTGCCAGTGGGAGCAAGGCTGCGGCCTGTCATCGTGCGCTTCCTGAACTTTGATGATCGGGACGTGCTCCTGCGGGAAGCCAGGAAAATGGGGGAGATCCGACGGGAGAATGCCCACATAATGATATTTCCAGACTATAGCCAGGAGGTGCAAAAACAGAGGCGCTCCTTTGATCTAGTGAAAGCCAAATTGAGAGACCTACATATGCAATATATGCTGCACTTCCCGGCGAAACTGAAAGTGATCTATAAAGAGAAGGCACACTTTTAAACCCACCCGGAGGATGCGTGGCAGTGGCTGGAGCAGCGCCCTATGATCCGGAGGATGGACGGCGCAAGGCTGCAAATGTACCGTCTATTAGCGGGCCACAGGGGGGGCTGCCGAAGACTCAGAGACAGAGGAGATCGAGGAGTAGCCAGCGTGTGCAGATGACATCAAATCCCACGAAGGGTGCGACGGGCAGACAGAGGCGGAACTCGACATCCCTTGTCACAGGAGACATGGCGGGGTCCAAATTTCGCTGCCTGGAGAGGAAGGCACGCTCTGAAGGGGAGGAAGACTTGGGCGGTCATATTTCTGGAGATGAGGAAGCGGAGGCTCTGTTACTACACCCATTGGTAGTGGCAATCCACGGGAGGGAGCAGGACAAGGCTAAGCAGACAGGGAGCTCGCAGAACGACACCCAGGACTCACACTCTTAAATTGGGATGGAATGGGTGATGGAGATTTCAGCTCATAACCGGACAGCACGCAAGTTTTATCCAACCCCCCCCCCACCTACTGTTTGTTACATATTATTATTGTGCACTTCCACGTAGTTTTAGTGGTAATGTTCTTTATGCTGCACACATAGATTGTTAACTTTGATTTGGAGGGGGTGATTCGGGGGAGGGCGACAGACCTTCTCTGCCGGACGGTCCTGGACTCTATGTCTATGTGGAAGATGGGACTGAAGGGGGAGGGAGGTAAATGTAAATATAAATGTCCTGGTACTTATAGAGCGCACTGTCACCAGGAATCACTGACAAAATTTCGATTCCACCAAAATCGACCTACACAAATATTGTGTCTTAAATATAGATTACAATTACATCGACAACCTATACTTATTTATAAAATTACTAAAACATCGATCTCACTATTTCAATATACAAAAATCTCGACTACACTAATTTCGACCACACTAATATCGAAATACAAAATATCGACAGTCAATAATATATATACCACAATACAAAAACATCGATTACCAAAATATAGACATCATAAATATCGACATTACCTAAATATCAACTTCTCTAAATTATTCTTACAGTTTCTGGAAACATTATACACATTAAATAAAGTAACATTATACCCATATACCTAGGTATATACATACTAAACACTATTAAATAAATATATCTCTCTAAAATAATTATAATAAATAACTTAATCTATGCAAACAATTAAAAATAACTGTTGCTATATATACACATATTTTATTTAATATTATAAATTGTTTAAAGCTATACTATTAAATTATATTTATAAAATACTTACTAATACACAAACTCTCTGAATAAACATTTCACATTCAGCAAACTAAAATATTTAAATGAAAAAAATTCAAACTAACCAATAGAAACTCGTTTCTAGGTTTCTAACCAATCACAAACAAACACTAATTAAACATACCCTATATAAAGAGCTAAAATTAAGACTAAAAAACCAGCAGAAAATATTCAGCTAAAGGAAAACTGGACTTATTTCTACTACCCTAAAGATTGTTCTCATACAAATATACTACAAATCAACTAAAAGTAAGTAATCTTATGTTTCTGTATAAAATGTTACATTACTTGCAACCTGAAGTTCATTGTAAATATCTAAAACTGCTTTTCTATCTATCTCTACATATTTCCTAAACAGAATCAACATTAACAAACAGATGAACATTTTCTAGAAAAGTACAACAACAAAGTTGAAAAGTAAGTCTATTAAATGTCCTCTTTAAACACTAAGTAAATGCTAATTCAATAGTAAAATGTTATAACTAACTCATAAACTCCAACTTAAATGTCTAATTATTGTTTTTTATAAAACACAGTTTTCAAATACTGAAAATGTGAAATGCTTGTTTTAAAAAATGAGAAACAAGTGTTAGTAATACTACTGAACATAACCATCCACCTAACATCTCTGAAATAGAGGTTAGATCTACTGTAGACAATATCAAGGAATTAACAAAACCTATGACTTACCAACTAGTGTAATACTTAAGGAATTAATACCTAGAGTACCTAGAGAGGCAAGAGGTCAGTTACCAACTATAGCTGCTATAAGAAGAACTATTGCTAGAACCAGAAAATCTAGTAGACCAACAATAGCAACACCTAAAACTTTTGAAGAGGTCATAATTCCACCTGAGCTTACCATAACTCATAATGATGAACCTTTTATCTTCTACGACAACAGCAACAAAGATAAAAGGATAATAATGTTTGCAACAAACACCAACCTTAAAAAATTAACAGATAGTCAAACATGGATTATGGATGCCCTAAACCATTCTATCAATTATATACTATACATGGGCAATTCCATAATACCTGCATACCATTCATCTATTGTTTGTTACCAAACAAACAAACTTCTACATACACAGAAATATTAAACAAAATAAAACAAGAAACAAGAGACTTCTTTCCTCTAAAAATTATAATAGACTTTGAACAAGCAATGATAAATTCTATCCTTAAAATATATCCACACACATCCATACAAGGATGTTACTTCCATTTTAACCAATGTCTATGGAGACATTTGCAAAAATTAACACTTAGGGGTCCATTATGATGTCGGGCGGATTTCCTCCGCCAGGCTGGCGGTGGCTACCGCCAGCCTGGCGGAGGAAATCCGCCCGACATCATCAGCCCAATTCCCCCCCGCCAGATTTGGATGGCGGGAGGGACCGCGGCGGTGGGAAACACCGCCCGCCTGTTTTCCGCCCCGTCGCCTAGCGGCAGGGGCGGAAAACCAGTAACATGGTGGCGGTGTCTTTTAGACACCGTCCGCCGTATTACTATGGGCTATGCACAATGCATTTCCGTGGCGGCTATGCCGCTACGGAAAGGCATGCGGAGACTCCTTGCGGGCCCCCTGGGAGTCCGTGGATTGGGGGGTGCACATGGGGGGTACCTATGGTACCCCCCCGCATTTCAAAGTGCAACATGGCAGGCACCACGCGGTGCCTGTCATGTTGCACTTTGAAAAGCACAACATGCACTTTTACCATTGCGGCGGCCGGAGATTCCTTCTCCGCCCGCCACAATGGTAAACATACAGGATGCGCCCGCCTGTGTGGCGGGTGCATCCTAATGCCATTTTCGGGACCCCCGCACTGTTAGCGGGCGGTCCACTACTCCATTAGGGTGGCGGGCGGGCAAAGCCTGCACGCCATCCTAATGGACCCCTTAGTGTTGAATATGCAACCAATATTACATTTGCATACCAAATAAAACACCTCATTGCCCTAGCATACGTGCCAATCACCGATGTGGCTGAACGCTATAATCTTTTAATAGGAAGTCCTTTCTATACACAAAATGAACAAAAATTGGCTCCACTTTTGGATTATTTTGAGGACACCTGGGTGGGGAGACTACACAGGTCAGGCCACAGATGACAGCCTAAATTCCTAATTCCTTGGTGGAATGTATATCTACCAACCCTAAATCAAGAGGCCAAGACAAACAACGCAGTGGAGTTTTGGCATAATGCCTTTCTATCTTCAACTGGCCGAACAACTCCTACACTACACAAACTACTAACAGCAATACAAAAAGAACAAAGTTTCCAAGAGTTAAGAATTGAGCAATCCGTTATACAATTGGAATTGGAATTGGAATTGGATGTAGATTTATAGATTGCGAATTGCTGCCCGGAGGCGTCCAAGCGCTAAAGATAACCAGAAACCTACAAGAGACTTGTGAGGGAGGCTAGTTGAAGTTAATGGGGTAGGTTAAAGAGGAAGGTTTTTAGCTGTTTGCGAAACGCAGAGAGATTGGAGTTGGCTCTGATATGCAGGGGCAGGGTGTTCCAGGTCCTAGATGCATTGTGGGCGAACGTCCTGCCACCAGATCTGGTCCTTTTTATTCTAGGGACCACAGCTAGGAAGGTCTGACTGGAGCGGAGGCTTCTGCTGGGAATGTAGTGGGCGATTAAGTCACGGGTAATCCTGGGGCCTGTGTCCCAGAAGGCCTGATGGGCTATACACATTGCCCTGAAAAGAACACTCTGGCGCACCGGTAGCCAGTGAAGGCTGACCAGCCCGGCCCTCACTGATTGTCTGCGAGGGAGCTCTAGTAGTATGCGGGCTGCGCAGTTCTGCACTGTCTGGAGTCTGCGCAGGGTGTACTCTGGGGCGCCGAGGTAGAGCACATTGTTAAAATCAAGGCGTGACTCTATTAACCCCTGTATAGCCACCTGTTTGGCTTCCATGGGAAGGAGGGGGAAGACAATTAAAGCCCAAACTATCAAGACAAACAGCCCAAATGTACCAATATTTACAACAACAAGTACAACTTTACCCCACAACAAGAGGACTAGAATACTTAAAAATTATAGCCAAAACACTAAACTGAAAACAATAACTCAAAAAAATTCAGGACATTAACAAAATGCCTTACATGTAACCAAACCATCTTATTCACAAATCATAAGATTTTTTTGTCTAATAATTAATAATATATATTAATTTTTAGCCAAAAAAAAACTAACTCAACATAAATAGTTTTAAAATAGTACATTTCCCAACCCACAACATTTAATAATATAAATGCATTTACCTTTTCACAACAACGTAATTAGCAAATCCAATGGTCCATAACAAGCCATGCAGTAATAAATCCACAGCATAAAAAAAAGTGGCCCAATACAATGCAAAAATACAACTGTTCAAAATACATCCGAAATCCCAATAATTAGATAAATCTGAATCCATCAAAAACCCGAAAAAGGTACAAAATTTTAAGAAACGCTCCAGAAAACCCGAAAAATAAACGAAGTGTAAAACACATAGCAGTTACAACAACTGAAATGCACTTCTTTAAAAAAAAAAAAGGTAACCGCTCGGAAACGGAAATGGCTGTTTCCAAAAACGTACAAGAGAAAAAAAAAACATTCCCACCTACATATAACCTAAAATAATACATTATTAATAACTAGAACATACATATATCTAACAACAAATTAATAAAAAGCCACAAACACAATAACTCCAAGGCCGTTACTGAGAAACCGCTAAGAAAAGGTAAAAACGTTAATAACCAACTACATACAAAGTTAACCCTAACATAGCAGTCCACAAACAACAAATAACAAAGTACTACCTTCAAAATGTCCTTAAATTAGTTAAAATATAACAAATAGCAATCTTACCTTCTCAGACGTGAAGTAGCTTCCAACCGCGAGCTTGAATCTTCTAAAATGACCTAAAAAGACTAAGAGCGGTTACAAAATAAAACACCCAAATGATAGTATTATCCAAATAATAGTTAAATAAATGTCAAATAAATTTGTTTTAGTAACAGAAATTTGTTAAAACTGTATAAATTGTTTTGCTACATTTATGCTATGTATTATTAATTTTTCTAGAACAATATTATTTTGATATTCGTTTTTTATTATTACATTAATTATTAATATAGTTTAATATTTAATGTTATAATAAAACAAAACATAATGTGTTTAAATTAATGAAAATAAAAGTGGTTTTTTCATGATTTATATAAAAATTGTGAATAATGTTAATGTATTAATATTATAAAAATAATATTAATAAATTAAACATATAACAGATATAATTTAAAATGTTTGTAAAAAATACATTGTATGATATTAACTATAATTATTATCTATGTTGTTATTTGAAAATATATCTACAGATATAACATATATTGAAGTTCACATTTATATGTAACAAATACATTACTATATCATTTATTAACAATTGTGATGTATTGTAATTTCTCTTAAAATGTATATACTCTATATATAATATTGATCAATGTTTTCTCATTTACTATATTGTTTACATATACCAAAAATGTCATTTACTGGAAAGGTATCGAAATGTAAAAACTTTTGTGACAAATTAGATTTATTTATTTGTTTAAATTGTATAAAATCATTATTTAAACATGTATTATTTGCTTTATTTACTATATGAACAAATAAAGAAAAAATGTGTTTTAAAACTGTGTCATTTTGGTCTACTACCCATTATTAACTAATTACTACCAATATATAAAATGTAAATATTTTTTACTATATATATATATAGATCTTATATTTTTTTACATATATAATGAACTATTACTATCAATTTACTATTCACACATGAATATACAATTTATTTAAGTCGATACTGGACTCTGAACATGAAACATTTACTTATCCACATCCAATATAAAAAATATTTTTATTAATACTAAACACAATCTATTAAATTAACTATTCCAACTCCCATCTACATTTAATTAGGGTAGTTGCTGGACACTGAACCTATTTAATTCACTATTCCAACTCCAATCTACATTTAATTAGGATAGGTGCTGGACACTGAACCTATTTAATTAACTATTTCAACTCCAATATACATTTAATTAGGGTAGGTGCTGGACACTGAACCTATTTAATTTACTATTCCAACTCCAATCTACATTGAATTTGGGTAGGTACTGGACATGGAACCTATTTATTTAACTATTCCAACTCCAATCTACATTTAATTAGGGTAGGTGCAGGACACTGAACCTATTTCATTTACTATTCCAACTCTAATCTACATTTAATTATGGTAGGTGCTGGACACTGAACCTATTTAATTTACTATTCCTAATCCAATTTACATTTAATTAGGGTAGGTGCTGGACACTGAACCTATTTAATTTACTATTCCAACTCCAATCAATCTACATTTAATTAGGGTAGGTGTTGGACACTGAACCTATTTAATTTACTATTCTAACTCCAATCTAAATTTAATTAGGGTAGGTGCTGGACACTGAACCTATTTAATTAACTATTCCAACTCCAATCTACGTTTAATTAGGGTAGGTGCTGGACACTGAACCTATTTAATTTACTATTCCAACTCAAATTTACATTTAATTAGGGTATGTGCTGGACACTGAACCTATTTAATTAACTATTCCAACTCAAATCTACATTTAATTAGGGTAGGTGCTGGACACTGAACCTATTTAATTTACTATTCCAACTCCAATCTACATTTAATTAGGATAGATGTTGGACACTGAACCTATTTAATTAACTATTCCAACTCAAATCTACATTTAATTAGGGTGGGTGGAGGACACTGAACCTATTTAATTTATTATTCCAACTCCAATCTACATTGAATTTGGGTATATGCTGGACACTGAACCTATTTTATTTACTATTCCTACTCCAATCTACATTTAATTAGGGTAGGTGCTGGACACTGAACCTATTTAATTTACTATTCCTACTCCAATCTACATTTAATTAGGGTAGGTGCTGGACACTGAACCTATTTAATTTACTATTCCTACTCCAATCTATATTTAATTAGGGTAGGTGCTGGACACGGAACTTATTTAATTAACAATTCCAACTCCAATCTACATTTAATTAGGGTAGATGCTGGACACTGAACCTATTTAATTTACTATTCCAACTCCAATCTACATTTAATTAGGGTAAGTGCTGGACACTGAACCTATTTAATTAACTATTCCAACTCCAATCTACATTTAATTAGGGTAGGTGCTGTACACTGAACCTATTTAATTTACTATTCCAACTCCAATTTATATTTAATTAGGATAGGTGCTGGACACTGAACCTATTTAATTAACTATTCCAACTCCAATCTACATTTAATTAGGGTAGGTGCTGGACACTGAACCTATTTAATTTACTATTCCAAATCCAATCTACATTTAATTAAGGTAGGTGCTGGACACTGAACCTATTTAATTTACTATTCTAACTCCAATCTACATTTAATTAGGGCTGTAAGATCAAGCGAGGGCTGGTAAACAATTATGTGAAGAGGTCGGTGCAGACATCATACTCCTACAGGAAACACATCTACAGGGTACCAAATCTGCCTTCCTGGCTAGATGACAGTACAGAGTTCTTGCACACGCCCGCTTTACATCGGGCTCGAGAGGGGTCGCAATCCTGATTAAAAAACATCCACCAATGAGAATAGCGCAGACCTGGACGGACCCACAGGGGATATACGTGGGAGTGCGGGGACAATGGAGGAGAAAGGAATATACATTTATTTTGGCTTACGCCCCACCCAAATTGCAGGCGGGTACACTCAGGGCAGTGTCGGATATCCTCCTAAACACAGCAGATACGGTCCAAGTCCTAGGGGGCGACTTCAACGATGTTATGGATCTAGCGACGGACAGGACGGGAGATAGAGATAGAGATAGGCCCCCTAGCACCATCCTGCTGGCCAAAACAATGGCTACACTAGGCCTGATAGATGTCTGGAGATGGCTACATCCTGAGACTAGGGCGTACTCCTTCTTTTCTGGAGCACATAAAGTGTACTCCCGTTTGGATTATATATTCATGGCTAGACAGACGCTGAATGTCACGGATACGGCAGACTACTGTGCACGCGGCATCTCTGATCATTCACCACTGCTGTTAGCGGTGGGAGGGGGGAGGAGGGAGAGGCCCGCGACACTGAGGCTGACTGCTTGGGACCTGCAAAACGCAGACATTTTGAGAGGCTTGCGAGCGGATGTGAAGGTTTACATTGCTGAAAATGAGGGGTCGGTAGCCTCCCGGGTGGTGCTGTGGGAGGCACTCAAAACGGTCCTACGAGATAGGGCGCAAAATAGGCTAGCGGAGGACAGGCGGAAAGTACAAGCAGAGGTCCAGGCACTGGAAGTCCAAATTCTGTCTCTGGAGCAAGAGCATCAGGCCGCCAGGGACCTCGGGATGCTTAGACGTCTATCGGATGTGCAAGCCCAATACAAGCACCTGGTGACAGGAGAGGCTAAGGCGCAGGCCCTGGCGACTCAGCACCGCCTCCACGATGTGGGTGACAAATCCGGAAGGTTACTAGCGTGGCTTAGTAAGAAAGAGAGAGATGCGAGATGGGTGGAAAAGGTGAAAGATGGACAGGGGGGATGGGCCCGAACAGATGACAGAATAGCAGAGACTTGTGCAATGTATTATGAGGCCTTCTACGACGCTAGGGACCTAGGGACGAGGGAGGACGCGTTGCAATACATGACAAACATCGACCTCCCGATACTAGAGGAGGCAGACCACCATGACCTGGAGGCAGACATAACGGTGGATGAAATTAGGGAGGCCATGGTTTGGCTCCGATCGGGAAAGGCCCCTGGCCCTAATGGCCTCCCGGCGGAATTCAAAAATCCGCAGATCTCTTGACCCGTCACTTACTGGGCCTCTATGTGGATGCCGAGCCAGAGGGAGTGTTCCCACTGGACCTCAGACAAGCCACGATCATCCCGATTTTCAAGGAGGGCAAACCGCACGATGACTGTTCGTCCTACGACCCATTTCCCTCCTAAAGGTGGAGGTGAAGCTCTTCACAACGATATTAGCGCTCCGCGTGAGACGGGTAATTCCGGGGCTGATGCACCTCGACCAAACGGGGTTCCTCCTTGAAAGGGCGACTAGATATAACCTAAGGAGGACTCACAATTGGTTAATGGAGGTGCGCACTAGAGAAGACCCACATTGGTTTTTATCTCGTGATGCCGAAAAGGCGTTTGACGCTGTCCACTGGCCCTTCCTGGAGGGGGTGCTGAAACGCCTTGGCTTTGGACCTAAATACAGAAAGAAAATCAGCTTGTTGTATACTGACCCCAGGGCGAGAGTTCGGGTTAATGGAACACTGTCGGAGGATTTCCCTATACGACGGGGTACCAGACAGGGATGCCCCCTGTCT
Source organism: Lissotriton helveticus (assembly GCF_964261635.1). Taxonomy (NCBI): domain Eukaryota; kingdom Metazoa; phylum Chordata; class Amphibia; order Caudata; family Salamandridae; genus Lissotriton; species Lissotriton helveticus. Next base: position 50,560,498 of record NC_136061.1, on the reverse strand, counting down.
CTCCTGTTGTTCGCCCTCTCTATAGAGGTAATGGCGAGCGCAGTCCGACAGAATGAGGGGATCAAGGGGTTTCGGATAGGACAGGCAGACGCGACCGAAGAAAAACTATCCTTAAATGCAGACGACGTCCTTCTATATATTACACAGCCGGATGTTACCATACCGGCGTTGTTCTCGGAACTGGATCGCTATGGGGCCAAGGCTGGCTACCAGATCAATTAGCACAAATCGACTCTCTATGATCCACAGGGGGGGTGGGGGGGAGTATGGCCCACGCTGCCTGTGAGGTTGCAAACTACCAGAGAGGGTTTCATCTACCTGGGGGTATTTATAACGACTGACAGTGCTCTCTCCTATGAAAGAAATATTAACCGAGTAATACATCACTTTACCGAGGACGGGGCACGATGGAAAATGCTCCCCCTGACGCTGCTGGGCCGGGCAGCAATGTTTAAAATGATTTTGCTCCCCAGATTCTTATATGCCTTCCAAAATGAATATTTCCCCCTGCAGTGCTGGGTCTTCCGGGACATCCACGCAGAAGTGAGGACATGTTTATGGTTGAGAAAGCAACCCAGGGTGGCGCTATCGACTTTGCAGAGACAACAATAAAATGGAGGGATTTCACTACCCGACAATTGAGGCCTATTATTGGGCAGAACACCTGGTCCCCATAAATGAATGGATACATGCCCCAGTCACCCACTCTGTAGGAGACTAGGGTCTGCTTTCCTATGGTCACCCCATTTTTTGCTTTTTGCTTCACTGGTTTTCGACTTAGATGTGGCTGTGGGCCTACTAATCAGACCCACAGCCGTGCTGTTCTCTCTCTAAATTCACACCATGTACTTTAGGTACATCACCAATTGGGATTTGGGTCCCTCTTGTGAGTCCCTGTACAGTGTACTATAGGTACCCAGGGCATAGGTGCACCCAAGGCCTACCAGGGGCTGCAGCATATCTTTTGCCACCCCTGGCTGCCCATCCAAACTGAAACAACTGGCTGATCACTCAGCTGGGGCAAGGTCGTGTAATCACCCCTTGCTTAGATATAGTATACCTATATCTAACCTTATATCTAGACACATATACACCAATAAATCACTCCTATGGCAGGCCTTAACAATCCTGGAGGCAGAGTGCTTGGTTTTATGTGAGATGGTGCTCTAGCATGAGCTGAGCCTGTCTGCAGCTTTCGAAACCATGTCCTTATAGCTGTTCTAGGATATTGCCATACCATATACTCTTAAGTGCATTATAAACCTCGCGGTTAAATGCTAACTCTGGTTTGGCTTCATCAAAACATGTCGTGTAAGGTGTCATACGCTTTGGAATACTACCCCCTCACCAGTTCTGGCGACGGGGGTAGCATTCCACCCTTCTAGAGGGAGAAGACATGTTACTTCCATTAATCCCGGTTAAAGTTAACCTGAGCTTCAGCATCACAAAATGGATGCTGCAGCCACAGACACAAGTCTGACCTCCAGCTGCTGGGAGTCCCAGAGAGGTGCTTGCACCATCCCAGACAGGCTATAGTGTATTGGGACAGGGAGGGCTGAATTAAATGAGACACTGCCTGGGGCACACAAGGTGTCCCATACATAGTCCAGTTCAAACCGGTGCTGGGGCACTCCAGCCCCAGCTCTGGCGTGAAACTGGACAAAGGGAAAGGGGTGTAACCACCCCCTTCCTGGGTCCCACCCATAGGAGGGACCTAGCAGGTAATCCAGCCCCTAAATTTGGTATATAGGTAGGATCTGAGTCCCAAGACTTTAGATTTATCCTGACTGAAACTCTGATACGAAACTCTGGACCTTCGACATCCTACTCGACGTAGAAGACTGAAGAATCTCCCTTGTGGTCAAGGAGTGACCACCCTATGCAAGCAGGCACCATCAAGCGATCAGCGGTTTGCTTTGTCGATGCTCCTGCCGGAGCCCGAGCACAGAGTCTGACAAGACCCGGACTTCCAGACTTCCAACAGCCCGATCCACAGTCACAGCAGAGCTGAGACCCGTGGAGTCGACGAGAGACGTGGGACCGGCCATCTTGGAAAGCCAGTGAATTGCTTTCTGTGCAACTTCTGAGGCACCCTCGAAGTTGTGCAATGGGGATTGAGAAGCCCCAGCCCCGAGCACCAACTGCATCGAAGATCAGCCCTCCACCCTCCACGAGTTCTGCGTGGGGCCCTTCTGCATTTTCCTGCTCGACGCGTCTGTCCGGTCACTTGCCAGTTGGCTAGTGGCCTCTGTGACGACGAAACCTTTGATTTGAACCACTGGTCTGGTTGCTCCCGACTGGCCTCTGCTACCCTGAAAAGGAGCAGCCCATCAGACCTTGCTGGTCTGATTAAGAAGCTATCGTCCTTTTCTGCGTGGGTTGCCTTTGCCAAGGCTTGTTGACTCCAATCCGGAAGCCGACACCGCCAACAGCGAGATCCTTCGTGGGATAGTCTGTATCCAGCGCCTGGTCGTCGTCGACACCTCCTGGTCCACGTGGCTGCAGAGACAAGCTTCACGACATCACCTGATCGCATCCCGACATCGCCTGGTTCCTTCCTGGTTCCACCCTGGTCACTGGCTAGTGACCCAGACTCTGTCCCCTCTACTTTCAGGTATTCTTCATCCTCGATCTACCCTTGGATCCACCCGGACACTTCTCTCCTGGTCGCCTGCAGCATCTTTCTCCAAGGCTCCATTGGGAACAGCGACGAAACCCGACACACTTTGACACCTATGCACCCGCTTCCTGTGGGTGAGGTAATGCGAGTATTTCGGTACTCCTGTGGGTATTGACTATCCTAGTGTCCTAGTTTCAAGTAGCTTTTCCCTAGTCCAGCTGGAAGTGTCCTAAAAAACTAGTTTCCATTTCTTTCGTTCCCATTCTAACTCTATGGTAACTTGTGTGCGAGTAAAGACACTGCACGCGCATCCCGTGGGCCTCCTGCTCTCCATCCATTGGTAGTACAGTGTAGCCCCAGCGATTCTCCAGGCCCTAGGCCTTTCCTTTGTTTGTGACGTGGTTCTTATACCACTATTTTAGTATATGGTTCAAAGTGCCCCTAGGGCATTACTGTATTTTGTGCTACTTATTGTATTTTAATTAAGTATCTTGTATTGTGCTGGTGCCTCTGACCTCATAAAGAGTTCAGAGGATTGTGTTAGAAATAAATACATATATATTTTGATATAAAACCTGTGTGGTGTCCTTTCACTTGGTATTAAAGGGATTGCATAATGTAAAACAGCTGGCTTCACATGCCCTCTTGAGTTTAGCCTAAGACTGCTTTGTCCATGCTATCACTAGGATAGCTGGTCTATAAAGTTGATGTTAGAACTGGGATTTCTGGTTGGCTAAGGCTTACGCCAAAGCCAGGCAGAAACCACCATACTAGTCAGGGCAAGGGGGTCACACGCCAAGATAACCCCTGCTCACCCCCTTGGTAGATTGACACGAGCAGGCAGGCTTATCCCGGAGGCAATGTGTAAAGCCTTTGCGCACGCACACAACAGCAACAACATCCTAGGCACACCACAAACGGAACTCCACACAAGGTTATGTAAAAATAACTTTTGTATTATCAAAAACACATCAGATAGTAATCACACAATATACATTGTGCCAACTGGCACGGGCAATATTCACAAGGGATTATTTACACCAGGACAGGGCCACGCGGGCCACTGTCAGAATCAGCACTTAGTAGAACTAGCACTTAGAATAACTGTCACACCAAATCACAATTATAGATCACAACCAGTAACCACTGGTAACAGGTAGGTACACACTACGCAATACTAATAACCATAGGCATAGATCACGCATGGACACATAACCTCTCTAGTATAACATACTAGGCAAAGCAAACTTCTAAGCATGAGCACCTTTAGAAGTATAACACAAGCATAAAGGCAAAGCACATTACGCAGCAATCACATTTAGGCCTAACCAGTAAAAATACCGTAGGCAATCTCCCACTAGTCTAAACACATTAGACTCTGCCTCCTAAGAATGAATCACATTTAGGGGCGTAACTCACAGTGAAGTAAAATCTCACTAACACCAACCTCCATAAGTGAAACCATATCTAGAGGTATTGTTATTATTATTATTATTATTATTAAAAAATTTTATAAAGCGCGTAGTCACCCGGAGGCATCCCAGCGCTAAGATCCCTACTTCTGCGGGTCAGGGGGCCAAGAAAAAAAGGGGGGGGAGGGGTGAGGAAAGACAGAATTCGGGAAGGGCAAGTTGGAAATTATTATTTATTTATTTATTTTTAATTTTTTTTATGGGAAAAGATGGGTTTTCAGCAACTTCCTGAATCGTAAATACTTTGGTTCAATTCTCAGGTCGCGGGGGAGTGCATTCCAGAGGCGTGCGGTGTGGACCGCGAAGCGTCTTCCACCCGAGCGTGCCTTCTTGAATCTGGGAATGATGATGAGAGACTCCTTGTCCGATCTGAGGGATCTTGAGGCTTTGTACGGTCTAATCAATTTTCTTAGGATAGGGGGGCCTTGATTTTGCAGCAGTTTGTGGGCCAGGCAGAGGGCCTTGAATTTCACTCGCTCCCTTACTGGGAGCCAGTGAAGGAGCTTCAGTGCTGGTTTGGCCGACGCTCTGGCAGGAGTATTGGTGAGAATCCGGGCAGCGACGTTCTGGATTCTCTGTAAATTGTTCATAGTTGCCTCGGGGGCGCCCAAGTAAATAGAGTTACTATAATCAAGCCTAGAAAGTATCAGGCCTTGAATTAGCAGTTTTTGCGAGGTGGGAGGCAGAAGGGGCAGGATCTTTCTCATTGATTTCAAGAGCCCGAAACAAGTCCCGGCTACTTTTTTCACTTGCGTGGTGAACGAAAGATCGGATTCGAGCCACACGCCCAGGCTTTTTACTTCCTGTTTTGGGTCTGGGGGGGGCCCAGACAGGGTGGCCAGATGTTCTGAGGGAGGGTATCATCACAGGGTGCGTAAAACATACTAAATGCATTACATTTCCTAGCACCACACCACTCTAGTCCATAAAACACATTAGGCAATCATCATCACAAACCTAGTAATCACATTGCGCAAAAATCACATTAGGCAATTACCATCATAAACATATTAAAATCACATTGCGCAAAAATCACATTAGGGCACAACCAGTGACCGTCCCAAATGTCAGGGGCCTAAACAAGCAGCTGCCCACTAAGTGCTGGGCAGCTGTGGAGACAATGGGGCCAGCGTTGGAGTCCCTCTCGAGGGACTCGAAATAACAGAATGCCCCCCTGAGCCTCTCGTGGGCTTAGACAAATGACTGGGCCCTCAGGAGAGCCTCGCAAGCTCCAAGTAAACAAATGCCCCCTGAGCCTCTCTGGGCTCTAATTTACAAATATGCCCCCACGAGCCTCTCTGGGGACTCTAAGCAAAAATACGCCCCGTGGAGCCCTTGTGGGCTCGAGACACAAAATGGGCCCACCGTTGGAGTCCCCCCTCTGGGGACTCGGAAATGCACAAATGCCCCCTGAGCCCTGTAGGCTCTAACAAAGAACTGCCGCCTTTTGGCAGCCTCTGGGCTCGAAGAACAACTTGCCCCGTCGTGGGAGTCCCTCTCGGAGGACTCGAGGTAATTGATGCCCTCAAGAGCCTCTCAGGGCTTTTTACCAATGCTCTTCACACTGAGTGAGCACCGGCTGGAGGGGCGGGCCCCGACGTCCCCTCCACGACACTGAACTCTGGGGCCCCACTCACCGGTATCTGTGGGTAGGATAGAGACTCCTTCTCCGGTCGTCGGCATCTGCAGGCGGAAGAGCTCCTCCGGGCAGACTCGCTGGTGCCGCGGGCGAGGCTCCTACTCTCCGGGGCCTCGCTGAGGACGGGACGGCTGCTGCAGGCTCCTTCTCGCTCCTCAGCTGAGGGGCGGGACCTTCCGGGTCGCACCAGGCAGCGCGGCACCCCGTGGGGGCAGCTTTTCGGCGGCAATCTGGGGTAGGCTCCCAGTTCAACGAGGCAGTCCCTGGCGGGGTGAGCACCCATCAGGGGTCTATAAAACACAGCCAAATCACGGCAATTAAGCGGGCAAAATATATGCGGCGTGGGCAGCCGCTTGGGGGGTTTTAAATATCAAAAGCGGCCAGACCTGCAGGGTGGGCTCCTGCGAGGGTAACAAGAAAGCGCTCCCAAGCGCTAGAGGGATAATTACAGCGCTCCCAAGTGCTATAGGCCAAAAATGTCCCCAGAAAGTCCTTCAGGAGGTGGGGGGGGGGCAAGGTTGGGCCCAGAGCCAGCTCACAGGGTCCTCATAGGCAGGGAGGCAATCCCCAGTGGCGGTCCTCCTGGAGCCCAGCAGCAGCCCCCTCAGGAAAAAGATCCAGGAAGAGAACATTTTGTAAGGGGACACAGCCCCTTTTTATACAGTGAATTCCTTTGTCTCAGGGTGCAGGGTGGGGTGAAAAACCAGTCGCAGCTGGTTTTGGAGCACTTTTGATGTGCTCAGCCACCCTTCCTATTCACCAGGCATGCTAGTCATCAGTCGCACCACAGGGGGCGGAGGCAGCATTGTGTGGGGAAAGCCCAGCCCTATTCAGGTCCCAGGTGCACCACTCCCTCACATCACACATGCTAATCTCAACACTCACCACAGGGGCAGACCCATCCAGACTCCTGGAGCCAGGCTCACCAGCCAGCTCCAGCCAATCACACGCCAGTACACTCACTGCACAGGCACACCCATGTCTAGAAGTGGCACTTCCACACTAGACACATTCACGCCGCACACATCATTGCGCAGCATTCAATCTCACGAGTTTGCACATACCAAACTCGGGCCTGCACACCCCACGCATCAGGAACTACCGAGGACACATACATTCCCTATGTATTCCTATGTATTCCAATGGGAGGGCAGGCCTATCTCACCACACGCACTCAGAGTGCGCACGCACTTTCCACTGGGACACAGTGAAAGTGCGCAGAAACCAAAAATCACCATCCCAGGTCACATATAAAAAGCAAAAAGTTCAGGGGTGAACCGGCCAGAAGTGTCAAGTCCAACAGTTGACTTTACAACCATCACCATAATGGTTGTTTGGACTGATACAAGGTGCCCACTAGAACAGTGGACAACACATATCAGGCCAACTTATCACACACCCCACCTATGCGCTGGAAAGACACACCATGGACAACCGCACGTGTATACACTATCTGTACGGAGGCAAGTGGAGGGTCCGACTGCTACCTGCTACTAGAATCACACTGGGGGTATGGACGAGGGTGACAAAGACAATAGGATGGGAGCACAAACCGACTAAACAAACTCCACTGTGGAAATGCGCCTGGCTAAAGGAGCCTAATAAGCTAAGAGGGTTCCAGTGCTGGTATGCCATTGGCATATCGACTCTAGGTGATGTGATAAAGAAAGGGGTGCTACAGTCCTTTCCCTCGCTGCGACAAGAATATGGGCTCCACCGCTCCCAATATTTTAAGTATATGTAATTGCGACATGCCTGGAGGGCGGAGAGGGCTTTGGCGGAGGCACTCCCGGAGTATGCTCCATTGGAGGGCCGCCTTTTGCAGGAACGGATCCCTGGGAAAGCAGTGTCCCTCACGTATAAAACCATAATGAATAATAGACCAGATAGACTGGGGAGCCTCAGGGCCACGTGGGAGCGAGAGGTGGGGGACATGGATGAGGTGAATTGGATTATGGTCCTGATGCATCCGAGGGAGGTGGCGACTAAATCTCGCCTATGGCTGATCCAGTTTAAGATCCTTCATAGGACATATTTTGATAGAGTGCGCCTGCATAAAATGGGGAGAGTGACTGATCCGTGTTGTTTGCGATGTGGCCATGACAGGGGGGACTTCTATTACACGATCTGGTCATGCTCAAGAATTCAAACTTATTGGGGGGAGGTCCTAACAGAGCTAGGGGAGGTGTTGGAGATTGCCCTACCTTTAGACCCAAAACTTGTCCTCCTGGGAATGACGAATGATGTGGATTTGGCCCGCCCTTTGCCGATTTTCCTAGTGTTTGCCTTAGTGGTGGCCAAGAGAGACGTGGCCCGGAAATGGGGGGCACCTGACATACCAACGTTGGAGGAGTGGAGAAGGGGTATGGACCTATATATGGCGGCCGAAAGAGTCACATATAAGGTGAGGGGCTGCCCAAAGAAGTTTAGTAGGGTGTGGGGCAAATGGCGCCGACATCATGGACTGGATGGAGGACTTTGATGTGACAAGGAGACTTGGGTTCCTGGTCTCCTCTGACCGGAAATGGGTAGGGGAACAGGGGTTAGTATCTCTGTGGACTTGGGCAAGAGATCGAGATGATCTATTGGAAAGAAGAGACTATGTCCTGGACCTAGTGGCGAGAGGGGAGGACGGGGATGTTGGGGGGTTGCTCGACACTGACATGCTTGTTGTGTGATCTTGCACTGAAAAAAGTCAATAAAAATGTTTTTTTTTTTTAAAAAAGAGTCTGCCCGCTGCCAAGCTCTGGAGCAGCCTCCCGGAAACTATCCGTGGCATGCAGGACCTTCTGGCTTTCAGGAAAGCCATCAAAACCCACCTCTTTCAGTAACCGCACCTCTTCTTCTTTGGTGCTCTCTTCTTTTTCTGTTTTTAGCTTTGCTCGCAGCGCCGGGACGCCCCTTTGCTGGGGCAGCCGAGCGCAATACAAATCCCAATAACATTAACATTAACATTAACGCTTGGCCCCAGTTATTAACCATACCCCTGAATAAAGCTTTCTTAGGGTACCAGTGCTGTATTTTAAACTCCCTCACATCATTCTCAACACACACACACTCACCACTGTGGCGTTCCTCCAAAAGATCTCCAATACAAAGCCAACCCCCACGACGAGCAACACTGGATGATAAAGCAGAACACCCGCTTGGGTGTGAGAGGGCCCTTCTTCAACAAGGAGGAATTCCCCCCTCTGAGATGATCATATCCAACCTATCCTTTGAAAGAGTCCCTTCACCAGTCCTTTCAGTGACCTAATAGTTCTGCTTTTCTCTTAAGAACAGTTACCCTCCAGTGATTCTTACGTTAACTGCAGAAGCAGGATGACATGTTGCACCTCGTACAGCACATAAAAGCCAGGGTAGGCTGCAAAAGCCAGACAGCTTGATGTGCATACATGCCAACTATTAACATGCCATTAATTAACTAAATAGTTCTCACTAACTGTTGATACCATTTGCAAAGGACAATAACATCCAATTGAAAAGATGAGGGAAAATGGGCGGGGCTTAAAGTTAATATCTGAATACAGCATGTCTCGAAGAAACAGTGAAAGGCTAGCTAGGGGGAAGGGGAGGAGTTAGTGGGGAGGTTATAAGTGCAGGGGAGGAAGGGAACTTCCTCTTCCTGCACTCAGCACCATCGGAAGGGTTGTGAAAAAGGGGTTTTAGTTCAGGTGGCCTTGTAGGGGGCAATTTTTCAGCCATTTTAGTGGCGAGGTTGCTGATCGGCGACGGGGAGCATTTGTGTGCCGGCAGGAGCGTCGGTGATTTTACGATGGCGGAGGTCCCGGAAGGGGAGGTGAGGGCGGCATTGTTGGTCCTAGCGAGGGCCGGACATGAGGATTTACGGCAGACTGGGTCCTCGCGTGTCAGGATGACTCTCGGCTGCCCAGTGAGCGGGCGGCCGAGAGGGGGCGGGGCAGCGCGACATAGCCGGCGACGTGGGGAGGCAGGCGTATGAGCTTGCCCCCACGCAAGTACCCTCAGCTGGAGTTTGGGGCCGCAGGGCGGGTGGCAGCCCCTTCAGCACTGGCCCCTATAGGGGGGGGGGCGCCTGGAGGAGCTCTGGGGGGGGGGGGAGGCATGAGTCCGGGGGTGGGGGGCGGGTCTTGAAGTTGGTCTCGTGGAGTACAGGGAGTGTGCTTATGGAGACTAGCCTGTCAGCGCTGCAGGTTCTGGCGCCTGGGTGTGCTGGTAGGGGGGCAATGGGAGGACGCTCCCAGTGACCTGTCTGTGGGGTGTACGGCGGGGACCCCGGCTCCAGACAGCGGGGGGCGCCGAGACAGCCAGGGGAGATAGTGGGAGCGGCCTTCCTGGGTGCCCTGGGGAGGGTCGGTGGTCCTGCCCTGGGGCCCCCTCATGACTGGTATTGACGCCTGGAGCGGGGTTACAGGGCTAATGCCCGCCCCCTCCCCTCCCTAGTTGGGGGGCCAATGGCGTGGGGGAACGGGTCAGGGAGCAGAGGCTCCTGGCGCTATGGCAGGAGGCGAGGTGGGCCGGACGAACTGTGGCCCGGGTGGGAGATGCCTGGGGGGATGAGTTTAGGGACCCCCTACCCCACATCGTATGGGGAGAGGTTGGCAGAGCAGGAGCAGTTTGGTAGGAAGGCGAAGGGCTTGGAGGTGAGCAGAGGGGGTGCACGAGGTCAGGGGTCAGGTAGGGACGGCCAAGACGGCTCTGAGGCCCGATGGTGCTGGGGCCCACTCAGGCTGGAGCGACCTGAGGGGTGGGGTGGGGATCCAAGCCGGCAGGTGTCGGCAGAGGTCGGGGTGGCCTGGCGGGGCGCAAGACGGCTCCAAAACGCAGGCCGGAAGCAGCAGGGCGGTCCGCGGCGGCCGTCCCTCCAGCGCGGGACCGGGCTACGGCGACGTGTACGACTGGTGTGCAGAGAGCGCCTGCAGGAGTGGGCAAAGGTGTGCAGAGAGCGATGTTGGCAGTGCTATGCGACTGTGGGTGGGGAGCCTGCATTGGAACTGGATTATGAAGATTGAGAGCATGGAGCTTGAGGTCGGGGAGGTGAGGGATGACGAGGACGACAACAGAGGTTTTGGTGTTTTGCAGGTTTCGACGACGACGAAGGGCGAGGTTCAGGCGGTGGCAAGGAAGGTGTCGGCTCCTGGGGAGCGGCCCGTGAATTACACTCCACATTAACAGGTGAGGGGTCTTGGTGGACGGCATGAGCCGAAGGGGGTGGGAGGAAGGTTTGTAGAGCGGTGGGTGTGGGGGATGGGTCAGTGCGGGAGCCAGGGGCACCAACGGGTGGTCCGCCTGCGGATGGTAAGAAGGCGGAGGGTAAGTCGTTGACTACGACTGGGATGCGGACGGACAAAGGGGATGGGAATGAGGACAGAAAGCGGGAGAGGGAATGCAAAGGTACAGAAGGAGCTCCCTTACATGGGTTTGGCTGTGTCGCTGGGGTCTCATTTGTCGAAGTAGACCAGAGGGCAAATTTGGAAACATTGAGTATGTGGGTGTTTTTAAGCTTGCACAGGGAGGTGCAGACGAAGGGAGGTTCTACGGAAGAGGAGTGGGAGCTGACTGGAAGTCCCAGGGTACCGGTAACAATGGAGATTTGGAACTCTGCTTTCTTGAGTTAGGCCAGCATATACTGCGAGGAGTGTTTGGATAGGGCCATTGCGTTGTGGAAATGCATGGACATTATACGTGAGGCGCAAATGCAGTTTGGAGGTTTCGCTTGGTTGAGTTCTGTTGAGGGTTTCAGGGCGAAAGGCGGTGCCAATCCAGATAAGTATTGGGGGGAAGTTGTCCGGGAACTATGGACGCAGTGGATGGACCCGGGCCATGAGGCGGCATTGAGGTTTTTCTGGGTTTCACGGAGGGCTTTTGGGTAGGCTATCAGGGTCCCAGAGTGCTGAGTTGGGCGGAGAGTTGAAAACTGCTACGGAATTGCCAGGAGTGGTGGATGCGTGCTTGAGAAAGGAGGTTGAGGACAGAGGGGTAGCCGGCCCGTTTACTGTTTGACCAATGGGTGATTTGCCCATTTCTCCACTGGGGGGGGGTACCGAAGAGGGAGGAAGGGGATTTCCGGATGATGTCTTTAGTGCATTCCTGCAGTGGGCCATCCTCAACTTTAGCGGCTGTCGGGATGTCCCTTATTACATGGATCTTGCCCATGGGGTGCTATTTCCTGTGCCCTGTTTGACCTCTTGGGTATATTCCTGCAGTGGGCCTTCATGACGGTTGGCGGATGTCGGGATGTGGCTTACTACCTGGATGATTCCCCCTTTTTCTTGGGCGGATGGTCTCGGGAGATTATGGCATGGCTTTGGCTGGGTTTCAGGAGTTGGCAGTGCGGTTTGGTGTCCTTTTGGGGCCAGAAGTGATGGCTGGTGCCAGCTGCTGCTTGACGTTCCTGGGGATTGAGTTGGACTCGGTCCAGTGGCGGGCTCGCCTCCCTGTGTCTACAGCGGAAGAGTTTCGGGCATGTTTGCTGTGGGCTATGGGTGTAATGAGGATTGCTTGAGGGTAGTGCAGGAGTTGCTGGTTTTCTTGAACTTTGCTTGCAGAGTAGGCATGGCGGGACGGGCGGTCTGGCGGCGGCCCGACATGGCCATGTCGGGGGCAGTGTTTCCACGTCACAGGGTTCGGATCTCCATGGGGGTGCGGGCTGACTTGGGGACGTGGCTGACGTTTCTGACTGGATTCAACTGAGTGTCGCTGGACTTTGAAGCAGACAGGGCGGTTTGGCTATGTTCTAATTTTCTCAGACACAGCGGGGTCAGCCAGGTTTGGCATCTGCTGGGAAGGCAGGGGTGCGCGGTGAGCTGTCCGGCTCACTGGCTGAAACAGGGGAGGGGCATTGCATTTTTGGGAGTTTTTTCCTTTCCTGGTGGCTCTGGAGGTGTGGGGGGCTGGAATTCCAGAATGTCCGTTCTTCTCCACTTTGACATCATGACAGTGTTTGAGTGGTCAAACGCCAGAGAGCCAGAGATCTGAGAGTGCTGAGGTTGCTACGTAGGTTCATGTTGCAGTGCCTGCGCCTGAAGGTGGTGTTTTGGGCCAAGCATGTCCCTGGACCGGATAATGACTTTGCTGAGGCTTTGTCGTGTTCGCAGTGGCAGCGGTTCCGGTTTTTGGCACCGGGAGCTGAGCTGTGCAAGACCGAGCTGCCGGCCGGCAGTTGGGCCTTGGGGGAGTGAGAGTGGTAGGCCTGGTGGAGCACTCTATTGCCGCAGCAACAGGGAAGACATGCAAGCTGGCGTGGGCTGTCTTTGGGGATTGTATGGGTGGTGATCCGGTGCCTGGGGACCGGTCAGCAGTGGAACAGGGTGTGTGGCGTTTTGTTTTGGGATGCATTGCCAGAGGATTGACTGCGGCAACGATATCTGGGAAACTGGCAGGAGTGTCCTTTTATTGTACTTTGTTCTTAGGGTTTGATCCAACGAAGGATGTGGTGGTCAGTAGGATGCTCCGAGGTAGGGGTAGAGAGCGTCAGAGTGGGGGGTGGGAAGTTGCGGGAGGCAATCACATTGAGTTGTTGGTTCGCCTGGTTAGGATGTTGCTAGAATGCTGTTATGACAGGTTTGGGGTGCAAGTTTTCGGTTTGTGTATGGTTGGGTGTTTTTTGGGGCTTTTCGGGTGTCTGAGTTGTTGGGCACACTGTCCTGGGTTGGGAGACGGTATGTGGAGATCCGGTTGGAGGGTGTACGTTTGGGGTTTTGGCTGGGTCCTTCTAGGACGGATCAGTTGGGCAGGGGTAAGCGTGTCGGGCTTGGTGAGACAGTTGGGGGGGTGTGTGCCCAGTGGTGTACTGGAGGATGGTTTCAGCCGCATCGCTTGGGAGGCAGGGAGTGATTGTCTGTCATGAGTCTGGTTTGCGGGTGACGTCTAGGCAGTTGCTTGCGGGGATGCATGTGGCTTTGCTGCGTCTTGGACTTGAGCCGGTAAGGTTTGGGACTCACTCTTTTCGCATGGGGGCCGCGACAGCTGCGGCCCGTTTGGGGTGGTCATGGGAGAGGATTCGACGGATTGGGAGATGGAGGTCACGGTGCTGTGGGAGATATGTGCGAATGTGATGGGAAGGTGTGCATTGCTGTTGATGGTTTAGGGTTTTTTCGGTGGTCTAACATATCTTTCTTTCGTAGGTTGCGTTGGCGCACCGGGGGCCAGGACGGTCACCCGTATTGTGGGGCATTCCTTTGTGCACTGGGCATCAACGTATGCGGACCAGCGGGTGTACGGTCGTCACCTGGGACTGGAAGGACATCAACATGAGGTGCACTGGTGGGGAAAAGGTGGGATGCGATGGCGGGCACTACTGCCTTGGCTCGCAAGGATGTTTCCGTAAAAGGATGTCAGGACTTGTTGCTAATCCATTTGGTGGACATTGACCTGGTGCAGCTCTCGGGTTTGGCGCCCCTGCAGCTGAGGCAAAGGGACGTGGGAGTGATCAAAGTATGGCTTGCTTGGGTATTGCATAGCCTGGGCTGAACTTGTCCCCAGGGTAGTTTGGAGGAGTGCAATGAAGCACGGTGCCATTGAGAGAGCACGAAGGAAACTGAGGTCGATGCGACTGTTCGGTGGTGACAGGGTCATACAGGTGAACTCAAGGGGGTATTTGACTGGAGGGACCCTTACTGTTCGGGGATGACGGTGTGCATCTGTCACGTTTGGGGAATGCGTATTACATGATGGTGATGAGGGATGTGGTCAGTAGGTTGTGGAACGTGGCATTCTGGTGCCGTAGGCCGATGTGGAAGGGGTTTGAGGTATGCACTTGAGGCCGACTGGTAGCGGGGGGGTGGGGCAGTGAACCGCCCTACAGGGGGTTCACTGGTTGGCGATACTTTGGAGGGACAGGGGGGTCAAGAGCGGGCACACCCATCCCTTGGGGGGGAAGTTCGAATGATCTGAGGAACTGAGAGCATGACGGGAATGTCAGAGGTATCGGGATATGAGGACAGGTGAATTTGTGAATCGGATGAGGTACGGTATGGAATGGAGCGGTTGGTGTATGAGGCAGAGTGGCGGGAGAGTGTGAGGTATTGAAGAGTGATATTGGGGGGTTTGTTTATAATGTTGATGTTGGTTATTTGTTACTGTTATGCAGCCTGGTCTAATAAAATGGCCTTTTACGCTTTAACACCTGCGTGGCCTGTTTATTGCGCGATGCAAGGTCTGGGATACAAACGCTTGTAAAGCGCTACAGAGGCGCTGCTATTACTTTAAACCACTTTCGTGACAACTGTTGTGTGTTTCAGACTATGGTCCCCCCCAGAGGCCGGACACCTTATTTTTATTTTAAAAGATTTCTATAGCGCTGGCTCGACCCGTAGGCATCGGAGCGCTTTACATACACACAGTACACAGCAGGAGGGCATTACAATTACATAGGCCGAACATTGTGTTACTGTACCCACGAATGAATGCCACTGAAGCGCCCAGCTATATAGGTACATAAGAACTTACAATATCATAGATCTGCACGCATCTACCCAAGTCTTTACGTTTGCTCAGTTTTATGTGACTTGTAGTCCTGATTTTTTAATGGGCAATCCAGGACTACACTTCCCGAAATGCAAAGTACATTTGATTAGATGAAGAACTCATGAATGACTTTAAAATGCACCCAGTTCCTTGGGTGACCACCCGTCTACTTTGGCCTTTATTTTCTGAATTATAGCCTGTTCATTATGTTCTAGCGTCGTGCTCAAGGGAGAGTACAGCCTAAATAGCGGTGAACTATACAACTTCCTGAAGATAAAAGTCGCAATAAGGAAGGCGAACCTCGGCACCCAGACACCCTCGATAATACAGCTGGCAAACAGCCTGAACACGCTAGGACACCAGGTAGCACACCTCTATAAGATCCTAGGCCCCAAACACACCAAACTTAATGACAAAGTCATAAACTTCTGGGGGGAGGCAGCAGGTCAAGCACTCAGCGAGGACGCTAAAGCCGAGCTATGGAGGTCCACGAGTCGGAAAAAGGTGACGGCCACACTGAACCAGACAAAATTCTGGCTGGTACACAAGGCATACTGGACACCGGCCCGATTAGCCACCGTAGGCATTAGAGACAGCGACGTATGCTGGAACTGCGGTAAAGAAAGGGGAGACTTAGAACACCTCCTACTGAAATGCCCAAAGATCAAGGACTTCTGGGGGAAGATCAGAACACTTATCCACGAAATCACAGGCATAGACATACACATAGACCTCACGAGCCTGGCCCTAGGGTTCACATCCCAGGCAATCACAAAAGCAGAAGATCGGGACCTCATTGATCTTCTGCTAACAGCCGCAGTCAAAATAGTCCTAACTAACTGGAAGGACACATCAAAGGCGGCTCCACAGGCGTGGCTCAACTGGGTCACGTTCCTCAGGGGGGCGGACAACATCACAGCAAAACACACACCGAAAACGCACAAGCAGTCGACCATGTGGGGGTCCCTAGACCACTACCTGTCATCACACAAGCCACCGTAGGCGTGAGCAAGAGACATCTGAGGGCGCTTGCAAAACAGTTTTGTGATAACAGAACACCGTGCACATCTCCTACTTTATCTATACCTCTCTCTCTGTTCCCCCGGGGCGCGGAGCACAAGATGATCGATTACAGAGACGCACAAATGCCATGGAACATCAAAGGACGGAATACGAACTATGAGACCACGAACTGGAGGATAATCTCAAGAGCTCGAACTACCGCCCGCCCCCTTTTCTTTTCTTTCTTCTCTTCTCTTCAGCCTGCTCTCTTCCTTCCTCTTTCACTCATGTATAAGCCTCGTCCATGTATGTAAATTTATATTTTTCTATATACAATAAAGAATTTCGGAAATAAAAAAAAAAAAAAAATGCACCCAGTTCCAACCTATCCGCTGGTCTAGGCGTGATCAGAGGTGTTCCGGTGTGCCATCCGTTTTCCTACTGCATTGTAGACCGAGATCTCCACACCCGAAGAGAGATGGGGTGGTGTGCATATACGAGCTGCTCTCCTTCAAGACTGCCCAAAGCAAGCATGTATTTAAATGCTTAAGATGTTTTTGCAGCGCACCTTTCGCCTCGCTGTCTGCAGCAAATGCACGCAATACCCTTAGAATTGTAGATGGCAGTGCTACCAAAAATGAATGTGTCCTTGTCTAATGTAAGCACTCCAATACCTGTGGGTCGAGTTTGTGCTACATAAAACTACACACACAAAACACCCCCAGCATTGTAGTCAGCAAGGGTGTAGCTATCATTGATGCAGCACGTGCAGTGCCAGTGGGGCCCAGGAACTTAAGAGGCACATTGAACTCCAATGTTGCCAGCAACGAGCAGAGGGCATTTAGACTGCTTACCTCAGGGTCCATGGCATCAGGGCTGCTTCTAGGATTTTTCGGGCCCTGAGTCCGAAAGGGAATGTGCGAGGCCCCTCTAATTTACATAAGTGACACCTTCAGGGCTCCGAAAGCTGCTTTGTGCAGAGTCTCCTGGGCTGCAGCTCCTCTCAGCCACCTAAAGCACCTCTTTTACAGCTGTATAAGCACCTCTTTTACAGCTGAAGGTGTCAGAATTGCTTGGGGGCTGATAATTAAACCTGTTGGGCTCTAAAGTGCTGACAGTGGGCGTCCTGCAGTGTCTCTGAACGACAAACCTGCAAAGTGCGTCTCCTGGCAACTGGGACACTATCCATAAAAGGCCCAGGGAGGACCCCATACCCTCCCTCCCATGGACCCAATTACAAAGAGACTCATTCCTTTCAATTGAATCAGCAGGAGTACAAGAGGGCTGGTGGTGTGTTAAACTGGTACGGGCCCCATGCTAGTGAGCTGAGTGCTAAGCCCCGGGCAGCTGCCCATGCCTAGCGCCGGCCCTGCATGGCACTATTGCTTAGTCACTGTAGTTCAGTATGAAGTGTACTAACAAAAATATGTTTTTCTTTGATCACTCCTCCTTGGAACAACTGTAAGTAAGTAAGTAATCTTTATTGCTTGATTAATTAAAATCTTAGCAACTCACACAGCAGTATAAAAGTACATATATAACATAAATATACAATTTCATTAAAAACATGGTATCAGTGTACAAAAACGAACAGTTGGTTAATTAAAATCCGTAAATTATGATTAAGTAAAAATGTAAAGTTCGAGTGAAGGCTGTGGGAGAGTCCCAGATTGAAGGCAACACGTGTGTACGTGGATCTAATGGTCGCTTATTTAATCATGATCTACTAGACTTTGTGTCGGTGAAAAGCGGGTCGAAAAGTTACCGACTTGAGAGTCATAGGCAAGGGCGACTGCGCTCAGGGTGCAGCGCAAAGTTTTGTTTGTGCAATTTTCATAAAGCGGACAAAACTGCAGGTTAGTCTGGTGTTGATCCCATTAAAACATGCCTTCACTGCCTGTCTGCAAGACCGGATATGCATTTCGTTTATGTGTGGTTTTAGCAGCTCTCTCCTTTTCCGGTCTAGAGACTTGCATATACACAGGAGATGCAGCATATCTTCTTTGGTTTCGCCGCATAATCTGCATGATGTGGTTGCAAATGAGCGTTTCCAGGGGGGTGTGTGGGGTTTGACAGGTAAAATGCCCATCCTCAAGGTTAAGAAGCCTTCCTTTAGTGAGCCTGAAAAGCTGGTTCCGAGGTATGGTTGTGGCGTGCATTTTAGGTAGCTTTGTATCACAAACCAGCTGTGGGCCCTCTTAGTTAAGCTTTCTTTGTCGTTTTCAAGAGAGACAAGCTTTGCCGACTTGTTTACCAGGTCTTTGACATTTTTGAATGGAAGTCCTGACTCCCAGACGTCTTCCAAGGCTAGCATCCTAATCCCTGACTGAAGGTAGGCCTTGGCGGGGGAGACATTTTTTCTTGATATTTCCTTCCATAAAAATGAGTTCAGTGATCCCGCTGCTGCGTTCTTTATTTTATACCAGCTTTTTACGTATGTGGCATTCCTACTTATTGTCTGATTTGCTATTCCAAATTCAAGTTTTATTTGGGTAGGGGAGGTATATTTTGGAAGCTTGGAACAACTGACAGACATAATATCTACCCTTAAGGGAAAACAGATAAACAGGGCTGGAAATCTCAACATTTCATCAGCTTTCTTTTTGAGTGGCTTGCAAAGTGTTGCACATGAGGTACGTCTGTGTCCCACAAAGGTACCCTGCATGCACAGGAATGTTACACATGCTCCCTAAAACGTACCAGCTATGTACTGGCTGATTGGCCATAGGCCAGTCTAACCCTAAACTGCACTCAACCTCCCGGCGGCCATCTGGAAGCTAGGGTGCAGGGAGAACATGCAAGGACACTGTGGGTCAGTATATTTGCAGATTGTGTACCCCTGGCCTGTGTTGAGAGGGGAGCCTGTAACCAGGCGTGCAACGCCCACAGGGCTCAAAGGGTTTTAGCTCCCCCTGTCATGTGTATCAGCCTGGGCTGCTGCAGCTTGAGCTGTTGTGGTATTGGCTGGGCATTGTCTGGAGTCTTCTCTCCGCCACACCAGAGTTTTTCACAGCTCTTTAAAAGACCATTAACATGCCTTTTGTGAACTGGTTAACGGGGCTCTGTTATTTTTCACTTCTTCCAGTACCCCTGGGTCCCCATTCTCCCTATTCCTTACATTTGTATTTTATTTATACTGCTATTGTGGGAGAATGCATTTAGTGAAAAAGCATCTCCCAAGCAGGGATGTCACCTTTCCAAAAGAAAAATACTGGCCATTTGTTGTTGTTCAAAGAATATTATAAGGCCTCACCTTCACACTAAGTGGGATGTAAATAAAATAGTATGTATTGATCTGTAACACGACTTTTCTGTCTTTGTTTCATTTAATTGTTAGTCATGGCTTATGAATGCAGCCCTAGAACACATTTAAAAGTGCTTTAAATCTGTTGTGTAAATTATACACAAATAAGTGCTAAAAATACCGGCTTTAGGAGATTTTCCCTATTTTTGTACTGCCCAGGGGGTCCGCAGGCAGCAGTTTTAAAAGCACTGCAAAGTTCCTTGTAGAATTAGCAGTTTTCTAGTAACAATATAAGTGTCAAGATAACACCAGTGATTAATGTACCTGCTGAAGAGAGATGAGTTTTGTCCAGTAGCAGATTTGACGTATCTAATGTAGCACAGAGGGTTAATATGCCTGCTGCAAAGAACGTGTACTATACATTTAAAAAAAACAGTATTTTATGTGCATAGGTCAGTGGGTTACTGCTTTTGTCACAGGTATTCTTTTGTTACTCTGCAGCTCACAAGAGATAATCTAGTACAGTGACCTATAAACTGTCATCAAAGAGCTGCTTACACACCGCGTTGTACAAGTTAGTAACTTATGTTTCTTTCCAGTCTTTCCTTATCCTGATGCTGTTAAACAAGTTTATTTGGGTGGAAATACGCTTTTATTGTTAGTCGATGCTAACCACTGTTATGTTCTGAATCCTGAGTTTGTGCTTTTCCAGACCAAGCACTCTTTAAAGATGCCTACCAGTATGAATGACATGTGAATCCTACACCTTTTAGTCCCCTTTACCCTATGTAACATTTTCTCTGCACTGATTTACAAGTATGATTCATGGTCCCTATATGTGTGTGATGTAAAGTGCTCTGACATCCTAAAATGGTATGAGAGATGCTATAAAACAAATGAAATACATGTGACAGGTGTGCTATGAAGAAAGTAGAGGCACTGTTCAAGGGTGATAATAAGGGAATCATTAAAGAACCCCAACAACAATTGTTGTGTCCGGGTGCATAGTAAGATCATCATTTACTATTCTTTAAAAGTTAATACAATTCAATATATAATGATGAATGTGTTGTAGAATGCACCATTGCATCCTACATTTTCTTGGGGGGAGAGCCTCCCAAAGGCCCCTTTGTAGTGGTCAGGCTCACTCAATGCACTTGGTGTGCACTGAATGGGGACTGGCCTGAACATATTTGCCAGGGCTGCTTTGGGTTTCCACTCTGGCCCTGGCAAGAGCAGGAGCCTTGTACTGCGAAATAAAAATAACCATTTAAAATTTAGTCAGGGAGATGCAGCACCAACTTTCCCATTAAAATGTTCTGTTTTTTGCAAACTCTTTCAATATAAAATACTAAGGGCCGGATGTAGGTCGGTCGGTAACGGCCGAAAATCGGTATTTTCGGCCGTTACCGACCGGTATTTACGAAATGGTATGTAGGGCCACATATTTTACAGATTCGGTAAATTTACAGAATCTGTAAAATACCGAATCGGTATTTTTACCTATTCGATAAATTTGATATGTAGGTGGGACTCTTCTGAGTCCCACAACCCTTACCGAATCTGTATTTTACCATCAAATATATTTGATGGTAAAATACCGATTCCGGTGTGCATGCACATGTGTGCATGCACACCTGTGCCATATGACAGGCAGACCTGCCCTTAGGGCAGGTATGCCTGCCACGTGGCACCCGAGCCTCTTTTGGGGGTGCCAGAGGGTGTCAAAGTGACACCCCCTGCACCCTTGTGGAATTCGTTATTTACCGATTCGGTAAATACCGAATCGGTAATGCCCATTCATTCCTATGGGCTGCAAAGCCCATAGGAATGAATGGGCATTACCGGTCGGTATTTACCGAATCGGTAAATACAGATTTTTACCGATTCGGTAAAAGGAACATCTGGATGTTCCTACATGTCCCCCATTCTTATTTACTGATTCTTAATTACCGAATCTGTAAAATTCGGTAATTAAGAATCGGTAACTGAGTCCTACCTACATCTGGCCCTACAATCCTTAGAAATTAGAGTATTTGTTTTGTGTGCACTTGTGTTTATTTTTTTCCGAATTACTCTTTTAAAGTTTGAAAATTAAATCATACAAATTGCTGGGTGTCCCCAGCTTCCTTTTTTTTTTTATTTTTTTTTTTAATTAACAGCAAGAGAGATGGAGAAGAAAAAAAAATATATAAACAGAAACAAAGCAGATCATTTCATAACTTAAAAGGGAAGAGTCTTCTTGAACATAATACATATAATACATATAATATGACAAAAGAGAAAAGTATTACAGAGGACGCCATAATAACATATTGAGTTATAAATCTGAAAAGGTTTAGTATTCTAACATTCTAAATAAAATTACCCCAAATTTTGTTAAATTTACATAAAGATCGAACCCCACGAAGCCTAGCCAAAGCCGCCTCCATGTTATAAATTTCATTGACCAGGACCCACCATTCCATTATATGTGGGGGCTGAGGAGAGATCCAGGCACGGGCAATGGTCAATTTTGCACAGGATAGCAAGATAGTTAAGGACTGTTGGGGAAGAAAGACGTCATGTATATCTAATAGGATTAGAGAAGGCGAGAGAGAGGGTGATCTAGTCAATTTTAGTTTCAGGGCTCGATCAAAGGCAAGCCAAAAATCATTTAAAACGGGGCAGGAAAACAACATGTGCTCTATATTAGCACCGACCAACGCACATTTAGGGCATTTCGTGCGATCGCTTGTTAGAGTATTTACCGACCATTTGAGAATCATTTCAGGGGTATAGTATAACATACAAGTCGTTTTAAATTGTTGCAGTCTTAAACTTGATGACTGCACCAAATTGTTCAAATTAGAGAGAGAGTGGGCAATCTGGTTGGAGTTAATCGGAAGTCTCAATTTCAGGCTCCATTTCTCCGCCAATTTGGAGCAGTCATCAACTCTATATGAGACAAAGCAGCTATACCCTTCACTAATCAGAGATTTTGTTTTGGGTGAGTATAAATGATTCCAAATGTCCGAATCTAAAACCTCTAATATTTTCATCTTACGGATCAAAAAGTCATAAATTTGCATATATTTAAACCTCATCTCCTCGGTCAAATTATATAAATTTTTAAGTGTGACAAAATCTAAAAAGCCCTGAGCACCGTAAAGATCCGCTAATGTAGTGATTCCAAAAACAGACCATGATTTAGCTTGACCATCATTGAAAAGCCCGGGAAAACCAGGGTTTCCCCAGAGCGGTGATTTGGGGTGAAAAAAATAAGTTTTACAAAAAGACAGGATATTAAACCATATTTTCGCAATATCCCTTGCCGTCTTAAATCTGACCCTTTTAAAATAATTAGGATCGTTCAGTCTTAACAAAAACATTCTGGCGTCTGATTTTAACAAAATAATGTGATAGAAAAGTTGCATTTCTGGAATAAGCAACGAGCGCAGACGACTAATAAAAGTAGCCCAAAAGTATCATTTGAAATCTGGAAAGTTGAGGCCTCCTGTATCTAAAGAGCCTTTAAGTAACTTTAAAGATCTACGTGCTTTCCTATACCCCCATATGAAACTGCTGAATATTCCATCGAGCTTCTTAAAAAAAGAGTTATTTAGAGCTAGCGGTATAGATCAAAAAAGATAGAGAAATTTTGGTAGTATTTTCATTTTTATCAGGTTGATTCTACTTATGATGTTTAAGGGTAATTTATGCCATTTTTTAAGTAAGAGAGCTGTTGATTTCACTAAAGCATCGTAGTTTACTGTGATGATACCATTAATTTTAGCTGAGATTTTGACCCCTAAATAATTGGCAGCTTGACAGATTCCAGAGACCGAGGCCGGTAGTTTATAGTTGGCCACTATTTGAGTTTTATTTATATTAAGCTTATAGCCTGAAACGGTACTAAATCTATCAGCCTCAATGGTTATACCCGCCAGTGCTTCTATGACATTAGTGGTATATATAGCTATGTCGTCCGCATAAGCTGTGATTTTCAATGTATGTGGTCCAGATGTATATGGGACTATTCGTGCCTGAGATTGAAGAGCAGCTAAAAAAGGTTCCATTGAAAGGGCAAACAGTAGGGGGGATAACGGACACCCCTGTCTGGTGCCCCGTGAAATAGAAAATATAGATGAAGACAGGCCAGCATAGCTTATACTGGCAGTAGGTCTGTCATATAAGGCTTTTATCCACCTAACCAGTTGACCCTTGAATCCCAAGAAGGACATTACCGACCAGAGATAGTCCCACCCCACTCGGTCAAAGGCCTTTTCAGCATCTAATAAAATCATGCCGAGTGGGGTGGACTCTGTCTCAGCCATGTCAAAGACAGTGATAGCAGTATTAATATGGATCGTTGTGTCCCTACCCAATACAAATCCATGCTGTTGTGGATTAACAGTCGTTGGGATAAACTGAGCCAGTCTACTTGCCAAAATCTTGGCGAAAATCTTAGCGTCGGTGTTAATAAGTGAGATGGGTCTATAGGACCCAAACTCATCTGCCGGTTTATCTTTCTTTAAGAAAAAAACCATTTTCGCTATGTTCCATGATTTAGGAGCCTGCCCAGTAACCCCAATAGATTGGGCCACCTGGGAAAAGAGGGGGATCAATTCCTCAATGCATATTTTATACAATTCGATTGGAAGAGTATCTTCCCCTGCAGCTTTACCTGATGGCAGAGATAATATGGCTTGCCTAATCTCGAGCAGAGTAATGTCTCCCGATAGTAGGTCCAGTCCTTGGGTGTTATATTTCTCCTTAATGTTATTGTGCAAGTAATCTAAAATATCCACTGAGCTAGGTTGATGCTCGGGAGTGTATAGAGTTTTGTAATATTCAACAAATTGAGCCAGAATCTGAGCCGGTCTATTAAATTTAATATTGTTAGGGTCTCTTATACTTTTTATTAAGGTCTGGGCTCTGTCATCTGCCACTTTGTAGGCTAGAATTTTCCCAATTTTATCCCCCCCTTCATATTGAGAAATTTTTAGTTTGTGTAATTTGGCACTGCTTTTTTCATAGAAAATTGTTTTTAAATTTGATCTATAGGTTGCAAGTGGCAAACCTAGTTCAACCAGATTAGAAGAGCCAGTTCGTAGAGCGTCAGCCAAGAGTAATTCTTGAGCTAAAATATTAGATATCAGTTTAGCAGTAGTGTTACGTCGCTCGAAGTTCTGTATGAAAATATATTGTTGGGTAAACCCCCTAATACTGGCCTTTAGAGCATCCCAAACTATTATGTGGGAAGCAGAATGAAGATTGATTTCTGTAAACTCCTTAAAATGTGATTTTAGCTGTAGAATATAATCTGGATCAGAAAATAAATAGCGGGGACAAGAAAAGCTTCTGGGGCTGTTCGAGCTTGGAGATTATTAAATATCAATAATATTGGATTATGGTCCGAAGAGACCCGTGGGCCGATCTCCATTGTGCTAGATTGTATAATGATATCCGTGGCCCAGGCTATATCGATGCGAGAACAGAGTTTGTGGGGCGCCGAGTGTGAGAAGTTGGCCTGATGTGCAGTGTTCACTATTCTAGTGATCACTATATATCAGTCCAAACAACCCTTATTGATGATTGGTTGTAAGTCAACCTTATAGACCAGCTATCCTAGTAGCATGGATACGAGCAGTCTAAGGCTAAGACTCTAGAGGGCGTGTTAAGCCAGCTGTTTTACCATCACATTACCCCTTGAACACCCAGTGAAAGGACACCACACAAGTGTTATGAAAATAAACAGTGTATTTATTAGAATCACAACAACCCTGTACTCTTTATGAGGACAGGGTGCTAGGCACACAACAAAACTCTTACGAAAATACTTAAGTTAGCACGTTATACACAAATGCCCGAGGGGCACGAAAAACCATATACTCTAAAAGTGGAATGCGAATTACTAGCAGGTAAGTAACAGTACTAATAGGCTTTGGAATCGCTAGGACTTGACTAGGGAATCGTTAGATTACTACTAGGAGGCCCAGGGGACTCGGGTGCAGAGTGTGCACTCTCACGCGGGATGCGGGACAAAGTCTATGGGAGCTAGTAAAGGCAAAGTTAGTGTTCACGGGCGAACCCGACCTGGTAGGAAGAAAACGACAGTGGATCCTGACCCTAGGATAGTGAGGCTATGCTGGGACACCGGAGTGCCGAAGTTACCTAGCCCAGGGGCTGCAGCTGCATAGGTCTGAAAAGACGTCGGGGATCTCGTTGCCGGACCAGGAGCCTGGAAGAAGGAAGTTGCTGGCAGGCGACCAGTGAAGAAAAGTTCGATGGATCCAAGCCTGGATCAAGGAAGAAGAAACCTGAAAGCAGAGGGGACCAAGTTCTTGAATCACTAGCCAGTGATTAAGTGGGCACCAGGATGGCACCGGGCGAAGTCACCTCGACTAGGTGAGTGGGCGACGCTGGCTCTGCAGATCTCACGGACCAGGAGGCGTTGTCGGCGACCAGGATGGAGAGGTGAGCTGTCCCACGATGGATGAAGCTGTCGGCGTCGAAGTTACCCAGGATTGGGCAACAAGCCTTGGCTAATTCAAGCCCACGCGGTGGACTCAAAATGGCGTCTTGAGTGGACCAGGAGGGTCCGGGGTGCTCCTCTTTTGGAAGGGAGTAAGGGCCAGCCTGGAGCAACCAGACCAGCAGCAGTGATGTCGTCGGGCGTCGTTCAGAAGGCCACAAGCCAGCGGGCTAGTAGCCAAACAACGCGGTGAGCAGCAAAAAGCAGAAGGGCCCCACGCAGATCGTGGAGATGCTGGGAGGCTGCACTTCGGTGCTGGAGCTGCTCAGGGTCGGGGCTTCTCGGACCCCAAAGCACTCACCAGGAAATTACTCGGCGGGCTTGCTGGAAAGAAGTCGTGCAGTCTTGAAGATGGCCGGTCCCTCGAGGTCTCGTCACACCCACGAATCTCAGCGTGACTGATGATGTAGGTAGAGGTCAGAGGTGCCAGGGAAGCCGGTTCTCGTCGAGCTGGGCAGTCTTGACCCGGAGGAGAGACTTGCAGCAGACCGCAGTGTTCTTAAGATGGTGCCTGCGGATGCAGGGTGACTACTCCTTAGTCACAAGGGAGAAATCTTAGGAAGAAGTCTTGAGTTCCTTTCGTGGAAAGTAGTTTCAGGATTCAAAGATGATCTGATTTGGAAGGGGGCCAGTTCCTACCTTTATCCTGTAAAAAGGGGCTGGCACGCGACTAAGTCCTGCCCTAGGGGTGGGACTAGGAGGGGGGTGGTTACACCCACTTCCTTGGCGGGCTTTTCCCCAGCACAGGGTCTGGAGTGACCCTGGAACTGGTTCCAGCCAGCCTATGCACAGTGAGCACCGGGGTGCCACGTGCAGTCACCTTCCTCTAAAGCCCTGCCTACCTACAATACACAAAACCCTGTCTGGGACGGTGCTGGCACCGCCCCTGGCCGGAAACCCTTTGTCCTTATCTCCTGCTCTGGGAGGACTCCCAGCAGCAGGAGGGCAGACTTGTGTCTCGGTGGCAGCATCCATTTTGTGGAGCTGAGGCTCTGTTTGACTTTAACCGGGGTTAGGGGTTACATACATGTCGTGTCCCTCTAGAAGGGTGGAATGCTAACCCCGTCGCCAGAATTGGTGAGGGGTTAGTATTCCAATTCGTATGACACCTTACTCGACATGTTTTGATAAAGCGATACCAGAGTTGGCATATAACCGCGAGGATTATAATGCACTTAAGAGTATATGGTATGCGATATCATGGAAACGGCTAAGGGATGGATCCCGAAAGCCGCAGACAGGCTCAGCTCATGCCAGAGCACCATCTCACACGATTCCAAGCACTCTGCCTTCAGGATTGTTAAGGCCTGCCATAGGAGTGACTGATAGGAGATCTGTGTGTCCATTTTAGGGTTAGATATAGGTATACTATATCTAAAGCAAAGGGTGAGTACACCACCTTGCCCCAGCTGTCGTGCAGCCAGTTGTGTCAGTTTAGTTAGTCAGCCCAGGGGTGGCATAATACATGCTTCAGCCCCTGGGAGACTTCTGGGTACACCTCAGCCCTGGGTACAGGGACTTGGAGAGGGCCCAGTACCAATTCAGTACCTGAGTACAATTTGGATAGAGAGAACAGCTAGGCTGTGGGTCTGATTAGCAGGCCCACAGCCAGGGAAAGTCGTAAACCAGTGCAGCAAAAAGCAAAAATCTGGGTGATCATAGGATTGCAGACCCTACTCTCCTACATGACCCCCCCCCCCAAACTTTGGGACAATAAACTAACCTTGACCAGGTGAGTCTTCTTGCTCTAAGTGGAAATACCTGGAGAGCCCATCAGCATTGCTGTGATCAGTACCAGGTCTATGCTCCACTGTAAAATCCATCCCCTGTAGGGAAATGGACCACCTAAGCAGTTTGGGGTTTTCACCCTTCATCTGATTTAGCCACAAGAGGGGCTTATGGTCTGTCTGAATGGTGAAGTGAGTGCCAAACAAGTAGGCCCTCAGCTTCTTCAGGGCCCAGACCACAGCAAAGGCCTCCCTCTCAATAGCTGACCAATTTTTCTCTCTGGGTGTCAACCTCCTACTAATGAAAGCAATAGGCTGATCATTACCATCAAAATTCAGTTGAGACAGAACAGCCCCCACACCCAACTCAGAAGCATCTGTTTGGACAATGAATGGCTTGGAGTAATCTGGACTCTTTAGGATAGGTGCTGTGCACATGGCCTGCTTTAGGTCATTGAATGCTTTCTGACAGCTTGCTGTCCACTGAACTTTCTTTGGCATCTTTTTGCTTGTCAGGTCATTAAGAGGGGTCACTATGGACCCATAATTTCTGACAAACTTCCTATAGTACCCAGTCAGGCCCAAGAAAGCTCGAACCTGAGTCTGGGTGATTGGAGGAGTCCAGTCCTTGATGGCCTGTATCTTACTCTCCAGTGGCTGAACCTGGCCTCCACCTACAAGGTGGCCCAGGTATACAACCTGTGTCTGCCCTATCTGGCACTTTGTGGCCTTGATAGTGAGGCCTGCCTTTTGCAGGGCCTCTAACACTTTCCTCAGGTGGACCAGGTGATCCTCCCAGGTGGAGCTAAAGACAGCAATATCGTCTAGATATGCTGCACAGAAGTCATCCAGCCCAGTGAGGACTTGATTCACCAACCTTTGGAAGGTGGCAGGTGCATTTTTCAGTCCAAAGGGCATTACCACAAATTGATAATGCCCTCCAGGGGTAGAAAATGCTGTCTTGGGTTTGGCCTCCTCAGCTAACCTGATTTGCCAATACCCAGCTGTCAAATCAAATGTACTTAAGAAGTTGGCAGAAGCCAATTTATCTATAAGTTCATCTGCACTTGGTATTGGGTGGGCATCAGTCTTAGTGACTGCATTGAGGCCTCTGTAGTCTACGCAAAACCTCATCTCTTTCTTACCACCCTGGGTGTGAGGCTTTGGCACTAGAACTACTGGGCTAGCCCAAGGGCTATCTGAGGGCTCAATGACTCCCAACTCCAACATTTTCTGCACTTCAGTTTTGATGCAGTCTCTAACATGTCTGTAGATTTTACTCTTGACAGGCAGACTGTCTCCAGTGTCAACATCATGGGTACACCAATCAGTTTGGCTGGGTGTCAGAGAGAACATATGTCTGAAGGATTGCAGAACTTGCCTGCAATCCTGTTGCTGATGTTCAGAGAGGCTGCCACAAAAGACAACACCATCAACTGATCCATCATCAGGATTCTGAGTGAGCAGGTCTGGGAGAGGGTCACTCTCTTCCTCCTGTCCCTCATCTGTGGCCATGAGCAAGCTCATGTCCTTCCTGTCAACATATGCCTTGAGCCTGTTAACATGGAGTACTCTGAGAGGGCTCCTGGGAGTTCCAAGGTCCACCAAGTAGGTAACCTCTCCCTTTTGCTCAATGATGGTGTGGGGCCCAGACCATTTGTCTTCCAGAGCTGCTGGGGCCACTGGCTCCAGCACCCACACCTTCTGTCCTGGCTGGTACACAGTTAGAACAGCCTTTTGGTCATGCCAAGCTTTTTGAAGTTCCTGGCTGGCCTCCAGGTTTTTAGATGCCTTTTCCATGTACTCAGCCATCCTGGAGCGGAGACCAAGTACATAGTCCACTATGTTGGTTGCAGGCTTTTTGAGAGGTCTCTCCCATCCTTCCTTCACCAAACACAGGGGTCCTCTTACAGGATGCCCATACAGAAGCTCAAAAGGGCTGTAGCCAACCCCCTTCTGTGGGACCTCTCTGTAAGCAAACAAGAGGCAGGGGATCAGGACATCCCATCTTCTCCTAAGAGTTTCAGGTAGTCCATGAATCATCCCTTTCAGGGTCCTGTTGAATCTCTCAACAAGCCCATTGCATTGTGGGTGGTAGGGTGTGGTGAACTTGTAGTTCACACCACACTCCTTCCACATTGCAGTCAGATATCCTGACATGAAGTTTGTACCTCTGTCAGAAACGACCTCCTTAGGGAAACCCACTCTGGAGAACACTCCAACTAGGGCTCTTGCCACTACAGGTGCTGTAGTGGTCCTAAGGGGAATAGCTTCAGGATACCTGGTGGCATGATCCACCACCACCAGTATAAACTTGTGCCCTGATGCTGTCTGGGGTTCCATTGGACCAACAATGTCAATCCCCACTCTTTCAAAGGGAACCCCCACCACAGGTAGTGGTATGAGGGGGGCCTTTGTTGTGCCACCTGACTTACCACTGGCTTGACAAAACTCCTTGGTATTCTCATTCATATGGGGCCAGTGAAAGTGTGAGACAAGCCTGTCCCAAGTCTTTGTCTGACCTAAATGACCTGCAAGGGGAATCTCATGGGCCAAGGTGAGAAGGAAACCTCTCAGAGACAAGGGGATGACCAGCCTCCTGGTTGCACCAGGCTTGGGGTCTCTTGACTCAGAGTACAGGAGTCCATCTTCCCAGTATACCCTGTGGGCACCTGTGGCATTCCCTGCAGCC
Organism: Lissotriton helveticus; assembly: GCF_964261635.1. Lineage (NCBI taxonomy): Eukaryota > Metazoa > Chordata > Amphibia > Caudata > Salamandridae > Lissotriton > Lissotriton helveticus. The sequence continues at coordinate 50,530,138 of NC_136061.1, read as the reverse complement.
TCAGCAGCAGCCTGCTGTCTGAGGGGTTCAAGGGAAGGGCAGCTCAACTGTTCCTTCCCCAGGTCTGCTCTGGAGGTTCCCCCTGAGCCCAGAAACTCAACTTGATCAAGTTCAAGCTCTTTAGGCTCAGTTTCCCTCAGCTCTTCCAGATCAGCCTCCTCAGAGACTTGATCCTCAACCTGGGGCAAGGGGGAAGGCAAAGCCTTACCCTTACTGCTCTTCTTCTTGGAAGGTGTCTGGTCCATCATTTCAGGATCCAGCACCTGTTCAGTGGGGCATTTTCTGGCCTGTGACCTAGTCACAGCAAGCACATGTGCTGGCAAGCCTAACATTTCCATGTGAGTCCTCTGCTCCACTTCTGACCATTGTGATGACTCCAAATCATTGCCCAACAAACAATCAACTGGAAGGTCTGAACTGACTACAACTTTCTTTTGTCCCTTCACTCCACCCCAGGAGAAAGCCACAATTGCCACACTATGACTAGTAGTGACATTGCTGGTATTGGTCACCAGGAAATCAGTACCTGGCATGATCTGTCCAGGGTCCACAAAGTTAGGTGTCACCATGGTGACACTGGCACAAGTGTCCCTATAGGCCTGAGCCATTTTGCCATTAATCAAAGGTGTCTGCCTGTATTTGCCCAATGTATTGGGACTTATTTCAGGGGACATATCCACATCCCCTGTACAGACAAGGACAGCCAGAGTGAGTGTGCCAACTAGGTTGTCAGACCCCTCAGTACCCAAGGTTAACCCAACTAATGCCTTGGGAGGTACACTACCACTACTGACTGTACTAGGGGGTGCAGTTGCCTTAGGGGCTGTAGTGGCAGGAGTTTGTCCTCCTCTTTTGGTGCACTCACTAAACCAGTGAGATTTACTTTTACAGTACTGGCACCACCTTTTTGACTGGCCTTCTTGAGTCTTCTTCTTCTGGGAAGCCTGACCCCCACCCTCTTTGGTTTGTTGGGGACCTGGTGAAGACTTCTGGTCATTTTGCTCATTCTTAACATTACCCTTCTGGTCTGCTTTCTTCTGACCACCCTGGTTCTGGTTCTGGTTCTGCTTGATCCTTGTCCTGACCCATTTGTCTGCCTTCTTTCCCAATTCTTGGGGAGAGGTCAGATCTGAATCAACAAGGTGCTGGTGCAGCAACTGGTTCTGACAATTGTTTAAAATTTGTTCTCTCATCATTAGATTATACAATCCTGTGTAATCTGTAACCTTGCTACCCAGCAACCAGCCCTCCAAAGCCTTAGTGGCACAATCCACAAAGTCAGACCAGTCCTGAGACTGAGTTTTCTGGGTGTCTCTGAACAGCAACCTGTACTGCTCAGTGGTTAAACCAAACCCATCAACCAGTGTATTCTTCAGGACCTGGTAATTGTTAGCATCCTCTACTCTTGTAGTGAGGAGCTTATCTCTACCTTTACCATCAAAGGAGAGCCACAGTATAGCTGCCCACTGACTCTGGGGAATGCACTGCACAGTGCAGGCCCTCTCCAGAGCAGCCATCCATGTCTGGATATCATCCCCTTGCTTAAAGGGGGGCACTATTTTAGTCAGGTGTTTAGTATCTAAACCCTTCTCTCTATCTCTTGGGAGATTGCTGCCACCAGTGGGAGCTAGCCCACTCATCTGCTGCTCTCTAGCAAAGGCAAGCTTCTCTTTGGCCAGGGCAAGTTCTTCCCTTTCAATCCTCAGTTCAGCTTGTCTCATTCTAGCTTCATGCTCTTTTCTCTGAGGGGAAGTAAATCTCCTCTGTGGAGGATTCCTTCTCCCCTGAGAAGAGGCATTAGAGTGCAGAGATCTAATGGAGTCCCTAGAAAGAGATCTATCTCTCCTAACTCCAAGGTTAGGCCCACTTCGGGTTAGTACTGGGGGTCCCCCAGATCCTAGCCCAAGTAAGTCTAAGTTGGTCCTGGTTAGCCTTCTGACTACCTCAAGACCTTTGTCTACCTCATCCCCAGAGAGTTCCTCCTGATCCTCCTCCTCCTCAACTGCAGTAGCAGTGTTGGGGAGGTCTGGATCCCCAGAGGTTCCCTCTAAGGCTGGCATGTTCTCATGTAACTGAGAAAGCTTTCTGGCATCATATGTCTCTAAGAGACCTATCAGAAAGGGAATGGTGGGGTTAGACCCCTGCTTCAGTTTTCTGGAGACACAGATTTGTCTCATCTCCTGGAAACTGAGAGCTGCATATCTTGAAGTGACCTGTGGAGGGTCAACACTGACCAGGGGAGTCTCAGTAGAATCTCCCTGGGTAGACATGCTTTTCTAGTGAGGTGTAAGTGGTGCACTTACCTACACTATATGTTTGCCTACTGATCCCTTGCTAGAGTTGTAGTTTAGGGTGTGCTAAGCCCTAGGAGCTACAACAGCTGGTTCAGTAGAACTCAGAGTATTCTAAGCTAAGTTATATGTACCTTTAGTACTTATGTGATCTTTCACAAGATATTCTTAGGGCATGTGTGGTAAAACAACAGCAAGCTCAAATCCCAACCGCTGCTCACCAATGTGAGAAGTTGGCCTGATGTGCAGTGTTCACTATTCTAGTGATCACTATATATCAGTCCAAACAACCCTTATTGATGATTGGTTGTAAGTCAACCTTATAGACCAGCTATCCTAGTAGCATGGATACGAGCAGTCTAAGGCTAAGACTCTAGAGGGCGTGTTAAGCCAGCTGTTTTACCATCACATTACCCCTTGAACACCCAGTGAAAGGACACCACACAAGTGTTATGAAAATAAACAGTGTATTTATTAGAATCACAACAACCCTGTACTCTTTATGAGGACAGGGTGCTAGGCACACAACAAAACTCTTACGAAAATACTTAAGTTAGCACGTTATACACAAATGCCCGAGGGGCACGAAAAACCATATACTCTAAAAGTGGAATGCGAATTACTAGCAGGTACGTAACAGTACTAATAGGCTTTGGAATCGCTAGGACTTGACTAGGGAATCGTTAGATTACTACTAGGAGGCCCAGGGGACTCGGGTGCAGAGTGTGCACTCTCACGCGGGATGCGGGACAAAGTCTATGGGAGCTAGTAAAGGCAAAGTTAGTGTTCACGGGCGAACCCGACCTGGTAGGAAGAAAACGACAGTGGATCCTGACCCTAGGATAGTGAGGCTATGCTGGGACACCGGAGTGCCGAAGTTACCTAGCCCAGGGGCTGCAGCTGCATAGGTCTGAAAAGACGTCGGGGATCTCGTTGCCGGACCAGGAGCCTGGAAGAAGGAAGTTGCTGGCAGGCGACCAGTGAAGAAAAGTTCGATGGATCCAAGCCTGGATCAAGGAAGAAGAAACCTGAAAGCAGAGGGGACCAAGTTCTTGAATCACTAGCCAGTGATTAAGTGGGCACCAGGATGGCACCGGGCGAAGTCACCTCGACTAGGTGAGTGGGCGACGCTGGCTCTGCAGATCTCACGGACCAGGAGGCGTTGTCGGCGACCAGGATGGAGAGGCGAGCTGTCCCACGATGGATGAAGCTGTCGGCGTCGAAGTTACCCAGGATTGGGCAACAAGCCTTGGCTAATTCAAGCCCACGCGGTGGACTCAAAATGGCGTCTTGAGTGGACCAGGAGGGTCCGGGGTGCTCCTCTTTTGGAAGGGAGCAAGGGCCAGCCTGGAGCAACCAGACCAGCAGCAGTGATGTCGTCGGGCGTCGTTCAGAAGGCCACAAGCCAGCGGGCTAGTAGCCAAACAACGCGGTGAGCAGCAAAAAGCAGAAGGGCCCCACGCAGATCGTGGAGATGCTGGGAGGCTGCACTTCGGTGCTGGAGCTGCTCAGGGTCGGGGCTTCTCGGACCCCAAAGCACTCACCAGGAAATTACTCGGCGGGCTTGCTGGAAAGAAGTCGTGCAGTCTTGAAGATGGCCGGTCCCTCGAGGTCTCGTCACACCCACGAATCTCAGCGTGACTGATGATGTAGGTAGAGGTCAGAGGTGCCAGGGAAGCCGGTTCTCGTCGAGCTGGGCAGTCTTGACCCGGAGGAGAGACTTGCAGCAGACCGCAGTGTTCTTAAGATGGTGCCTGCGGATGCAGGGTGACTACTCCTTAGTCACAAGGGAGAAATCTTAGGAAGAAGTCTTGAGTTCCTTTCGTGGAAAGTAGTTTCAGGATTCAAAGATGATCTGATTTGGAAGGGGGCCAGTTCCTACCTTTATCCTGTAAAAAGGGGCTGGCACGCGACTAAGTCCTGCCCTAGGGGTGGGACTAGGAGGGGGGTGGTTACACCCACTTCCTTGGCGGGCTTTTCCCCAGCACAGGGTCTGGAGTGGCCCTGGAACTGGTTCCAGCCAGCCTATGCACAGTGAGCACCGGGGTGCCACGTGCAGTCACCTTCCTCTAAAGCCCTGCCTACCTACAATACACAAAACCCTGTCTGGGACGGTGCTGGCACCGCCCCTGGCCGGAAACCCTTTGTCCTTATCTCCTGCTCTGGGAGGACTCCCAGCAGCAGGAGGGCAGACTTGTGTCTCGGTGGCAGCATCCATTTTGTGGAGCTGAGGCTCTGTTTGACTTTAACCGGGGTTAGGGGTTACATACATGTCGTGTCCCTCTAGAAGGGTGGAATGCTAACCCCGTCGCCAGAATTGGCGAGGGGTTAGTATTCCAATTCGTATGACACCTTACTCGACATGTTTTGATAAAGCGATACCAGAGTTGGCATATAACCGCGAGGATTATAATGCATTTAAGAGTATATGGTATGCGATATCATGGAAACGGCTAAGGGATGGATCCCGAAAGCCGCAGACAGGCTCAGCTCATGCCAGAGCACCATCTCACACGATTCCAAGCACTCTGCCTTCAGGATTGTTAAGGCCTGCCATAGGAGTGACTGATAGGAGATCTGTGTGTCCATTTTAGGGTTAGATATAGGTATACTATATCTAAAGCAAAGGGTGAGTACACCACCTTGCCCCAGCTGTCGTGCAGCCAGTTGTGTCAGTTTAGTTAGTCAGCCCAGGGGTGGCATAATACATGCTTCAGCCCCTGGGAGACTTCTGGGTACACCTCAGCCCTGGGTACAGGGACTTGGAGAGGGCCCAGTACCAATTCAGTACCTGAGTACAATTTGGATAGAGAGAACAGCTAGGCTGTGGGTCTGATTAGCAGGCCCACAGCCAGGGAAAGTCGTAAACCAGTGCAGCAAAAAGCAAAAATCTGGGTGATCATAGGATTGCAGACCCTACTCTCCTACACCGAGTAATACGTATAGCCAGGTATGTTTGGATGGATAGTACGCCATACATCTTTAACATTGTGAATCCGACTAATATCAAGAATAGCGGCACGTACTTTGTGCATACGCTGAGAAGCGCCCTGTCTCGTAGAGTCTAGTTGGTGGCTCATGATACAATTAAAGTCCCCCATAATAATGAGTTCCCCTTCCCACCCCAGAAGCTCTACATTCTATTGATCAAAAACGGAATCGTCGTCGAGATTTGACCCGTAGATGACACAAAGCAAATATTTACTATTCTCTAAGGATATTTGTGCAATGGCCCATCTGCCATTTTTATCAGTAGCAGTTTTAAGTATTTCAAGTCTAAATCGTTTATCCTTGAGAATAGCAACTCCTCTGATTAATGTTTGTTGAGTGGAACAGACTATAGTATCATACCCCAGATGATTTAATAGCTTCCTATCTTTATAGGCAATATGAGTCTCAGATAAAAAGACAAGCTGAGGGTCATAAAGTCTAAGTTCTTCAGAAATTAGGCATCTTTTATTCTTACTATTGAGGCCCGAAACATTCCAAGCTAGACATTTTATTTTATACATCTGGGGACATAAATTAACCGAATTTTACCATTCTGCACAAAACAAGAAAAAAAAAGAATCCAACAAAACTCCTTCCCTTCATCTTGATCCAATAAACAAAAGACCCTACTCGTGCTGTTAGTTTTATCTTTTAGATCCCACCCAAACCCACCCAGCTTCGGAGAGGCTGTCCCCACCCCCCACCCCCCTCTCCCTCGCTCCCAAGCGAGGGGAACCCCCCCACGCAACTGCTGCCGCTGATAAGGCAGCGCTGAGAGAAGCAGCCCAAGAACCACCTAACCACCCCCCTTTTTCCATCCAAAATTGTAGATAAAGCCCCTAGCTGAACTTGGATAGCACATTCTCAGCTTCTTTCTCGTCGTACAGAAGATAAGTATGACCTCCTTTGATAATTTTAAGACGGGCTGGTTCCTGTAAGAACACTTGCGCTCCAATGGATTTAAAAGGATCGATAAATTTCTTTAACTTCCACCGCCTGTCCATAGTAGCTTTGCTCAGATCAGAGCGTACAAATAAAGACAGATTCTCAAAAACGACAGGAGAATTAGGGCCTGCTTTCAAGGAGATAGCCTGTCTTAAAAGAAAGTTACCAAAACATAGTAAAAAAGGTCTAGGAAATTTGCTCTCCCTGTTTCTCTGGACTAAAGGGAGACGATGGGCTCTTTGAACCTGGGAATCCAAATCCCAGTCAGCTATGTCAGGAAAAGCTTTCTGTAATAACTTGACTATAAACGCCCTAGCGTCTGATCCTTCTGAACCCTCAGGAATACCAAAGAGTCTTAGATTGGATCGCCGTTGGCGATTCTCTAGATCTTCAACCTTAAGTTGTAAGGCGATTATCTGTTCATCATGAAGGGACAGAGATGATTCCATTCGTACAGATCCCTCTTCAATACTAACGACCCTTTGTTGGAGATCTTCAATGTCCTGAGAGATCCCTCCTAGTTTGGAGGCCATTTCCGATAGTGAACTTTGTAGCTTAGTATTGTCCTCTCGAAGTTGGAGAAAGTGCTCTTGTGCTTCATCTCTGTGATTGGTTAGGGTTTGCAAGATAATATCTACGGAGGAAGAGATAGAGTTTTGTTCTCCAAGGATGTCAAGTGGGGGTGGAATTGGACCGGTTGTAGTTGTTAAGTCCGGGGACCTTGACATCGATGGACCGGCAGGATTGCCAGAAAAATCAGAGGAGGTGACAGAGGCCATGGTAGTTTTTGAGGTCGGGACTAGAGATGTTTTTGGTGGCTTTGGGGAAACCGAGTTAGAGCCTTCAAGTGAAGGCGTTGGACCACCCCGCGAGGCTGATGGGGCCAAATCAGGACCGGAGTCGCTTTTCTCAGTTTCGGGTATTGGTGGACTAGTACCAGATAGCCGTAAAGTCATGTTCTTTACTACCACTTTAGCCTGCATCCATTTCCTCAAGGGGCTTTTATCGGTGAGAAGAGTTTTTTTAGGAGCAGGAGCAAAGTTGTTGACTGATAAACTATCCACCGAACCCACTTTCCCTTTCTTGCTCTTCGTCTTCATTTTGATTCTCAATTTAGCTTTTTCTTTTCGGCTAGCCTGAAGTTTTGCCACATCCAGAGAAGTACCAGTAGCTGATTTATCCATTACTCCTTCCTCAACCTCAACCTCATCTGTCTCCTCGTATTCCTCATTTGACCAGTCCCCTTCTTGATCCTCGGACGGCCCGGCCCCCCCATCTAGGGGGTTAGAGACATTTACAACAGCCCCAATCGTCGGGTTCTCCAAACAACCTGATTCACAAAATGGAGCCTCTACACCCTGATCCACTGTAAGGCTCCTCTCTACCAGACACTCCAAAGATGAACCTTTGGAGCCTTTAAGTGTCGCAGCCATACTTGTGTTAATTGAAGAGTCCGCATTATCAACTGCTTCAGTGTTTTTCACATTAATCACATCATGCGGTTTTGAGTTAAACCCAATATTGACCGCCGCCCTTTTCATTGACAGTGTTCAAAATGATGCATGTGTTAATTGAGACTGAGTCAGTTAATTCTGGTGTAATAAATGAAGCAGAGCCAGTTATTTCTGGTATGGCAAAAGTAGAGGGGCGAAGAACTTGCCTGTTTGATGCTGAGCCCCCAGCTGATGGTTTCACTGGTGTCACTGGATTCACTGCTGGGATTATAGCAGAAGCAGAAGCGATGACTTTGTTAGCGATAACGGGAATACCCCCATGTGGTCTCCCAGCCAGTGAAGCGGGTACAGTAGATTTGCTTGGTGCCATGGGGGTTGCCCCCGACTCTGTCACTGTACTCACTGCAGTCTTTGTTGCTCGCGTGGATCTTGGGGGATTTTTAGGAGCCATGCTTCCTCGAGGTTCCAGCTCTAAGCGCTCGGTAGCTCGCGTAGGGGGAGAGATCACCCGGACTCCCAGCCGAGCTCTCAGCCCTAACAAGCTGCGCGCCGAACCTCAGACCAAACGCGGTATTGCGTTCCGCGCTAGCAGCACGAACCGGAGGGGGCGCTGAAGCAGTGTTGGCCACAGCATTCGTTACACTGCAATTCACCCGCTGACCCTCTGAAGCCCCGAACCGCCAAACGTAATCCGCAGAGGACGGGAAGCAAGCCAACACCATCCGGGTGAGGGAAGCACAGTGCTCGAAAACAGCTAAGTAAACGGACCGGTGTTTAGTTTTTAGCTTTCCATGTCCGATGTTTATGCCATTATGGCGTTCGTATTCCTCACTTTACTTCTGATAACAGAACCATAAGGTGGGGTGGATCGGTAGAGCTTAGACGGGCTGCTGCTCTTCGGCGTCCTCACTCCGCCATCTTGGACGCCGCCGCCTCTGGAAATGCAACTTTCAAACTGATTCTGGTGTCCCCAGCTTTCAGTGGTGAGTCATTCGGGGTCTTCAGGAATCAAAAGTTTGGGAACCACTGGGCTAGGACATCAAAATAACAGTGCTGCCAGTAGAAATCCGGTCAGCTGGCAACCCTAATGAGGAGGCAGAAAATTTGTGGCAAGATCAGCACATTATTTCCTCCACCCTCCATCCCTGATTGATGCCATAATAGCAATAGTTTAACTTGTATCTAAAGCCCAATGCCAGCCGTCAATACAATGCTCAGTTGCTCCAGGTGTCTGGAAATACATCTTGCATTAAGACAACTCACTAATCCTCACACTTCACTGTCACACTCACTCTGTACTCACAGCGATCCCACTGCACTCATGCCATTCAACCTCCTCCAACCCTCACACGAGCACACCTCTCAACCAGCATGCATATGACACTCCACCCGCTTGTCACTTTCACCCTACACTCACAACAATCACACTGCACTCATTCTGTTACCCTGCACTCACATTATTCATCCTCTTTTTACCCTGCACTCACACGACCACACAACTGCTCACACTGCACTCATGCCCATCGACTTGCACTCATACTGTTCTCCCTCCACTTATCTTGCAGTACCATGAGCACACCACTCACCCTGCACTCACAGTAACCACACTGTACTCACACTAATACTATAGGGTGGTGCATTGGATATGCTGAATTAGAAGCAAAATAATAAATGTAAAGACGCATAAGTACATGGAAGGTATATATGTATAAGGAAGATAATATATGTAGATTAAAGTTGCATTTAATAAACTCAGACTTTCAAGTGTTGCCTTACTTTTAACTGTTTTTAAAACATTTTTTGTAATTCAATAGTGAAGCAATTATAGATAATTATGCTAAAATATTTACTTATTCATCCAGTCACTTATATATACATGTTAGACATTGAATACTGTCATTAAGTAATATGTACATTTGTTAAGCAGAACTAATGAATATCTATATCTTTAAAAACATAATTATTATACACATTTATGCAAAGCAATATACATATGTAGATACACATCTATAGTCCAAATAAATGCTTCTAAACAAAGGGGTGTGTTGTAAGTTTTGGTAAGAGTATGGTGGTTATGTAGGGAAGAGCCAATTCTTGAGTAGTTTTCTGAAGACAAGGTGGTTATCTGTGGATCTTATGTTTTGGGGTAAAAAGTTCCATAGTTTGGCTGCTTGAACAAAGAACAATGTGCCACTCATGTTTTTTTTCTTGCATGGTGTAATTTTGAGGCAACGTGCCACTCTAGAGTCGAGTTTCCTTTGCTGAATATATTTGGTGATTTGATTTCTGATCAAGAGCAGTCCTGTTCCATGTATCTCTTTGTGGGTGATACAAAGCAGCTTGAACGTGGATCTTCTGGCAAACAGTAACCAATGTAGGTCTTTCAAGGCAGGGGAGATGTGGGCTTGTGGCTTTATATGTAAGAGTGGTCTTGCAGCAGAGTTCTGAATCCATTGTAGTCTTTTCATAGTAGTTAAAGGTGATCTGTGATTGAGGCTATTGGCATAATCGAGTTTGGACAAAAGAAAGATGGTAGCCTGGAACTTGTGTGGAAATCCCAGGTGGGGGAAGATGTGTTGCAGAGTTTTTATAGTAACAAAGCTTGTTCTTGCTAGTTTGTCCACTTGGGCATTCATTGATAGCTTGGAGTCCATGGTAAGTCTGAGGTTTCTTACTTGCTTTGATACTTTAAGTGGTGTTCCCAGATCATCATGCCATACAGTGAGTGGGTCATAATTTTCCCAATCACCACATGTGAGTATTTCCATTATGGAAGTATTCAATTTGAGATGACTATGACATCCATTGATCCAAGGCTCTGAGACAACTAAAAATTGGTGAGTTTCCAATGTCTTTGGGGCATTCCAGTTGATCGATTATTTGTGTGCCATCTGTTTATTTATAGCATGCAAGGTGAAATTTGATTTATCAGTGCCGGTACTGACTTCATTTAAATGTTGAAAAGCATGAGTGAGGTGATAGAGCCTTGAGAGACCCCTGCTTTTATAAGTACAGTTTAGAAGAGAAACGGTGGTATGGATGACATTAGTTCTGATGTGAAGGTAGGATATGATCCAGTCTAGAGCAGTCCCCTCTCTGCCGGCTTTTTAGAGTCTCTGTGTCAGAGTGTCATGGTCAACTGTGTCAAAGGCAGCTGAGAGGTCCAAGAGAAGTATTGCAGCTACCCCGGTGCGGTCCACTGTGTTTTTAAGGTCACCCCAGATGGCAACGAGGGCAGATTATGTGCCTCTTCCCGGACGGAATCCCATATGGAAGTCCAAAAGTATGGTGTTATCTTCAATGAATTGTGATGTCTAGGCAAATGCTGCTCTTTCAGTCAGTTTGCCCAGGAAAGGTCCATTTGTAATCGGTCTGTAGTTGTAGGGGTTCAGCTCATCCAGTTTGGTTTTTTCAGTTATGGGCCTATGTATTTCTTTTTTTTAGTTTTTCCAGAAATCTTCCAGTAATTAAGAAATTATTGATGATTCTTCTTACGGGTGTGGTAGCAGAGGTTGTTAGAAGAATTCTCTTGAAGGTTTGTGGTGGACATGGGTCAGAAAGGCTGCCGCGGGTCTGCGTTCTTTAACCAGGTCCATACATTCATAATGTGAAATTGGTTGAAAGGAATGAAGAGGCTGGGTTAGTGTATTCTTGGATTGTTGTTTTGTTGAAGGGTCGGAGCTAGTGCTTTTATTTGTTTTAAATATGAGTCCAATGTGTCTGACTTGGCTGTGTAATGATTTGCCAGTTTGTCTTTGAAGTCTTGAGTAATAGGATAAGCTCCTTTTTGGGAATTTGGTTTACGAAATACAGCGAGTATTTTATAGAATTCTTTATTTGCATGTTTAGCAATTTGAATTCTGCCTGAACAGTATCTTTTTTGATAGCTTACTTGAATAATCTGTTAAATTTCTTAGAATTTTCTTAGAAATTAATTTCTTAGAATGTCATAGAAACATTTTGGATCTGATATTTTGAGGTAACTCTTGTCATAAGATTTCCTGTACTGATTTTATAGAAGGTGTCAATGGCAAAATGCTAACCCTGGTATATCTGAAGGAATTTTTAGAGGTACCCAAGACTGTGGCTGAAGTAGCTATGTTAAATGTCTGGCACTGTCATTTTGAATGTAGTCTTTGGCATATGGGGCTCACCCTTGAAAAATGATGACCTTTGTATAGTCTAAGTAATTTCTGACTCAAGGCATTTGAAAAAAAACAAGATCTAATCCTAGGAAATGCCAGGCTTCCCTAGTGCACCATGAAAGTACTGGAATATTTCATGAACACCCTATAAGGGTCTGTGGTGTTTTAGCAAAAGTTTCAAAGCATTTTCAGGGGAGAAGTCTACTCTCCCTTACATCATCAACCGAAAATCTGTTAACTTGTTTTGCTTGCTGGAGGTTGGGAGGAGGTAGGGTGGGGGGTGGGGGGGGGGGGAGAGAGTATCGCACCCCACCACTTAGATAGATCTTTTTCCTCATAAAATGTCTGAGGTTAGCTCTCAGGCCTTTTCTGGAAAAGCTTGTCATACCTCATTGCTGGGAGCAGGACTGGCTTTAGGGTAGTGCTTCATGTGTACCCACACCTGGATGGTTCCGCTTCTGAGGTTTGTCAGGTGGAGTAGCAGGGGACGAGTGGACAGGGCGGCCTGATGACCTTGGCCACAGGGATGGTTGGAGGGTAGGCCATGACTGCAAAACTGTTGGGTTCCCTGTGGGGGCTGGTCAGGCTAGCAGGACTGTGTGCCTCTACCAAATCCAAGGGTGGTTGACAGGATGCTGATGGTGAGGTGGCGTGGACAGGCCCAGAAGAGTGAGCCATAGCCCTGCTCTCTTTCAAACTATCCAGCGCAGAATCATACTTGTCTATGAACAAGCGAGTCCAGTCAAAGAGTGGTGGTGTCCAAGCCACAACGAATTGTGAACCTGGACGTATCACAACCATCTTGACCCGCCTGAGCAACAACATGTCGTAATTTGTTAGGCACACCAGGTAGGACTTGTGCCATTGAGTCACAAAGGGCATGGGAATAGCATACCAACAAGCAGTAGGCCTTGACATCTCAGCGAGCCAGACTGATGGAAGAAAGAGTCCCTTTCCAAATATTCCCACCGCTTAGGTTCTCCATGTGGGGAAGTGGTGGGGAATGACTAGTTAGATCCATTTGTGGAGACTTGCTCAACAAAACTTTCAGGAGAAGGGTGCTGTGACAAGAAGGCAGGGGTCACCTGGAAGACAACGATGGCGTTTGGCAATTTGACTTGACTTCGTGAGCAAGATTGTAAAGAGTGACATCGCCGTCACTGAGGTGAATACAAATGGCGCAGAGAAAGAGTCCTGCTCAGATTTCTTCTTAGACTAACTAGAGGACTCACATCAAGAAGAAGACCTGACTCTGGAACAACTGCTTCATATTTGACAATGAGACAGGGTACCAAACTTTCAATGCAGACTGCGATTAGTAGCAGTCTTGGCAGGGAGTTTTCTCTTCCTTCCTGATGTAAAGTTTCACCTTTTGGTTCCTGGTGGCCTTCGGGTCCATTGACGCACAGTTGCTGCAGGCTTTGGAGTCGTGGCCCACCCCCAGGCACCACAGACAGACCTGATGTGGATCTGTCACAGGCATCCTATCTGACAGTGCCCACAGGGTTCAAAACCTGTCACCTTTGGGAGTGAGATCATTTGCACACTGGAAAGATTTGTAAAGGTAATTTGTGTCTGGTGGCGCAAAAAAAAAGGAACTAACGTCAGTGTGCAGGCATGGCCTATACATAGCCTGTGCGCGTCATTTCCAGAGCAGAGCTACAAGGCACAACCTACCGGCACACAGAGGTTCTTCTGAAAAGTTTCCATGGCCAGTCTGGTACCTGTGGACTATTCAAAAAGTGAGGAATCTCCAGCTAGAAGTCTATCAGATTTTGTTGTTGTTATTATTACAATTCTGCGTGTTCCTGGAAGTTGTGAATTTGTAACGAGTGTGATTTTAGCACAGCAAATATTTCACAGGTTTTTTTGCACAGTACTGTTCCCATTTTCCACAAAATAGCAAAAAAAGAGGGTATATGATGCAACTGTTTTTTGGGTTCCTTCCAGGAGAATCCACAAACTCTTGTGTACCGTTAAAACCCCAACATGTGGAAAAATATCACAAATTTCACCAGGACACCTTTTGTGGAATAAAAATATTTGCAGGCTTAATTGCAGTTTCCTAAACAACAGAAAAAGCCTCAGTAGAAATGAGGTTAAGAAACAAAAGACTTAAATTAAAAAAGAAATTTAAAAAAGTTAATTAAAATTAGGAATATTTAAGGGTGCAACAAAATAAAAAACTACTTACCATCAAATCTAAATCTCAGATACTTTTATAGAAGTGCTCCCAGGCTCCTATAGGATGTGCTGTGTGACTTCACAATGACGCCACTCCGCCCCGGACATGCCCGAGCGCAGCCGCATACAAGTCAAACTCAGTTTCTTAATCCGGCTACTTCTGCACCCTCACCGGCTGAGCACTTCAAACAAAATGTAGGTGACAGGGAGTCAAAATCTAACGTAGTAACTTATTATGAAGTTCAGCAGCCAAGGGGAGTGTGGAGGGTAGTGAGGAATTTGAAGTTAGAGTATTCACAAGAAAGAGAATTAACAAAAAGTAACCCTGACCTTGTTCTTCTGATCACATTCACGCAAGATTCCTCACCTCTAGAATAGATATCACAGCAGTACCTCCAAATGGTAGAGCGTCTGGCACACAGACTCAGAACAGAAAGTCTTGCACAACCGTGTGGGCAAGAAAAACCTCCTGATGGCCTGGACTGTCAAGGCAGTAGTGTTTCTTGAATGTCAGCGGAAACTCCCATGTTGTTACTCGGCCGATGTCCAGAACCAGCAAGGTCCTGCACTGCCTTACATTTCTTTGCTTCAGAGAATTCTACAAAGAGCTGATTATCCACATGATGTGTAACCAATGTAGAAACTCAAAGCCCTTTTTGGGTCCTGCCAACAAAGCCTCCTTAGAAGGTTGAGATATAGCACAACCTGTTGCAGAGTGACAGAGTGGCTGACCAGGAAAAGTCACAACTTTGGGTAAGAAGGCTGTCTGGTGGAAGGAGGTGATTGCGATCAGCAACAAAATAAATTTGATTAAGTAGTTTCAGTAAACTGTGTATTGGCTCAGTGGACAATCTCATAGGATAGGTCAGCTCACGGTCCATTGGGGGCACCCTCGGAAGGAACATGTGAGTCAGACCTTTTGATAAAATGCATCACTACAGGTGATCTATATACAGGGGATTTATAAGGTAAGCAGAAAAATGGCCTATAGATTACCATTAACAGTGCCCACTGAAATGCCTTGCTTATGCAACAAAAAAGGAGTGATACATCTAGAATTTGGCCTGAAGAGGGTCACTATGACGAACACCACACCAAGCAACAAATTACTCCCAATATCTATCAGTTTGTCAAAGATCATCTGTTGGACTTAGCCCTTATGGCAGGTTCACCCCTAAACTTTTTGCTTGTAATGGTGACCTGGTGATGGTGATTTTTGGGTTCTGCGCACTTTCACTGTGTCCCAGTGGAAAGTGCGTGCGCACTTTGAGTGCATGTGATGAGATAGGCCTGCCCTCCCATAGGAATGCATGGGGAATGTATGTGTCCCTGGTAGTTCCTGATGCGTGGGGTGTACAGGCTCGAGTCTGGTATGTGCAAACTCGTGAGAGTGAATGCTGCGCAATGGTATGTGCGGCTTGTATGTGTCTAGTGGGGAAGTGCCACTTCTAGACATGGCTGTGTGTGTGCAGTGAGGGTGCTAGAGCGTGATTGGCTGGGACTGGCTGGCATGCCAGGCTCCAGGAAGGCTGGATGGGTCTGCCCGGTGGTGAGTGGGAGATTAGCATGCTGATGGCTGGGGAGGAGTGTACCTGTGTCCTGAATGAGGCTGGGTTTTCCCCAGACAATGCTGGCTCCGCCCCACTGTGGTGCGTCTAACGACCCTAGCCCTGCCAGTGAATAGAGTGTGCTGATGAGCACATCAAGGGTGCTCCAAAACCAGCTGCGACTGGTTTCCCCCGACCCTGTACCTACAGACAAAGGAATGTGGTGTATAAAAATGGGGCTGTGTCCCCACAGAGATGGTTCTCTTCCAGGATCCTGAGGGGGCTGCTGCTGCTGCTGGGGCCAGGAGGGACTGCCACTTGGACTGCCTCCCTGCCTGGAGGGCCAGTGAGCTGGCCCCTGGCCCAGCCTTGCCCCCCCCGCCTTGCTGCATTTCAAGGACTTTCTCTGGACTTGTGCTGTCCTCTAGCGCTGGGAGCGCTGGAATTGCCTCCTAGCGCCTGGAAGTGCTTTATTTCCTGCTCTAGCGCCTGGAAGCGCTTCTATTTGACTTTCAGTGATTGGGAGCGCTGTATCTCTCTGCCGGTGCCCACCCGGCATTTGGCCGCTTAATTGCCGCCCTCAAGGGATTCCCCGGCATGGGGATCCCCCTGTTTTGCCCATTTGCAGCGCGGGAGCTCACCCCGCTTATTTGCCGACTTTAAAGTCCCCTAGCAGGTGCCCACCCTGCCAGGGACATTGCCGCCCTAATATCGAGTGCCCACCTCGATTTGTTGTGATTTTAGACCAGCCGGTGCCCACCCGGCATTGCCCCTCGAAGATCACCGCCGCAGCCCAGGGGCATTGAAATCGTTGCCGGGCTACTGCCTTGTGCGACCCGGAAGTGCCACCTCCATGTCCCCAGGGCCGCGCTGCTACTGGCTGCCCTCAGCAGCGCGACCCGGAAGTGCATGCGGCTCGTCTGGTGGTAGGCGGGACTTCGGGACAACCGGAAGCCGGAAGCTGCCGGGATCCGGTGCATGAAGAGGGAGAGCCGGCGCCTGGTTTTTCCCCCGGGGCTCCCAAGAGCGAGGGAGAGCCCCGGAGAGAGAGGAAGATGTGTGGAGAGAGCCCCCGAGGAGCGGGAGCTCTCGAGAGGAGCCGTCCCAGAGAGGAGCCCCCGCCCGCCAGAGTCCCGGTGAGTGCTGCTCGTGTCTCCGTGTTCTTCCGGTGAGTGCGCAGTGGCGGCGAGAGAAGGGAGGGGGCGCCGGGGCACATTGCCTGTGCCCGCCCCTCCCCCTAGTGAAAGGCTCGTGGGGGCATATTTGTTTATTTAGAGCCCCCGAGGCTCCAGGACCCCGCATTGTGTGTTGAGCCCAGAGAGGCTCTGAGGGTGCCATTTGCTTTGAGAGCCCACGAGGGGCTCAAGCCCCATAAGTATCTTTAAGAGCCCAGAGAGGCTATGGGGCCATTTATTTACTAGGAGCCTGAGAAGCTCCTGAGGACCCAGTCAATTGTTTAGAGCCCAGCGAGGCTCCCACATTGGCCCCATTGTTGTTCTTGAGCCCTGGAAGGCTCAAACATTGTTGCACCAGTTGCCCAGCACTTTGTGGGTAACTGCTACGTTTAGGCCCCTGGACACTGGACACAGGGCGTCCTAGCCCCAACAAGGCCAGTTGGCCTATGGAAAGTCACAGGTGGTGACTTATGAGAGTTTGGCGCAATTGTTCATTTTCTGCACCTCTGAATGTGTTTTTATGCGTCATGTGCCTTGTTCTTACACCTCTGAATGTATTGTTGATGCATCATGTGTTTTCCTTCCTTACACCTCTGAATGTATGTTATGCATCATGTGTTCTGTGCTTACACCCCTACAGGTATTGTGATACTTAGGTGGTTGTTTTTCTCCTAGTGCAGGTGGTGCTAGTGAGGTCCTGGTTACCAGTGGTTACTGGTTGTGTGCTACAGTGATTTTACATTCTATTTTTTATATTCTAAGTGCTATTTTTAAAAGTGTTACTTCTAAAAGTGCTGATTCCTGACAGTGGTCCAGGTGGTCCTGTCTTGTACATATCCCCTGTAAATTCTGCCCGTGCCTGTTGGCACATTGTAAAGTGTGTGTTTTTATCTAAAGTGTTTTGGTGTAATACAAAGGCTATTTTTATATAACCTTGTGTGGAGTTTCCTTTGTGGTGGGTCCTGGGTGTTGTTGCTGGGGTGCGTGCGCAAATACTTAACTCACATCGCCTCCAAGTTTAGCTTTGCTGCTCGCGCCACGTTACCTAAAGGGTGAGCAGGGGTTATCTTGGCGTGTAACTCCCTTGCCCTGACTTAGGAGTGGTGGTCTCTGACTGACTTTGGCGCAAGCCCTGGCCAGCCAGGGATCCCATTTCTAACATTGGCGGCAAGCGGTGAGGATGAGGATTTGTGTTTGCGGTGTACCACAGTGGCAACTGGCCACACTACAAAACTCTGCATTTTAGATGACCACATTTTAGGGGATTGTTTTTTTTGAAGTTTCATATTTTCTTCTCCTAAAGGTATCATTGTGCAATTGTGTCCGGTACATTTGTCTCCCACCCTGCGCCCAGAGTTTGGTACCTGTGTCACGTGTGGTCAGGTTGAGGAATCAGGGGTGGTAGAAACTGCCTTACCAGTCCGAGGGGAGGGTTGTGTGTGGATGAATGGTGTGTGGCACTAGACAAGTGAGTGTGAGTTCCCTAGGATAGAGAACTTGCTGAATACCTTTGTAAATTTGGACTCTTGCTTCAGCTCTGGCAGTTAAGTCGCCTGTGTTGCACGTGTCTGTGAGCATCCTGCCAAGATGGAGTCTGCTTTTAATGTCTGGGGTCTGTTTATGCATGAACTGAGAGAGTTTTGCAAAGAGAGAGACATTGCAGTGAATGAGTCAGACACCCAGTCCCAACTTAGGGGTAACATAATCCAATGGCAGAAGGAGGACTGGGAGCGTGAGCACAGTGAGGAGAGGGCCCGGGTCTCACACCATGAGGGTGGTGGGTCTGAGGGGAGCCCTGAAGAGTCTGAGGAGGAGGAAGAAAATGATAGCTCAGGGACGCCAGCAGATAGTGAGGACCCCATAGATAGGGAGTCCCTTGCTGGGTCCAGCGTAGGAGGCAGCGCCTCATCCCTTTTCCTGTCCCCAGAGGAGCTGGAAGATAGGAGGAGAGAAAGGGAGCACCAGCTGGCTTTAGAGAAGCTCAGGTTAGAGCATGCCCAGGCTATGGCACAGCTGGGCGTTAGAAAGCAACAGCTAGAGACTCAGAGGGTCTTAGCGCAGGAAAGGATAGAGGAGGCTGAGAGGGCCTCCACCAGAGGCAAAGTAGCTCTGGAGGGTAGACTATCCCCTGCGCGCAGTTTTAATTTTCTGGACTCCCCAGGGCGGGTTGGGTCCAGTGGTGGCAGCTATTTAGATTTCAGTGTAGGAAATCCCAGTCCCAGTTCCCCCAGTCTGGTACCTGTTTCCCCAGAGGAGGAGTTAAGGGTGAAGTTCAGGGACAGTAGAAAACTGTCTCACCAGTCTTGGGTAGATTTTGAGGATGAATGTTGTGATACACTGTGGCTTGGGTGCAAGTTCACACGAAAGATGATTTTGATGTCTTGTTTGAGCTGATTGTCAAAGAGCACCTGCTCAGTTGTTGTTCACCAGGGTTGCGCACACACCTGTTGGGGTGTGGATTGTCCGACGCATGTGAGCTTGCAGATGAAGCAGACCGCTGGGAAAGCACTAGAGGTTCTCTAGAGTCATTGGTGAGTGACTCCAAAAGTAGTGGTTCAGGGATCTTCCAGCCCAGCGTGGTGGAAGAGGCTCCGTGTAGCCCAGCTAGGTCCCAGGATAGTGAGGAGGGTGTAGGGGCTTACTGCCTGGCTCAGTGGAGCAGGAGTGAGGGGGAGACCGAGGGTCTCCAGACGCCTGAAGCCCTGCCTCAGGACTTGGATGGTTTCTGTAGGGAACACCAGGTTGGGGACCTAGGCTGTCCTGTTAGTCCATTTGAGGAGGATCTCCTAGTGAGTAGAGGACCTGGAGCGTCTGTAAACAGAGCTCCTGTGGTTCTAGAGTCTGGCAGTACCGCTCCGGTAGGGAGGGTACAGGAGTCCAGAGTGAGGAGGGAGTGAATGTGGGATGAGTTTCCCAGTGGAAGAACCAGTGGGTCAGGGACTACCCAGTTGGGCTGGGTTCCCGTGTAGTGACCAGGGTGACACCACTTCTGTTCTGGGGGATCTTCGCGCACTGTCAGGTGGACAGGGGACGGGAGATCTGCGCCAGACAGACAGTCACACGACACATGGGTCATGTGTCAGCCTCAGGGGGATGGCGTGTGAATCCCCAGAAGTCCTGGAGTGCCTGGCAATTGTTCCACCAAAGGTTTTAGACCAGAGGTTGGGAGGCCAGGTTCAGGATCAGCCTGACCTGAAGGGTAGGACGACTGTAACCAGTGTCCTGACCGGTTCTTCTTCCAGAGGAACCTCTCCAGTTGGGAGAGGGCAGACCTCTGGAAGGGGGTGCAGAGGGTGGGAGAGGCCGCCTCTGACCCCGGTGCAACCTGAGTGGATAAGCCCTGGGTTGGAATGGCGTTCTAGGTGTACCCCTCGTTGGAGGTGGAGGAACCCTAGAAGAAGAGGTAGGGGGAGGAGAGCCTTCCCCGAGACTCCTGGTCTGCCTGAGGTTGTAGGCCCTAGGCTGGAGAACCAGTGGCAGTCTAGTCCTGTCTTGCAGACAGGAAGAGTTTAGAATGGCTCCTATGTGCCAGGGGTTACTACCCCTCACTCTGTGAATAGGCAAGGACCAGTGGCACCTGGGTGGCCCAGGGCCTGGTCCTGGCCGCGGACAGCTCGGGAGTACCAGTGGGGTAGCCCAGTTGGTCCAGACAGTGTGGTGAGAAGGAATCCCATGGATTCATCGTGGCATAGAACAGGAGGGTGTCCCTGCAGTTGCGGGCCAGCGTCCGTGTTCTATCGCCCCAAGCAGGGAAGTCCATCGCGGTGGTGATTGGTCTACCCTGCATTTTGGCTGGAAGGGGGTTGTGTTGGACTTGGCCCTTATGGCAGGTTCACCCCTAAACATTTTGCTTGTAATGGTGACCTGGTGATGGTGTTTTTTGGATTCTGCGCACTTTCACTGTGTCCCAGTGGAAAGTGCGTGCGCACTTTGAGTGCATGTGATGAGATAGGCCTGCCCTCCCATAGGAATGCATGGGGACTGTATGTGTCCCTGGTAGTTCCTGATGCGTGGGGTGTACAGGCTCGAGTCTGGTATGTGCAAACTCGTGAGAGTGAATGCTGCGCAATGGTATGTGCGGCTTGTATGTGTCTAGTGGGGAAGTGCCACTTCTAGACATGGCTGTGTGTGTGCAGTGAGGGTGCTGGAGCGTGATTGGCTGGAGCTGGCTGGCATGCCAGGCTCCAGGAAGGCTGGATGGGTCTGCCCGGTGGTAAGTGGGAGATTAGCATGCTGATGGCTGGGGAGGAGTGTACCTGTGTCCTGAATGAGGCTGGGTTTTCCCCAGACAATGCTGGCTCCGCCCCCTGTGGTGCGTCTAACGACCCTAGCCCTGCCAGTGAATAGAGTGTGCTGACGAGCACATCAAGGGTGCTCCAAAACCAGCTGCGACTGGTTCCCCCCCACCCTGTACCTACAGACAATGGAATGTGGTGTATAAAAATGGGGCTGTGTCCCCACAGAGTTGGTTCTCTTCCAGGATCCTGAGGGGGCTGCTGCTGCTGCTGGGGCCAGGAGGGACCGCCACTTGGACTGCCTCCCTGCCTGGAGGGCCAGTGAGCTGGCCCCTGGCCCAGCCTTGCCCCCCCCTGCCTTGCTGCATTTCAAGGACTTTCTCTGGACTTGTGCTGTCCTCTAGCGCTGGGAGCGCTGGAATTGCCTCCTAGCGCTTGGAAGTGCTTTATTTCCTGCCCTAGCGCCTGGAAGCGCTTCTATTTGACTTACAGCGATTGGGAGCGATGTATCTCTCTGCCGGTGCCCACCCGGCATTTGGCCGCTTAATTGCCGCCCTCGAGGGATTCCCCGGCGTGGGGATCCCCCTGTTTTGCCCATTTGCGGCGCGGGAGCTCACCCCGCTTATTTGCCGACTTTAAAGTCCCCTAGCAGGTGCCCACCCTGCCAGGGACATTGCCGCCCTAATATCGAGTGCCCACCTCGATTTGTTGTGATTTTAGACCAGCCGGTGCCCACCCGGCATTGCCCCTCGAAGATCACTGCCGCAGCCCAGGGGCATTGAAATCGTTGCCGGGCTGCTGCCTTGTGCGACCTGGAAGTGCCGCCTCCACGTCCCCAGGGCCGCGCTGCTACTGGCTGCCCTCAGCAGCGCGACCCGGAAGTGCCAGCGACTCGCCTGGTGGTAGGCGGGACTTCGGGACAACCGGAAGCTGCCGGGTGCCGGGATTCGGTGCATGAAGAGGGAGAGCCGGGGCCTGGTTTTCCCCCCGGGGCTCCCAAGAGCGAGGGAGAGCCCCGGAGAGAGAGGAAGACGTGTGGAGAGAGCCCCCGAGGAGCGGGAGCTCTCGAGAGGAGCCGTCCCAGAGAGGAGCCCCCGCCCGCCAGAGTCCCGGTGAGTGCTGCTCGTGTCTCCGTGTTCTTCCGGTGAGTGCGCAGTGGCGGCGAGAGAAGGGAGGGGGCGCCGAGGCACATTGCCGGTGCCCGCCCCTCCCCCCTAGTGAAAGGCTCGTGGGGGCATATTTGTTTATTTAGAGCCCCCGAGGCTCCAGGACCCCGCATTGTGTGTTGAGCCCAGAGAGGCTCTGAGGGTGCCATTTGCTTTGAGAGCCCACGAGGGGCTCAAGCGCCACAAGTATCTTTAAGAGCCCAGAGAGGCTCATGGGTCATGTGAGAAGTTGGCCTGATATATAATGTTCACTATTCTAGTGAGCACTTTGTATCAGTCCAAACAACCCTTATTGATGATTGGTTGTAAGTCAACCTTTTTAGACCAGCTATCCTAGTAGCATGGACAAGAGCAGTCTAAGGCTAAACTCTAGAGGGCGTGTTAAGCCAGCTGTTTTACCATCACATATACCCCTTGAACACCAAGTGAAAGGACACCACACAAGTTGTTATGAAAATAAA
This sequence comes from Lissotriton helveticus, assembly GCF_964261635.1. Lineage (NCBI taxonomy): Eukaryota > Metazoa > Chordata > Amphibia > Caudata > Salamandridae > Lissotriton > Lissotriton helveticus. The sequence continues at coordinate 50,507,544 of NC_136061.1, read as the reverse complement.
AGGATATTTATTTATAACACAACAACCCTGGACTCTTTATGAGGACAGGGTGCTAAGCACAATACAAAACTCTTAAGAAAATACTTCAAGTCGCACAAGTTACACAAATGCCCGAGGGGCACGGAAAACCATATACTACAAAAGTGGAATGCGAAATACTAGCAGGTAAGTAACTAATCTCAGAGGCTTTGGGATCGCTAGGACTGTACTAATGAACCTTTAGATTACTAGCAGGAGGCCTAGGGGGATCGGGTGCAGAGTGTGCACTCTCACGCGGGATGCGGAACAAAGTCTATGGATGCTAGATTTCGTAAAGTTAGTGTTATCGGACGAATCCGACTAGATAGAGCTGAAACGAAAAAGGATCTGGACCCTTAGATAGTTAAGCTATGCTGGAGCACCGAAATGCTCGGGTTACCTAGCCCAGGGGCTGCGGCTGCATAGGTCTGAAAAGACGTCGGGAATCCTCGTTGCAGTCTATGGAGCCTGAAAGAAGAAGTTGCTGGCAGGCGACCAGTGAAGAGATTCGGAGGGATCCAAGCCTGGATCGGTGAAGAAGGAGACCTGTAAGCAGAGGGGACCAAGTTCTGAATCACTAGCCAGTGATTAGGTGGGCACCAGGATGGCACCGGACGAAGTCACCTCGACCAGGTGAGTGGGCGACGCTGGGCTCTGCAGTCTCTCGGACCAGGAGGCGTTGTCGGCGACCAGGATGGAGGTGCGAGCTGTCCCACGGAGGTATCTGCTGTCGACGTCGCTGGACCCCGGATTGGGGCAACAACTCTTGGCAAATGCAAGCCCACGCGGTGGACTCAAAATGGCGTCTGGAGTGGACCAGGAGGGTCCGGGGTGCTCCTCTGTTGGAGGGGAGCAAGGGCCAGTCTGGAGCAACCAGACCAGCAGTGTTGTCGTCGTGGTTCGTCGTCGGGAGGGTCACTAGCCAACGGGCAAGTGACCTGGACAACGCTGTGAGCAGCAAAGAGCAGAAGGGCCCCACGCAGATCTCGTGGATGCTGGGGGGCTGGACTTCGGTGCTGGAGCTGCTCAGGGTTAGGGCTTCTCGAACCCCAAAGCACTCACTCGAGGGTCCCTCGGCGGTCGTGCTGGGCAAGCGTCGTGCAGTCCTGAAGATGGCCGGTCCCTCGAGGTCTCGTCACACCCACGAATCTCAGCTGGGCTGATGATGCAGGTAGAGGTCAGAGGTGCCAGGGAAGCCGGTTCTCGTCGAGCTGGGCAGTCTTGATCCGGAGGAGAGACTTACAGCAAACCGCGATGCTTGGATGGTGCCTGCTGCTGCAGGGTGACTACTCCTTAGTCACAAGGGAGAATCTTGAGAAGAGTCTTGAGTTCCTTTTGTGGAAAGTAGTTTCAGGATTCAAAGATGATCTAGTTTGGAAGGGGGCCTGCTCCTACCTTTATCCTGAGAAAAGGGGCTGGCACGCGACTAAGTCCTGCCCTATGGGTGGGACTAGGAGGGCGGTGGTTACACCCCTCTCCTTTGTCCGGTCTCTCCCCAGCTCAGGGGCTGGTGTGCCCCCAGAAATGGTTTGAGCCGGCCTATGCATAGTGAGCACCGGGGTGCCACTTGCAGTCACCTACCTCTAAAGCCCTGCCTACCTGGGATACACAAAATCCTGTCTGGGATGGTGCTGGCACCGCCCCTGACAGGAAACCCTTTGTCCTTGCCTCCGTTGCTGGAAGGACTCCCAGCAGCAGGAGGGCAGACTTGTGTCTCGGTGGCAGCATCCATTTTGTGGAGCTGAGGCTATGTCTGACTTTAACCGGGGTTACAGGTTACATACATGTCGTGTCCCTCTAGAAGGGTGGAATGCTAACCCCGTCGCCAGAATTGGCGAGGGGTTAGTATTCCAATTTGTATGACACCTTACTCGACATGTTTTGATAATGCTATACCAAAGTTAGCATATGACCGCGAGGTACATAATGCACTTAAGAGTATATGGTATAGCGTTATCATGGAACAGCTATTAGGACTTGGTTCCGCAAGCTGCAAACGGGCTCAGCTCATGCCAGAGCACCATTTCACATTATTCCAAGCACTCTGCCTTCAGGATTGATAAGGCCTGCCATAGGAGTGACTGATAGGAATATATGTGTCCATTTTAGGGTTAGATATAGGAATACTATATCTAAAGCAAAGGGTGTGTACACCACCTTGCCCCAGCTGTCAAGCAGCCAGTTGTGTCAGTTTTGGATGGCCAGCCAGGGGTGGCATAATACATGCTTCAGCCCCTGGTAGGCCCTGGGTACGCCTATGCCCTGGATACCTAAGGTATACTGTACAGGGACTGATAAGGTGACTCAGTATCCAATCAGATATGTACCTAGGGTACATGGAATCCATTTTAACAGAGAGAGCAGTGGGCCTGGGGTCCTGAATGGCAGGGCCCCAGGTCAACTAAGTCAGAAAACCAGCAAAACACCCGGCAAAAAGTTGGGGGCAACCATAGTCAGGGATCTACCTTCCTACATAACCCCCCCCAAACGAAAGGAGATAAGGCTATCCTTGACCAGGTAAGCCTATATTGCCTAAGTGGCCATATAAGGAAGTACCAGCACTGGCATGGTTACCCCCTATCTCATGGTCCACTGAGCAATCCCTCACCCTAGGGGTATCTGAGGGTCTCCACCATAGGGAATCTCTACCTGTGGTGTGTTTTGGCAAAGTAAAAGGCTGGTGCTGGGATGGAGTAATGAAGTGAGTCTCCACTAATGTTGGGCTCAACTTCCTCAAATCACCATCTACCATGTGTGCCTTTCTTTCCAGGACTGAGTTGCTGTGAGCTCTCAGGGTCAACCTCTGGCTACCTAAAGCTGGAGGCTGGGTCCCTCTGTTTGGCTTACTGGAGGGACAGGTCAGGTCTGGGGCCCTCAGGTCCCAAGTTTGGCTGTGCCCAACAGTGTCCATCTGTGGGAGGTCCCTAACTAATTTTAAGGGGGATCCCTCAGGAGTGTGTTTTATTTTCACTTGGCTAGGTCTGCTAGCTTCAGTGCCCTTAATCTGCTGATTGGGATATTCCTTTGGACAGGGGGCCCTTTGGGGTCCAACACTGGCCTCCCTGACCTCTACAGCCCTGGGCTGACTGAGGCAGGGTAGAGAGGGGCAGGTTACCTGCTCCAGACTGGGTTCTACCTTGGAAGGGTCCACTGACATCAGAGGCTCTGCCAGGCTAGGCCTGACTACCTCTGGGGCAGTTTCTTCACAAGGGGTCAGATCAGTTCCCTGAGGAGGCTGATCCTTTCCTAAAGTCTGGTGGGAGGGAGATTTCCCTTCCTCCTCAATGCTCTCTGTCTGAGTGGAGTGATCCATAGTTTCAGGCTTCACAACACTATTATCTGTCTGAGTTTGAGCTGTGGCCATCACAACTCCACCAACCTTTTCAGGGGGGGGACTCAGTTTGGGTATGGGCTGTGACCATCACAGCCCTGCTAACCTTTTCTGGGAAGGAAGCTGTCTGAGATTGGGCTGTGACTGGCACAGCCCTCCTGACCTGTTCAGGGAGGACATCTTGGACTGGGGCTGTGGCTATCACTGCCCTACTAACCTTACCATGGAGGTTCACCATTTTCAAATGGGTTTCTTGCTCCACCTCAGCCCAGGCTGAGATCTCTAAATCATTCCCTAGTAAGCAATCTACAGGCAAGTTTGATGACACTGCCACTCTCTTGGGGCCAGTGACACCTCCCCAGCTGAGATTTACCACTGCTATGGGATGATCTCTCTGCACTCCATCAATGTTGGTTACCTGGTATGTGGCTCCAGGAAAAAGTTGCCTTGAGGGGACTAGGCTCTCAGTCACCATGGTGATGCTAGCCCCTGTATCTCTATAGGCCTCAACTTTTATACCATTGATGAGGGGCTCCTGTCTGTACTTACTCAAAGTGTTGGGACAAGCAGTGAAGTTGGCAAACCCCATGCCATTTTCACAGACAAGAGTATCTAAGTCAGGGGACCTGGTTAGGCCAGAGTCCCCAGGAACTCCCAAAGTAAATGCACCCAAATTCTTGGGGGCACTCCCACCACCTGGGGGATTACTACTAGTAGTAACAGGAGGCTTGGAAGTGTTACTTGGGGGTATGTTTTCCTTATTGGGGTTCTTTGGGCAACTGATGTCAGTTTTCCAATGACCCACCTGCTTGCAGGTTTGGCAATAAGGTTTCTTTTGGGTATTGGAAGGATTCTGGGACCCACCCCCTTCAGAGGATTTTTGGGGCCCTGATGTGGTTTGATCTGAAGATTTATTCCCACCCTTCTCTTGAGGCTTGGTTGATTCCTTCTTTTGGTCACCACCTTGGTTCTTAGGCCTAACCCTGGTTCTGACCCATTTGTCTGCCCTCTTACCCAATTCTAGTGGAGAGTTCAGATCAGAGTCTACCAGGTGCTGGTGTAATAACTGGTTCTGACAAGTATTTAAGACTTGCTCTCTCATAATTAGATTATACAATCCTTTGAAATCAGTAACCTTACTACCCAGTATCCAGCCTTCAAAAGCCGTAGTGGCACAATCAACGAAGTCAGCCTAATCCTGAGACTGAGTTTTCTGGGTGTCTCTGAACAGCAACCTGTACTGCTCAGTGGTTAAGCCAAACCCATCAACCAGTGTATTCTTCAGGACTTGGTAATTGTTAGCATCCTCAACTCTAGTAGTGAGGAGCTTATCTCTACCTTTGCCTTCAAAGGAGAGCCACAGTATAGCTGCCCACTGACTTTGGGGGATGCACTGGACAGTGCAGGCCCTCTACAAAGCAGCCATCCATTTGTGGATGTCATCCCCTTGTTTAAAGGGGGGCACTATCTTTCTCAGGTGTTTAGTATCTAAACTCCTTTCTTTATCTCTTGGGAGATTGCTGCCACCAGTGGGAACTGTCCCACACATCTGCTGCTCTCTAGCAAAGGCAAGCTTTTCTTTGGCCAGGGCAAGTTCTTCCCTTTCAATCCTTAGATTAGCCTGTTTCATCCTTGCTTCATGTTCTCTTCTCTGAGGGGAAGTCAATCTCCACTGGGGAGAAATCCTTCTCCTCTGAGAGGAGGCATTAGAGTGCAGAGATCTATTGGAGTCCCTAGAAGGAGATCTATCTCTCCTAACTCCAAGGTTAGGCCTCATTAGGGTCAGTACTGGGGGTCCCCCAGATCCTTCCCTAAGTAGGTCTAAGTTGGCCCTAGTAAGTCTGCTGACTAGTTCAGACCTGTTGTCTGCCTCATCCCCAGAGGGTTCCTCTTCTTCCTCCTCCTCAACTGCTTTGTCATTGTCAAGGAGGTCTGGATCACCAAGGGTACCCTCTAAGGCTGGCATATTCCCATCTGTATGAGAAGCTTTCCTAGCATCATATGTCTCTAAGAGACCTATCAGAAAGGGAATGGTGGGGTTAGACCCCTGTTTCAGTTTCCTGGAGGTACACACTTGTCTCATCTCCTGGAAACTGAGAGCTGCATATCTTGAGATGACCTGTGGAGGGTCATTAGCCACTAGGGGAGTCTCTGAAGACTCTCCATGGGTAGACATGCTTCTAGTGTGGTGTAAGTGGTGCACTTACCTACACTATTTGTTTGCCTACTGATCCCTTGCTAAGAGTTGTAGTCAGGGTGTGCTAGGCCCTAGGAGCTACAACAGCTGGTTCAGTAGAACTCAGAGTATTCTAAGCTAAGTTATATGTACCTTGGTACTTATGTGATCTTTCAAATGATATTCTTAGGATACGTGTGGTAAAACAACAGCAAGCTCAAATCCCAACCGCTGCACACCAATGTGAGAAGTTGGCCTGATATATAATGTTCACTATTCTAGTGAGCACTTTGTATCAGTCCAAACAACCCTTATTGATGATTGGTTGTAAGTCAACCTTTTTAGACCAGCTATCCTAGTAGCATGGACAAGAGCAGTCTAAGGCTAAACTCTAGAGGGCGTGTTAAGCCAGCTGTTTTACCATCGCATATACCCCTTGAACACCAAGTGAAAGGACACCACACAAGTTGTTATGAAAATAAAAGGATATTTATTTATAACACAACAACCCTGGACTCTTTATGAGGACAGGGTGCTAAGCACAATACAAAACTCTTAAGAAAATACTTCAAGTCGCACAAGTTACACAAATGCCCGAGGGGCACGGAAAACCATATACTACAAAAGTGGAATGCGAAATACTAGCAGGTAAGTAACTAATCTCATAGGCTTTGGGATCGATAGGACTGTACTACTGAACCTTTAGATTACTAGCAGGAGGCCTAGGGGGATCGGGTGCAGAGTGTGCACTCTCACGCGGGATGCGGAACAAAGTCTATGGATGCTAGATTTCGTAAAGTTAGTGTTATCGGACGAATCCGACTAGATAGAGCTGAAACGAAAAAGGATCTGGACCCTTAGATAGTTAAGCTATGCTGGAGCACCGAAATGCTCAGGTTACCTAGCCCAGGGGCTGCGGCTGCATAGGTCTGAAAAGACGTCGGGAATCCTTGTTGCAGTCTATGGAGCCTGAAAGAAGAAGTTGCTGGCAGGCGACCAGTGAAGAGATTCGGAGGGATCCAAGCCTGGATCGGTGAAGAAGGAGACCTGTAAGCAGAGGGGACCAAGTTCTGAATCACTAGCCAGTGATTAGGTGGGCACCAGGATGGCACCGGACGAAGTCACCTCGACCAGGTGAGTGGGCGACGCTGGGCTCTGCAGTCTCTCGGACCAGGAGGCGTTGTCGGCGACCAGGATGGGGGTGCGAGCTGTCCCACGGAGGTATCTGCTGTCGACGTCGCTGGACCCAGGATTGGGGCAACAACTCTTGGCAAATGCAGGCCCACGCGGTGGACTCAAAATGGTGTCTGGAGTGGACCAGGAGGGTCCGGGGTGCTCCTCTGTTGGAGGGGAGCAAGGGCCAGTCTGGAGCAACCAGACCAGCAGTGTTGTCGTCGTGGTTCGTCGTCGGGAGGGTCACTAGCCAACGGGCAAGTGACCTGGACAACGCGGTGAGCAGCAAAGAGCAGAAGGGCCCCACGCAGATCTTGTGGATGCTGGGGGGCTGGACTTCGGTGCTGGAGCTGCTCAGGGTTAGGTCTTCTCGAACCCCAAAGCACTCACTCGAGGGTCCCTCGGCGGTCGTGCTGGGCAAGCGTCGTGCAGTCCTGAAGATGGCCGGTCCCTCGAGGTCTCGTCACACCCACGAATCTCAGCTGGGCTGATGATGCAGGTAGAGGTCAGAGGTGCCAGGGAAGCCGGTTCTCGTCGAGCTGGGCAGTCTTGATCCGGAGGAGAGACTTACAGCAAACCGCGATGCTTGGATGGTGCCTGCTGCTGCAGGGTGACTACTCCTTAGTCACAAGGGAGAATCTTGAGAAGAGTCTTGAGTTCCTTTCGTGGAAAGTAGTTTCAGGATTCAAAGATGATCTAGTTTGGAAGGGGGCCTGCTCCTACCTTTATCCTGAGAAAAGGGGCTGGCACGCGACTAAGTCCTGCCCTATGGGTGGGACTAGGAGGGGGGTGGTTACACCCCTCTCCTTTGTCCGGTCTCTCCCCAGCTCAGGGGCTGGTGTGCCCCCAGAACTGGTTTGAGCCGGCCTATGCATAGTGAGCACCGGGGTGCCACTTGCAGTCACCTTCCTCTAAAGCCCTGCCTACCTGGGATACACAAAATCCTGTCTGGGATGGTGCTGGCACCGCCCCTGACAGGAAACCCTTTGTCCTTGCCTCCGTTGCTGGAAGGACTCCCAGCAGCAGGAGGGCAGACTTGTGTCTCGGTGGCAGCATCCATTTTGTGGAGCTGAGGCTATGTCTGACTTTAACCGGGGTTACAGGTTACATACATGTCGTTTCCCTCTAGAAGGGTGGAATGGTAACCCCGTCGCCAGAATTGGCGAGGGGTTAGTATTCCAATTCGTATGACACCTTACTCGACATGTTTTGATAATGCTATACCAAAGTTAGCATATGACCGCGAGGTACATAATGCACTTAAGAGTATATGGTATAGCGTTATCATGGAACAGCTATTAGGACTTGGTTCCGCAAGCTGCAAACGGGCTCAGCTCATGCCAGAGCACCATTTCACATTATTCCAAGCACTCTGCCTTCAGGATTGCCATCTGAGTGACTGATAGGAATATATGTGTCCATTTTAGGGTGTGTACACCACCTTGCCCCAGCTGTCAAGCAGCCAGTTGTGTCAGTTTTGGATGGCCAGCCAGGGGTGGCATAATACATGCTTCAGCCCCTGGTAGGCCCTGGGTACGCCTATGCCCTGGATACCCAAGGTATACTGTACAGGGACTGATAAGGTGACTCAGTATCCAATCAGATATGTACCTAGGGTACATGGAATCCATTTTAACAGAGAGAGCAGTGGGCCTGGGGTCCTGAATGGCAGGGCCCCAGGTCAACTAAGTCAGAAAACCAGCAAAACACCAGGCAAAAAGTTGGGGGCAACCATAGTCAGGGATCTACCTTCCTACAGGCCATTTATTTACTAGGAGCCTGAGAAGCTCCTGAGGACCCAGTCAATTGTTTAGAGCCCAGCGAGGCTTCAACATTGGCCCCATTGTTGTTCTTGAGCCCTGGAAGGCTCAAACATTTTTACACCATTGCCCAGCACTTTGTGGGCAACTGCTACGTTTAGGCCCCTGGACACTGGACACAGGGCGTCCTAGCCCCAACAAGGCCAGTTGGCCTATGGAAAGTCACAGGTGGTGACTTATGAGAGTTTGGCGCAATTGTTAATTTTCTGCACCTCTGAATGTGTTTTTATGCGTCATGTGCCTTGTTCTTACACCTCTGAATGTATTGTTGATGCATCATGTGTTTTCCTTCCTTACACCTCTGAATGTATGTTATGCATCATGTGTTCTGTGCTTACACCCCTACAGGTATTGTGATACTTAGGTGGTTGTTTTTCTCCTAGTGCAGGTGGTGCTAGTGAGGTCCTGGTTACCAGTGGTTACTGGTTGTGTGCTACAGTGATTTTACATTCTATTTTTTATATTCTAAGTGCTATTTTTAAAAGTGTTACTTCTAAAAGTGCCGATTCCTGACAGTGGTCCAGGTGGCCCTGTCTTGTACATATCCCCTGTAAATTCTGCCCGTGCCTGTTGGCACATTGTAAAGTGTGTGTTTTTATCTAATGTGTTTTGGTGTAATACAAAGGCTATTTTTATATAACCTTATGTGGAGTTTCCTTTGTGGTGGGTCCTGGGTGTTGTTGCTGGGGTGCGTGCGCAAATACTTAACTCACATCGCCTCCAAGTTTAGCCTTGCTGCTCGCGCCACGTTACCTAGAGGGTGAGCAGGGGTTATCTTGGCGTGTAACTCCCTTGCCCTGACTTAGGAGTGGTGGTCTCTGACTGACTTTGGCGCAAGCCCTGGCACGCCAGGGATCCCATTTCTAACATCATCAGGCTGTAAGAATAGCATCAAGTATTGTTGTAGGCAGATCTAAAAAGGTTAGCTGTGCCCACTCAGTCTCCACACATGGAGGTATAGGCTGCAAAGGCTCTGGTGCAACACCACCCTAACCCCTGCTGCTGAGAGAGGAAGTCTTCCTGAAGTGACGCCCTGATCGGAAAGCAAATATGTATGCTCCAGAGCTCTGGGTACAATACTCTCTTGGCCCAGTCTGGGGTAATTAAGAGACACTGACACAGTCCATCCTGATCTTCCTCAGAACTCAAAGCAGGAGAGGTAGCTGTGGAACTCACAGAGGAAACGCATAGCTCACCTGTTGAAATGCACCCCCCGCGACTTATCTGGAGGAAACTCCAAAATGCAGTAATTTGGACACTTCACTTTCTCAAAGGTTTTATGTTATGTGTACTTGTAAAGTGCAATATCACCTGTGAGGGTATCCTACCGCTGAGCAGGTGTATGTGCCTTGCCTATGATAGGTTGGTTAATTGAAAGCCAAGTATTCAGCTTCTTGCAGAATTCAAGGAGAGGAGGAGGGCATTCCACACCGGAGTGAGCAGGTTTACCAATGGCATTTCCTCTGATCGAAGATGTCTTCTGCCACTGCTGGGTGGTGATGCCACCATAATCAACCATCTAATGCCTGCTGAGCTCATCTGTACTGGCATTCAGTGATCCTGCTAGATCGTTGGCTACCAGAATGATGTTTTGCTGGTCTAGCCACCACTAGAAACAGAGGGCCTCAAGGAATAGACCACAGGACCCTATTCCAGTTTGCTTGTTGCAGTACCACATGGTGGTTGTGTTGTCTAGGAGGGCCTGCAGAATTCATTTAGGGCAAGACTGATAAGGGATTGGCTTCTATTGGCCACCACAGGCCTCTGTTCTCCACCACCCCCAGGTGACCCCCTCAACCTAGCAGTGAAGCATCAGTCAAACCTTAAATTCTTGATGAAGGGGGGGTGCCTGTCACAGATGACACTGCCACTTCTCTACCACCCTGGGAGGGTCCTGAGCCATCTGGTATGAATCTGGATGGAGTCAGAGAGGGTGCCCTGATGCTGACACCACTGAAACCGGACAGTCCACTGCCGGGCCGCCACATATTTAATCTGGCATTCAGGACAAGGGGGAGGCATGAAGTTAGGAGTGAAAAAAGCCTCACAGCTGTCCCTCAAAGAGACCTAGGATTAAGCCAGAATCATGAGCTGGCTTGAACTGGTTTGCTAACCTGGGGACAGGAAGCTGAACCCCGTTTAAATAAGCTGCAACTGTCATTCAGAAACACTAAGCTGGAAGCTATAGCGCATACTATGTACAGTCACGGGTGAGGCAGCCGCCTCCTCTCACCCAAATATTGCCCCTCTGTGCTTGTTAGATCTTGCATGCTAGCATAAAATTATTTCAGATTAGAGAAAAGGCAATAAAACTAGTGTATAACCTGGCTGGTGAAATAAAACTAATGGTCACATTATTCTAAACCTTTTCCTAGCTCTTTCACTTTTAATGGTAATCAGATTCCTGATGTTGGTTTAGGATTACATGAATTTATTGCAAAATGTACAGATATTACACGTGGAACACAAGGTTGCAAATGTCTAGATAGCTGTGAGAAACAAGCATTGGCAAAGACAATAGGTCTTGCCTATGCAAGAGCTATTGCCTTTGCCAATATGTTGTAGTCGTGTTGTACACCAGCATAGGCTGGCTCCTCATTGCGCCCTATCCTGAGAAAACTACACTGGTTGCCGATAAAACAGAGTTTTCTTTAAAGTTTGCTGCCTGACGTTCTGTGCTCTCCAGGGACAGAGCCCCCAATATCTTCGAGGGAAACTAAAAAAGTACACCCCTAGTCGCCCTCTAAGATCAAGCGCGCTCCAGCTGCTTCAGGTGCCCCGTATTAGGCTCCAGAGATCTGGGGGTATGGCTTTTTCCTATCTTGCCCCTAAGTACTGGAATAGCCTCCCAGCTCATTTACGAGAATTACCCTCATATTTGAAATTCAGGAAACAGTTAAAGGCATTCTTGTTCTAGGTTTCCTTTTCCCTCCATGCGCTGTTCAAACTACTGGAGTACTCCGAGTTAAGCGCTGAGATGCCCCCCGGTGATTCAGGCGCTATATAAAAGAGTGTAACATAACATAACGTAGCTGCTGTTCAGCATAAAGTGGAGTAGAATGTTGTGGAGTGTCAGAGTGGAGTGGTGTAGAGTGTCAGAGTGGAATAGAGTTTAACATAATAGAGCATCAGAGTAGAGTATCGTAGAGTGATGCTCAGAAACCCTATTGGGTGATTAGCCACGCTTTATAAATCCTGATTCATTGATGAAGGCCACATTCTGAATGTCCAGGACTCGGCTACAGCAGTGGAAAAGCCTTGAACACCATTGTGTCTAGGATAGCCTCGCCTATGTGTGGGACTCGGGTAGGACTTTGGCTTGTTAATGGAAACCTCTCCAGATTTCAGGAGTTTAGCCGTTGACTGGGGGTATACCACAACTAACTGTTGCAAGTCTGCCTTGAACAGCCAGTCATTGGAGTATGGATATATGTATCACCAACCGTGGGTGGGAAGCCACCACCACTGTCGATTTTGTGAACTCCCCACGGGCCAATGTAGGTTGAGGGGAACTACTAAGTGGCAGTATTCCAGCCCTACTTCAGCGGCATCTAATGGCTATGGCACTGCAGGGGAGGTATATGGAAATACGTGTTCTAGAAGTCCAATGACTCCATTCAGACCCATGTGTCCAGAGGTGACAGGGTTTGAGCCAGCATGAGCACTTACAACCTGTTCATCCTCAGAATGGTATTCAATGGGTGGAGGTCCAAAACAGGCTGGATGCGTCTGTCCGTCTATGGAACTATGAAATAAAGTGAGTTCTTCCTTCTCCGAGTGCAGTACCTTAACAATGACACCCTTGAACAACAGAAGGTTGACCTTCTACATCAAGATTGCAGAGCGCTCCCTCGAAAGAAGCTCTGGTGTGGTGAGAAGATGCTATGTGTGATGAGGAGATGAAGGAAAGGGCATTACTCCTTTAAACAATATGTAAGACCCACCTGTCTGACACTATGGATCTCCTCCCTGTTCTCCAGTCAAGGAGAAAATGAGCCATTGAGGGCAATTCAAAGGGCCAGCATGGGAGGAAGAGTTTGAGCACTGCAGATGTGAACGATTTCTACCAGTGACACGTGTGCACCCTGGAAAAGACCGGGCCAGTTGCTGCAGAACAGGTTGGGAGGGCTGGTGTCATCTCTAATCTAGCCCATGGATTGGCCTCTGAATTGTCTGTACTGGTGGGGAAGTTGTTTAGCTGGTGTCACAAGCTCCAGGTATGTTGCTGCAGTGTGGATGTCCTTGAATCATTCCAGTGCTGACTCAGTCTTTTCTCTACAGAGCCTGTAGCTATCAAATGGCATGTACTTTAGTGATGCTTGCATGCCAGTTGTGTCCAGACCAGCTCGATATCCATTCTGAGCTGCATGCTGACATCATGGATTGTCTTGGCTAAAGAGACTCTGACGTCCTCCTGCATGGCCAGCATGGGTGGGTGTACCTATCCAAAAGACAAACTGCACTGATAGGCCTAAGGCCAAGACTAGCCAAAGAGAAGTGTATTTTTCAGAAAGTAGCAAATCTGATCTATTGCCTATCTGGAGAATAGATTGATCCTTCTTGTTGATGCTTGAACAAGAAGGCTCTTGGTTAGATAGCCAGGTCACTGAGGGCCTGACTGGCAGGCATGAACACAGCTTGGGCCATATAACCTTGAGGCAGAGGCCTTGAATTGGAATCCGGGTGTACAACCAACTGTTGCGATTTCATAGCTGGGCATAGGCCTGGAGCAGGCCAACATTGGTTTGGTGTTAATGATCAGCATTGGTATTAATTAATCAGCCGGCATCCGCAGAGTAGGTGCTGGAGTCAATATAAGTCCAGCATCATGTCTTGAGGAGACAGTATAACTTCAACTGGCAACCCCTTCAGCTTCATGGGGTGTGAAGCCACACCAGAATGCAAAAAAAACCAAGATAAAGCACTTAGGGGCACATGCATCATTGTAAATTGCATTCGCAAATGGTGCGAATCGCAAAATTCGGCCGTTTGCGAATGCAATTTCAACTTTTGGGATGCATCATCATTTTTGTACTTTTTGCAATTTAAGAAATCGCAAAATTGCGATTTCTTAAATTGCAAATGCATTTAAGGAATCTCAAATTGAGATTCCTTAAATGCAATGCATCAAACTTAAAAAATTAGCGATTTCGCTAATAAGGGGAGCAAATTACCATGAAGTTGACCTTCATGGTAACTTGCTAAAACATGCCCTTGGGGCATGTGTGTGTGCAAAATGTACTTATAGGCAGATTGCAGGAGTGCAACAGGGTGTCCTTTGGACACCCCTGCACCCTTGAAATTGCATTCTCAATTTGCGATTCTCTAATGGAGAATTGCAAATTGAGAATGTCTTCCCATTCATTCCTATGGGGAGGTATTCCTTAATTGCGATTTTCAATTAGAGAATCGCAATTAAGGAATTTCAAGAAATCACTATTTTTTTAGCGATTTCTTGATGCATTGCAGTTTGCAATTTCTTAATTGCGATTCCTTATTTTTCGCAATTAAGGAATTGCAAAAAGCAATATTGCTGCATGTGCCCCTAAAGGTGGTCTTCCACTCATCTCCATCGTTGATGCATACTAAATTATATGTGCCTCGAAATCTGGTGCATACTTTAGCCATCTTGATTTGATCCAGTAAAATGAATGGTAGACAATAGCAGTTGTGAATGGTGATTGCATTTAATTCTCTGTAGACTACTGGGTTCTCAAAATTTGGGGGGGGGGGCTAGGATCCCCATTTGGAGTCATTGAGTATTAAATGTAACCTTTGTCTACATTCTCTTTCAGATACTTTCAAACCTCTTCCTGAACTGTGATTGGGTATATTCTGCCTTGTGGTTCAATGAGGTGCTTTGACCAGGCCAGATTAGAGCTTCAGCTGGCCCCGGGGTGAAAGACTCTACCTTGAGCTCCATCCTCCCTCCCGTTGTGTTACTTGGAGCCTAGGATGAAGTCCCACAGGCTAGGGGAGGGGTTTCTCCTGCTTGACGACTGGGTGATAAAGTTTTGACAGGATCCCAGATCAGAGCTTCAGTTGGACTTGGGGTGGAAGACCCGTAGGCCCTGGGCACCATTTTCCTTCATAGTGGCAAGAAGGGTTTGAATCGCACTTAGCACAACTCTGAGTTGTAAATTGAGCACAGGCACCATAGACCTACCTTGGGGGCCTGCAACCAACATTTCCTTTTGTAGTTATGGTACTGCTTGAATCCAGTTGTTTTTGGATGAGACCTTGGCACACAGTATGAAACATTTAGAAGACATAGGGAGACTGACAAGTTGGGATTGGAGCTCTTGATCTGTGTTTAAGAGCATCAAAAGAAAGTAACCAACATTAGTGAAAAGGGGTGATACCTGTATGCAGGTTTGCTCTGTCACTACTGGGATGGTACGAGATCAGCGGAGCTATGTGATGGCATTTTGGCGGCACATGGGAGATATTACTTGAAAATCTCCATATACAAGATGGTACTTAGAAATGTTCTAAAGGCGAGGACTCAGTAATGACAATTATCCGTTGTTGTAGAAAATAGAAAAATGGACATTAATTGTGATTTATGGTTTGTGCTTCAATATGGATGTTGATTAATCTCACAACAGTGTGACATTATGACTCGGTAAGGACAGCGTCTTTGAGATTTTATTCTGCAAGCATCCTATAAACACCTTTAAGAGCTTAGGCCCAGATGCAGCAAGTTAAAAAACTGTCGCAAACGGGCAGATTCTCAGAATCTGCCCGTTTGCGTCCGGTATTTTTGCATTTGGGATGCATCATCCCAAATGCAAAAATCGCAATTAAGGAATCTCTAAATTGAGATTCCTTAAATTGCGATTGCATTTAAGGAATCCCAAATTGAGATTCCTTAAATTTCGCTAATAGGAGTAGCAAATTACCATGAAGTTGAACTTCATGGTAATTTGCAAAAACTTTGAAAAATGCACTTTTGTGCATTTTTCAAAGTTTCATGTTGTGCGCACACATGCCCTAAGGGCATGTGTGTACGCAACATATGTGCACAGATCAATTTCAGGGGGTGCAATAGGGTGTCCTTTGGACACCCCTGCACCCTTGAAATTGCATTCTCAATTTGTGATTCTCTAATTGAGAATTGCAAATTGAGAATGTCTTCCCATTCATTCCTATGGGCCTCTAGGCCCATAGGAATGAATGGGGAGGTATTCCTTAATTGCGACTCGCAATTTGCGAGTCGCAATGAAGGAATATTAAGAAATCGCAATTTTTTAGCGATTTCTTGATGCATTGCATTTTGTGATTCCTTATTTGCGATTCCTTTTTTTTCGCAATTAAGGAATTGCAAAAAGCAATGTTGATGCATGTGCCCCTAAGACCGTCTTTATGTACCAGCCACTTTTCTCTCTCTAGCTCCATGAAGAACAGGTAACTATCCAAAGCAAAACTGAAATGGTTAATCTCTAAATGTTTTTATTTGGTTTGCTGACTTTCTGTTCTTTCCATCTACCATGCTTTCGGAATATAACGCCCTACACTTGGTTGCTTTCACTGCTGGTCAATACATATCATTCTGAGCCTTCTCCAGTGCCCCCCGGTGCTGTTAGTGTGCAAAAACTTAGAAAGCTGACAGTAGATACATTTCCCATTACAAAAATGTGCATAGGCAATAGCAGCTAATCAACTCTCTGGAACAATATCCTACTTAGAACACATACATTTTTTCTAATGTTTAATATGATTTGTCTGTAAATTCACAAGATGCTGTCAATTGCTTATATTTTTCTCTACTGGAGTGGTCCAAAACTGAAAACAGCAAAAAAGAAAAGTAATATCTGACAGTACCGAAAGACATGCAAATCTGTATTCAAATTGAAAGAAGTTGACAAGTTTCTGATTTACCAAAATATATTTATTTATCACTTTGGGTAATATACAAATCACTACTGTTCAATTTAAATTCAGTGGACTGCAAATTAAGGGTAAAGGTGTTAAGAAATGAGAGTGAGTCTCCATATCCAAAGTAAGCAGTGTCTTCCAGCATCACAAAAGTTATCAAGAGTCCTTGGTATAAAAAAGGAATTGAGGCCAGTCAAAATCTGGATAAAATAGTGCCTCTGAAGAAAGATGAGCTCAGTTACCTATGGGCAGCAGGGGGGAGTGCTATAACGCGGGGGCGTGCAGTGAGGACCACCTCGCCACGGTTAGCCTCAAGTACAATGTTTTGTAAAGTGTTTTCCAGGATCGACTCCACCAGGATACTGATGGCAGGAAGCCTGTTCAACAAGAAAAAGAAAAAACAAGTGTGTTTTTTATTTGTTGGACATATTCAGCACTAAATAAAACTGTTTTTCCATACACTGCCATAACATCTCTCACTCAACACACAACAATTACATTTTTTAATTAGTGGTGGAGGAAGGATGCCATCTGTCAAGTACTCGGCATAACCAAGCCAGCCCAGAGTAGGGAACTAACGGGTCCACTGCACCATCGGATGGCTTCCTTGATCCCATGGGCATAGTTCACATCATCCTACAAGGTGTGGTGGTTCCATGGCCCAGAAGTCTGAGACATTCGTTGCACCCAAATTAGTACCGCCGTTTACTATCCAACGGAGGAAAAGCGAGGCACTTCCCTTAATCACATTAAGATCCATGTTAATCTTTCCATTCCACTGCAATGTTGTTGCTCACGGCATACTCGGCGGTGCACAAAATTACATCCATAGCATTTTTAAAGGCCTTATCAAATTTGGAGAAAGTAGTAGTCTATATGGAATTAAATGCAATCATCATCCACAACTGCTACTGTCTACCATGAACATTAATTTGTGTTCTCCTGACTTGATGTACATGATCTTGTAGATCGTGCCCCAACCTCTCTTGTAATGCACAGTGTTCCATTGCTTCAAAGTTAGGTTTGCGCTACATGAACACTGATACACGTCACTTCCTCACTGGGGGCTAAGACAGATACAGTGATGATTGATGTAGGACTACTTTGAGGTTATGTCAAGCAAACAGACAACACCCCAGGATGAAAAAGCCTTACACAACTGCTTACATACACAGGTACAATAACAGACAGTGGGGCGTTCCTGAAGTACAAATTGGTGGATGGGGGGGGGGCGCTCCAGATGGAACGGCATAGGGGTGAGCATTCCTAAATGCATTGAAAGGGGAGCCTTGATAGCCTACCTGGAGACCAGGTTGGTTACTAAGGGCTCCACTTCAGGGACTGAGGGCCTGTTTTTCAGTTTGGTGGTTGCTCCGTCACAAATGTGCCGGATATTCCATCGACTTCATTACATGTCTCATAGGATATAATTTCCTTGTATTAAGGCGGACGGAATATTTGTCATGTTTGTGACAGAGTAAACCTCTGCAAAACTCCATATCATGTGTTAAGGTTTACACACTCGGTTTGGCTGACAGTGCCAGCTTGATGACTGCAACCGGGCTCACCCACGTGACCAGTGCTAATGCATTTGCTCCATTAATGTGATAGAGAAGATATTTTACAGAAAGCTCAAAGACTCGGAAAGCAGAAAGTGCACCTACAAATCTTTCATGCTACTGCGTTACTATTACTACCACTATCACATCAAAACTACCACTTTCAACAATTATAACTCTTATAACGCATAAAAAATAAATCCAGGCCTTTGTAATTGCAGACGCAAAACAACAGTAGCTTCCCAAGGAATGGAGGGCACGTGTCAAGCAAGGACATTATGGGATTTGTTAAGCAAGGACATCAAAAGGGACAATATAACTTAGGCAATGTATTGTAAATTATCTACACAGGCAGGTGGTGTAAGCTCCTTTCCCACACAGAATAGCTATCCAAGGTGCAGCATTTCCTCACATGCAGATAACCAATACAAGATGGACAGCTGCAGCGCGTGCTACCTTCAGAAATAGAACAGGCACCGCAAGGGCAACAACAGTGGGCATTTTCGGCACACGAAAAACATTGGCTGAAAAGTCAGCAGAAAAGTAGCCTTACACATGCAGAGCAAATAGAAGTAGATGAAACACCAGTGCATGTTTATCTCACATGTAGCTACTCCACATTCTTTTTTTCATAAAATACCATAAGGGTTACCCTTACGAGGGTGACTATTGTTGAATGTGGTAGGATTCAACATCTCAAAGTGTCAGATATGAAGACTGCAATGCCCAAATATCAACTGGAGGCCAATACCTTAATTATCAACATATTTAGGACACGTCACTATACCAGATGTAGGAGAGTGGGGTCTGCAATCCTATGGTCACCCCAGATTTTTGCTTTTTGCCTCACTGGTTTACGACTTTCCCTGGCTGTGGGCCTGCTAATCAGACCCACAGCCTAGCTGTTCTCTCTCTAAATTGACAAGCATGTACTTTAGGTGCATTTACCAATGGTACTGGGCCACCTTATCAGTCCCTGTACCCAGGGCATAGGTGTACCCAGGGCCTACCAGGGGCTGAAGCATGTATTATGCCACCCCTGGCTGGCCATCTAAATCTGACACAACTGGCAGCATGACAGCTGGGGCAAGGTGGTGTAAACACCCTTTGCTGTAGATATAGTATACCTATATCTAACCCTAAAATGGACACATATATTCCTATCAGTCACTCCTATGGCAGGCCTTATCAATCCTGAAGGCAGAGTGCTTGGAATTATGTGAGATGGTGCTCTGGCATGAGCTGAGCCCGTTTGCAGCTTGCGGAACCAAGTCCTAATAGCTGTTCCATGATAACGCTATACCATATACTCTTAAGTGCATTATCAACCTCGCGGTTAAATGCCAACTCTGGTATAACATTATCAAAACATGTCGAGTAAGGTGTCATACGATTTGGAATACTACCCCTCGCCAATTCTGGCGACCGGGGTAGCATTCCACCCTTCTAGAGGGACACGACATGTATGTAACTGTGAACCCCGGTTAAAGTTAACTCGAGCCTCAGCATCACGAAATGGATGCTGCCACCACAGACACAAGTCTGACCTCCTGCTGCTGGGAGTCCTTCCAGCGAGGATGGCTTGGACAAAGGGTTTCCTGCCTTGGGAGGTGCTAGCACCACCCCAGACAGGATTTTGTGTATTGAGGCAGGGAGGCCGGAAAGATATGAGACATGCCTGGGGCACACAAGGTGCCCTGTGCATACACCGGTTCAAACCAGTTGCTGGGGCATCCCAGCCCCAGCGGGAAACCGGACAAAGGATAGGGGGTGTAGCCACCCCCCTTCCTGGTCCCACCCAGGGGAGGGACCTAGTCAGTAGTGCAGCCCCCTTTAGGAGAATAAAGGTAGGAGCTGGTCCCATTCCAAATTAGATTATCCTGAACTATTCAACACGAAGAAACTCTGGCCTTCGACGTTCTGCTCCACAGAAGACTGAAGAATCTCCCTTGTGGACATGGAGTGTCCACCCTGCAACTGCAGGCACCATCAAGCGTCCAGCGGCTTCACTTTGTCGTCTTCCCTCGAGGATCCAGACTTCAGAGCCCGACGAGACCCGGATTCCCAGACCTCTCCGACCTCTACCTACATCTGCAGCAAAGCTGAGACCCGTGGGTGCAACGAGACACGTGGGACCGGCCATCTTGAACGAACCTGCACTTCGCTTCCAGCACGACTCCCGAGGTAAACTCGACCAAGTGCTTTGGGGACTGAGAAGCCCCAACCCGAGCAGCGCCTGCACCGAAGATCAGCCCTCCAGCATCCACGAGATCTGCGTGGGGCCCTTCTGCTTGGTTCCTGCTCAACGCGTTGTCTGGTCACTTGCTGGCTGGCTAATGGCCTCCCAGACGACGAACCTTTGAATTTTCACTGCTGGTCTGGTTGCTCCAGACTGGCCCTTGCTCCCTTCCAAAAGAGGGGCACCCCGGACTCTCCTAGTCCGCACCAGACGCTTTCTTCACTCACCGCGTGGGTTGCCTTTGCCAAGGCCTGTTGAGTCCCAGCCCGGATCCGACACCGCCGACAGCGAGAGCCTGCGTGGGACAGCTCGTGCCTCCATCCTGGTCGTCGAAGACACCTCCTGGTCCACGTGGCTGCAGAGTCAAGCGTCCACTCTTCACCTGATCGCGACGACGACATCTGGTTCCTTCCTGGTTCCACTCCAGTCACTGGCTAGTGACTGTGAACATTGTCCCCTCTGCTTTCAGGTCTCCTTCTTCAACAATCCACCCTTGGATTGCACCGGACATCTTCCTCCTGGTCGCCTGCAGCATCTTTTCTTTCAGGCTCCATTGACTTCAACGCGAGAACCCGACGCACTTTGAACCGTATGCACCCGCGGCCCGTGGGTGAGGTAACAAGAGAATTTCGGTGCTCAAGGGTAGTTTAACTGTCCTAGTGTCCAGTTCCACAGTCGTTGTCGTCCTATCTAGTCAGGATTGTCTGTACTCACCTTTAACTTAAACTGTACTGTCCATAGACGTTGTTACGCATCTCGCGTGTGAGTTCACACTCTGCACACGCGTTCCGTGGGCCTCCTATTACTTACCTGAAGTTAGTATTGCGTGGTCCCATCGATCCTACAGCCTCTGGACAGCTCCATTTCCTTTATCGACTCTCACATTCCACTTACTTAGTATATGGTCTGTCGTGCCCCTAGGGCACCATTGTAATTTTGTGTGACTTGTAGTATTTTTCGTAAGAGATTGTCATGTGCTTAGCCCTCTGACCTCATAAAGAGTTCAGAGGTGTTGTTATTAATAAATATATTGTTTATTTTCATAACAACCTGTGTGGTGTCCTTTCATCTGGTATTCAAGGGGTTATATTGTGGTAAAACAGCTGGCTTCACATGCCAAAAGAGTTTAGCCTAAGACTGCTTTGTCCATGCTACCATTAGGATAGCTGGTCTATAAGGTTGACTTACAACCAATCACTATAAGGGTTGTTTGGACTGATACAAGGTGATCACTAGAACTAGTGAGCATCATATATCAGGCCAACTTCTCACATTGGTGTACAGCGGTTGGGATTTGAGCTTGCTGTTGTTTTTACCACATATAATCTTGAAATATCATTTGAAAGATCACATAAGGTACCTAGGTACATATAACAAGCTTAGAAATACTCTGAGTTCTACTGAACCAGCTGTTGTAGTAGAAAGGGCCTAGCACACCCTGACTACAACTCTTAGCAAGGGATCAGTAGGAAACCCCATAGTGTAGGTAGGTGCATCACTTACACCTCACTAGAAGCATGTCTACCCATGGAGAGTCTTCAGAGACTCCCCAAGTGGTTAGTGACCCTCCACAGGTCCTTTCCAGATATGCAGCTCTCAGTTTCCAGGAGATGAGACAATTGTGTACCTCCAGGAAATTGAAACCGGGTTCTAACCCTACCACTCCCTTTCTGTTAGGTCTCTTAGAGACCTATGATGCTAGAAAGGCTTCTAACACAGAAGGGAGCATTCCAGCCTTAGAGAGCACCCTTGGAGATCCAGCCCTCCCTGAAACAGAGAATGTAGAAGAGGAGGAGGAAGAAGAGGACACCTCTGGGGATGAGGCAGACAAAGGTCCTGAGTTAGTCAGCAGACTTACAAGGGCCAACTTAGACCTACATAGGGAAGGATCTGGGGGACCCCCAGTACTGACCCTGAGCAGGCCTAACTTTGGAGTTAGAAGAGATAGGTCTCATTCTAGGGACTCCAATAGATCTGTGCACTCTCATGCCTCTGCTCAGAGGAGAATGACTTCCCCTCAGAGGAGAGAACATGAAGCAAGGATGAGACAGGCTAATCTGAGGATCCAGAGGGAAGAACTTGCCCTTGCCAAAGAAAAGCTTGCCTTTGCTAGAGAGCAACAGTTAAGTGGGGTAGTCCCCACTGGTGGCAGCACTATCCCTAGGGATAGAGACAGGAGTTTTGATTATAGACACCTGAGTAAAATAGTGCCTCCCTATAAGACAGGGGATGATATCCACAAGTGGAGACTGCTTTGGAGAGAGCCTGCAAAGTACAGCAGGTACCCCAGAGTCAGTGGGCAGCTATATTGTGGCTCTCCTTTGAAGGTAAAGGTAGAGACAAGCTCCTCACTGTTAGAGATGAGGATGCTAATGATTACCAAGTCTTGAAACGTGCTCTGATTGATGGGTTTGGCTTAACCACTGAACAGTACAGGTTGATGTTCAGGGATACCCAGAAAACTCAGGCTCAAGATTGAACTGACTTTGTGGATTGTGCCACTAAGGCTCTGGAGGGCTGGTTACTGGGAAGTAAAGTTACTGATTACACAGGATTGTATAATCTAATTATGAGAGAGCAAATCTTAAATAATTGTCAGAACCAGTTGTTGCATCAGCACTTGATTGACTCAGATCTGACCTCTCCCCAAGAATTGGGAAAGAAGGCAGACAGATGGGTCAGGACAAGGGTCAAGCAGCAGAACCAGGGTGGTGGCCAGAAGAAAGCAGACCAGAAGGGTAATGAGAATAAGCAAAATGACCAGAAGTCTTCAACAGGGCCCCAACAACCTAAGGAGGGTTGGTCCCAAACTTCCCAAAAGAAGAAGAATGATGGTCCTAAGAAACCATGGTGCCAATACTGTAAAAGTAAGACTCACTGGTTTAGTGAGTGCACCAAGAAAGGCCAAACTCCTACCACTACTGTCCCTAAGACACCTGCACCCCCTAGTACAGTTAGTAGTGGTAGTGTACCTCCCAAGGCTATAGTTGGGTTAACCCTGGGAACTGAGGTGGGTTCTGACTTAGTTAGAATTCCTACTCAGGCAGTTCTTGTTTGTACTGGGGACATGGATATGACCCCTACTGTAAGTCCTAGTACTCTGGGCAAATACAGACAAACGCCTTTAATAAATGGAAAAATGGCTCAGGCCTACAGGGACACATGTGCCAGTGTCACCATGGTGACACCAACATTTGTGGACCCTGACCAGATCATGCTAGGTTCAGATTACCTAGTGACCAATACTAGCAATGTCCCTACCAATCACAGTATGGCAGTTGTTAATTTCTCCTGGGGAGGGGTAACTGGCCTCAAAAGGGTTGTAGTTAGTTCAGACCTCCCAGTAGATTGTCTTTTGGGCAATGATTTGGAATCCTCACTGTGGTCAGATGTGGAGTACAGGACTCATGTAGAAATGCTAGGTCTCTCCTCACATGTCCTTGCTGTGACTGGGTCACAGGCCAAGAAATGCCCAGCTGAACAAGTGCTGGATCCTGGAAGAATGGACCAGACACTACCCAAGAGAAGGAATGGTAGGGTTAAGGCAGAGCCTTCCCCCTGCCTCAGGTTGAGGATCAGCCCTCTCAGGAGGCTGACCCAGAGACCCCAGAAGGAACTGTCCTAGAAGAGCTTGAACCTGATCAGGTTGAGTTTCTTGGGACAGGGGGGCCTTCCAGGGCAGACTTGAGGCAGGCCCAAGTAGACTGTTCCTCTCTTGAACCCCTCAGACAGCAGGCTGCTGCTGAGGCTGCAGGGAATGCTACAGGTGCCCATAAGGTATATTGGGAAAATGGACTCCTATACTCTGAGGCAAGAGACCCCAAGCCTGGTGCTACCAGGAGGCTGGTCATCCCCTTGTCTCTTAGAGGTTTCCTTCTCACCTTAGCCCATGAGATTCCCCTTGCAGGTCACTTAGGCCAGAACAAGACTTGGGACAGGCTTGCCCCACACTTTCACTGGCCTCATATGTCTGAAGACACAAAAGAGTTTTGTCGCTCATGTGTCACCTGTCAAGCCAGTGGCAAATCAGGTGGCACAACAAAGGCCCCCCTTATACCACTACCTGTGGTGGGGGTTCCCTTTGAAAGAGTGGGGATTGACATTGTTGGACCAATGGACCCCCCAACAGCATCTGGGCACAGATTTATACTGGTGGTAGTGGATCATGCCACCAGGTATCCAGAAGCTATTCCCCTTAGGACCACTACAGCTCCTGTTGTGGCCAGGGCCCTACTTGGAGTTTTCTCCAGAGTGGGGTTTCCTAAGGAGGTTGTCTCTGACGGAGGTGCAAACTTCATGTCAGGATACTTGACTGCTATGTGGAAGGAATGTGGTGTCAATTATAAATTCAACACACCTTATCACCCACAGTGCAATGGGCTTGTTGAGAGATTCAACAAGACCCTCAAAGGGATGATAAAAGGATTACCTGAAAAGCTCAGGCGAAGATGGGATATCCTTTTACCCTGCCTCCTGTTTGCTTACAGAGAGGTCCCACAGAAGGGGGTTGGTTACAGCCCTTTTGAGCTTCTGTTTGGGCATCCTGTAAGAGGACCCCTATGTCTTGTGAAGGAAGGATGGGAGTTACCTCTCAAAAAGCCTAAGCTTGACATAGTGGACTATGTACTTGGTCTCCGCTCCAGGATGGCAGAGTACATGGAGAAGGCATCTAAAAACCTTGAGGCCAGCCAAGAACTCCAAAAAGCTTGGCACGGCCAAAAGGATGTCCTAACTGTGTATTATGCAGGACAGAAGGTGTGGGTGTTGGAGCCAGTGGCCCCAGCAGCTCTCCAAGACAAATGGTCTGGACCCCATACCATCATTGAGCAAAAGGGAGA
Source organism: Lissotriton helveticus (assembly GCF_964261635.1). Classification (NCBI taxonomy): domain Eukaryota; kingdom Metazoa; phylum Chordata; class Amphibia; order Caudata; family Salamandridae; genus Lissotriton; species Lissotriton helveticus. The sequence goes on along the minus strand of NC_136061.1, from coordinate 50,482,512 downwards.
AGTCACCTACTTGGTAGACATGGGAACTCCCAGGAGCCCCCACAGGGTGCTTCATGTAAACAGGCTCAAAGCATTTGTCAACAGGGAGGACATGGGCTTGCTCATGGCCACAGATGAGGGGCAGGAGGAAGAGAGTGACCCTCTCCCAGACCTGCTCACTCAGAACCCTGATGATGGGTCAGTAGATGGTGTAGTCTTTTTTGACAGCCTCTCTGCTCATCAACAAGAGGATTGTAAACAGGTTCTTCAATCTTTCAGGCAAATGTTTTCACTGACCCCCAGTCAGACAAACTGGTGCACCCATGAGGTGGACACTGGTGACAGTCTGCCTGTCAAGATTAAAATCTACAGGCAATCTGACCACGTCAGGGACTGCATTAAGAAAGAAGTCCAAAAGATGTTGGAATTGGGAGTCATTGAACCCTCAGAGAGCCCTTGGGCTAGTCCTGTAGTTCTAGTGCCTAAACCTCACACCCAAGATGGTAAGAGAGAGATGAAGTTTTGTGTAGACTACAGGGGTCTCAATGCTGTCACTAAGACAGATGCCCATCCAATACCTAGGGCAGATGAACTGATAGACAAGTTGGCTTCTGCAACTTTCTTAAGTACATTTGACCTAACAGCTGGTTATTGGCAGATCAGGTTAGCTGAGGATGCCAAGGCCAAAACAGCATTTTCTACCCCAGGAGGTAATTACCAATTTGTGGTGATGCCCTTTGGTTTGAAGAATCAAGAATGCACCAGCCACTTTTCAAAGGTTGGTGAACCAAGTTCTCACTGGGTTGGATGACTTATGTGCAGCATATCTAGATGATATTGCTGTCTTTAGCTCCACCTGGGAGGATCACCTGATCCACCTGAGGAAAGTTTTGGAGGCCCTGCAAAAGGCAGGCCTCACTATCAAGGCTACTAAATGCCAGATAGGGCAGAGTCAGGTTGTGTACCTGGGCCACCTTGTGGGTGGAGGCCAGGTTCAACCATTGGAGAGCAAGATACAGGCCATAAAGGACTGGGCTCCTCCAACCACCCAGACACAGGTCAGAGCTTTCTGGGCCTGTCTGGTTACTATAGAAAGTTTGTCAAAAATTATGGGTCCATTGTGACACCACTTAATGACTTGACAAGCAAGAAAATGCCAAAGAAAGTTCAGTGGACAGTTAGCTGTCAGAAGGCATTTGATGACCTAAAGCAGGCCATGTGTACTGCACCTATTCTCAAGAGTCCTGACTACTCCAAAACCTTCATTGTCCAAACAGATGCATCTGAGTTGGGTGTGGGAGCTGTTCTTTCTCAACTGAATATTGATGGTCATGACCAGCCCATTGCTTTTATAAGCAGAAGGCTGACCCCTAGAGAGAAACGTTGGTCTGCTATAGAGAGGGAGGCCTTTGCTGTGGTTTGGGCCCTGAAGAAGTTGAGGCCATACTTGTTTGGAACTTACTTCAAGATTCAGACCGACCATAAGCCCCTCTTATGGCTAAATCAGATGAAGGGTGAAAACCCCAAACTTCTTAGGTGGTCCATTTCCCTACAGGGGATGGACTTTACAGTGGAGCACAGACCAGGGACTGACCATGGCAATGCAGATGGTCTCTCCAGGTATTTCCACTTAGAACAGGAAGACTCACCTGGTCAAGGTTAGTTTAATGTCCCTAGGTTTGGGGGGGGGGTTATGTAGGAGAGTGGGGTCTGCAATCCTATGGTCACCCCAGATTTGTGCTTTTTGCTTCACTGGTTTACGACTTTCCCTGGCTGTGGGCCTGCTAATCAGACCCACAGCCTAGCTGTTCTCTCTCTAAATTGACAAGCATGTACTTTAGGTGCATTTACCAATTGGTACTGGGCCACCTTATCAGTCACTGTACCCAGGGCATAGGTGTACCCAGGGCCTACCAGGGGCTGAAGCATGTATTATGCCACCCCTGGCTGGCCATCTAAATCTGACACAACTGGCTGCATGACAGTTGGGGCAAGGTGGTGTAAACACCCTTTGCTGTAGATATAGTATACCTATATCTAACCCTAAAATGGACACATATATTCCTATCAGTCACTCCTATGGCAGGCCTTATCAATCCTGAAGGCAGAGTGCTTGGAATTATGTGAGATGGTGCTCTGGCATGAGCTGAGCCCGTTTGCAGCTTGCGGAACCAAGTCCTAATAGCTGTTCCATGATAACGCTATACCATATACTCTTAAGTGCATTATCAACCTCGCGGTTAAATGCCAACTCTGGTATAACATTATCAAAACATGTCGAGTAAGGTGTCGTACGATTTGGAATACTACCCCCTCGCCAATTCTGGCGACGGGGGGTAGCATTCCACCCTTCTAGAGGGACACGACATGTATGTAACTGTGAACCCCGGTTAAAGTTAACTCGAGCCTCAGCATCACAAAATGGATGCTGCCACCACAGACACAAGTCTGACCTCCTGCTGCTGGGAGTCCTTCCAGCGAGGATGGCTTGGACAAAGGGTTTCCTGCCTTGGGAGGAGCTAGCAACACCCCAGACAGGATTTTGTGTATTGAGGTAGGGAGGCCTGAAAGGAATGAGACATGCCTGGGGCACACAAGGTGCCCTGTGCATACACCGGTTCAAACCAGTTGCTGGGGCATCCCAGCCCCAGCTCTGGCGGGAAACCGGACAAAGGATAGGTGGTGTAGCCACCCCCCTTCCTGGTCCCACCCAGGGGAGGGACCTAGTCAGTAGTGCAGCCCCCTTTAGGAGAATAAAGGTAGGAGCTGGTCCCATTCCAAATTAGATTATCCTGAACTATTCAACACGAAGAAACTCCGGCCTTCGACGTTCTGCTCCACAGAAGACTGAAGAACCTCCCTTGTGGACAAGGAGTGTCCACCCTACAACTGCAGGCACCATCAAGCGTCCAGCGGCTTCACTTTGTCATCTTCCCTCGAGGATCCAGACTTCAGAGCCCGACGAGACCCGGATTCCCAGACCTCTCCGACCTCTACCTACATCTGCAGCAAAGCTGAGACCCGTGGGTGCGATGAGACACGTGGGACCGGCCATCTCGAACGAACCTGCACTTCGCTTCCAGCACGACTCCCGAGGTAAACTCGACCAAGTGCTTTGGGGACTGAGAAGCCCCAACCCCGAGCAGCCCCTGCACCGAAGATCAGCCCTCCAGCATCCACGAGATCTGCGTGGGGCCCTTCTGCTTGGTTCCTGCTCGACGCATTGTCTGGTCACTTGCCGGCTGGCTAGTGGCCTCCCAGACGACGAACCTTTGAATTTTCACTGCTGGTCTGGTTGTTCCAGACTGGCCCTTGCTCCCTTCCAAAAGAGGGGCACCCCGGACTTTCCTAGTCCGCACCAGACGCTTTCTTCGCTCCCCGCGTGGGTTGCCTTTGCCAAGGGCTGTTGAGTCCCAGCCCGGATCCGACACCGCCCACAACGAGAGCCTGCGTGGGACAGCTCGTGCCTCCATCCTGGTCGTCGAAGACACCTCCTGGTCCACGTGGCTGCAGAGTCAAGCGTCCACTCTTCACCTGATCGCGACAACGACATCTGGTTCCTTCCTGGTTGCACTCCAGTCACTGGCTAGTGACTGTGAACATTGTCCCCTCTGCTTTCAGGTCTCCTTCTTCAACAATCCACCCTTGGATTGCACCGGACATCTTCCTCCTGGTCGCCTGAAGCATCTTTTCTTTCAGGCTCCATTGACTTCAGCGCGAGAACCCGACGCACTTTGAACCCTATGCACCCGCGGCCCGTGGGTGAGGTAACAAGAGCATTTCGGTGCTCAAGGGTAGTTTAACTGTCCTAGTGTCCAGTTCCACAGTCGTTGTCGTCCTATCTAGTCAGGATTGTCCGTACTCACCTTTAACTTGAACTGTACTGTCCATAGACGTTGTTATGCATCTCGCGTGTGAGTTCACACTCTGCACACGCGTTCCGTGGGCCTCCTATTACTTACCTGAAGTTAGTATAGCGTGGTCCCATCGATCCTACAGCCTCTGGACAGCTCCATTTCCTTTATCGACTCTCACATTCCACTTACTTAGTATATGGTCTGTCGTGCCCCTAGGGCACCATTGTAATTTTGTGTGACTTGTAGTATTTTTCGTAAGAGATTGTCATGTGCTTAGCCCTCTGACCTCATAAAGAGTTCAGAGGTGTTGTTATTAATAAATATATTGTTTATTTTCATAACAACCTGTGTGGTGTCCTTTCATCTGGTATTCAAGGGGTTATATTGTGGTAAAACAGCTGGCTTCACATGCCAAAAGAGTTTAGCCTAAAACTGCTTTTTTTTTTTTGGCAGAGTTTTATGTAGCGCGAACTAGAACCGAACCGAATCAGTTATCAGAGCGCTTTGCATAGCACCAGTTACGTTACATAAGGACACACTTTCTTTTTTTTAGGCACGGGGAGATTAAGTGATTTGCCCAGAATCACAGGGGGTTTTTGGCGTTGTTACCGAGACTCGAACCCAGACCCCAGGTCCGACGGCGAGCGCCTTAGCCGTTAGGCCAACCCCTCTCCCCATGCTACCATTAGGATAGCTGGTCTATAAGGTTGACTTACAACCAATCACCATAAGGGTTGTTTGGACTGATACAAGGTGATCACTAGAACTAGTGAGCATCATATATCAGGCCAACTTCTCACACCAGATTCACTGAATCAAAGAGTTACAAAAAAACAGCATTACTGGGAAACCGAAGCATCAGTCTCTATGGCCATGACAGAGGGCTATCTCACCTTTTAATCTTCTCTCGAAGATCATATCCGTAGCTCGGCTGATGAGGAATGTCCTTTTCTTGTGTTTCTTCAGGTAATGTATCCCGAGTTACCGGGGTCCTCCAACCTAGAGTAGTATCTTCGGGATCTTCCTCTTCAGTCGGATCCTCGTCAACGCCTGGTCTTTCTTTTGGTATTTCTTCCCCATGGTCATCCTCTGGTTCTAGAGGGGTAGGCGTCTCCCCAATGTATGCCTCAGGGACGAAGGGGCTGTCCCTGGCTGAGGCAGGAACGTCCGATAACAACTGGCTAAAATATGGCAGGGGCTCCTCTTGGCTTAGGACCAAGGCTTGTTGGAAGTTTGTGTCATCCAAGAGATTTCTGAGGAAGCAAAGCACAATATAAGCACTTAGCATGAGATACCCAGTTCAAACGAGAAACCAATATGAATAAAGGCAGTACATTTTAATCACAATCAATGCAATATATAAATAAGGCTGATGTGTACAAAAGAAAAGCAATGCAGCAAGTATCACTACCTTCCTCCAATTCATTACGGACACCTTTTCCATTCATGGGTTTGTTTGATAACCTAATACATTAGAAGTGTCGTAGTCTTGTTTTCCTTACACTGAACTAGTTCGATTAACATACCTGGAATAAAGGATTTGTAAATGAAAAGTCCATACACATCCGCCACCAGACACAGAAAAAACACCTTTCATATACCTCTCTCAAGAGAGATCAGAGGAAGAAACTAGGGCACTACAGCCTAAGGCTGCAGCCATGTAAAGTGAAAAACTAAAGATGCTGCTGTAAGAGCGCCCAGTATCCCAGCTCTCAGTGGCAGTTGCTCCAGATTATTATTATTTTTTTTTTGGGGGGGGGTTGCTGAAAGTATCCTGAATCACTGAGCTCAGCCTTTTTGGCTTTTTCACTTAAGATTCTTTTCAAATCTTTAAACATGTTTCTTTGACACTTAGCTATATAGATGCTGTTAGAATTGGGGGTCTCTGGTTGGCACAGGTATGTACTTGTGACAAGCAGGGACCCTCTCCTCTAAGTCAGGGCAAAGGACTTACTCCCAGAAAGAACCCCTGCTCACCCTCTAGGCTGCGTGGCGCGAGCAGACAAGGCTAAACTCCAGAGTACGCACGGTTAAGCACTTAGTATAACACACACACAATTAACCATCAACCCACCACACAGACACCCAAGACTGTTGGTTCTGTAAAAATATAGGCTTTATATATATACTCTCAAGCAGGCTTGTAAATGCAGTGTTTAACGGTTTCAGGAGGATTCCAGTTACTCTTAAAATGCCACAGTTCTTGAATATAATGGACAGTACTTAGAATGCTTTCAATCACTCTCAAAAACGGCTTCCTCATACTTAAAAATGGTTCAAGTTACTTTTAAATTATGCCACAGTGGTTAACAGTCAGTTTTTGCATCAGAAACAGTGTCCCTGGTCCTAAAACCGACTTGGCAGTACTTAAAATTGGCCCCACAATAATCCGGGCAATGTGTGCCGCGTGCCGACTCCGTTCGTTGGAGCTGGTACGCCTCGTAGCGCTGTAGTATGTCCCGTAGTGTAACTGGCAGAAGGGCCTCGCTAACCCTCACGTGTCTCGCTTATCACGCGTAGGGCGCGGATGAGGGAACAAGGCATACGGGTGGCTTGCAGCTCGTACTGTGCTGTGATACGGGTTTGAGGAGTCTCACAGTACGGCGCGTACAGCGTTGGGGCAAACAGCGGACACAAGGGGTGCGCACCTCACGGACTCTGTGTCCAGAGCGTGGCACACCTCACATGCACACAGTACCTTTGTCCTTGGAGGAGTGCAAGGCGAACGGCTGCGGGGGTCGATCCTCTGATGTCACGGTGCCGTCCCACGGTGCCGTCCCGGGGGCGATGCGAGCGGCGGCTCGGGCTCCTAGGTTGGCGATGCGTTGTGGGGGATCGATGAGCATGCGGAGTACGCTTCTACCCTGCAGGGGGGAGCGGCCAGCTGTGTTACGGCGGTAAAAGCGGGGCACTGATCAGGAGGCTTTAGAGAACCTAGGCAGAGTCCAACATTGCTGTGTGCACTACGGCGTGGGCCTGTAGATCACGGAGCTTGGTAGGACAGGTCTCTGCCGACGTTGCGAGCTACGGCTCGGATCCTGCCACAGACACGGTGCTCTGGCCGGCGGGGGGCTGGTCCTTACGGTGCGAGTGCGGCGGGGCTGGGCTGAAGTCGCGCTTTCAGCAAGGACGGAGGGGCACAGTTTCTCAGGGTGCGAAGTGCCAATTCACCACGCACTTCGCTCCTTGTTGATCAGGGCTGCAGGGATAAGCAGTACAGCTAGCAGTTCTTCCTTCAGGGGGGGTAGTGCCCACTGGTCCTGGGGCGCAGTTCATGGGGCAAGTTCACCAGCAAGCCCTTGGAGATTGTTTCAAATTGTAATTGTAATTTATATTTATATTTATATAGCGCATTATCACCATCGGTCTCTAAGCGCTTGCTTTGGGAACCCGTCCTGGTTTTTCCCTGTGAGATAACCCGTACTGGGCACCCCCAAGGTGAAAGCCAGGCATCCCGCCGCGGGGGGCCATAGTGGAGATTAAGCAAGCTATTGCCCGGAGTTGCAGAGTGTGAACCCGTGATTTGAGCAGGCACCGAAGCGAGAATTATCGAGTCCGTGGAAATTTTGGACTCAAGACCCTGCCGCGTCGGGATTTAAACCCTGGTCCCGGGTCTGACCTCTGCTTCATGGTCCTGCCTCTTCTAACCATTGAGCCACACTTCTCGATGCACAAGTTGAATTTCAATAGTCTTGCAGTCTTTACTTCCTCTCTCCTTCTTGCAGCAAGGCACCCACCATAGGCCAGTCTCTCAGGATTAGAGACAGCAGTCCTCCATGCAGCTTTTCCAGGTCCTTCTCTTCAGGCAGAGTTTCTTCTTGGCGTAAACAGGATCTAGTTTCTTAGGAGCAGGGCTCCTTCTTTTATACATCAATTCTTTTGGCTTTACAGGCCAGGGGGCCTGAGCCTGGTTCAACCCCGTTTTGGAGCACTCTGTTGCCAGGAAGCGGCCTTCTTCTTTCAGGGTGCAGGGCAGGGACATCAGACGCTCCGCAGGAGTTGGAGCCTGCATTGTGGTGGCAGAGCACAGCCCTATTCAAAGTCAAGGGGCACTCCTCCCACCTATCCTGGGGGTAATCCCTCTATTCACCACCTGGCAGCCCAGACTGTCCCCTGGAATTCCCCAGCCCTGTCACTCACACAAACCAGGCAGCAGATGCACAACCTGGCAGAGGCGGGCTGAAATAGTCAGGCAAGCAAATGCTAACTTTCTAAAAGTAGCATTTGCAAACACAGGATATTAAAATAAACTTTACTAAAAGAAGTATTTTATTATTCTGAGTTCAGGCATACTAAACTTGACTTTCTACCATGTTCCCTGAGCCTGCTGGGATTATAGAGTGTAATAATTCCAGTAGCCCTTTCTGGCCTATGAGAACAGGTAGCCTTACAATAGTGAAAAACGAAAATGGCAGTAATTCACTATTAGGACATGCCACACACATCAGGGCTTGTCCTACCTTATGCTTACAATGCACCCTGCCCTTGGGCCTACCATAGGGGTGACTCATATGAAGTTAAGGGAAGGTTTAGGGACTGGCAAGTGTGTGCACTTGCCCAGCCAGCATGACAGTACCAGACTGCACGCAGGTTCTGCAGTGGCAGACCCTAGACATATTTTAAAAGGCTGCTTCTGTGGGTGGCGCAACCAGCGCTGCAGGCCCACTAGCAGTATTTGTATTTACAAGCCCTGGCACTCCTGGTGCACTTTACTGCGGACTGACAGTAAACCAAATAGGCCAATCATGGAAACCAATCACATATAGCAATTTACAGTAGGGAGAGCATATGCACTTTAGCACTGGCCAGCAGTGGTAAAGTGCCCAGAGTCATTAAACCAACAAAAACAGGTCAGAGAGAATATTGGAGGAAGGCAAACAGTTCAGGGATGACCCTGCCAAGAGGGCCATGTCCAACAGATGCAAATGCATATTTTTATTGAAAGTTTATTTGTAAAAGTATATAAATAGAACTGGTCTCCATTGCCTATTTTATATGCTGCTTAATTAGGTTTCTTCAAACAAGATGATTTTAGCCATTTTGAGAAAGGCAAACGCCAAACATATTTGCTCTGGGATACGTAGAGGGAACTAGTCAGTGCTTATAATGATCAATGCCTATCCCCTGAAGGAGTAGCATAAGGGGCACATGCATCATAGCCTTTTGTGATCGCAAACGGTGCGATTCGCAAAAATCGGCCGTTTGCGATCGCAAAATTTGCTTTTGCGATGCATCAAGGGTCAAGGCCCTCGCAATTTGAGAATTCGCAATTAATTGCGAGTTCTCAAATTGTGATTGCATTTAAGGAATCGCATTTTGCGATTCCTTAAATGCAATGCATGAAAGTTAAAAAATCTGCAATTTGGCAAATAGGGGGAGCAAATTACCATGAAGTTCAACTTCATGGTAATTTGCAAGAACTTTGAAAAATGCACTTTTGTGCATTTTCCAAAGTTTCATGTTGTGCACACACATGCCCTAAGGGCATGTGTGTGCCCAACATATGTGCACAGATCAATTTCAGGGGTGCAACAGGGTGTCCTTTGGACACCCCTGCACCCTTGAAATTGCATTCTCAATTTGCGATTCGCTAATTGCGAATCGCAAATTGAGAATGTCTTCCCATTCATTCCTATGGGCCTGTAGGCCCATAGGAATGAATGGGGAGGTATTCCTTAATTGCGACTCGCAATTTGCGAGTCGTAATTAAGGAATATTTAGAAATCGCATTTTTTTTTAGCGATTTCTTCATGCATAGCCTTTTGCTATTCCTTATTAGCGAATCCTTATTTTTTGCTAATAAGGAATCGCAAATGGCATTGTTGATGCATGTGGGCCATAGTTCCTCAAAATCATCACACTATAAAAAGTATGAGTGGATGAAACACCCCCTATGTGTCATGACACTGACAATATCAGCATGGCCACATGTTAAAACGGACGCATGCTGGGATGCACTCTATGACTCGTATCATTTCTGTTGTGAAACAAATTTGGAGCTCATACCTGATAACCATGGCCATGATATCGGAGGCAAGCGCCACCTCTCGCACGGATGGCTTGGACGGGTCCTTCTCCGTCTCTCCAGTCTCGGGCTGCAGGCCGAACTGTAGGCAAGGTTCATCCTTCTTACTCTCTTCTGGCTTCCTGTGACAAAACCAAAAAGTGCTGTGAAAACATGAGATCATGTCTACAAGCATCACTTGGAGACGTGCTGTGGACCATCACCTATTATGATGTATGTTCCATGTCTGAAGGTGATATACCTTAAAGAGGAAAGAACACCATTGCCAAAAAACTGCTGGAGCGGAGTGCTCCATACCAGACATTAAACACCCACTGTGACCTGGCCCCTCCTTCACTTTCCAACAGCTGCACACTGGCATAGATTTGGATCAGCTGTTGTTGTGATGCAGGTCAAAGTCTCCACACAGACTGATCTGCAGCAGTTCTTCCTTCTATGCAATGTTATGTTAGAGTCTTTAGTCTAAAGCGCATGGATAAGTCACTTGGTTGCAACTGCACTTGTCCAATGTTTGCGTCTCTCATAGATTTACATGCTTGAATGAATCCTCATCCTCAGGCTGAGATCTTTCTGTAGCCAAGTTTCAAACATCAGTGGCGACACACACTCGTATCACAGTGCTCCAGTCATGCATTCTGTGCAATCTCTCCACCTAAGGTTTGTGTGTCCTGAACTTTGACTAGCTTCCACAGCACCAACTGTGCCACATCAGCTTCAGATCTGGAATGGACCCTCAGAGTCTGTCTTAAAAATTTGTGAGCTGAGGACCCTGTTTCTGCTTTGCAAATGTGCTGACACTGAGTGAATGGCGCTGCAGACGGTGCTTATAGTTCTTTTATTTATATTTTCTTCAAAAGACTGTATGCAGCTCCCCCCCGCCCGAAGAGAAGGATCTACTGTAAGACAGATGCCATGTCACCCACCCCTTCTTACAAAATGCTGCCTTCCTCAATGCCACACTCTTCTCACTGTACCCCCACCTCATTTCCCCAGCCTGGTTTACTTTTACAAACACAATCTCGACCCTGGAGGTTTGACTGACATAGTGGCATATTTCTTCCCTTTTTGAACACAATGTGTAACAAGACACTAAACTGCAGAGTAAAAGATGTAAAATGGAGCTTCACTTTATTATACCCGTGTTCTATCTGAAGGATGGGCAACAGGCGGGCCTCTCAACCTTTGTTGCCTCGAGGGAGGGAAAAGAGGAGATGCTTTTGAAAGTGATCTCATTCAAATCAATGGAGTAGCCAATTTTTGGAGAATGATGAAGGTGAGGGTACTGCTCACACAAACGTTTCCAGATCTGGGGCCCGATGTAGGTAGGCAAATACCGGCCGGAAACCGTTTCCGACCGGTATTTGGATATTGAGATGTAGGGGCATGTTAAATTACAGAATCGGTAATTTTACCGAATATGTAATTTTTCCGATTCTGTAAAATACCGAATCGGTAAAATTACCGATTCTGTAATTTAACATGTAGGTAGCACTGTAATCAGTGCTACAAGGGTTTAAGAATTCGTTATTTACCACCAACTAGTAGTTGGTGGTACATAATGAAAACCCTTCAAAAAGCATTTTTTTTGCTTTAAAAAATGTACCATGTTGCAGACATACATGCCCTAAGGGCATGTATGTCAGCAGCATGTGCACCCATGCACAATTGTCGGGGTGCAACAGGGTGTCAAAGTGACACCCTGTCCCCCTTGCAAATTCAGTAATTTTACCGAATCGGTATTTACCGATTCGGTAATTGGCATTGATTCCTATGGGCCTCAAGGCCCATAGGATTCAATGGCAATTACCAAATCGGTAAATACCGATTCGGTAATTACCGAATCATTCCGATTCGGTAATTTCAAAAGTGAAATTACCTACATCCCATTTACCTACTCTTAAATACCGAATCGGTATGATTCGGTATTTAAGAGTAGGTAAATCGAGATTACCGAGAACGTGAGTCCATTAGGTCACAACTAGAATAACACTGGGCTAGAAAAAGTTCCCATCAGCCCACCCTTGTGATGGAATGTCGTCATGTGGGATACGTATCATAAATCCAGATCTCACCCAACGCACTTGGTAATGGTGCGGAGATGGATTATGAAAATATTGTTATAGACCACAGTGATTTTCAGGTAGTGCTAATGGAGTGCAGTGCTAGTGAAAAGATAAAGTGAAGTGGACCTCCACTCCCTCTCGGACGTTGGCCTAGAGGTACCGACGGACAGAGCGGGGCCTCCTTTTTCCCGAGCGGGTGCCGGGTAGGTGAGGCAACTGCCCACAGAAAGCTGGGATAGAGAGAATGATTGGATATCCGCCAGAAAACATTTGGGCTCAAAGTACCTGGGAGGATTAACCCATTATATTTGTGCATAATTATTAGCAAAACAATATTTTCACTATTGCAGTCGCTTTTTCCAAACTGGTCCTGAAGAAAGCTTGGACAATTTGTCCATTCAAGCTGAAACATGTCGACCTCACTGCACTACGCCACCAGATAGTTATAATTTCAAACTATCAGGCGCTGCTTTTATCTCTTGAACTTAGGACAATATCTATTAAACTCATTTTTTGTCCCATGAGTCAATTTTATTTTTCACTTTAACTTCACTTTATCTTTTCACTAGCACTGCACTCCATTAGCACTACCTGAAAATCACTGTGGTCTATAACAATATTTTCATAATCCATCTCCGCACCATTACCAAGTGCGTTGGGTGAGATCTGGATTTATGATACGTATCCCACATGACGACATTCCATCATAAGGGTGGGCTGATGGGAACTTTTTCTAGCCCAGTGTTATTCTAGTTGTGACCTAATGGACTCACGTTCTCAGTTCTGACACAACATACACATAAGTTCTGCTGACCAGGCATCTCCTCTTGTTTTTCTAGTATATGTAGGGGCCTGAGCTGCTTTGGTCATTAAACAATCCCCCTTTTTGACCCCATTCACTTTATTTCTTCAAAATCGAGATTACCTACATCTGGCCCCTAGTCTGATGCCTGGGGAAATTCAAAGGTAAGGAATATGTAGCTAGAAGTCTCTATCAGATTTCATGTTTGCCAGAAGTGATACACACCTAATATAAACGTCTGTTTTATTGAATACCCACTGACAAACTGTTTCCCAGCAGAATTCAGCAAATACAACAAACGTGCACTAGATTCTAAAACAAGTGTTTCTCTAACTCAGTGATTCCCAAATGTTATCGACTTTGGCTTCCTTGAGCAATTGGCCATTAGACGCAGCTCCCTATTACATTACTTTTTTTGGTGGGGGTGGTGCGAGCCAGGCGGGGTTGTAAGATGTAAGTCCAGCCTCCATGTCCGGATTGACTGTGGTGCGCACAGAGTATTTTCCCAATGGGCCGGAAGGGTGGGGGCCAGTTTTTGACCCGCGGTGGGCGGTTTTGATATTGGGACCGTATTTGCAGCAGTGCCGCAGTATCGACCCCCTGTAACAAAGCGGCACCGGTGCATAAGAACTGCAGTTTGTTGAACCGATCTAGCGTCACTGCTGAAGAATACCATTGATGGCGCAGATTATGGAGTCTCCTCTTCAATTGTGATTGTGGCGCCCCTGGCTGCTTTTGGCGGCGCACCCGGGTGCTGCGACACAAGCTTTGGGAACTACTGCTTTAACTTGTTAAATGTTCTTGTATTGTTGACAGTACTTCGTGATCGTAAGTTCTATATTTTACAAAAATAAGCCTAAACAGAATCATTTACACTTTATCTGGCAAACACCAATCATTGTAAGGAAACAGGCTTTTTGCAGGTTTCCTCTGGCTCGGGCCAGCTCACCCTGTGATGGGTTTCTGGTCCAGCTTGCCCACAGTCTGCTACCCTCGGCTGCCTTGGGTTTTGTGCCTCTTCTGCTCGTTTTCTGATAATTTATTTTCCTCTTCTCTTCTCTGCTTGCTCCTGCTCTCTGTTGTGCCTTTTGTTTGCCCATTCTGCCTGTTATTTTGCCTCTTTCTGCTAGTTTCTGACCATTATTTTGTCTTTTCCTGCTCTTTTCTGACCTTTATTTTGCCTCTTTCTGCTTGTTTCTGACCTTTATTCTGATGTTGCATCAACAGTGCCCAGATACCCTTAGGGGTGACAGTGCTGTGCTATACAAATGCTGCTTGATTGACTATTTGCCTTAATTGTGACTGCCAGGTGCTGGTGAAATGACTCTGAAAAGCCCTGAGCCCTGCTGAACAGGACTCAGTGTATGTGCTCTGACTCTTACATTGGTGCATGCTTAATTAGTTTGTCCCCAATTGCCATCTTCCATCTTACTGGCTAGTCCATTGTATATGGTACCAGCGGTACTTAGGGCCTGTAAGTTAGTGTTCCCCAGGGAATGCAGCACTTATTGTGCCACCCTGAGGGGGACAAGGTAAAACATGGATCCCAGACTGTCACTGCAGACTAGAAGGGCAGCTTTTAACTGCTAACTCAACTCTGACATTTAAAGTAATGCCAAAGGCATATCTTAAAAGGTATAGAAGTCACCCCTGAGACAGGCCTAACAAATCCTAAGGCAGGTTGCTGTATGCCCAAAGTGGATCCTGTATTTTTATATGTTCCAGAAGTAAAGATCCTAAATTGTCGATTTTACTGTGGAAAGGCTAGTAGCCCCATTGGCAAGTACAGAATTACAGGTTAGCACCCCAGCCCTGATAACTTCTGAATGAGACTGCTACAATTGGTACTTTTTGATATCAAAAAAATTAGTGCATTAAATCTGATATAATGGTTAAATCAAATTTAATGTCACTGGTGGGCAAAGTGGCATGCAGGACCACCAACAATCCTTAGCAACCGCAACAGTTGGTGTGAAGAAACAAACTGCTTGGTTGTGGACCAGCAAGGTCTGTGGGACTAACTCAGCAAGGATAAGTCAGGGACAGCCCTCAGCACACACGAGTCAGCAGGAATCGTTGGAGCCCCCTTGAGGATCCTGTGGCAGCAGGCACAGGGAGTAGCAGGGAAGCCTCAGCAGCACACAGACGATGGAGGCCCAAAGTGTGGAGGACGCAGTCATGATGTCGTTCTTGGAGCTGTGCGATATTTGAGGCTGGGGCTTCTTGGAGCTTGAAGATCTTCAGTGAGCAAAGTCAACAAGCCCTGGCAAAAGCAGACAGACACAGTGCACAGGCATGCGGTTCAGGTTGGCTAGTGAGGGATTACAGTCTCCAAAGTTGCAGGGAAGACTAGTCAGGCCTCTCAAGAGCCAACAAACCACCACCTGTGTTGCAGAGCTGGGAGATGTCTGTGGGACAGCAGGATCGGCAAAATGGTCGTCGGCGTTGAGGTACCTGTTGATGCAGGGAAGTGACTCATTAACTCCAAGGGAGATTCTTTCTTGTTTGGATGCATGCAGAGTCCTTACTGACTCGAAGGATGCACAGCCACGGAGTGTAGAAGCTTGGAAGAGCACAGAGACGAAGTTGCACCAGGAATCTTCCCACCAAGAGCAGTCTTGTATTGGTCCTGGCTCAATCCAGCAGCAGAGTTCCAGTGTCCAACACCACGAGTGTCTTCAGGCAGGTCTTGACGAAGTCCGGGACGAATCTAAGGACCCACAATCAGGAGAGCCCTTAACTAACCATAAAAAAGGGAAGAACGTCTTCTGCAGTGACCAACCTATCAGAGGAGGTCAGGGAAGCTACTCAGCTGACATAGCCAGTCAGATGCTCCCAGAGATCAAGATGACGGAATCAAGTGTCCACCTGGAGGAGCTCTGGGCACCTCCCTAGGGAGGAGATGGACAGAGAGGTGGACACTCCCCTGTCCTTTGTGTAGTCTTGCTCCTGAACTGGATAAACCTGGATTATGCAAGGAGGGCATTAAATGTGCCCTTGAAATCAGTCTGGTGGTGCTTGGATGTGCCCCCACCCTCCCTAATTTTAAAGGAGAGGTGGTCACACATCTCCTTCACAGGAAAATATTTGTTCAACTTACCCTGCCAGAGCTTAGCTAATCAGCAGGGGGGCAGAACATTGCCTGGGGTCGGCAGCAGTGCAGGCTGGCAGGCAGACCCTTTAGGTTACACAGGTAGGTATTGGGGGGTCCTCTAAGGAGCCCACAGTACATGGTATCTTGCAACTAACACTGGAATTGGTGTAGTTGCATGATTTCATCATGTGTGATACCAAACATGACCAGATTCGGAGAAGCCATTGTGTAGCTGGACATCTTGAGTTGCCAGTGTCCACTACATACCTTAAAAAGGCTGCCAGCACTTACAAAGCCCAGAGAATGGAGTCCGGGTTTGGAGGGGCTCCTCTGCTCATGCTGGGGTACCTACACACTTAGAACCATGCACCCTGCCCTTGGACTGAAGGGCCTAGCTTAGGGGTGTTTTATAGGTTTAAAGAGCAGTGACCGGGATATAAGGAAAACCTTATTTCTGAAGTGAAAGGTGCATGCACTGTTTCACACAGACTATGACAGCAGCTCTGCAGACACAGTTTGCTTGGACTCCCAGGGGTGGATTAATGCATGCTGCAGCCCATGGGAGACCCTGGTATACCAATGCCTTAGGTACCTCACTACCATATACTAAGGACGTCCAGTGAGTGGTACCCCAGTATGCCAATTGTGGGGTGTACAAAGTACTTACCATGGACTTTAGAGGAGAGAGCACTGGAGCCCTGGTTAGCAGGATCCCAGTGAACTGCAGTCAAAACATACTGACACCAGGCAAAAAGTGGGGGTATCTATTCCAGAAAGATCCTATTCCCGTACAGCCTTCTTTTAAGTACAATCATTGTGTGGGCGTCTTAATGCAAAATATGGTGTGATGAAAAATGATTTTAATTTCCTCCACCGTACAGAGAAACCGTTTCCCCCTCTCTCGATAACACTAGTATAATGAGGCACAAATCAAGGTAATGCCTTTTTCTCAATGAATGATCAGTGCTGTCGATTGCATGTTATCAATGTAAGCGTTATTGCCATGGGTGTGGGCACTCACAATTACTAGCTCTGAATTTGAGTGCCTTAGAAGAGAAACAAAAAGCAATTGACAGCCATGACTCCGAACGACCAAGAGGGGAGTCAGACTCAAACTATTCCGCCCAGTGAGGGGAAAAGGTTCTAATAAATAAGCATTGCCTAGAAGCTTCAGAGTTGTATAATCCCCGGTGGCTTCCAGGTCTCCCCCTCTAGGGTCCTCCTCTTTCCCTGAGACGATGCTGCTGTTCATAGGGGCACTGGGCCTGAGCAGCCCCTGTGGGCCTGGGTGACAGGTTGATTGCGCTCGCACCCTCTCCTTTGGCACGAAAACTAATGGGGGAAAGTCTAGGCTTGAGGGGGCTCCTAAAAGTGACCATATGTTGGGGTTACATTTGAAGGGATTATACATCTAAATAGCATAGTGTGAGTGGATTGCAATAGGTTGAAATGTAAAAACAACTCCGTTAACAGTGCAAAACGTCAGTCAATTGGAAAACATCATAAATATGAGTAAAGGTGTCACACCCTGCTCTAATCGGCTAAAATGCCACTATGAACAATGGCTACAACTCTGAGGGAATATAAACAGTGAACTCTTTTATAGTAAGCTCCAATGCATGTCCCTGGCAGAACCTGAAGCTTCTTGAGATTCACAAAATATTCGAATTTTGTTAAATATCCAACTCTTTTTTAAAAGTCCCTTACCACCCCCCACAGAGGTGCAATCTGTAAATGTAATGGCACAAATGTCCTAGGAAAGCAGAAGCTGTTAAAAGTGTTCTGTGCCAGCAAACCCCCGGAGGTGCCCGCTCCATGGCGCGCCCTTCTTACCTGTAGATAAAGTGCTTTGATAAATCTGAGCCAAAGTGTGTCACGAAGTCCTCCATGTGGTGCGAGCGAGCAGTCACCCCCAGGTGCAGCTGGAAGGGCCGGGGCGGCTCCGGCCGAGCCCAGAGCCTTTGGGTCGCCTTCTCCATCCGCTCTTTCCCTGGACTGTGACTGGCCGGCGACCTTTCAATGATACCGTGCTTGATGGGAGGCAGGGTCTGTGGGCACACAATAGGTCAGACACGCGAGAGTTACAACACATTGGATTCTCCACATCCCACAACTGTGCTGCACAGGTATGCATCGAAATAGTATTGCACAGAGAAAACTGATCTTCATCTTATGCACCTTGGAAGGATGGAAGAAGCTGGCCGCAAGCAGGCTATAACTCGTGACCCTTACATTTGTCAAACTTCTAAAGCTGGGGCAACCATAGTGGTGTCCTTACTGGGCTTCTTCTTTGGCAAGGGATGGCAACTCTATTGTAGTCCATATGAGAGTGGATGGCAGACTGGACCTATCAACCTATAATACAGACAGAAGAATGGAACTACAGACCTGTGATACGTCTTTGCAGTTTCAAAGAGCCTTTCAGCAGCACTACCTCCTACTGGGTCACTCAAGATGCTTCTTGGGAAGGTGGCTAAACCAAACGGGCTGCGGTAAGCAAAGGACGGCGTCAGATGTAAGTAGGTGCCCATAGATTTACATCTGTGTGCCACAAACACTTTAACTTCCTTTCATCTATGTAGCTAAACAGAAGAAAAACACCCATTTCTTTGGGATATTGGGGGATATTCCAAACAATTAAATCAAGGCAAGATGGAGGGCCACAGGCGTCACTTAAACGTAACACTGCAGGCACAGTTGACACGTGTATAATGGCATTCATGCCAGCTTATGGAGAAGGCTCAGTGGCCACGACAGGACAGACCTTTTGTTTGAAACATATGTAGACTTCCCTGTTATCAGTATCTAGGCGCTGTGAAATCCGGTGGGATTGTTTCAGAGTTTTTTTTTTACTGTTTTCAAAAACTGCAAAAATCAGTATTTTAGTGTTTATCCATTTTTTATCTGCAAACAAAATAAGAACATCAAGGGGCTACTGAAGGCTTCCTAATCAGTAGCTAGTGTGCTACTGGTATCTCTACAGCTACCAGTTTAGCTCCCCTCTGTGCAGCCCAGCCTATTAAAATAGAAGCTTATGCTTGGTTTAACTAAGATATGTATACACTATTTTAAAAAGTGTGTATTTTCAGAACCCTTAAGCTGACATATGTAGAAAATATTTGCATTTTGAAGGGGAGGGGATGTGGCGCAGCGGCCAGATATGCTTCTGGGGAGCTGGGGATCCGGGTTTGAGTCTAGGCGTCGGATGCAACATCCTGTGATGTTGGACAAATCACGAAATCTCCCCGTGCCCATGGTCAGCGCTTGGATACCCTCACAGGTGATAAGTCACATAACATAAATCTACAAACAAAAACTATTTCTGAAAAATATCCAAAGCTGATATTTTAGTGATAAATAATTCTGCATTAGAAAGACTCATCACTAAAATTATTATGTTGGTGATAAGGGCATTGCAGATATGGTTGCTCTGTGTTACTCACGATGAGGCATTTTTTTGGCAATACTGCTAGCTGTTTGTTGGTAGCACCGGTTGACTTTCATTGAACGTACGTAGATCTTATTACAGAAAAGTTTGGCAACGCCTGAGCTAGTCCTGTACTGATACAGAATTTAGCTTTTGTTTCCTCCCATTCCTTATTTGTTCCTTTTGTCAGTTCTAATTTCCTTCTATCCTGTTCCTAACTCCCTTCTTGTGCTCTTTCCTCAAACACCCCCTTTTGTACCGCTTTGGCCGCCATAAGTGTGGCAGGGTATGCTCAGACGTGAGTCCCTTGCTCACTTTGCCACTGGATTCAAGCAAACCGGGCTGAAGACGGCTGTAATGCCAGAAACCGGTCCTCGGAGGCTTGTTTCCGGTCCAGGGAAGGCATGGCTTGGCAGTTCGGGCTGGACTGTTCCCATGGGGCACAGGGTCAGACTGATTTCCATATAGCCATGTCTGAACTGGGGTGGCAGAGTGGGCTAAAGAACGGTGATGGATCAAACCCAGATCTTTTGACTGGGTGTGAGTGTTTGATTGGTTCAGATGCTCCGTCCATCACCACCCCCTTTTGTACCGCTTTCCTCATACAAGACATGTTTAATCATTTATCTCACCTCCATGCCCGTCTCATTCTCGACACTGCAACTCATTTTTCTAGTAGATCCACCATGTGAGGTATGGGCATTGATGGAGATAGGTTTGTGCTTCATGAGGATTTGACTGCGACAGAAAAAGTGTTAATTGGGACATTGGACACACCTTCCTGCCAGTCTACCAGACAAATGGCAAAGATGGCCTCAAGGAAGATTTTTACTTCTTTAGGGCTTGAGAAAATATTGGTGGGCGCTCTGTTATTCCAGTGTCACATTGCCCTGTTCTTTCTCATGAGTTAGCAAGAAGGCTAATATATATATATATATATGTATATATATATATATATATATATGTATATATATATTCACTGAAAAAACCATAGGTTATAGACCATATATAGTTAGGAATTAGCATTTACAAAACCTTGAAAATTCACTGAAAAAACCATAGGTTATAGACCATATATAGTTAGGAATTAGCATTTAAAAAACCTTATTTTACTCACACAAAACCATTGAAATTCCATATATAGTTAGTTGTACTAACTATATATCGCGCACCCGCAATCCACTGCTGATCATGTCACATATTACATCATTCATGACATGGTCAGTGACATCACTGATGACATCACTGATGACATCTCAAATGACGACATCTCAAATGACATCACTGATGACATCACTGATGACAACATCCAGTGACTGTATTTTTCTGTAAAGTTAAAATATGTCTTGAGTGGATGTATAAGTGTCTGGATGAAGGATTTAGTAGGTGCATGACTGACTGTATGAGTGAGTGATTAAATGTGTCTCACTGAGTGCATGGGTTAGTGACTAAACTGTCTTAATTTGTGCATCATTATGTCTGTTGTTCTGAAAACTGCTGCATGTGTTGTTCAGTAGCTATATGAGTAACTATATGGGTTATTGATTGGTTGCCCAAGTATTTGTATGGGAGACTGAGTGTGTGTGTGGGTGGCTGGGAGGTGTATGACTCTGTGCATAGATGTGTGAGCAGTTGATTCACTAGATGTATGGGTTCAAAAGACACATGTGGAAACAGCTGTATGGGCGGTTGACTGTGTGCATCAGTGTATTGGTGAGTGAATGGATATCTCAGTGCTACATGTCAAAGTAAGTACATATGTAAAACACAGTACATGTGAGACTTGACATATATAAATAACTGTGCATAAGAGCCAGTGAATGTGTGAGTGGCTGTATGCATCATTGTGAACTTGTATCCAGGATTGTATAAGAGAGTAAATATGTTTTAGTATATGTTTGAATAAGTAAGGTGTGTATAACTGTATAGTTGGGAAAATGGAGGTGTGATTGATTGTTTGCATGACTGACTAGGTGTGTGTGTAACTTCATGGATGAATGACAATCTGTGAGTCTGTGTTTACACTGAGTGTATCTAAGGTTATATTAGAGTCTGAAGAGGTTCATCGTATTATCACATGAATGATGTCATCAGTGATGTGATCAGTAATGTCAAATGAGATGTCATCAGTGATGTCATCAGTGATGTCATTTGAGATGTCATCAGTGATGTCATCAGTGATGTCATTTGAGATGTCATCAGTGATGTCATCAGTGATGTCATTTGAGATGTCATCAGTGATGTCACTGACCATGTCATGAATGATGTAATATGTGACATGATCAGCAGTGGATTGCGGGTGCGCGATATATAGTTAGTACAACTAACTATATATGGAATTTCAATGGTTTTGTGTGAGTAAAATAAGGTTTTTTAAATGCTAATTCCTAACTATATATGGTCTATAACCTATGGTTTTTTCAGTGAATTTTCAAGGTTTTGTAAATGCTAATTCCTAACTATATATGGTCTATAACCTATGGTTTTTTCAGTGAATTTCAATGGTTTTTTAATAGCAAATATCATAAGCTGTCGAATGTCAAGTACGTGGTAAGTAAAAACATTTTCGTGTTTATGCACACTGATCTGCTTTGAATGCTGCCCCCCCCCTCATTTCTATTAGGAGTACTCTCTCTTTGCAGATAGTGAAGGGTAGGTAACGCAGGCCTTTGCCCCCTTTGTAATCCGTCGTGCCTGCTTCTCTCTCCATTTCATTGATTGTTCTCTTTGGTTCATTCTCTATTTACAAACAAGCACAGAGTCGCAATACTCTGTTTAGTCTTTGCAGATAGCGAAAAATCGTGTAAAAAAACAAAAGGAATCGAGCAAAATCAGTAGGCCACTAATGGGATCTCTTTTTGACCTGGCTAAAATAGAAACATTAGGAACAACCTGTTGAAAATAGCAATGTGTATGTACATAAGCGGCGTTCATTTGTGTTCACAGTACCCCTTGTTGATTGTTTGAATCGAGCATTGAATTGTTCGAAGTTGGTTCTCTTAAGGATCTTCTCTGCCTGCAAACGAGGAAGAATAGGAATATTCTCTCTCCCTTTGCAGATAGTGAAAGGTAGGTAACGCAAACCTTTAACACGTCGTGCCTATTTCGTTCCTCATTGATTGATTGTTTGCCCGAACATTGACTGTTTGGGAATTGGTTCTTTTTGGAGGTATTCCCTGTTTGCAAATAAACATAGGAAAATCTTTGCAAGTAGTGAAAGGGTAGGTAATGCGGACCTTTGTCCCCCGTTGTAATCTGTCATGCCTATCTACTCCCCACTGATTGATGCACCTGTTTCACCCGGACCATTTACTAGAGATAGGTCATCTGGCCCGACCAGAGAGCACCCCTAGTGAAAAGGACATATGCAATAATAACGAAGTGATCACTGTATCCTGTTAACAGAAACTTTAGCATGAAACAACCTGGAAAGAAAGGAATAGGAAAACGAAAATCAGTAGGCCACTGATGAACTTTTTATTAAATAACAAACAAAGAAACGATAACAATACGTAATGATAAAACCTATTATTGTCCTAGAAACAAGAAACGTTAGAAGTAAGCCCGTAATAAGAAACCTGAAAACAGTAAGAGAAACCAAGTGTGACATTGCAACGGCCACAAGGCAACGAGGCTTCATCGCCCCTCACTGCCCCAAAACGTGTCTGTCCCACCGCCTGCCACGCCCAAATAACGGCAAACTGGGAAAGATACAAGTCAGCAGACATCCGCCCCATTCTGGAAACTTCCAAAGTGCAACAGGTTTGCGGCTACGCCCAGCCGGAAGCAACACATATAAGGCGGGTCCTGCTGCCAACCGTCGGCCAGGAGATCATCACGTAGGGTGTAGCCGGAGGAGAGGCCGAGGCCAGCGGGACCCGGCCAGGGGGATTGACAACACTGGAGAGTTGCAGGGGGGGGGAATGTCCGTGTCCTCGACCCTCCCCTCTCTCTCCCAGTCCGGCCACCATCAACCAGAGGCCGACGGGATCCGGCCGCGGTGGCGGTAACCCTGGAGAATTGCAGGTTAGACCCTCTCTCTCCCAGTCTGGGCCAGCATCCACGGAGGGCCTGGGAGTGGAGAGGCCACTGCACGAAAGGCCCAGGAGAGGCACCACACGCCAAGGCCTGCCCCACCGGATGAGCCAAGGAACCCATTCATGGGGCCAGAGCAAAGGGCGTCCGGCCGCCATCCACCGGATGTCCGGCCCAAAGACGGACGGGACATTTCTTCTTTCTTTTATAATGGCTGCGACAACACTGGGGGGGGATGTCTTGCACATGCCTCCGACCCCCCCCCCTCGTCTTCATCGCCTGGTCCGGCCATAACAAATGTCAAGCGAGACGCCGTGGGGTGCACTGGGTGGGAGAGACGGTGCGAACAGGCCTCTCCCGCCTCCCCAGGTGGAGGCTTCCCAGCTGCACCCTCAGGGCTCCAGGCGCCCGGAAAAGGGTTCTTCCACTGTGGCGATGCTGCAACGTCTCGCCCGGCAGGGTGGAGCCCGTCCGCTCATTTGACCCCGCGATCGCCAGTAGCTACCGAACTCTCAAAATGGCGGTCGACCTGGCAAGAGCGGGCCCAGCATAAAGAAATGGCCCGGTCACTGGTTGACTCCACCACCGTAGTCCTCCACGACCTTGAAGATTCTAGAGGAGCCGCGGGAGTCCCCGACCCCCGCAGACACCCCCGATGGGGAATGACTGCCATGATCGCCCGTGGAGTGACGAAACTGTAGCCGCGGGACGTCGGCGCTCCCATGCTGGCGCCAGCCTCAGTTTGAATGACTAGAAACCTGCAGACCTCAGTTCAGGTGAAAGCACAGTGTGACCCGGTAGGAAAAATTGTTGCACCCCCTCCCCTTTTTGACTGATGGTTCAAACCACCGATCCTTTCCTTTGCCCTTTTAACGGAACTTTGGACTGCCTCCCCCCCCCCCCCGCGGCGCCCCACGCCGTTATTTGCTGGGCGGCAACTTACTAGACATCACCTTCGTGCCATCCAGATTTCAGCGCGTTCTGCTGCCTTGGAACTATTCGCACAACAGACCGCTACTGACAACCCACCCCCCGGGACGCCCCACGCCGGATACACAAATCAGTGCGGCACCCAGGCAACATCTTCTGAATTTTCATAATTTGAAAGAACTAGTAACATGTCCTCATCAGGAATTTCCTCTTCAATCATCTCATCAGGAATCTCCTCATGAAAAGTCTGCAATGATGATTCTTGTAACTCTATGTTATGTTATGTTATGTTATGTAACATTTTTAATGCGCACAGATGCTCCAGCGAAGGAGCGTCCTGGCGCAGGGAAAGGCAGACACAACATAACACTAAAACCAGCAACAGAAAAGCAGAACACTTAAAACAGGGGAAGTTTAAAACAGAAAAGTTTTCAAGGCCCTACGGAAGGATATTAAATCATCCAAGAGGCGGATTTCCAAAGGGAGCGCATTCCAAAGGGTTGCAGCTTTCACTCGAAAAGAGCGTCCCCCCATCCGACTAAGTCTGAACCGGGGAACAACCACCAAGGATTGTCCCAGGGAACGAAGTGAGCGAGTTGGCACATAGGGAGAGATCAATTTATTAAGTAACACAGGTGCCGACTCTCGAAGAATTTTAAAAACCAGGCTGAGGGCTTTAAATTGAATTCGCTTATTCATCGGGAGCCAGTGTAAGGACCGCAGAGTATTGGAGGTAGGGCAGGTCCGGGGCAGGCCGACCACCGCCCTAGCCGCAGCGTTCTGGACTCGCTGTAAACGGAGTATCTCAGCTTGGTTTGCTCCTAAAAGGAGTGAACTAGCATAGTCCAGGCGAGAAATAATCATTACTTGAATGACCAGCTGTCTTGTTGGAGCATCAAAGAATTTAAGCAGGGGTCTTAGCCCGCGTAATACTCCAAAACAGCAGGCCGCCACTCTCTTCGTGTGAGTCACAAAGCTTAACGTGTGGTCAAGCCATACTCCCAGATTCCTGAGTTCCAGGACAGGGGCTGGAGCTGTTCCCAGCTCAGGAGGCCACCATCCATCTCCCCAGAGGTCCGCATCCCTTCCAACGATCATCACCTCCGTTTTTGATGCGTTCAGCTGGAGACAGTTGTTATTCATCCAGCTGGCCACCTCTCTTAGTCCACTGCGGAACCTGAGGGCATCCTTCTTGGCATCCCCGCTGATCGTAACCGCCAGCTGAGTGTCGTCGGCATAGGAAACCATGGTTAGGCCCCATTGCCTGGCGACTTCAGCCAGCGGCTGCACGTACAGATTAAAAAGCGTGGGACTCAGCGCGGAGCCTTGAGGCACCCCCAGGTCCAACGGATGGTATTTGGACTGAAAGGGAGGGGTGGCAACGCAGAAGGAGCGATCACTGAGGAAGGAGCGGAACCACTGCAGAGCTGAACCACAGAGGCCAATGTCCTGCAAGCGGTGTAAAAGGATGCGATGGGAAACAGTGTCAAAGGCAGCGCTCAGGTCTAATAAAATAAGCGCTGCCGTTTGACCTGCATCCAATACAATCCGCAAGTGCTCAACCATTGCCAGAAGGGCCGTCTCAGTGCTGTGACCAGCACGAAACCCATTCTGCACGGGATCCAGGACATTAACTTGGGTCATATGCTCTGTGAGGGCCAGGTTTACATGTGCCTCCATGACCTTGGCCGGCCAAGGGAGCAAAGATATTGGGCGGTAGTTTTCTGGTTTCAACGGATCCAAAGATGGTTTTTTCAGGATCGGGGAAACCACCGCTTGCTTCCACTTGGCAGGAACAAGTGGAAGCAAGCGGTGGTTTCCCCGATCCTGAAAAAACCATCTTTGGATCCGTTGAAACCAGAAAACTATGGTCTCCAAACATTCGATAAATTCGCCATCAAGAGATTGATCAAAAAAAATCATTCAAGTCATCTCCTCCTTGTGAGAATATTTCATTATTGGTGCTGTCAATTTCATTAAATGTAGTGGATAATTCAAAAGAAATTGCCACGGTCTCTTCATTGTTTAAATGTTTTTACGTTTTTTGTTTTGTTGTATATATTTATAAGTTATTAAAGTTTTATATTCCTACTACTTTGTTGGAGTGCTATATATTTTTAATGTGACACATAATTGTAAAAACTTTGATGTACAAAGAGTCATCCCTGGAATCTTCCGCTTCAGGCTCGGTCCCCTCCCCAATCACAATACAGGATGGTTTTCAGATAGTAGGAACGCGTGTGGTTTGACGGATCTCATCGGG
This sequence comes from Lissotriton helveticus, assembly GCF_964261635.1. Taxonomy (NCBI): domain Eukaryota; kingdom Metazoa; phylum Chordata; class Amphibia; order Caudata; family Salamandridae; genus Lissotriton; species Lissotriton helveticus. The sequence continues at coordinate 50,456,037 of NC_136061.1, read as the reverse complement.
TGTGGGCCTTGATCTACTATAACTCCTTTGAAGAGGGGTGATTCTTTACAGCTGGGGCCATAAACTACATCTGCAGGGCTAGCTGATAGCCTGGACAATCGGACACAGAGGAAGAGGAGTGTCAGAGGGTGCGGTAGTGAATAGGGCGAAAGGGAGGTGTCGGGCGGGCACAGAGTGTGATTCTCAGGGAAGAGCAGCGCAGATGGGGGGAGGTTTATTGCCGATGCATAAGACAGAGAGCGGGGGTGACCAGTGCCTGGGGAAGATGCTTGCGAGGGTGGGGAGCCATGCTACGGATCAACAGCGTGCAGAGAGTGGGTCTGGTCAAGGCATCTAAAATGGCTGCCGTGCACGACAAAAGTGTGGCATTTCAAAAAAGGCAAGATGGCGCAGACAATGTTTTTCAACACTTCCTCATTTCCTTCGAATCGAACGTTAACAGACGTTGGTGCATATTACCAAAGTTAAGCGATATTTATCGCTAACGATGCTTAGCAACGAATTTTTTACCGCTAAGCATCGTCAGAAATTATTGCAGATAAACCTTGCTATTATCAAGGTTTATCGCAAATGCGATAAAAAACGTCCGCAATGCATGAATATCGCTAAAAAGTCAGCGATATTCATGCATTACCGAGCTAATGCTCTTAGCCATGTTATCCACCTCCCATTGGATAACATGGCTAAGAACTGCTCAGGGCAGGTGTTAGTTTTTGGAGATATTCGCGCTTAGCGCGAATATCTCCAAAAGTTGGTAATAGGAGATAGATATCTTGCATGTTGTAATGCAAGTTATTGTGGTATATGGATCAGGAAAACAGAAATTGATCCTTTTGGGACCGCCTGAGAAGGCCTAGGGGGTGAGGGGTACTCTACTTTGCCCCCTTTTCACGTTCCGAACTATTTTATTTTACTCTCTTCTGTAATTACACAAAATGGCAGCGATAAGATGCATCAGACACAGACAGTGAGAGAAAGGAGGCCGGAGATGAAGAAGAGATGTCAAATACACATTGGAGATAATATAGTGGGAGAAGGAAAGTAAATATGAGTAAACTTACCATGTAACATAAAAATGTTGCACTCTATACTATAAGTCTCATTTTATACTACAATCACTTCGCTACAACCTCATAAATTAAAAATAAAAATGAATAATGTCTCAAACAATTTTTGATTTCTAAATATAAATTTTTTCTTCTGAATTTTCAAAATTTGAAAGAACTAGTAACATGTCCTCATCAGGAATTTCCTCTTCAATCATCTCATCAGGAATCTCCTCATGAAAAGTCTGCAATGATGATTCTTGTAACTCTATGGTCTCCAAACATTCGATAAATTCGCCATCAAGAGATTGATCAAAAAAATCATTCAAGTCATCTCCTCCTTGTGAGAATATTTCATTATTGGTGCTGTCAATTTCAATAAATGTAGTGGATAATTCAAAAGAAATTGCCACGGTCTCTTCATTGTTTAAATGTTTTTACGTTTTTTGTTTTGTTGTATATATTTATAAGTTATTAAAGTTTTATATTCCTACTACTTTGTTGGAGTGCTATATATTTTTAATGTGACACATAATTGTAAAAACTTTGATGTACAAAGAGTCATCCCTGGAATCTTCCGCTTCAGGCTCGGTCCCCTCCCCAATCACAATACAGGATGGTTTTCAGATAGTAGGAACGCGTGTGGTTTGACGGATCTCATCGGGTGTGGGCCTTGATCTACTATAACTCCTTTGAAGAGGGGTGATTCTTTACAGCTGGGGCCATAAACTACATCTGCAGGGCTAGCTGATAGCCTGGACAATCGGACACAGAGGAAGAGGAGTGTCAGAGGGTGCGGTAGTGAATAGGGCGAAAGGGAGGTGTCGGGCGGGCACAGAGTGTGATTCTCAGGGAAGAGCAGCGCAGATGGGGGGAGGTTTATTGCCGATGCATAAGACAGAGAGCGGGGGTGACCAGTGCCTGGGGAAGATGCTTGCGAGGGTGGGGAGCCATGCTACGGATCAACAGCGTGCAGAGAGTGGGTCTGGTCAAGGCATCTAAAATGGCTGCCGTGCACGACAAAAGTGTGGCATTTCAAAAAAGGCAAGATGGCGCAGACAATGTTTTTCAACACTTCCTCATTTCCTTCGAATCGAACGTTAACAGACGTTGGTGCATATTACCAAAGTTAAGCGATATTTATCGCTAACGATGCTTAGCAACGAATTTTTTACCGCTAAGCATCGTCAGAAATTATTGCAGATAAACCTTGCTATTATCAAGGTTTATCGCAAATGCGATAAAAAACGTCCGCAATGCATGAATATCGCTAAAAAGTCAGCGATATTCATGCATTACCGAGCTAATGCTCTTAGCCATGTTATCCACCTCCCATTGGATAACATGGCTAAGAACTGCTCAGGGCAGGTGTTAGTTTTTGGAGATATTCGCGCTTAGCGCGAATATCTCCAAAAGTTGGTAATAGGAGATAGATATCTTGCATGTTGTAATGCAAGTTATTGTGGTATATGGATCAGGAAAACAGAAATTGATCCTTTTGGGACCGCCTGAGAAGGCCTAGGGGGTGAGGGGTACTCTACTTTGCCCCCTTTTCACGTTCCGAACTATTTTATTTTACTCTCTTCTGTAATTACACAAAATGGCAGCGATAAGATGCATCAGACACAGACAGTGAGAGAAAGGAGGCCGGAGATGAAGAAGAGATGTCAAATACACATTGGAGATAATATAGTGGGAGAAGGAAAGTAAATATGAGTAAACTTACCATGTAACATAAAAATGTTGCACTCTATACTATAAGTCTCATTTTATACTACAATCACTTCGCTACAACCTCATAAATTAAAAATAAAAATGAATAATGTCTCAAACAATTTTTGATTTCTAAATATAAATTTTTTCTTCTGAATTTTCAAAATTTGAAAGAACTAGTAACATGTCCTCATCAGGAATTTCCTCTTCAATCATCTCATCAGGAATCTCCTCATGAAAAGTCTGCAATGATGATTCTTGTAACTCTATGGTCTCCAAACATTCGATAAATTCGCCATCAAGAGATTGATCAAAAAAATCATTCAAGTCATCTCCTCCTTGTGAGAATATTTCATTATTGGTGCTGTCAATTTCAATAAATGTAGTGGATAATTCAAAAGAAATTGCCACGGTCTCTTCATTGTGAGCCATTTTATTTTGAAATTGCTTGCTGTAAATTGCAGAAAAAAATAATCACTTTCATTTATCGTTTTTAGTAATACATAATATAAAACTAACTTTATCAAGTATTTAGTATAACAGAAGGACTGTAAATAAATAACAGAAAACATTTTTCAAATTATCTTAAAGTGTACAACATAGTTCCCCTTACAAATTAACAACTCACCTTTTTAAAAGTAGGAGAAGTGTTAGTACTGTGTAAATCAAACACCAGAAATTGAGCACCAAAAATTCCTCACAAATATACCTCAGACAGTAGTATCACAAAATGGCTGTGGTTTCCTCTCATTTTAGATATATACATAACCAATTAACTTTCATCACACACAAATACAAAACCAAAGTAACATTTTAATTGGTTCTAAATTTCAACACTTTCAAATGTGTTTTCCCCATGCAATTTTCCATAGGACATTTAGATACGTCTACAGCCTGAATGGCTGAACGGAATTACACCAAACTTGGCAAAATGGTACATCAAACCTAAGAGGTCAGGGAGGATCGACTATGCCCCCTTATGGTCATTTGCCCCTTCGCTTTGGCCTCCTCTTGTCTCTCGATCCTACCGAGAGACAAGATGGCGGCCGCTACGGACTGTTTGGTTCTCCGGCGTCTGTAAACATTCCAAACAGTCCGTAGCGGCCGCCATCTTGTCTCTCGGTAGGATCGAGAGACAAGAGGAGGCCAAAGCGAAGGGGCAAATGACCATAAGGGGGCATAGTAGATCCTCCCTGACCCCCTAGGTTTGATGTGGAGGTTTTAAAAGGGCCCCGCGGGGCAAAAAAAAAAAATAATAATAATAATCGAACGGCTGAATGGATTTGCACGAAACTTGGCAAAATATTAGGGACTGGTAGCCCGATGTGCCTTTGCTAGGTCTCAATATATGTGCTCTAGTGGATTTTGAGAAATTAACGTTCAAAAAAAGATATATATCTGTAACAGCGCTCCGCTTCGCGTACTTTTCGCGTTACGGAGCTTTGCGAAGCTGATTGGTTCTCCGGCGTCTGTAAACATTCCAATCAGCTTCGCAAAGCTCCGTAACGCGAAAAGTACGCGAAGCGGAGCGCTGTTACAGATATATATCTTTTTTTGAACGTTAATTTCTCAAAATCCACTAGAGCACATATATTGAGACCTAGCAAAGGCACATCGGGCTACCAGTCCCTAATATTTTGCCAAGTTTCGTGCAAATCCATTCAGCCGTTCGATTATTATTATTATTTTTTTTTTTTGCCCCGCGGGGCCCTTTTAAAACCTCCACATCAAACCTAGGGGGTCAGGGAGGATCTACTATGCCCCCTTATGGTCATTTGCCCCTTCGCTTTGGCCTCCTCTTGTCTCTCGATCCTACCGAGAGACAAGATGGCGGCCGCTACGGACTGTTTGGAATGTTTACAGACGCCGGAGAACCAATCAGCTTCGCTTCACAAAGCTCCGTAACGCGAAAAGTACGCGAACTGGAGCGCTGCCCGGTCCGCTGTTACAGATATATATCTTTTTTTGAACGTTAATTTCTCAAAATCCACTGCAGCACATATATTGAGACCTAGCAAAGGCACATCGGGCTACCAGTCCCTACAATTTTGCCAAGTTTCGTGCAAATCCATTCAGCCGTTCGGGCTAAAAGTGAGGCCAACCGCCCTATGGAAAACTCAATGTTAAAAACACGTTTTGGGACCCCCCTTTTTTCTCAGCCCCCCCTTGACAAACCCCCCCCCAAATTTTCAGTGGCTGCTCAGAAACAAAATGTTCCATTTTCCTGAAAATTTCAGCCAATTCCATCCACAAACGCCAAAGTTATTAGACATAGAATTTTCAAAAATCCCATAGAGAAAAAATCCTAACTATATATACCTACTGGCGACCGCCAGTAGGTAATATATATATATATATATGCATTATTATTGTCTAAAGTGGGGCTGTGTCTGGTTATAAGGGAGGAGTCTTGTAAGGAACAAATATGCATGCGGTTCATAGGGTTTGGAGACCACCTACTGTGCTGCTGCTTAAAGTAACAGCTGAAGTATTAAAGAAACTTCATGACCTGCAGTATGCCTTGCATCGTTGGCCTAGGAAGTCACACCATGGAAGAAGGGCCAGTGGAATTGTGGGCTTAGGAGAAAGTCAACATGAGAACCGCTGAGCATGCATTTTTACCACACGTGCGGGCCTTTATTTGAAGGTAATCGAGGGGCTGTGCTCCAGCCATCCATGTATGGGAGTTGCACAAGGCACTTTACCTCTGTGTTATATGCAGCGCGTACTGTTGTTGTGGCAGGAAAGCACAGCTCAACAGGTTTCCATCATGCAGGAGACTTTGCCAAGTGAAAAACCTTGTTTTGGCCCTGCAAGGCCAAGCTTCATTTTGAAATGAAGGCAGTAAGAATCAATGTTGAACGTGATGATCCTGAGGCTGTATTATGAATGTGCTCTATGCCAGTGCACAGGCTCACAACAGGCCCATGCCCTTGCTTGGGCTGAACAGCACTGGTTGGGGGACAGAGAGTGATGGTTGCCTTGTCATATTTCCAAGCCATCCTGTGCACAGCTCAAGCACTAGGTCATAGATCTTCTGAATTAACGTATGTGATGCAAGCAGTACATATCCAGGAAAAACAGCACATTGACTCCTTCAGGGCCAGCAACATGGTACCAGACTTTGTTCCTAATATGGCCCCTGACTGTTCAGTTAAAGCGATGTATTTCCTATATTAATGCCTTCAGATCATCATAATGTAAACAGAACCGGAGTGGTTAGTGCAGCACTTTTTGGTTGGACTTGGATTCTAGACATGCTAGACAGCGACAAAGTCACAAGTTCAGTCCAACCATGATGGAGTGTGGACTGAATAGGGAGACGTGGTTAGTCCAGCTGAAAACATTTCCTTCCCTAAGTCCAGCGCACAGAGTTCAAAACTTCAGAAATTCAATGAAGGAACTAAACTGATGAAAGCCCAGGGTCTAGGACGTGGGGAGGCACCTCTTGGGCATCAGGAAGTCATTCCAGCAGAAGATTGCAGGGATCAAGCAGGTCCATTTGTAGGTCCAGTTGCAGCAGGTAAGCTGGGCAGGCAGTTGAAGGGAGGCCTTTGGAGCATGTTCTATCCCTGTAGCTCAGAAAACAAGGCCAGCCAACTGACTATTTGTGTCACTCAGGGTAGCCTGGGATGAAAGGAGCAGGGCCAGTCTTTCGTCTCACAGAGCCGAGCAGTCTTCAACCACCAGGGCAGTCCTCTGAAGAACAGGGCAGGCCTCAAGCAGCTGTGCACTCCCCCTGAGGAACAGGGCAGGCCTCAAGCACCAGGGCAGTCCACTGGGGAGCAAGGCAGTCTTCCATAATGTCCACAGGTCCAGGAGTGTACTGGAAAGTTGGTCTGAGGGTCCAATATTTATACCTGGTGCAAGCCTTTGAAGCGGAAGAAACTTCTAGACTTCCCCCTACATCTGGTTCTGGAATTGCCTTCCAACCCCTGCACAGGCTTCAAGGGATCTGGGAGGACCAAAACTGGTTTCAAGTTAATTCCGAGTGTGCTGAAGGAAGCCCCTTTGAAATTAAAGTGGGTCAGGGAACATCTTTGCTCTCCAGTTCTGGCAGTTTGGCCCATCCTGCCAACACGTAGTCCCCCTTTGTCTCACTGTCTGGGAAGTATATGCAAAGGTCGACTGCCAACTACATCCAGTCATGTGACCCAGGACAGGCTGTAGGCACCAAATGGCTACGACTGCAGTCCTGTCACGCACCACCCATCACGGATTTGACGAACACATTTCAGTGCTGGTGTCCACAACACTGTACTAAAATGCATTAGTCACGCATTATAGCACCCCTAGGACAACACTGCAATAAGGCCCGGTGCTAATGAGGCAGCACCAGCCAGCATGATAAAATGGTCTTGCAGGTATGAATGTGTCACTGCTCTGCTGCCTGTTGAATGCCAGCACTACGTCAGAGCTGAAAAATCATTAACCTTGCTGTGCGATTATGATCATTAAACCATAGGGTGGCCAGGGTTTCACAGATGTGCCCTGTTCAGCCTGCCTCAGTGTCTACTCTGGGCGTACCCGTCAGCATGTGGGTGAACCCTGGGGTGGCGCCTTGCCTGTAGTTTTCGGCAAAGGCACATCTCCACTGGTGGCCAGCAGCACCACACACTTCACAGACTCGCCCCAGGCAGACACACTGACGGGTGGCAGCTTTATTTTTAATTGCAGCACCTGACCCCAACCGATCCCTTTAAAGTGTCGAGGTGCAGGATGTTGGTTTGCAGCCTGCTGGGCCCATGCCATCCTAAGCCTCCAACTAGCCTGGCTACATATTGCCAGAGATTGTTGTCAAAAAGTCAGCTTCTCACCGCTTGCCCTCCGGTCACGTGTTTTCGGGCAAGGAGGCGCTCTATTTATCCATTCATCTGATCACAGGCCTGTTTCGGTAGGCAAAGCGTACCAATGTTTAAGCACGACCGTGACCAGCCCTGTCAACAACTCCAGTGTTGATGCTGCTGCCACACCCCATCCCAGAAGGAAGGCTGGCTGCGCTGTAGAAGCTGGGAGAAGGCCCAGCCCTGCGTGAGGATGTGGCCAGCCAGCACCAACAATGTGGCAGCGAGCGGTGATAGATGTGCAGAGCACTGGCTGGTGGCAGCTAAGTTGAGAGTGGCTGCAGCACTGGCAGTGGTAGGTCTAGCGACCACAGCTTCTGGTGGTGGTGAGGACTGTGATCGTCGTCATCAACTGTTTTAGTAAAGGGGGAGTGTCTCTCGAAGTTCAATGTTCACAGCTGATGTCTCTTGTTAAATGAAGTTCAGGAGTACAATCCCCAAAAGGCTAAAGTATCATTCCATCTTTCAGGGATTGGAAAATTGTGGTCCTTAATTTGGGTAATATCAATGCGTATCAATTGCAATGCTTTGAAATACCAAACTAGAGTAACATTTTTTTTGCTACAAAATTACTTCCGAACTTTCAGATATAGCAAGCCCGCAATGAGATAAGAAAGACAGTTGTTATTTGGTATAGAGTACCAGCTGCATTTTATTTTATACTACTCAAAAATATTAGAGGAAGGTATGGTACGCTAGGACAGGATGCAGTGCAACTTTACAAATCACAAAGTATCTGATGTCAGGTGCGAGGGGTTTATTTAGTCCAGGTATGCACTGTATTTATTAAAAAATATTTCGGTTTTGTACCACACATTTTCTTCATCCACAGCTCGTGATAAGGGGTCACTGAAGGTGTCACACATGAGACGCTGATGTCATCCATAGGTGCCTTGGATGCATAGAAATGTCACTCGTGCGTACTGAAACTTGGCAGCTATGCGGGCAGCCAATTTGATTGGAACCATCTGCGGCAGCGGCAGCCCTTCAGGTGTTAACAGAGGCTACAAAAACTTTGACACCCAGTCATCTGGTAAGTCCCTTGCTGTTTCCAATCATCCGCCTCGGAGGCAGACTGTTACATTTTGTAGTGAACTGGACACGTCTAACCACGGATGCGTGGATTCTCCACACGGTCCACGCGTATCAGATAGAACTTCTAGATTCCCTTTGTCATGTGACCCCTCCTCGTCCTCTCCTTTTTTCCCTTCCAGAACAGAATTTTATAGACTCCGAACTTCAAGATCTTTAGGCCAAGCAGGCTATTGCCGTAGGACCCTTTATTTCTGGAGGGTTTTGCAGCAATGTTTTCCTGGTGCAAAAGAAAGGAGGAGGTCAGAGATTGGTTCAGGGAATTCAACCCGTTTGTGATGTACAGACATTTTAAGATGGAAGTAATCCATCTTTTGAGAGATCTCCTGTTAGAACAGGACTGGATGGTCCGATTGGATCTGAAGGTTGCCTATCTCACGGTCCCAATTTGCCCTTCTCATCAGAAATTCCTTCAATTCCAATGGAAAGGGCAACGGTACCGGTATCGCACACTGCCTTTTGGCCTGTCATCGCCCCGTGGGTATTTAGCACACTGTTAAAACTGGTTGTAACTCGGCTTCAAGAAATGGGAGTGCACATGATTGTCTACCTCAACGACATGCTGCTTCTGGCCCAGGACCGGAACCTTCTCCTTACTCACTTAGAATGGACGATGTCACAGTTACAGGAGTTAGGTTTCGTCATAAATTCCAAAAAATCCAGGATCATACCAAGTCAGCAGGAAGACTTCCTAGAGTTTCAGATTATTCAATATCCGCCCAACTGCTTCTCCCCTTGACCAAGCTCAGATCTATCAAACGAGAGATCAGGAACACCCTGTCCAAACAGATGATCTCACTGCGAGTCTTAGCGAGGATTGTAGGCCTCCTGGCGTCCTCTATCCAAGCCATCTTTCCAGATTCCCTACATTACAGGGCCTTGTAATCTCTCAAGATTTACTACATACAAAAGAGGTTTTCTTACGACCACCTAATTCCCCTGTCTCCAGACGCTCGGGAAGAGCTTCTTTGGTGGTTGGAACACATGGCAGCTTGGAACAGAAGAGCGATTTTTGGCGCCTCTCCGGATGTCATAGTCGAATTCGACGCCAGACGTTGGGGCTGGGGCGCTCGATGTGGAGACTTTGCCACTGGCGGGCGTTGGTCAGCCGATGAGTTAAAGTTGCACATCAACTGCCTGGAACTGCTAGCAGGCTCGTTTGTCATAAAATCAATATCTCCTCTGAAGGGCAATTGTTGTGGAAGAGGTGTGGCGCAGCGGTCAGGGTGCCTGACTCCGGACCACAGGGTTCACGGTTCGATCACCGGCTCCGGGGCAGGTTAGCCCAGCACCATGTGACTCTGGGCCATAGCTTGCTTAATCTTCCCGATGGCCCCCAGTGCCGGGACACCTCCGTCGGAGGTAGCTGCACGCTTTACAAATGCTGGCATTTACATTTTTCCATCCTACTCCGAATGGACAATGTGTCGGCGGTGAGATACATCAATCGCCTAGGTGGGACGAGATCTTGCATGTTGGCCAACATAGTAAAGGAGTTTTGGCACTTTTGTCTGGCCCACAAGATCAATGTCATAGCAGAATACCTGTTGGAGGATGGATGCACAGCAATGTTTTTGGTCAGGATTGGACTTGGTTTGGAAGGTGTTTTATGATTGTTTTGTGGTGCTCAGCAAGGAGGCGTCGAGGGCCAACCGACGTCAGACAAAATGCTTGAGAACGTGAGGCTAGAGGGTCTCTAGTCTCATCCCTTCACTGGCACACACTTGGTTGTCATTCCTTGGGTCAAGAAAACGACTTTCATTCGATATTCATTGTGGTTCGTTATTTATTTCGTGATTAAGTTCATTGTTTTAAAGAATAAGTTCAGATTTCTTCAAAATCATTTTCAACAGTATAAATCAAGCACTGTCTTTTAAACGTGTCCAATGCATTTCGGGCATTAGCGATATGCCCTTCATCAGGGAATTGACACTAGAAACAATAATATAAGCGTACATTAGTATGAGTGTTAAATATATACATAAACATGACATGATATACAATTGTAAGGCATAATGATCATATCGCAATTGTAACTCAAACTGGGGGAATGAAAAGGAAACAAACATTCAACACTGTGTTTGATAGGGATCGTTCCGAGTGTTTGCATGCAAAGGGGAAGGTGAAGGGTCGGCGTGTCACTTACATGCCTGTTGACAAAGGTTGTTGTGAAATCTAAAAAAAGGGAAGGAGGGTAAAATATTGTTAACGGCTGTTGGCTAGAGAGCTCCGTAGGGCTCCGTAGCGCGCTAGGGGTTTGCTGGCGGGATGGAAACTAACCTGTAGGTGATCGGCAGTATGCGTGGGTCCGGTACTTGTCTCCGTGGAACGCCGGCAAAAATGTTTGTTTGCCGCGTTTAGTAAGTTCAAAAGAGGAGTGTCATGTGATTGGTCACATGTGTGAGAACGTAGTAAAAAGACTGTGGATGTCGGCAATTGCGGGGCGGAGGTCTGAGTGGTTTGGTTGTGCGATATACTATAAGGTTCATGGAAGTGGGATAAATAATGGGCTGGCATTATGTTGGAGCATAAAAATAAATATAACAAAAGTGTGGATTGATATTGTGAAAAAGTCTGGTGTGAGATCGGACTCGGGTCTCGGGGGTTGGAAAACACAGTGTTCTATCCTTGTAGCTAAAGGGGGGTGTGGCTAGAAGATGCTAAAAAACGGTGTCAATGTTAATGGTAATGGGAACGTACACAATGGCAACAAGATAGGTGATCAGAGCAATGATATCACAGATAACAAGAAAATTCAATTCTTTCATTGAGACCCATTGGTTTCTGGGTCGATAATTTATGGATCCAATAGTTCTCTCTTCTGAGAAGAAATTTGTTGTTGTCTCTTCCTTCTAGTTTCGACACAGTCTCAAGAACGATGAACTTGATTTGCGAGACATTGTGTTGAAATTCCACAAAGTGTGATGATAAGGCTGACTTTAAATTTTTGAGTCGGATGTTAGACTTGTGTTCCGTAAGGGGCACTTTGATTCGTCGTTCGGTTTTACCGATATACATCTTCCCACAAGGGCACTTAATTCCATATATCAAATTACTGGTATCGCAAGTGGCGTTCACCTTTAGCTTGATAGAGTAGCCATGTCTCGGATGTTGAATGATGTTTCCTCTGATGATGTTATTGCAATTACCGCAATTTAGGCAAGGTTTAGTTCCATTATATGTAGTACTTTCTTTGGGTTTGTGTTGCAAGATTTCTCCTAAGTTTTTAGCCCTAGTGAAGGCAAATATTGGGGGTTGGCTAAATGAATTTCCAAAGTCTGGTTCAATATTGAGGATTGCCCAATGTTTCATTATAATCTGTTTGAATTTCTTGCTAGTTGTAGAGTATTTAGAGACCACTACTGTCCTTTGACTGTTCAGTCTTTGTAGTAGGTGTTAAAAGTTTGGCTCTATCCATATTGACAATCCTGGTTCTGGTTTCTTCTACTAGGGGTTTTGGGTAACCTCTGTTAGTGAACTTATTGGTCATTTCGGTGAGTCTAAGTTTGAGGGTAGTTGTGTCCGAAGTGATCCTTTTAACTCTTGCCATCTGAGAATATGGTAAGTTTCGTATCAGATTAGGTTCATGGAAGCTGGAGTGTAGTAGCATGTTATTCCTATCTGCAGGCTTGACGTAGAGATTGGTGATGAATCCATGTGGGGTTACAGTGATTTTCACATCAAGAAAGTTGACAGAAGTGTCTGAAATATCCCAGGTTAGTTGGATCCGTTGGTCAATGGCGTTGAATTTGTTGAGTTCCATCCTCAGTGTCTCTTCGGTATTGGTCCAAATGATAAAAAAATCATCGATGTATCGGGTTATCATTCTGAGATGTTGAGTCCAGTTTTTATGAGGAACAGCTGAAGATCTTGGTCTAGGTCCGTGTTCAGGAGTCTAGACCAAGATCTTCAGCTGTTCCTCATGGAAATTATGTACTTTACTTTGTACCACAGCTACTTCAGAGTCAAAGACGAATGGTACCAAACAACTCACCGGGATGGCTATGGGCAATTCGGCAGCACCTGTGTATGCCAATATTTTCAGGCAATGGTACGAAACACAACACATCCTCAAAAATAAAAACTGGACTCAACATCTCAGAATGATAACCCGATACATCGATGATTTTTTTATCATTTGGACCGATACCGAAGAGACACTGAGGATGGAACTCAACAAATTCAACGCCATTGACCAACGGATCCAACTAACCTGGGATATTTCAGACACTTCTGTCAACTTTCTTGATGTGAAAATCACTGTAACCCCACATGGATTCATCACCGATCTCTACGTCAAGCCTACAGATAGGAATAACATGCTACTACACTCCAGCTTCCATGAACCTAATCTGATACGAAACTTACCATATTCTCAGATGGCAAGAGTTAAAAGGATCACTTCGGACACAACTACCCTCAAACTTAGACTCACCGAAATGACCAATAAGTTCACTAACAGAGGTTACCCAAAACCCCTAGTAGAAGAAACCAGAACCAGGATTGTCAATATGGATAGAGCCAAACTTTTAACACCTACTACAAAGACTGAACAGTCACGGACAGTAGTGGTCTCTAAATACTCTACAACTAGCAAGAAATTCAAACAGATTATAATGAAACATTGGGCAATCCTCAATATTGAACCAGACTTTGGAAATTCATTTAGCCAACCACCAATATTTGCCTTCACTAGGGCTAAAAACTTAGGAGAAATCTTGCAACACAAACCCAAAGAAAGTACTACATATAATGGAACTAAACCTTGCCTAAATTGCGGTAATTGCAATAACATCATCAGAGGAAACATCATTCAACATCCGAGACATGGCTACTCTATCAAGCTAAAGGTGAACGCCACTTGCGATACCAGTAATTTGATATATGGAATTAAGTGCCCTTGTGGGAAGATGTATATCGGTAAAACCGAACGACGAATCAAAGTGCGCCTTACGGAACACAAGTCTAACATCCGACTCAAAAATTTAAAGTCAGCCTTATCATCACACTTTGTGGAATTTCAACACAATGTCTTGCAAATCAAGTTCATCGTTCTTGAGACTGTGTCGAAACTAGAAGGAAGAGACAACAACAAATTTCTTCTCAGAAGAGAGAACTATTGGATCCATAAATTATCGACCCAGAAACCAATGGGTCTCAATGAAAGAATTGAATTTTCTTGTTATCTGTGATATCATTGCTCTGATCACCTATCTTGTTGCCATTGTGTACGTTCCCATTACCATTAACATTGACACCGTTTTTTAGCATCTTCTAGCCACACCCCCCTTTAGCTACAAGGATAGAACACTGTGTTTTCCAACCCCCGAGTTCGATCTCACACCAGACTTTTTCACAATATCAATCCACACTTTTGTTATATTTATTTTTATGCTCCAACATAATGCCAGCCCATTATTTATCCCACTTCCATGAACCTTATAGTATATCGCACAACCAAACCACTCAGACCTCCGCCCCGCAATTGCCGACATCCACAGTCTTTTTACTACGTTCTCACACACGTGACCAATCACATGACACTCCTCTTTTGAACTTACTAAACGCGGCAAACAAACATTTTTGCCGGCGTTCCACGGAGACAAGTACCGGACCCACGCATACTGCCGATCACCTACAGGTTAGTTTCCATCCCGCCAGCAAACCCCTAGCGCGCTACGGAGCGCTACGGAGCTCTCTAGCCAACAGCCGTTAACAATATTTTACCCTCTTTCCCTTTTTTTAGATTTCACAACAACCTTTGTCAACAGGCATGTAAGTGACACGCCGACCCTTCACCTTCCCCTTTGCATGCAAACACTCGGAACGATCCCTATCAAACACAGTGTTGAATGTTTGTTTCCTTTTCATTCACCCAGTTTGAGTTACAATTGCGATATGATCATTATGCCTTACAATTGTATATCATGTCATGTTTATGTATATATTTAACACTCATACTAATGTACGCTTATATTATTGTTTCTAGTGTCAATTCCCTGATGAAGGGCATATCGCTAATGCCCGAAATGCATTGGACACGTTTAAAAGACAGTGCTTGATTTATACTGTTGAAAATGATTTTGAAGAAATCTGAACTTATTCTTTAAAACAATGAACTTAATCACGAAATAAATAACGAACCACAATGAATATCGAATGAAAGTCGTTTTCTTGACCCAAGGAATGACAACCAAGTGTGTGCCAGTGAAGGGATGAGACTAGCAGAATACCTGCCAGGCAAGCTAAATCAGCTAGCGGATTGGAACTCCAGATTCATGAGAGATTACAGCGACTGGAGGCTTCATCCTTCATTGTTTGTGGAGATCATGGGTATGCGAGGTCCTTGCAAGATAGACCTCTTTGCATCCAGACTCAATGCACATCGCCCACAATTCTTCAGTTGGAGACCGGACCCGATGGCTCTGGGGGTCTCAGAGGAACTACGCCGTTCCTCCCTTTGCTCTGTTCCAGAGAGTGGTGGTTCTGGTCCATCGACAGGTGGCTTCAGTAGTGTTGGTGACACCCCTGTGGAAGACTCAGTCCTGGTTTCTGACACTATTGGAGTTGTCAGTGGATTTGCCCTTTCAGCTCCCTGTATTTCCGATGCTTTTCCAGGACCCAGTGGGAGCTCCCCATCTGCTGGTCTTGCAGACCCCACTGTCCCTCATGGTTTGGAAGCTCCCATGAGATACAAGAGCATTGCAGGCCTTTCACTGGCAGCGGCCAGCTTTATACAACAAGCTTGGGCTCCATCGACCCGCAAATAGTATTCAGCTTCCTGGAAGCGATGGGTGGGTTGGTGCCTTCAATGGCAGGTGGATCCTGTGGGATTGGATGTAAAAGAAGTCTTACATTTTCTGTCAGAATGTGCTGAATCTGGTCTTTCATACAGGTTGGTTAACAATTTCAGATCAGCACTTTCGGCTGGACACAATCTCATTGATGCCTGTGTGGATGCATCCCCTAGTGTATAAATTGCTAAAAGGTATTAGGGTGGCTAACCCACCACGTCCCAGGTATTCGACTTTATGGGACGTTTCTAAAGTTTCGTCCTTATTGGAATCTTGGCCTGATAATAAAGACTTATCATTGAAACCATTATCGGCCAAACTCACAATGTTGTTATGTTTGATCTCATGCCGCAAAGTGTCTGATGTGCATGCTTTGGATTTGGCGGGAAGAATGTTCTCTCCACAGGGTGTCTCTTTCATAATTACGAGACGTACCAAAACCATGTCACGTTTGGTTGAGTATCCTGTTTTTCTACACAATGATAAATTATGTGTTTTGCAATGTTTAAAAGTTTATGAAGAACGCACTCTTTCGCATAGGTATGAACAGTTGGGTCAATTGTTGTTAGCGATACAAAAGCCCTTTACACCAGTCTCAGCAGACACCTTGGCAAGGTGGGTAAGATGGGTTATGTCAGAAGCAGGAATTCATATTTCTGTGTATGGTGCTCATTCCGCTGGAGGCGCCATGGCCTTTAAAGCATACGTTAGGCTCTCGTTTAGAAGACATTTTAAAAGCTGCAGATTGGTCTTCAGATGCAATGTTTAAGGTGTTTTATTACAAACCTAATTTGCATGTTTCATCGGTTGTTATTGATGACCTTTGAACCGGCCTAATCATGAAGCCTCCGGTCCTGACACTGAATACAACATTTTCCAGCTATCGCAACAAGAATTTTAGATTCTATTAAGGACGCGGAGGCGAGGATTATCCCACCCATTGGGACAGTTAATATCAACTGCTATGTTGTATGATTTCTATACCCTTGCTTTGTTAATACCCACCCTGAGACTTCAAACCTTTTGGGTTCCCTTTTTTCAAACTTGTTTCTGTTTTCAGGGACCAATTCTAAACAGAATTAAGTTTCTGCTACTTCTGGAGATGGACCATCTCGTTGTTGGAGGATGGATGTTGCTCCCAGGATTCTTAGATTGTATTCTCCATTCAGAATTGGATCTGCTGTTATTTCTCTCCGTTGAGAGTTGGAACTGTTCTTCGTTTCGGACATTTATAGACTGGTTTGCAAAGAAAGAGGAAGCCAAGATGGTGCCTCTCTATTTTGTTCATTATGAAGTGTTACTATTGGATGTTTGAGGAGGCATGGTTCAAAGCCTCATGGGAAATTATGTTTTTTCCTACTGTAATTTATTTTTATTGGCTGCTGTTGAATCAGTAAAGAAATTGAAAAATCCTAATCCTCGCCTACGTGTCCTTAATATAATCTAAAATTATTGTCGCGATAGCTGGAAATTTTTGTATTCACTACCTATAGGCCCGACCCGACAGCTCATCGCCCACCCCCCTCCAGCAACATCAACAAAGCTTCCGAGGCTGCGCCACGTTATACACCTCGTAGGGGATACCCGCTGAGCAGAACCTACAAAGCATTAGCTGGAAACCTGCTCTCTGCCGGGGTTCAGAGCTCACTGTGTGTTACTGTGTGAGATTGGCTCCTCCCCGGTTGACCGTGTGGTTGAAGTCGATATCGCGTGACACACAGGGGCACCCAGTGAGTTGCAATGTCTGGGATACCAATGCCTTTTGAGTGCTACAGGGGCGCTGCTATTACATAAATAATGTTTTACCATTTCTGTGCTAATTGTTATATGAAATTTCTAGGCACTGAGGATGTTAATGCAATTAAGATTATGGTCCCCCCCAGAGTCCATAATCTGTGGATATGTGTAGGAAGCTGGCTCTCCATACCATAGTAAGGTATAGTGTGCAGAGTCCAGTGGATTCCCTGAGGCTAAAGTAGATAATACTAATGCTCTATTTTGTGGTGGTGTGGGTGAGCATTAGGCTTATCAGAGGGCTGCGTTAAGCATTTATTGTAGACACTCAGGCAAGAAATGATTACACACAATGGGACGGATTCACAGAACTAACTTACGACAAAATCCTAAACTTACTACTTTTGGTATTCACAGAAGGCATTAAGTAGTCTTAAATTAGGATTTTGTCTTAAATTAGGATTTTGTCCTAAATTAGGATTTTTGTCTTAAATTAGGATGTTGTCTTAAGTTAAACTTAAGACAAACTTAAGTTAAACTTAAGTTTAACTTAAGACAAAATCCTAATTTAAGACAAAAAAATCCTAACTGAAGACAAAATCCTAATTTAGGACAAAATCCTAATTTAGGACAAAATCCTAATTTAGGACAAAATCCTAATTTAAGACAAAATCCTAATTTAAGACAAAATACTAATTTAAGACAAAATCCAAATTTAGGACAAAATCCTAATTTAAGACAAAATCCTAATTTAAGAACAAATCCTAATTTAAAACTACTAAGGCCCACATGCATCAAAGCAAAAACTGGTCGCAAACGGCCAGATTCTCAGAATCTGCCCCTTTGCGACCAGTATTTTTGCATTTGGGATGCATCATCCTAAATGCAAAAATCGCAATTTAAGTAATCTCTAAATTGTGATTACTTAAATTGCCATTGCATTTAAGGAATCACAAATTGAGATTCCTTAAATGCAATGCATTAAAGTAAAAAAAACTACCGATTTCACTAACAGGGGGAGCAAATTACCATGAAGTTGAACTTTATGGTAATTTGCAAAAACTTTGAAAAATGCACTTAAGTGCATTTTTCAAAGTTCCATTTTACACACACACATGCTCTTGGAGCATGTGTGTGTGCAAGATGTACTCATATGCAGATTTCAGGGGTGCAACAGGGTGTCCTTTTGACACCCTAGCACCCTTTAATTGCATTCTCAATTTGCGATTCTCTAATTCAGAATCACAAATTGAGAATGTCTTCCCATTCAATGCTATGGGCCAGAGGCCCATAGGAATGAATGGGGAGGTATTCCTTAATTGCGACTCGCAATTTGCGACTCGCAAATTAAGGAATGTTTAGAAATCGCTATTTTTTAAGCGATTTCTACATGCATAGCCTTTTGCTATTCCTTATTAGCGAATCCTTATTTTTCGATAACAAGGAATCGCAAATGGCATTGTTGATGCATGTGCCAGTGAATGCCTTCTGTGAATACTAAAAGTAGTACGTTTAGGAGTTTGTCGTAAGTTAGTTCTGTGAATCGGGCACTCAATGACTAAATCCGAGACCAATTGTTTGTAAAAATATAACTTTTTGTATTTATTACTTAAAATTAAAGATACTTAGTTGCAGTAAAATATGTTTGGAATATCATAATTTGAAAGTATAAAAAGTTAAAACAGTGCATTACTCAAACAGTTCAATGTTAACCTATGGTGGAAAAACAATGTTGTAACTTCACAGTTAAGTACACAACTTACAATTCCAGTCTTAAGGTTTTAGGACCAACACTGGGCAAGGGTCAGGTAAATGTAGAGACTGCAGCTCCATGGCACTGGGGCGGCCGGGTGCAAAGGTCAAATTCGATCAGTGGGGCCCAATGTTATTTAATGGAGACTGGGAGAACGTAAAGAGGTGTCAGTTGCTGGTAGGAAAAATTGGATGTGGGGGTCAATCTCTGGGGGCTAGGACCAGCACGGGGGCTACGAGGCAGCACCAAACACACACCCTCAGAGGCACAGAAGCAGCTGGTTGTAGAGTGCCAACACACCTTCGGGCACCCAATGCAAAGCAATGGAGACTGAAGATTTAGAACAAAGGCTGCAGGCTGGGACCAAGAGGCTGGTCGAAGGGAACCCATGGCTTTGGAGGTAAGTTGGGGTGCCGAATAATGCTGGGACACCATTGGTCGAGCACCCCAAGGCGAGTGCAGGGGTGTCTTTGGACGTCAGGGAAGTCTCACTGCAGCCGGTCACAGTTGGGGGACCCATCATGTTGAAAGCTACAGGCGTTGGCTTGGAGTCCAAGAGAGGTCCCTCCGGGGGTACACGAGCTCAGGACTTCTGGGGAACCTTCTTAGGACCGGTGGACCACTTCAACTCGGGCCGGAGGCGTCGGGTGCAGAGGAGGGTCCGGAGGTCGAGTTCTTCAGATCAGCAGGGCACTGGAGCTCTTACTTGTTGGTCTTTAGGGAAGGCAGGCAGCAAGTTAAGGGTTCTAGAGGTATGGGGACACAGGACGAATCACATTGGAAAAGGTTTCTTCGAGGGCTGCAGACAGGCCGGTAGGACTGGGGCCAAGTCTGTTGTCATCTTGAGCATTCACTGTTGGTACGGCTTTTCGGTCCTCCTTTTTCGTTCTGTCACCAGGGACCTGTGGATCAAGATTTTGGGGTGCCCTTAAATAATCAATTTAGGGGCATTACATGTACTGGCAGTTAGTAGCCAACGGGCTACTTATCTTTAAGGTGACTACATCCTTTGCATGTCCACTCCCCTTGGGGAGAGGGCTTACCCCTAATCCTATTGGCTAAAATCCTCACAAACAATATGAGGATTTTCAAAGGAGGCAGTCACTTCAGCTCAGGACACCTTAGGGATGGTGTTGGCTGAGATGAGACACACCTTTCCTGTTTACTAATTTTCCCGCCGACCTTGCAGCCAAGAGTGGAGCTTGGTCAGGGGGCGGGCTTCTCCACTAGCTGGAGGGGCCTTGGCTAGTATAACAACGGGAAGGAATCCTTTGAGGCTCACTGCCCTTGAATGCTGTTCCTGCTTGGGGGTACGTGTGAAGCCCCTCCACCCAGAGCACGCTTTGTTTCTGACCCACAAGAGCACAAGGCTCAGGGGATAGAAACATGTCTGGAAGTGGCAGGCTGGTGTAGACCAGTCAGCCACACACTAGCGGTGGGTAGGTTTGTAGCGGGCACCTCTGAGGTGTCCTCTGAGTGCATTTATTAATTAATCCAACACTGGCCTCAGAGTTGGGCAAAAGTGAGGGGTAACCATGCCAAAAGGAGCAATTTTCTACAACATTGTGTTACTGCACGGACTGAGAAGTGTTACTGAAGCGCCCAGCTATCTGGCACTTAAGAACTTTCCAATGTCCTAGGTCTGCACGTGAGTAGAGTGCATCTATCTAGGTCTTTACTTGTTTCTGTATTCTGTGACTTGTAGTCATGCATAGCTGCCAAGGTTCAGATTGCTAGGTAGCCTAACAGGAAGGATGTGTGATGTCCCAACATGAACAACACAAGTTACACAGGGATCCAGGCATCTCAGCTGCCTAGGATCACACAGTGTCAGGCAGCTGACTCGCATGCGGATAGGCTGCATTATCCCCAAAGGCTGAGGTGGTGCAGTAATCTCCCATACAACATAGCAGAGACTGTCAGTAACCTGTTAAAATGACCTACAGCGGTTTTGAGAAATAAACTGCAAACTTAGGGTGGCCATAATTTAAACACACACGCTGGTCACAGCCCGTGCCATGGCCGGCGGCCTCGCAGAAATTCTGAGTGAGTCTAACACGTCACGACCCGGACCGGCACCCCACTGATTGCAGGCATCTGCAATTGTGCACTGCCTCTGCCTTACAGTGAGCACATTAACATATAATGGGCCTGTGAAAAAAATGGCAGAAATGCAAACAGGCGACGCATCAGAAGGCAAGGAAACCTGTTTGTTATCATAGTAACACAGCAATATGCAAAATGATTGAATTCTAATGAGCGCAGTCCCCTCAGTGCACACTAGTGACTGATTTAATGCAACGTAGTTTTTTAGGCGCTGCGGACGGTGAGAAATGTGTAAAATAAACTGCCTCCTTTCTTAAGCCATTGAAACAACTGCATTTGCTTTCAGATTTATCTCCCACTTAATTCCGACAAATGAAGTTTTCAACAGATCTGCATACAAACATATGGCAATAGTTTTTCAGGAATATGAATTTTCCGAAGAGATATTTACCAACGCCTTTAAGAGCATCAAAGTGAGGGCTTTTGGATATTGCTAGTATGGCTAATTCAAACCCTATTTTTGAAACTGAAATTTATGCACACATTTGTCAGAATTATTCTCAGTCCTGTGACTCCAGACAAGGGACCAGAACCCCTGCCCCTTTCCAGCTAATCCCCAGAACCCACTCCTCTCTGCTCATTTCCAAACTGAGACCCTCACCTAAGGCCCAATGCCAAGTCTCTGACCCTGTTACCTGCCCTATGTACTGCACTAGCTGTCAGTTTGATAGCTCCTCTAGCTTCCAGAGCGGTTGGACTCTGACCATCTTATCGGCACAGAGGTACCATGTCCCCCTGCACACGCTGAAGCTGTTCTTCATACACCCAACACATTTCGCAGTTTCAGCCTCAGCTGCCGCACTCTTCCCAAACACCAGCTTTGCCTATTTAATTTTCTTGTTGATACTGATCCTGATGTGGTTTTCTTAACTGAAACCTGGCTTCATGATGGATCTTTGCCTGATGTGATTGCTCCACTCCCTGACAACTTTGCGCTATTGGGTATTAATAGACCCCATAAAATAGGTGGTGGCATCGCCATCGTCTTTAAGAAATTCCACAATTGTAGAATCAAGGAGCGCCTACTTTCCAACTGTAAAGCAATGCTCTTCTCCATTCCTTTCTCCCCTAAATTCACCTTTTCTGGTGCCCTTGTTTATCGCCCCCCCAGGGCTTTCTAACTATTGGGATGCAGCTCTGGCTGACTCACTGGCCCCCCCTATTCTTCGGGCGGCTAATTTCTCTGTGCTTGGTGGCCTCAACTTTCATCTTGAGGATTCCAATAATAAACCGGCATTAGCTCTCATAGAAGACTTGAAGACTCTTAACCTCCAGCGTATTCACTTGTCAGCTACTCACTCAGCGGGGCCCCCCTTGGAACCCATCTTTTCCAATCTGCCTATCTTGTCTGCACTTCCTATTCAACTCATCTGGTCTGATCTCTTTGCAGTTCCTTTTATCCTTTACTCTGTCCTGGTCCCTCCTAGTTGACCTACTTTGATGCCACAATCCAGGAATTGGTCCAACCTTGATATGCCGGCGTTAAGTATGCATCTCTTAAGCTCAATTCTTTGCTTTATTTCTCAACCTGACTCATATCAAATTTCTGTGCATCATTGGCTTTCAGAGGCTATTGACTCTACCCTCCCCTTTCATCCAAACCTCAACTCAGAGTACATCCTTCCACTCCCTGGTTTACTGACTCCCTCAAGCAAGATTAAAAATCATTGCAAAGTTTTAGAAAGACAATGGAGGATGCACTACGCGCCAGAAGCTAAGTTAGTTTACCTGGCAGCACTGAAAATATACCATGTTCTGTGTAGATCAGCCTGCGCTACTTTATTTACGGAAAGGATTACGAATTCCCAACACTGTCAAAAATCCCTATTTAAGGTAAATGTAAATTGATACTTGTATAGCGCACTACTCACCCGCAAGGGTCTCAAGGCGCTTGTACGAATACCGCTTTGGAACCCATCCTGGCTTTCCCTGTGAGGTGTCCACTCCTGGACACCCCCAAGGTGGAGGCCAGACATCCTTAGCGTTGTGGGGGCCGTTGTGGAGATTAAGCAAGCTATTGCCCAGAGTTGCAGAGTGGGACTCCATGATTGGAATAGGCACCGAGGCGAGAATTATCAGGTCCGTGGAATTTTGAGCCCAAGACCCGGTAGGTAGGTAGTGAAACAACTTTCGGCAGCTAGTACTTTTCTGCCTTCTCCTACACTCTTGTTGCATCAGTACAACGAGCTAGCGTAATTTATTCTTTTTTTTTTTTTTTGGTTAAAAACTTTTATTGAGCAACAAAATCATGTGTACAGAGATGGGCCTACAACCACACGGGCTGGCCGCTAAGATCGGAGCATAACACGGTATAAAACAGTGGTCGCCACTCTGGCGGTCAGGCACAATCCGGATACAAAATGTCGCCCACAATATGGAACAGGATAAGACATTTTTCTTATTTTAAAGCACATCAAAAACAACAAACAACAAAAACAAGGCGAAGGAGTAATACACAGCGAGTCAGCCCTGGAAGGGGGGGGAAACGTCACTAAGCAGGAATACAAAGTCACAATCAGTAGGCTAAGTCAAGGCGGGGGGACAGCGGGGAGGGCAATCAAACCAAAGGACAGTATACAAAAGTTCAGGAACGCCAATCTAGGGTGACAAGGGAATATCAGGGGCCTCCACCAGGGGAGGAGCACAAATACATCAAACCAAAGGACAGTATACAAAAGTTCAGGAACGCCAACCTAGGGTGACAAGGGAACATCAGGGGCCTCCACCAGGGGAGGAGCACAAATATCCCCGCGATAGGCATTCCACTGACACCAGATCTTCGTCCATGCCCTAGGTCTGCCCCTGGCTGTGTAGACAGTCTTTTCGCGGAACATAGACCAGTCCATGTTTTCTTCCCACACGGAGACAGTGGGGGGCCTGTGCGAGCCCCAAAGTTGCGCTATGTCCCGTTTCGCCACCATATACCCCAGGGTCGCCCACCTGGTTTGGGCCACCGAACAATCGGTAGGTTCCCAAACATTCAACAAACATCTCCTTGCCTCCGGCACCAGGGCAATTCCAGTCACAGCAGCCATCACTGCAAGTACCCCCGTCCAATAGGCAGCCACCCTCGGACACTCCCAAAGAATGTGAAGAAACGTGGCACTCATCCCACACCCACGCTTGCAGAGGCCATCCGGGGAAAAACCCATCACAACCAAACGAGGACCAGTAACATACACCCGGTGGAGGATCTTGAGCTGAACAAGACGGAGACGGGCCGGAATGGCGACCTCTTTCGGAGAAGATAGCGCCAATTGCCAATCCTCGTCATCCAATTCCAGCCCGTCGCCGACCCATGCCTCCCGAAGTCGAACGAGCAAGTCCGTGCGATTGTGAATAAGCTTCTTATAAATCAAGGAGATAGTGCTATCAGGGATATGACCGTCCAGGATACGATCTTCGAGGGGGGAGGACTCGGGGACAGCGGTACCGGAAGGCAGAACAGAAGTGAGGGCATGACGGACCTGTAAATATCTAAAAAAATTCCCTATCACTCAGGTCATAATCATTCCGAAGGGCCTCGAAGGACTTCACCATTCCATTCGCACACACGTCACCCACTCTACAGATCCCAATCATGTCCCAGCGGTCAAAACCCCTTCGTTGTCCACAGACATCCCAAAAGCTCAGACGCGAAAAGCGGAGTCGCCAGCGTCAATCGGTCATCCCACCCTAAGCATACATTCGCAGCGCGCCACATACGAACCGCGATCCTAGTCGGTCCCGTAAGGTGGACCCCAGACGACCTAGAGTAAAGCGCTCTATTAAAGTCACCACCCGGTAGCTGGAGTCTGTCCACTTCAAAGGCCGGATCCGGACCCGGGGAATACATCGAATGGTTAATGGCAGACAGTTGCGTAGCCCAATAATATCTCCTGATATCAGGAAGTGCTATGCCCCCGTCATACCAAGGGATGGTGAGCTTCGCAAGTGCAAGACGTGGGCACCCGTCCCAAATCAGTTGCCTTTGTAGACTCTCGACCTCTCGGAAATAAGTAGCGGGGATATCGTCTCTGGAGCGCGTAAAGGAATCGCGGCAAGGACATCATCTTGAAAAGGGCGGCCCTGCCCAGCGGCGACAAGGGTAATTTACGCCAGCGAGCCACGTCCAGCCTCAATCTATGAAGCGGGGGAAGGAGATTACGTTCAAATCTGAGCGACGAATCCAATGTAATAAAAACCCCCAAGTATTTGAAACCGGACTGAACAACCTGGATGGGAAATCTATTCGGCAACGGGGGCAGATCACCCGAAATAGCATAGACGCAGGATTTAGCCCAGTTTATAATCAAACCAGAATTCTTACCAAACGAGGCGAGAACGTCAAACAGGACATTCAAAGATTTACGCGGGGAAGTAAGATAAAGAAGAATGTCGTCCGCATAAAGCGAAACACGGTCCTCAAAATCTGGGGACCAACGTATACCCTTGAGAGAAGGTTCCCAGCGAATCCACGCAGCTAGCGGCTCTAACGCGAGAGCAAAAAGTAGTGGAGACAAGGGGCACCCCTGTCTGGTCCCCCTACCAAGGGGAAAGGGAGCCGACACTCGACCGTTAACCACGACCTGTGCCAGGGGGTCGGTATACAGCAGCTTCACCCACCCGATGAACCCCGGGCCAAAACCAAACTTCTCAAGAGCCGCCCAAAGGTAGGGCCACTCTATCGTGTCGAAGGCCATCGAGGCATCCAACGAAGCCAAAATGGCCGGCTCCGTCAGAAGCCCCGCCCTCGCGATGGCTCCATGAAGGCGACGCAGATTAAGAGCTGTGTTACGGTGCGGGATAAATCCGGATTGGTCCGGATGAATCAAGTCACTAATGACCGTTAGGAGGCGAGTAGCCAGGACCTTGGCAAGAACCTTAGGCTCGACATTCAACAGGGAGATGGGTCTATATGACGAACAAAGATCCCGGGGCTTACCATCTTTAGGAATTACCACAATTGTGGCCAGACGCTGGTCATAAGGGAGAGCACCCCGCTCACGGGACTCCGAAAACATTGTTCGAAGATAGGGCGCAATCGCGTAATTTATTCTTAATAAAGTAGAGTCTATTTATCACCAGCTTGAGTTAGATTCTTCCCATGAAGGCAATTGTAACTTCTGTGCTAGTGCTCATGCGGACCAGGCTAAAATACTACCTCAGGATTCCTCTTCTGATATGACTCAACAAATCAGGGCCTGGCTCCCTCTAGACCTGGTCACTGTTCAATCTTTGCTGGGAACTAGGAAGTCCGGCTCTCCACTTGACCCTCTCCCACCATCTTAGCTCATACTTCTGGACAAGTCAGTTCTTAGCATAATTCTTAATCTTCTCAACATCTCTTTAAGCTCTGGTCTAGTTCCTCAGAACTGGAAACACGCTCTGGTGCTCCCCCTATTGACAAATACCCATCTTAACCCTCTCTGTTAGTCTAGTCATCGTCCTATTTCCCTCCTTTCTGTTTTCTCTAAAGTCCTGGAAAGGTACATTAACTCCCAATTGTCCTCACATGTTGCTACTCACAATCTATTTCATCCATCACAATCTGGCTTTGGATCTGGCTACAGCACCGAATCAGCTTTGCTTGGGGTCACTGAATATCTCAGGCAGCAGCTTGATTGTGGTGGCACGGCTGCTCTCATTTTACTGGATCTGAGCGCGGCATTTGATACAGTCTCACATTCCATCGTGGCTGACCGTCTTGAAGCCTCAGGCATTGTGTGTGTGGCTTTGAGGAGGCCAGTCTCTTTTTTAAAAGATTGCTCATTCCACGTCTTCTCACATACCACTAAATCAAATTCTGTAGCTCTAACTTCAGAAGTACAGCAGGGTTCAAGTTTACACCCTCTTATTTTCAATCTTTATGCTCGACCTATGGCGGACATTTCAGAGAAATGGTGACTGACTATTTCCTCTTACACAGATGATACTTAAATCATCTTCTCTCCTTTGGCCACTCAGCATCAAGATTCTTCCTTGCTCCAGCTTGGACTGAGCAATATCTCTCTGTGGATGTGCAGAAACGCCTTGAAGCTGAACGGTTCTAAAACAGAGGTCCTCATTCTGAGTAACAACCCTAAACTTTGGGGAACCATCCATTGGCCTGACACTCTGGGTCGCCTACCTTCTCCTGTCCCTAATGTTAAGAACACGGGTTTTACCATTGAGCATGACCTCTCCCTCAGAGCCCAGGCGTCTGGGGTCTCCGCGACCTGGTTTGCTGTTCTCAAGTGGTTAAAAGAAATCCTTTGGTTAATTCCACCTGCTGCCAGAGAACTGTAATGCAGGCGCTGGTGAGTTTCAGACTTGACTATGGCAATGTTTTGTACCTGGGCGTTGATAAAGCCTTTATCCATCGCCTACAGCTCATTCAAAATGCTGCAGCCACCTTCTTTTCTGGCTGCCTCGACACACCTCAGTATCACCGTTGCTCCATCATCTCCATTGGCTCAAGGTGAACAAATACGTTGAGTTTAAGGCCCTTTGCTATATGTTCCGGGACAAACATTTTAGGACGCCCCCTACATACAAAGTCTGGTTAAACCCTATGTGCCCACTTGACAGCTGAGATCAGCGAGCCTTTCCCCATTTTCCATTCCCAGAGTCCGTCTCTCTCGTATGAGAGGCCGCTCGTTTGCCTATCTTGGCCCCAAACTGTGGAACTCTCTTCCGTTACAACTTAGGTTGTGTCATTCGCTTTTAGTCTTCCGTAAGAATTTAAAGACTTTCCTTTACAACTCAGTGTAGCTTTTCTGTGCTCCTTCTGCATTGTGTGGCTTGTGTATTGTCCTGCCTAGTACCTTGAAACACTGTTGGGTAGCTGTGCATTTTATAAATCTATAAATAAATTTAAAAAAAAATAAAGTTGAGCCACACAGCGGCCGGCTGTGTGAGCAGTCAGAACTGCCTGCATGCCATGATCATGGTTTTTCTCAA
Organism: Lissotriton helveticus; assembly: GCF_964261635.1. Lineage (NCBI taxonomy): Eukaryota > Metazoa > Chordata > Amphibia > Caudata > Salamandridae > Lissotriton > Lissotriton helveticus. The sequence goes on along the minus strand of NC_136061.1, from coordinate 50,428,034 downwards.
AGTAGACCAGCACATCAGCCTCCTGCCTCCCACTTTGTCAGCAGGATGTGATGTCTGGTCCCCGCGGCACTAAGTTAGTGTTGTATCAAACAAACTGACTGGGCTGTCATCTCTCGGTAGTAGCCATTGGACACCCCCTCGATGTGGCGTCATCACAATCTCCAAGATCTCAATTAATGATGATACATTGTGGCATTAAGCAGCAGAGCAAGCCTCAAGCTTGCGGGAGCAGCACATTCACGGCACGCTGCCCGCTGCCCACTGTCTCAACAGTTGAATTTGGCAGCTGAGCGCTAATAAAACGGCTTGTTTTACAGCTGAGGCACTTTGCATTATGAATGACAATGTATTTCAGTGCGGTGATGGGGAGCACCTCACTGAAATGCGTTAGTCTAATGCCTGATACGTGGTACATATATATAATTAACAACAAGGGGTGGTGATGGACAGAGTCTCTGAAATTAAGCAGAAAACTCTCACCCAGTCAAGAGATCAGGGCTTGATCCAACACCGTTTTTTAGCTCACTGCATCATCCCAGTTTCAGAACCTGGCTGTATGCAAATTAGTCTGTTCCTGTCCCAGTGCATGATGGGAACAGGGCAAACCAAACTACAAAGCCAATTCTTACACTGGAAAGGAAACAAGCTACCGGGGACCGGTTTCTGGCATTTCAGCCTCTTCGGCCCGGCTTGCTTGAATCCTGATGGTGCAGTGAGCAAGGGACTCATGTCTGAGCATACCCTTCCACGCTTAGGGTGGACAAAATAATTAACAACAAGGGGTGGTGATGGACAGAGTCTCTGAAATTAAGCAGAAAACTCTCACCCAGTCAAGAGATCAGGGCTAGATCCAACACCGTTTTTTAGCTCACTGCATCATCCCAGTTTCAGAACCTGGCTGTATGCAAATTAGTCTGTTCCTGTCCCAGTGCATGATGGGAACAGGGCAAACCAAACTACAAAGCCAATTCTTACACTGGAAAGGAAACAAGCTACCGGGGACCGGTTTCTGGCATTTCAGCCTCTTCGGCCCGGCTTGCTTGAATCCTGATGGTGCAGTGAGCAAGGGACTCATGTCTGAGCATACCCTTCCACGCTTAGGGTGGACAAAATAATTAACAACAAGGGGTGGTGATGGACAGAGTCTCTGAAATTAAGCAGAAAACTCTCACCCAGTCAAGAGATCAGGGCTAGATCCAACACCGTTTTTTAGCTCACTGCATCATCCCAGTTTCAGAACCTGGCTGTATGCAAATTAGTCTGTTCCTGTCCCAGTGCATGATGGGAACAGGGCAAACCAAACTACAAAGCCAATTCTTACACTGGAAAGGAAACAAGCTACCGGGGACCGGTTTCTGGCATTTCAGCCTCTTCGGCCCGGCTTGCTTGAATCCTGATGGTGCAGTGAGCAAGGGACTCATGTCTGAGCATACCCTTCCACGCTTAGGGTACATGGCAGGACTGAGTCATGATTTTGTAACAGGAAATTCAGGACTGCGCTTCACAAAATGCCAAGCAAAAATGGATTGAATGATGAACTCATGAATTATTTTAAAGTGTACCCACTAACATTTTACTCCCTGGACCAGGTGTGATCAGAGATGTTATGGTGCACCATCCGTTTTCCCACTGCATTGTAGGCAGATATCTTTACACCCACAAAGAGAGGAGGGGTAGTGTGCATATGCGTGGGCAACTTTCCTTCAAGACTGCAAAAAGCAAGCATGAATTAATGCTTAAAATGTTTTTGCGAACACAAGATGATGGACGGAGTGCTGCAACTTTTTAGACACTCACTGCCAGTAAAAGATCTGGCTTGAATCCATCATCATTCTTTAGCTCACTTCGCCACCTCAGTTCAGACCCAGCTATATGCAAATCAGTCTTGACCCTGTGCCTCATGGGAACAGTCCAGCCCGAACTGCCAAGACAGGTCTTCCCTGAACCAAAAACTACCTTCCTGGGACCGGTTTCTGGGTAACACTCTTCAGCAGCCAGGCTAGCTTGAATCCAGTGGCAAAGTGAGCAACAGACTCACGTCCGGCATACCCTGTTATCTTAGGACGAACAAAGCAAACACCAGGAGATGATGGACGGAGCACTGAAACTTTTCAGACACTCATCCCCAGCCACTGATCTAGGTTGAATCCATCATCATTATTTAGCTCACTTTGCCACCTGGGTTCAGACCCAGCTATATGCAAATCAGTCTTGACCATCCACAGCTAATGCCCGCGATGCAGAGAACAAAAAGAAAAAAGTACATTGTAGTCAGCAAGTGTTTAGTTATTCTCTATGCCGCATGTGAAGTGCCAGTGGAGCCCAGGAATTTTAGAGGCCCACTGGACTACAATTATGCCAGCAAACGAGCGGAGGGCATTTAGACTGCTTACCCAGGGCCCATGGCACTATTTCTTAGTCACAGTAGGTCAGCATGATGTGTAATAACACTCATATGTTTTCCTTTGATGGCCCCTCTTTGGCACAACTGACAGACTTGCCAAGCATCATATTAATGAAATCATCGACATAGGCCCTGATTGAGATGCAGTTCGGACTGCAACCAATGGCTGGTTGGTTGCAGTCCCAACCATATCAACTGCTGCAGTCCGTCCGACGCATTAGGTTGCCTGCGGTTGGAGGCAGCAGTCGGAGGAACTGACCGACACCTTCCAACAGGCTCATGGAGCCCATTGGTCGGACGGAAACTCCTCATAATCCCTTAAGGTCTGCGTTTCCGCCATCATGATTATGAAGTTGATTTCAGACAGCCTTTCCATGTCAGCCCTTATGACATGGAAATGCTGTCCGAAAACAACATTGGGGGCTCCTAGCAGGCCCCCTTACCCTCTGGCCCTCCGCATCTGGGCCTGTAAATCCCTACAACGTACAGCAGGCACCATGAGGTACCTGCCACATGGTGCAGGGATTTTCACTAAATACCATTTCTCAATGGTAACTTGTGCTGCGGCCAGTTTCCGCCCACCGCACAAACTCCCTTCTAATGCTGTGGGCGGTTTCCACCCACCGCACAAGCTTCCATAGAGTTTCCGACCTATGGTCGGGGGGTTCCTCCACCAAAACAGTGTCGGTTGGAGCCAACTTTGACCAACATCATAATCAGGGCCATAATGTCTATCCTTAAGGGAAAACAGATAAACGGGGCTGGAAATCTCAACATTTCATTAGCTTTCTTTTTGAGTAGCTTGCAAAGTGTCACTCAAAGTGTCACACATAAGGCAGGTCACTGTCCCACAAAGGTACACTGAAAAACATAGGAATTTTGCACATGCACCCTATGCACTGCCTGGTTGTCCCATAGCCAGGCCAACCCCAAATTGCACTTAACTACCTGGGGGCCATCACCAAGCTAGGGTGCAATGAGTACATGCAGAGACACCACTGGTCACTGTATCTGCAGATTGCTCACCACTGGCATGTGTTTAGAGGGTCGCCCGTAAACCCTAGGATTGCCCTTTACCTAATCAAATGGTGCCCAGGGCAGTGCACACCAACTCTATGCATCCTCCTCGGCAGTGCAGACTTGGCATGTTCCCTAAGGAGATTTGGGGGCCGGTATATCGGCCAAAGCATTCTCATTTTTACTGCACTCCATTAAAATGAGGGTTTTTTCATACTGTGCTGTTGCAAGTGATACTGCAGGAGGTGCTAAGCACCCATCAGCGTCCCTTCAGTAACACAGAAGTAACTTGGGAACATTAAACGCAGACACTAACATTTAAAATAACACCTAATATCTCAACTCCGCCTTGAAAATCTATGCTGTAGGCAGTCGCCCGAAGTATGCTGTGTGGATGCATTTTCCCCTCCTCTTGGCACTGGAGTATGTGAACGGATACAATGTGTCCCCATTGGGCGGTCAACAATAGAGAACAACTGGTGGGCGATGCACATCCATCCCATTGGGCATCATGCAGTGACAATCCTCACCATACCTTATACTTCCTGGTCACTGGAGCTGCTTGACTCGATGTTACTGTCCCAGCTGATCCCGACATGCTCTAAACCAGAAAAGAGAGTGGGTTGGTGGTGGGAGAGAAAACAGGAACTTGTTAAATACCATTAACTGTATGTCATAGTTGGCATTCACATTTAAACATATATAGAGTACGACTCTTCCAATTTAATCACTGGTGACTGTAAGGGACAAAACCATTTAGAAGTAACATAGCCCGCGATTCATTAAATCACAGGGTCCACCACCGCTAAATGGGATCACAGACATGGTGGTCTGATGGCCCCAGCAGGCCACCATCCTAGTGATAATATCTAATTGGAGTTGTCACGATTTGCAACCTACTACATGAATATATTGATACGGAGGGCGAATTGTGACCTACTCCAAATGATGATTTTACACACCAACCTATTAGTAAAAAGGTTGGTTCGCAAAATCTGAATTGATTTGCAAAACAAAATTGGTGCACAATTTACAACCAAGTTTTGTGACTCATTTTTTAGTGCATCTGACCCTAGTTAACACCAAAGCTAGTTCATAAAAAGGAGACACATTTAGGGCACAAAAGCTGTAGCAGCTATTATGAACAACACCTAAACTACTTAGTGTGAATTTGCAACACTTGTGACCATGTAGTACCAGACTCTTAAGATCACTAGTCCTTCCCTCTACCCTTGTAGCATCCTGGCTCATTTATTCTTTTCTCTCATACACTATCTCAAGTGCATGCCTTTCAGTGCTATTTGCTGTCAGTCACTGTTAACAAAAGGAAAATCTGATCTAAAGTTAGAGGGCAAGCTCTACAGGGAAGGAGCAATACATATATACCTCACTAGGTCGAAGGCCAAGTTATTTGTAAACGGTTCCAGAATCCAGATAGGACATTACAAAGCCGTGGTCCACATGGTTTGCTCTCTATATATTATATTATATTTTTATTTTGATTTAGTTGCATGAATTATGTGCTTCCTGTCAAATCTCAAAACATTTTTGAAAGGGGTTAGTATAAATACTGGAGTATACATACTGATTTTCAACTATGAAATGAAAAAGTAGTTTCATTATTTTCATCAAAATATTTGTTTTAGGCACAACAAGATTTGCTGTAATAAGAGCATTTAGCCTGTAGAAATAAAACATCTTTGAAGCAGCTGTATTCAGGATTCAGCTAACAATGGATCCTTATTACAATTATCCTGTTCGACATCACATTACAAGACCCAGTCAGTCCGACTTGCACCTTTCATGTCGGAGACCCGCAAATTCCATTGAGGAGTCTCACAAGGCTCCTCACTGAGCCCAACTCTTTTCAACGCTTACATGATCTCACTGGCCAGCTTCATCCACCCTCATATCAATGTGCTGTCCTACGCCGATGACACGCAACTCATCCTCTCTCTCAGTGACAAGATGACCAGCACCTGGAACAAGTTCATGACATGCATGACCATAATCGCCAAATGGATGAAATACAACTGTCTGAAGCGGAACACCAACAGGATATAAGTTGTGAACTTAGGGAAAAGCCCCTTACCACGGGACCCCACCTGGTGGCTGACAGAACTAGGACCCACACCCACCACCCAGTCTAAACACTGCACGGTTGTCAACTCAACATGTTATAGCAAAGTAGAATCTGCTTGTATATTTACCCCCACTCTTTGCCTAGTGTTATGCTGTTTCTAACTCGTCTGACTGGGATCCTGCTAATCAGGACCCCAGTCTCTGTGCTTTCTCCCATTAATTGGTTATGGTAAGTACTTAGGTACATCCCAGATTGGCTACTGGTATACCCATATAAGTCCCTAGTGTATGGTACTGAGGTACCATGGGCATAGGCACACCAGGGGTCCCTCATGGACTGAAGCCGGTATTATGCCACCCATGGGAGACCACTCAAACCGTTACTATGGACGTACCATTGCAGTCTGTGTAAGCTGGTTCTAGCACCACTTACGACAGGTATAAGTATACTTATATCTGACGTCACTGCACTTAAAACCTATAAGTCACCCCTAAGGCAGGCCTTTCAATCCTGAAGGCTGGGTGCTCGGTTCTAAGTGCAAGCGTGCCCCTGCATGAGCAGGACACCGCTACATCCTCCAGAGTCCATTCTCCGGGGTTGTAAGTGAATCAGCCATTACAATACATAGAGTGGCCATGCGTCATTATGCGATGACCATCTCTAAACTGAATGAAATGAACCCTGCCGTGTTTGGTATCAAACATGTTGGAATCATACCCCCACACCAGTGTGGGAGGTATAATTCCATGCACTGTAAAGCTTCTCCGGGAGGCCCTCAGTGCTCTCGGTACCAGTCTTTTAGACCCAGACAGCAAACTATGGCTGCTGCTGACCCGAGGCAGGATTCTGCCCTCCTGCTGCTGAGCCAAGCTTGAGCAGAGGAAGGCAAGACAATAGGTATCCTGTCACAGGGAGGTGTCACCAACCCCAGACAGGACTTAGTGTATTGGGACAGGGTGGGGGCGCTTGCCAGTGCCACTCAGTCTGCTTGAAGGGCACATATGGTGCTCTCCTTGCATACTGCAGTTTAAACCAGCCCAGAGAGCTGCTGGCTCCCGCTCTGGTGCAAAACTGGACAAAGGACATGGGAGTATCCTCCCTACTGTCTATCCCCTTCTCTGGGTGGGACCTCTAAATCGTCCCAACCCTTTCCTTTGGGTACTTAAGGGCGTACCTGTGGGTGGGTCCCTATATTTGTCATGGGACAAGATTCATATCAATACACCACTTCATCTTTGACCGTCTGGGCACCCTGGACTTTGCTGGACTTTGCTCTGGGCACCGAGACTGCAATTGGGCAGACTCCTGCTGCTACTGCTCTTGTTCTCCTGCAAATCTGCTGCAACATCTGCGCTCCATAAAGGATCCTTTCAAGGCCTGTGGACATCCAAGACACCTGAAGGAATCTCCCTTGACGTGAAGGAGTCACTTCCCTGCATCGGCCGGAACAGCAACCCAGCTGACCGGTCTGCTGATCCTGGGCTACCACGGACTCCGAATGGCTCAGCAACATGGGTGGCAGTTCTCTAACTCCCTCAAGACCTGTACTGTCTTCTCACCATGTTTGAAGCCAGTATCCCTCGTCGAAACCGCAGGCATCAAATCCCTGTGTACCGCGTTGACTTGTCGTTTCAAAAGCTTGTTGGCTCTCTTCCTCAAGGATATTCAGGCTCCAAATAGCCCCCATCTCAAGCATCTCCTGTGACCAAGATCTTCATCCTCACTGCATCTCTTGCATCGTGAGCCTGCAACTTTGGTGAGCTGATCAAGGTCCTCTTATGACTCCTGTGCCTCTGACCTGTGGGTCCTCTCGAGGGTCTTCTTTTACTTCAGTAGGCCCACTGATTGCTCAAGCCTGCTTTGACTCCCCTGCTTGTTGTGAGTCACCTGGACCTTTCCGGTCCCGACACTGCAACTATTTTGCTTGCCACATTGTTTGCAGTTGCTAAGGCTTGTTGGTGCTCCCTGCGGACACTGACCCCTCAACTCTCGACATACAACGTGGGACAGCTCATGAACGGCTCCTGGTCTTCCACAGCTGCAGCTCCAAGGTCACTGTCAACTCTCTAGCAACACCCGACATAGGTGGGCATCATCTTCCAGCCTCCTGGTCACTTCTCAGTGGCATAGACTCTGTCCCCTCTGCTTGCATCTTGAATCCACCTTTGAGTTCCACCGGACACTTTCACCTTCTTCCCCAGCGGCATCTTCCTGAGGTTCTCCATTGAGTATTACGGCGATTTATGATGCCCGTTCGCACCTATGCACCCGGCTTCCCTGGTGTAGGTACCCTGGTTCCTAGGGTATCCACAGGTGGGGTAGCTCTCCCACCTTCTGTCTTCCACTGGGTTTCTTCAGGGTCCACTGGGAAGGGTCCTTTTTCTTTAAAATTGCAATAGCGGCTTACCCATTGACTTGAATTGAGCATGCGGTCATGTTCCCACTCTGCACACAGCCTCCATGGGGTCCCTGGTTACTTACCTTGGGTGGTTCCTTGGGTCCCCAGAAGTTCCTCGTCTTCTGGGTATAGTCTTGACTTGAGTCGTGGTTCACATCCACTATTTTAGTATATGATATGGTCTTCCCAGTGACCACTGTATATATTGTGTTACTTTCCAGTTTTATTTGCAAAGTATCGTGTGCATTGTGTATATCTCCGGGTAGGAGATATTTGTATGTGTTAGTGAGTGTCTTATAATAAATACATATTTTTATAAAGACACTGTGTGGCTCTTTTTCACTTAATCTATACCAATAAGATTACTTGCTGGTAAAACAAGCTGCTTTACACTCCCTCCGGACTAAGCCTGAAGGCTGCTCTCCACAGATACAACTTAGAGAGCTTTCTTGGTTTGTCTAAACCACTAAAATCACCATAAGGGTTGTCTGGAGTAGTACGGGGTGCTCACTTACGCACGTGAGCACCCAATACTAAGCCAGCCTCCTACACATGTCCATCTAAGTCAACACTGTCACTGCCTCAATCTAATGGAAGGTTTTCAGATGGCTACTGAAAACCGCCATACATGCCGTTATCACCAGCAAACTGGACTACAGAAACATCCTCTATAGTGGGATCAACAAGCAACTCATCACAAAGCTGCAAACCACTCTTGATGTGCCGACGACACGCAGATTATTGTCCCGATAGAGAAGGACTCAGGTGGGACGAGGGACAGGTTCAAGTTATGCATGACAAAAATTGCAGCATGGATGAAATAAAATTTTCTACAATTGAACTCAAATAAAACTGAGATCATACTGTTCGGTAAAGCCGAACAGATATGGACTAATGAGTGGTGGCCAGAGGAACTGGGAGAAGCTCCGACACCAAAAAACTGGGTAAAAATCTTGGTGTGCTAATTGATTCCAAATTATCCATGGACGAGCATGTGAAACTCTTAGCTGGTAAATGTTTTGGATTAATTTGCATGCCAAAGAAGATTTTCCCATGGATCCCTCTCTCTTCCAGGAAAGTTCTGTTACAGGCACTCCTAGTCAGTAGGCTTGACTATGGAAATGCCCTGCTGGTAGGGATGAGGGAAGATTTATTTTCCAAACTACAAGTCGTGCAAAACATGGCGGCCCGCCTTGCTCTTAATCAACCCCCACGCACTCCTTCCTTCCCCCTATTGAATGAGCTGCATTGGTTACCCATGAGGAAAAGAGCTGTTTTTAAACTCCTCTGTCTGGCTTTTAAAGCTCTGATTGGTCTAGGACCTGAATATCTAAGGAGGAAACTATCATGGTATTGTGGTAAATAAATAAATAATACCCTATTTTTGACTAGACATATATCATAACAGATAGCTCAATAAATAAGAGTCAAGATTCGAGGTAGTAGGAGTTTTGCAGGTTTATTACAGCATAAGGACAGGAACAGGACAACCTGCATAGGAATAGGATGACAGGGCCCAGCAGCTGCTGGGGCTGGGTCTGGGATGAGCGCGCTGACTTTTAATAACAATACATGAGCATATATACATAACGCAAACACATAGCATTACATTGCAGTAGGCGTAGCAGTGGGTGGAGCAGAAGGCGTGACGCGTAGCAGTCGCGAAAGATAAGAGTAAAAAGAAGGTGTAACTCAGACATGTGATGCAAACGTAACAGAATATGTCATGAATGGGCGGAAACATAGGAGGGGGCTACCTAAGGAGCCGGGGCCTCTAACCTGGTGGTGCGCGCAAACTGGCAATGACGTGTTACGAGGAGAAGCTGGGGGCTATGAACTCTGTGCTAGGAGCAGAGACTAAAGTCTGGAGGGTCGGAGCGACATGTACCTAAACCCTATTTAGTATCTGATGTTTAGGGAACATGTTGATATAAACTAGAAGTCATGAGGGGAAAAGCTAACTGACTCTAAGACTGGAGCATGCATTTATTCTACATATAGTGCGTGATGAAGAATATTAAATGACCATTAAATACAGTATTTCTCTTAACATGGAGCCGCATAGGCTAGACAATGACGGAAACTATTGATGTAGTTCAATAGCTTAGGAATGCAGAGAAGGAGGACTAAACTGATAGCTGGAATCATAACATAGTCTTGGCAGACTCAGAGGCAGAGCCAAGCTGCACCGGGCACTGCGAGGCAGGAAGTAAGTGAAAGGTCGAGGATACAGGTGGGGGCTGGATCGCTCCTCAGCGAGGGTTCAGGAGACAGGAGCTGAATCTGATGTCCGGGCCCTGTTGAGGCCTAGAAACGGGGACTTTATAATGAAATAACGTGCACACTGAGAAACGTGGCAACGTAGCTTTACATAGGCCTGATATTCGTAGTATTCACGAGGACTGGAAACTGGCATACTAGAGGAGGACACAACTGTAATTGCGTCTTGAATCGGACATGGGGAATAACATATGCATATTGGTCATGCACACATAACATATGATGGATGACACGTAGAGACACAGAACATGGCAAAATTTACTTTTCCACATTCCCTCCTTGTCACTACGTTTCCATCAGGAAACATCAATATTCATGATACCATCTATCATTTCATACAGTACCATTTGTTCATCTCGAATTGTCTTGGAACGGGATTTAGAACGGGGCTTGGGACTAGGAATACAAGAGGTAGCACACATGCCGCAAATCGCAGGGCCACATTGTATACAGAGGCAGCAGCTGAATATGATCGCTGCTGCAATACCTAGGAAGGACAGGACTTTCCATCCCCAGGCGGAAATTATATTCCAGAACCAACCGGACCATGTCCAGGTGCCTGGATCCTGGTGTAACAGATGGGCAATTTTATGGAGTCTGGTTATAGCTGAATAAACAGACGGCGCGTTATTTGGAATGAAAATGCAACAACTGGATCCGATGACTCTACAGGCCCCGCCCCTATCGGCCAGTATGACGTCAAGGACGAGACGATTCTGGAGCACAACAATTCTCATAAAGGATTGCTCTTCGGTTAAGTTACCTAGAGCGGAGGCAGTCTCATCTACTACAGCTTCAAGGGTTCTTGTTAACCTACGGATTAGCTTACTATTTACAACTGTACCTAAATAAGGGAAAACACCTTTATCAATATCAATGAATTGCTCTGCAGCAGTTTCAGTATAATCGACAATCGGGAGGTTTCTCTTGTGTCTAGTATGTACTAGGAAGGAATTCCTATGGTAGTCAGGTGGGGCTAGGAAAACAGGTGGCAGTAGGAAGGCAATGTAACAGGTTCCCTCCCAATCGAGGGGCAGACGAACATATGCGGTTTGACCACAAACAAAATAAGAATGACGTGAAGCTTTAAAAATAGATTTCCCACTGTCACTATACTGGATAATAGTAGTACAATCACTATGTCCTACGTGTACAGAACCATAATTACGGACACATAATTCGCCTTTGACTGGTAATACTGAAATAGCAGGTGAGTCTGGAGTAGTATCAGACTGAACATTCAGGACCATGAAATTCGAAGAATAGTTACCTAAATTATACACTTCATTTTCTAGATCTAAACCTGTTCTGTGGGCGAAACCTTGCTTGTCTGGGAAACATGTGCTGTTAAGAAAAGACATATCTGTTAAGGATGACGTTAACGTGGACCATGCTCCACACGAACCATTATGTGAAAAAGGATAAGGAAAAAGTGGCAGAACTCCCTTTGACGTCTGGAAAGGGGGGAGTCGACCACACACCCAACAATTAGTGGCATTGCTGGTCTGGTGTGAATAATGTAACATGCGGATAAATGTATTGTTACGCATAGCGAGGCGGTATGAATATTCGTGAGGAGGCAGATCACTAAACGTGTGCTCTACTGTAACATTAGAAGGCTTATTTACATGAGGAACTGGAAAACACAGGAAAAATGCGTAACTAGTGCAGGAAATCATTATGCTGATGAATAATATGAAACTTAGAAAAACGATACATCGGATTGAGTTTTGACTGACTCTCTCACTATGGGGGTCTATTTTATACATGTCAGAAACAGTCTAACCGTTTCACCTAGGGGAGGACTTAGACAATCAAACTGGCTGACTTATTTTACTAGACCTTAATTTCTGTTTATACTCCTGTTGCGGAGTTTTCTCTAACAGGAGAGGGGTTGTGTCAATGTCATTTGCGGGACAGTCCTTAGAAACAATGTTTTGACAAGTCTTGATATCCTGGGAAATGTTCTTGGAGACCGGTTTCAATCCGTAGAATTTCTTGACGTGCGAAAGGTGCACCCAGCCGCGGCGTCCTTCCAATTTCACAGCTGTACGGGTGGTGAGGAGGACCTGACGGGGCTCCTTCCAACGTGGCTCCAGCGGACTTGATCTGTCGAAGTTACGTACGAGCACCATCGAACCTGGAACGATTTCATGCGGTGCCACCTCGGTATTGTCTGGAAATGTGGCGGCAACCTGTGAACGACATGAGTTGAGGGCAGACATCAAGGAAGCTAGGTAATCTGTCAGCATATTACATGAAACATCAGTAATACTTCGGGGTCTAGGAGTACCCCACATGTTAGGGGGGCGGCCGAATACGACCTCATACGGGGACAGACCTGATCTGGAATGTGCGACCATGCGCATATAAAACAAAGCGACTGGCAGAGCTACTAGCCAGTCCACACCCTTATCTTTACATATTTTGGCAATTCGAATTTTCAGAGTCTGATTATGTCTCTCGACTAGACCGGCTGCTTCAGGATGGCGTACACAATGAAACTTCCACTGGTACCCTAACAACAGGGAAACGTGCTTCATCAACTCAGATGAGAATGGCTGACCGTTATCAGAATATACGACTCTAGGGAGTCCATATCGAGGGAAAAACTCACGAACCAACTGCTTGGCAGTGGTCGCGGCTGTGTAATCTGGGACTGGATATGCTTCTGTCCATCTGGACAAAGCGCATACAACTACAAGGACATACTTGAAACCTCGACATCGCTCCATCTGAATATAATCCATCTGGAGGACCTCAAAAGGGTGGTCAGGAGGCTGGAAACCACCTTGTTCCACCGGGACACTTTTACCTGGATTAAACTGACAACATATCATACAGGTACGGACTTTCTGCTTGGCTGCAGCTCGTAAATGCTTGTTGAACCAAATGTTCTGGATACTGTCTAACATAGCTTTTTCTCCTAAATGTGCTGGACTATGTGCGGTAATAATGATGACTTGAACCATAGAGTCGGGGAGAAACCATGCGGTCCTACCCTTCGTCACCCATCCTTGATCTGTCTGGACCCCTCCTTGTTCAGACCACTTCTTGGTTTCATCGGGAGTAGCATGTAACTGGATATCTATGACATCTTGAGTAGGGTCCTTAACTGTCATACATGTAGTCAGATCTGGAGTGTGTGTCATGTTAACTGGACTGTCTAGAGTCTGTGCTGTAAGCTTGGCTGTGCGATCTGCTAGATCATTACCTTGAGAAATAATGTCAGTGACTTTCGTATGTGCTTTGCATTTCATGATAGCGATAGATGTCGGTAAATGTATTGCATCTAACAGAGCTTGGATAAGGAAACCATGCTGAATCTTGGTTCCATGAGAAGTCATGAAACCTCTCTCCTGCCAGAGCACTCCAAAGTCGTGTACAACTCCAAATGCGTAACGTGAATCTGTGTAAACATTAACTTTCAGGTTCTTGGCGTGTATACAGGCTTGTGTCAGAGCAACTAGCTCTGCTGCTTGAGCGGACAGGGTATCAATACGGTGTGTTTCAATAACTTCGGTGTCAGTAGTCACTGCATACGCGGCGACTAGTTCTCCTGTACTAGTTCTCATACATGAACCATCCACATAAAGTGTCAGGTCAGGATCTGGTAACGGAATGTCTGTCAGGTCTTGTCTTGGCTTTGTCGTAATGTTGACTACTTCCACACAGTCGTGTGCGGCAGGATTTGAACTAACTGATGGTAACAGTGTAGCAGGATTCAGGATGTTGCAGCGTCTAATATCTATGTGTGGCTGGAACAGTGTCAATTCATAACCTGTTAAACGTGCAATTGTCAAGTGCTGTGTTTGTGTTCGGTTTAAAAGAACTTCCACGGAGTGTGGGACTTGTACTGTCAAGGTATGTCCTAAGACTATGGAATCACTTTGTCTGATAGCTAGTGCTGTGGCTGCAACTGACTTGAGGCACGCAGGCAGAGCCTGGGCTACAGGATCTAATGTGCTCGAAAAATAAGCACAGGGCTTGTATTGTCCTGCTTGATCTTGTGTAAGAACAGATAATGCTGTACCTTCACGTTCAGTAACGAAAAGTGTAAAAGGCTTACTGTAGTTCGGTGTCGCTAGAACTGGAGCTTGGCATAAGGCTTTCTTTAACTCATTGAAACTAAGTGTATGTTCAGATGTCCAAGGGAGAACAGTCGATACGGCTGCCTCCTGTGTCGTTAACTGTATCAGTGGCTTGGCTAGAAATGCATACTGGGGAATCCATTGTCTACAATAAGAAGTAAGGCCGATAAAGGCACGTACCTCCTTCTGGGTCTTGGGCTGAGGAAGACTCGCTATTAACTGGATACGGTCTGGTGTCAACTGCCTACCCCTCTTGGACAGTAAGTGTCCTAAGTAGACCACTTGCTGGACACAGAATTGAAGCTTCGAAGGGGACACCTTGTGCCCCATCTCGGCTAGAAAATACAGAACCGTCAGGGATGCTCGCTCGCAAGCACGTTCAGAACGGGCTGTGATCAGTAGATCATCGACATACTGGAGCAGGGCAGTGTCAGTTGGCATGTGAATATTATCTAGTTGTCTCTTAAGTGCTTGACTGTAAATACTAGGGCTTTCTGTGAAACCTTGAGGAGCTCGTGTAAACATATAGCTCCTTCCATTTAAACAAAATCCGAAAAGAAACTGGCTGTCTGGATGGATGGGAACACTAAAAAATGCATTCATGAGGTCGATTACAGTGAAGAACGTGGCTTCGGAATCAATAGCAGTTAACAGGGAAGAGATATCTGGGACAACTGGGTACTGCGGAATAATACATTTATTAAGTTCCCGTAAATCAATCACTAATCGATATACTGGGGGTGCATTTGGATCAGTACGTTTCATGACTGGAATGATCGGAGAGTTACATACATTGGAGTCAGTTTCTACAACTACTCCTTGAGCCATGAGCTCGTCTATAATTTTGGATAAGGCTGCTACAGCCTCAGATGGCAATCTATACTGCCTGATTCGTGGTAACACTACACCTGGTTTGAGAGTCACACGATGGGGTGTGATTTGCATGTAACCTACATCAGTTGGACCTTGCGCCCATAAATGCTGCGGAACTTTAGACAGTCTGGAATCAAAATCTCGTAATACATAGTGACCCTTAAAGTCACGTAGGAACAATCGTATTCCCTCTGGGGAACAACATATAACTGCACCTAACTCTTTCAGTGTTTTAATGCCTAATAGATTTTCTGGACATGACTTAGTAAGTAACAGATCAGTAGTGCGGGACAATGGACCTACTTCTAGAGTGACTGGCTTTGAAATCTCATTAACGATAGGCTTTCCTGAAAATCCAAGGGAAACATTTCTTGAGCCTGAGAGCGGAGCCCCTGGAACTTCGGCATGACTAATTGTGGTCCTACTTGCCCCTGTATCAATCAAAAACTTTCTGTCTTTCCCTAATACTTGACTGTGAACATAGGGACCTTCTTGATCTACAGGTATCTCGATGAGAGGCAAGCCTACCTCCCTCTCTAGGCTGTTTCATGAATATGGCTGGTACTCTGGATACTCAGACTGTGCATACTGGTACATCTGCGATGTAACATGCTGTGTTGCAGCAATAGGCTGCGGTACTGTAACTGTCTGTTGTGCATTCTGTGGCTGAGGAATCTGTGAAACTTGTTCCTGTCTAGGCGGACGTGGTCTTTCTTTAGTCTTACCAGTAGCTATGTTGTGTTTCAGAACTGCACACTCATTTATAAAATGACCTGGCTGTTTACAATAATTGCAGTTCCCTTTAACGGGAGCTGCAGGATGACTGACTTGATTCGGACCCCTCTTCTGACTGTCTTGAGGAACAGATTGTGCAACTAGTACTTTCATTTTCGTGTCTTTCATACGTTTTCTCTCGTGTTCTTGCTCTTCCCTGATTCTATTCTGGTGGTACTGGAGCATCTGGAGCATCTGGGACGGAGTATTTGCTTGCCAGGTACTTTCGACTTTCAGAACTCGGTTTTTAATTGGTGGACTTGAATTCTCGACTAATTTGGTAACGAAAAGGTGAGGGTATGACTCACTACTTGTCTTGAGACCACTGTTGATACTAAAGCACTTTTCAAACCTAGAATAAAAATCACTAATGTCTTCTTCTTGTTTCTGTTTACAGGCTGAGATTGCATCCCAGTCTTCTTTTCTCGTTGTTAATAATCTGGGTAAAACTTGAATTAATAATTCTGGTAATTCTTTACATTTCTCTCCAAGACCAGTACCTGGTACACGTATCTTATCTTCTGCTTCTAGGACTGCCCAATCTATCTTTTTCTCTCCCACCTCCCATTCTTTTTCCTTTAGCTTTTCATACACCCCTGCGGGCAGCAGGACCTTTAACATTTTAATGATATCTGGGTAAGTGTATTCTCCCATACGGAGCATGTCTTTTAATTCTCTATGGAACCCTGCTGGATCTTTGTCATGACAGGGAATTAATTTCTTCATTTCGAGGAGTTCCATCTTTGTGATCGGAGTGTATACAAACACTCGCTGCATTTCGCCACCCGTTCCTTTAACTGGGTGGACTTCACGTAACGGATTCTGTCTGTCTATGTAGAATGATTTACTTTCTGGGGGGGAGGCATGAACAAAATGCGGGTTCAAGAATGTTCTATATTTGTGGCGCTGTTCTAGAATGACACTAATTAAATCGGTACCTAGGCCTCTCCATTTGTACTGGAGTAACTCGTTCAAGATATCATGTAACGGGCCTGGATCAGAATGTTGACCCTCATACAGAGTAATGAGGTGCTGAATCATATACATACCCACCAGTCGCTGCTCGGCTGGGGGCATTTTCAGAAACATTTGTGCCACTATTTCGTCTGGAAAAGTGGTAGAATCAGTAATCCATCTGACTGCTGATCGGACTAGTTCCTGTTCATGCATAGTACTTAACTCACTATAACCGATTCGTGATTTCAGAATGTGATCGGTAGCTTGAAATACTTGTTCTAGGGAACCTTGTTCTGGTGCTGGATGATGGAAAATAGACTTGTGTTCTAGACGTAAATGGCGATCTGGAAATCTAGGTTTTCCTACATACGCTATTCTGGCAGTATTCTCGTCGTCTTCCTCTTCAGGATCAGAGGTACTTTCTTTCTCGCTTACTTGTGCTGCTTTACGCTGTTCGTGTATCTTTATTATCTCTCTACGGATTTTCTTGTACATACTTTCCATGGCACCAATGGTATTGTGCTTTCCTTCGGCTATATTATCACTCCACTTTGTTAGAGTTTTCATTTCTTCCGGGTCTTTAGACGGGTAATCCTGTTCTCTTATTAGACAGTTAATTAAGAACTTTAATATCATGCGCTGAATCTCGGCTTTCCTTTGAGACATGGCATCACTAATACTTTGTGGGTCATCCCCTGTACGGATGAAACGATATATCCTGTCTAGATCTTCTTTCATATTCGGCAGGGTGACTAGATACTCGGTCACTCTCCTTACGCGTACGGAATATAAAACCATATTAAACTCGCCTGGAACTGGGTCATAGACACATTCGCCAAGGGTTTGCCTGATCTCTGCAACAGACTTATTACTTTTAGGAGTACGCTGTGATGCTTGAGCATGTAATTCGAGTGCTGATAAACGCTTGTATGGCGGCGGGGTTTGAGGAAGACCTCCTCCTGCGGCCCCTAAACTAGAATCATCAACTGATGCTTTTCGTCCTGGCAGGGTCGGTAATTGTAACGTGGGCTGGACTTGTATGGCGGGCTGACCCGGGGGGGCTGTTAAGGGCACCCCGGTGTCTGGAGGAGCAGGAATTACCTGATTTACAGGGACTGGCGGAGCGCGAACAGGATTTGCATATTCGGGGACTGTGTCGTCCAGATAGGACGAAATAAAAATATCAGCTGCGGTCGGTTTGTGACGTAGCTTGGTCGGAACTAACGGTGGCGGGAAATTACTGGATGCCTCTGGGGTCGCTTTTGGCAAGCCCTCAGCAAGAAGAGGATACATACCCTTAATGAGGGCATTCCTCTGTCTGTCTGATTGCTCAGTTCTAACTCGTTCACCTATCTCGATTAATTCTCTTTCTTGGGCTCGTTCTTGGGATTCTCTACTTAGTTCTGTCTTTCTGATTTCTTTTTCGGTTCTTTTATGAGCTTCTTTGCGCCATAACTCGATGGCATCTTTCTGTGACTGTCTGGCTTTCTTTTTCCATAATGCTTCTTCTACTCGCATGATGCATTCGGCATCCCATGTACCCGATACGGGCCATCTATACTTTTCTTCTAACTGTTTGGTATACTCTACCCATAAATCTAGATACAATATGGCGCTTATGCCATGCTTCTGATACATAAAGTGACCTGGACTGTCCCTGGGCGGGACGGGAACTGCTGCTTCCAGCAGACCCTTTCTAGTTTTTAACTGACGTAATTTTGAGAAGAGCGGCATGACTGGACTATAATCTGGACATAATACAATACACAATGAAAACACGAAATCACGTCGCACTCATACCACAACATTAAAATACATGAAGAACATTATGAATAACAGTTCGAACAGAATACCACCTGAAAATACTTGAAATTTCTCGAGAACAGAACTGACTAGAACAGAAACTAGATGCACTGCTGAAACAGTACGAAACTTACCGGTCTCTTAAAGAGACACGTCAGGACCCGCATCCACCGAAGTGGACACTTCGTTTGTGGGACTGTGTACCACCAACCCACAGACCAGAGTCAATTAAATTGACCCTGTCTAGATACCACCCCAGTAACGGTACTCACCGGGCAGCAAGAACGGAAGGCCTCGGACTGGACTGGACTGCTACGACGACGAACTTCGGACTTCGGACTTCAGTTACGGGTGGACCTCCGGATACCTCGGACCTTGGACTCTTGGCTTGGGCTCTGGTCGGGACTCGCCGCGTTCCTCCACCGTCTCGTCTGGATGCTGGACCGCCTCCTCCGTCTCCTCCGTGGGCCTGAGGGATACTTGAGCAGAAATATCTGCCACTGCGCAGAAGAGTTCCGTCACGACTGCAGAGGGTCAGGGGGTCGGCGTGGCTTCACCGACGCGTGGGGAAAGGGCAAGTCCCTATTCGGGCGCCATTATGTGGTAAATAAATAAATAATACCCTATTTTTGACTAGACATATATCATAACAGATAGCTCAATAAATAAGAGTCAAGATTCGAGGTAGTAGGAGTTTTGCAGGTTTATTACAGCATAAGGACAGGAACAGGACAACCTGCATAGGAATAGGATGACAGGGCCCAGCAGCTGCTGGGGCTGGGTCTGGGATGAGCGCGCTGACTTTTAATAACAATACATGAGCATATATACATAACGCAAACACATAGCATTACATTGCAGTAGGCGTAGCAGTGGGTGGAGCAGAAGGCGTGACGCGTAGCAGTCGCGAAAGATAAGAGTAAAAAGAAGGTGTAACTCAGACATGTGATGCAAACGTAACAGAATATGTCATGAATGGGCGGAAACATAGGAGGGGGCTACCTAAGGAGCCGGGGCCTCTAACCTGGTGGTGCGCGCAAACTGGCAATGACGTGTTACGAGGAGAAGCTGGGGGCTATGAACTCTGTGCTAGGAGCAGAGACTAAAGTCTGGAGGGTCGGAGCGACATGTACCTAAACCCTATTTAGTATCTGATGTTTAGGGAACATGTTGATATAAACTAGAAGTCATGAGGGGAAAAGCTAACTGACTCTAAGACTGGAGCATGCATTTATTCTACATATAGTGCGTGATGAAGAATATTAAATGACCATTAAATACAGTATTTCTCTTAACATGGAGCCGCATAGGCTAGACAATGACGGAAACTATTGATGTAGTTCAGTAGCTTAGGAATGCAGAGAAGGAGGACTAAACTGATAGCTGGAATCATAACATAGTCTTGGCAGACTCAGAGGCAGAGCCAAGCTGCACCGGGCACTGCGAGGCAGGAAGTAAGTGAAAGGTCGAGGATACAGGTGGGGGCTGGATCGCTCCTCAGCGAGGGTTCAGGAGACAGGAGCTGAATCTGATGTCCGGGCCCTGTTGAGGCCTAGAAACGGGGACTTTATAATGAAATAACGTGCACACTGAGAAACGTGGCAACGTAGCTTTACATAGGCCTGATATTCGTAGTATTCACGAGGACTGGAAACTGGCATACTAGAGGAGGACACAACTGTAATTGCGTCTTGAATCGGACATGGGGAATAACATATGCATATTGGTCATGCACACATAACATATGATGGATGACACGTAGAGACACAGAACATGGCAAAATTTACTTTTCCACAGTATTCCCCAACTCGTCAGTTAAGATCCGGGGGTCATAAGCTTCTCCAAATCCCCAGAATTAAAAAGTCTAGGGAGGGGGGGCGCGCCTTCTCTTATGTTGCCCCCAGATACTGGAATGCACTACCGGAAGACCTCCGGATTTGTCCCACATTCACGGCCTTCAAGAAGAAACTAAAAACATGGCTATTTTGAGTGCCCTGACTTTGTACATGGCAGTCTGTATCCTGGGTGCCGAGAGATCCCTTTGGGGATGATTTGTGCGCTATATACAAATAATAAATAAATAAATGTGCATACATCTCACCTCACCTCAAGGAGATCACTGGCTACCAATGCACAAGCAAGCACATTTTAAACTACTGACCCATTCTGTAAAAGCACTACATAACTTATCCCTGCTTGCTTCAACATGCGCATCCACTTCCACACACCTCCACTCAGCCAGACTCCTATTTCCACACATCTCACACATAAGGAAAACCAGAGCCGGTGGATGAGGCTTCTCCTTTGTTGCTCCAAAAGTGTGGAATGAACGACCGCTATAGATATGAGCCTCCTCCTCTTTTTTGAATTCCCAAAGAAGCTGAAGAGCTAGTTCTCTGAGCAAACTCACTAAACCCTATGCCTAAAAAGACCCTCACCTGCTTTGCACCTGGATACCTTCCCAAGAGTTAGAGTGCTGTACAAATCATTATAACATACCAACAATAGCATAGTGGAATATGCTTCCATTATCTAAATGCATTTTGATATTTGGATACCTAATTCTAATTGGGCTGATGTTTCCGCAGTCTTTCCAGGTGTTTGAACACCAGACATGATTTTACTGAAGGAATCAAGAGGCTTTGGCTGCAGCACAAGGCAATTCTCTCTCCCATTTTTTTTCTTTTCTGACAGGGAGTAGTACACCATTTCCCTTCTTCCCCTAGTCCCCACCCCACCTTAACCCCACTACACACACAGAGGCCTCCACATACATGTACTACCTACTCCAATCAAGTGTCAAATGTATTGTTAAACCCATGCGGTTATCCAATTTGTACATTTCAGTCCCACATGGTAGCCCCCATTCCATTGAGTTTAACCTGCAATTGCACGGTACTGGTGCTAATTACCACACATTTACATTACTGTTGTGTGCTGATTTACCACCTCACTAGTACAGAGCAACTCAATCAGCCCCTAATTAGCTGGAGGGAAAGAAATCTGAATGACATTAGGACTACTAATGGGTGAAAGTCATAATTTGCAGGAGTTATTTCAGCAAACACATTCAAATGTGTGTTTGTGTGTAACCTACACTGGCAAGGACCAGAGAAAATCAGACAAACACCATCTCAGTGAGGACTAGCACACCATGAGGGCAGTTCCCCATAGTGTGTTTGGAACGTTGACCAAGTGTGTCATAAAACAATAGGAACAGTGATATTTGCTATTTGCCATCTTTTACCCTACCTAAATATCGAAGATCAAAGAGCATGTGAAGTTGCACTATTCAATACACACTCTATTAGGGTCAATGGCGAGTCATTATAAATGGAAGTATACGAGAGGGAAAGCTAGTTGCGTGTGTGTAAACCCCTCAATAGACTATGGTTAAAAGTGATACAAGCTTGATTAATATGACAATGTCTTCGTCATATAGGTAAGTCATGAAATTAACAAATCAAGGTACTGTTTTTCTTCGTGTGTCCCACACCCCACCATTCTAAGTCAAACGAAACTCCCTGCCATTATTTTAGAAAACCTGAAATGAGATGTTGAGAGAATCATGGAGTGTTCTTGCAAATGCAAAAAAGGGTGTATGATGGTGCAACTAAGTTCTTTGGGTGACACTGTAAAGCATTGTAAATTATTGCTGTGTGGGTACCTGATCATCAGTGTGGTGTCTTATATAATGGTGTGAGTATATTGGTAGTTTTGTGGGTAATTGATGGTGGATGCAAGAATGTAACTCATGGGTGAGGCGTATGGACATGGCTATATGGCTGCTCAGAGATATGTCGGCATTTGCTGGTGGTTGTACGGACACATATTGATAGTTGTGTGGTTATTTTAAATGGAGGGTGTGTGGTCATATGATGGAGGATATTTTGACACATGACAGTAGGTAGACACAGGTATAAAGGAGGGTGTTATGGAGTATGCAGTACTTAATGACATGTTGTATTGTTCTGAAATTCATTTAGTTTCAAAAGCTGTGTGACATGAAGGCTATGATGGAGGTGGCAGTTTAGGTTGGTTTAGTTTTGGGGGATTGAGACATGTGGTTAAGGCAGCACCATAACGTGTGAATTTCATGACTTATTAGTGTTTTTTTGCGGTGCACGACCTAATAGTCCCAGTACACTGTATCGCACCGTACCAAGCTGCACCTCCGCATTGTACCACACAGTACTGCAGAGGCCGCCAGAGGCCTCCAGCCTTTAATTTGCCCCCCCACAGAGGCGGCCTGGTGAGGAGACCGGGTGTGGCTTGTGGGGGTTTGTGGCTCCGCTTGGTTCGGCACTTCCTTCTGCTGTTAGCGGCAGCAGCAATGGCGGTGGCTGTGGCGGTAACAGTGGCGCCGGCGGCCAGTATCAGAGTCAGCTGCTAGTATGGATTCTGGTGTCTACAAAGTAAGGCATCCCTGAGATTTGGGAGAGCAGAAAGGAAGTTGTAGACAGAGGTAGTTTGCACTCCTATACATTTTGAGTGCAGAGCGTGACTGAAGGAAAGGGGAACTTGAAGTACATAGTGGACTTCAGTTCTGAGTGGGATTGCAAACTGACCAAATTGGCATGTGGTTGCTCTGAGTGCCTGTGTCTCATCTCCAGAGACACAACACTACTCACATTGCTATGAAAATGTTAGTTCTGGGAGTGATGCAGCGTGCATTTCCATCCCGTCTCATGATCGTTTGCAGATACTGAACAAGAAGGTTGAGCCAGTTGGGACTGAAAACTTTGGTCACAAAGTTGAGTCTGTGGAATATGAGACGCAAAGAATTGCGTCATCTGGAAGACCATACCACTAAATCATGCTTCAAGCTGACACCATTTAACATGTAAATCATTGTACTGGGCATAAACCATTATACAGATGCTTAAAATAAGCAATGAGTAAAGTAACATGCAGTAAATGGACATTCAGAACATTATATTGGCTGAAATCTTACCAAAGGAGGTTTGTCATCGAGTGGGTGGAAATAATACAGCAAAGCAGTAGTAAGCAGTAGGTTTCTTGTTTTGCTAATTACTTTGGTGCTTTTTGAGTAGTATTCACACAACTTTCCCAAACAGAAGTTAATCCACTTCTACTCCTTACTGGAAGGTCTCGGGGTGAACGGTGATTTGTTTTTGCAAAGGCTGGAGTATGGCAAAGCACCACAGCTAGTCACAAAAGATCTGGTACTAATGGGAGCAGTGGTCGTGGGGATGAGTTTTGATGTCTCTGGACTGGCACTTCGGGTGGAGGTGAAACTGTCTCTAATGATGCTTTTACCCCTGAATCTACTGAGGAGTTTGAACCCTTGATAGGTGATATCAAAGATTGTAAGGCCCGTAGGTATGCTTATTTTCTTATGTCTTCTTTCTCAGGTAGGATGTATGGTCTCCATCTCCGTTTTCATTTGGAATATCTCATCATCATGCGGTCGAATAAGATGTTTCACCAGAAGGCTAAATTAGGAATTCATAGCTGTGCCTCATGTTTGAGGCATTTAAATCTAAACCATGACAATCGTCGTGATGAAAGACCATAGCAGTAGCAGTGGGCAGACAACAGAACTAATGACTTGGTTGGATGCTATCATGCCTTTGTTAAGCATATCTAGGCTAGCCTTACAGCGATATATAGGCTTGAACAAGGAAATCCCAAACAGACATATTGCAACAGCTTACATAGGTTGTGGTACATGTACTTTTCATCGAAGTGGCAGATGTGCAATACATTTTCTCTTCCACAAAGTCGAAATCTTTACTCTCCTTGTTGGGAGGAAGAATGGATGAAGGAGCAGTGGCATGGTATTTTCTTGCCACCAAAACAATGACCGCATCAGGAGGATGATCTATTCAGATAGAGTCATAGCCAGCAAAGTGTTACTCAGTTTATGTGAACCTCTGATTAGAACCTCCTGGAAAATATTGTCATGATCAATAGGAGACATCATTACAAAGGGGCAAATCAGTTCAGGTTGGCAAATATCTTCAGATCTGAGATGTAGTGGAATACCTATAGTGGTGTGGTGAGATCCTGATCAATAGTGAGATCTAGTATGATGTAATGGAGGCATGAATCCCCTTGGAGGAACAGCCACAGGAGCAACAGACAGTACAGGCTCTGGTGCTTAAGATCTGGGTGAAGAAGGCTCCGGTGGAAGAGGATGTGGTGAAGGATGCGGTGAAGGAGGAGACCTAGGAAGAGGAGATGGAGAGTCTCATATTCCCGCTGATGGAAGTAAGGATCTGGATGGAGTGAAGGATCTCAAGTCTAAATCCAAAGCAGAAAGTAGCTGCTGCGTCTTCCTTTTCCTAAGCCATTCCGCATACTTTGAATGGCAACAGAAGACTGTAAATTGCGATATTGAGTGGTGTCACAACGACAAACATCTCCCCTTCTTCGACATATAATGTTTCCTCAATGTCGAGCCAGTCTTTGACAGTGAATATGGTGGGATAATACCTGTTTCTAACCACATGGACGATGAGCATAGATGGCATGTTTATGCTTGTGGTGTTATCTCTCGGCTCTACCTCTAGGAAAGACCTCAGAGATAGGGCACTGGGAGAGAAAACACCATCTCCTTGTTCCTCTGATCTACCTTTTCCTCCTGGCAGGGAAGTTTTGTTGCTTATGCATCTCTTCTTGACCATCAAAGTGAAGTTTCTTCTGGTCCATCAAAGTGCAAAGGAGAATGTCCTGCAGTGCTTACACTGGTCAGGAATGTGAGACTCCAGCAGACAAACAATACACAGACTATGAAGAACTGTTGTTGCCATCTTTCTGCCACATCTAGAACACTTTCCAAAAATAGTTTTTTTTGTGACATGGAAAATTATAGAAATAACTCAGTATAAAAATACAATGAGTACAATCCGTTTTTTCTTTGTGGCATGGAAAAAGAACTATGTTAGAAAATGATAGAAATAACTCAGTGCAAAAAAATACATTGAGTACAATCAGTTTAAAGAAAGTTATGGAAACATTTCCAAGTCAAAAAGGGCAAAATGCAGTACTCCAGAATACTGTCACCAGGAGCAGGAAAATAAAAAATAAGGCAACTTCCCCTTGAAGGGCATATCTGGGCTACGAAGTGCTTAGCGCCCTTAAGGCCTTAGTGTACGTTTTCAACATGGCATGGCTACAATCTATCTAGCTACATTGCCCTTGTTCTCTTCCATTCATTTCCTTTACAAAAGAATATTGAAAGAGTGTTTTCCTTGTCATGTAGATTTATGGAGACATTTGTACGACTCAAATATGTTTTCATGTTTTTAAAGTAAATACAAGGAACTGGCCAACATAGCCTGTTTTATAGGCTGCAAAAATCATTATGTTGGAACTGATTCAAATATTACATTTCTGAAAAAAATTGAAATTCTTACTTACTCTGTAAGCATCTGTTCATAGTATGTAGTACTGTAGATTTACATGCTATGCATACTCCTGGCATCTAGTATTGGGCTCAGACGTTTGCAAATTATTTATCTTTGAAGAAGTCTTTCAATTCACAGGATGCACAGCAACTCTTCCCTTAGGGCACTGATCCCATGTTTTCTTCTTGTTTTTAATCTGTTTTTCTTATTATGGTGGAGCAAGGATTTGCACATAATGCGACTTGCTTTTACTCAGTCCTCTCGACATAACATTAATTCGCTAACCAACATGTTTGTCCTATTAATATTGCATTTCACAAAACATTGGGTATCTAGAAGAAGCTTGCGTATGTGCTTTTACTAATGTTAATCCGCTTGCAAATAAAATGGCTGCTGCTACGCGGGATTTCTTACTGTGCATGCGTCTGTCACACTCACGTGACATGACGTACTCTTTGCTTTGGAGGGAATATTTTGCTTCTGCGCATTACAACTAAGATGGCTGCTCTGTATTACAGCATGCATGAAGCTTGCACTGCTGATTTTGCGAAGCTGTTCGTCCTGCTTAACACTAACGCAATAGTTAAATATAAAGTAATGGGAATAGAGTAGAGATAAGTGGTATGCAGTGCATTCATTTATTCTGTGTTCTCAAACTGTTTCTTTTCTATTCTTACATGTAAATCAATTTGGGCCTGACGCCTATTGCTGAATTCCATCTTGGGGAAATTGCGACTGCGCACGAAACACAAAGTCCATGAAGCAGAATGACCTTTGAAATGCAGCCAAAGAACCAACTTGCTAGAAGATGTTCCTGAGAAAGTCAACTTCTGACCCCTCTGAAGGAAGCTAAAAACTAAAATATGGACTACATTGTAATCATTATTGATACATTCACTGCCGGGTGGAATAAAACATATACGTGGGAAAATAAATTGATGGGCGGGAACGCAAACATTAATATTCATTCCGAAAATTTTCATTTTAGTATGTTGTGATGACCTCTCCTCATTCTTTTGTCTAATCATTACACTTGCAACATTGGGGGGTGGTACACTGACCTGGAAAATAGTATAACTAGGGTAGGCTTAGTTAGTTAATTTGTCCCACTTGTCCGAAAAGCTGACCTGTCACTGACCCAACGCACTCAATAGGGATAGAGAGCAGAGGTGCTGGCGGAGCACTCCGTCAGAAGGTTCGAAACCCAGATCGGGGTTTGAGAGCTGAAGTGCTTGCGAAGCACTTTGTCGGAGAAATTGATAACTCTTACCGGGTTCTGGCTGTTAGCTGCAGAGAGAGAGTAACGCAGGCGTTGCAACTTGAACTGCGGGTGCCGGTCTTAGCCTGTGGTAGTTCTTTCCTGATCCAATTTGGCTTTACCTGTCCTGATTCTGATCTGCACCTGCTTGCCTTTATGGTGCCTGCACTTTCGGGGTTCTGTCCTTTAAACTGACCCGTGGCCAGGGTTAGTTCTTCCCACCATTCTAGGTAATATTCAATGTGGGTATGTCATTGTTCTGATTCCTTCTTTTTTCCCACCCTAATGTTAAATGATGAAGGTTTTGCATATTGTCGTATGTCATTAATCTGTTTCCTTCTCTCTTCCCACCCTAATGCCAAATGTGTAAAGACTGCTTTATAAAATCTATACATATTTTTATTCTTATCGTTATCTTCCTAATTGAGAATTTTCTATTGCTTAATGCAATTAAATTTTTTTTTATATGAGTGCAAATGTTATTTCCTATTATTCTAACACCCTTGATCCTGAGGACTTTAGGTACCGACTACAAGGATTGGTAAGTCAATGGTATAGGTCCTAAATGAAATTCATAAATCACTGATTAGGGTAAGTGCCCAGGTTACCTCATTAATCTCACATACAAGTATAAGTTGTGTTGCTTTATGGGCCCAGGTGAGTATGGTAAACTGAGTCGGGTGACCTGCCCGCTCTATCAATTACACAAACACAGTAACAACTGTGAAGCCATTAAGAAAGTGATCTGTCCATAATCGTACTTACATTATACATAGTCATGACAAGCACAGTAAAAAATACAAAAGAGATAAAGTAGCTGGCACTAAGAAAGGCATGTGTGTGATACCGGGGATCTTGTGAGATGAAAGAGGGAAGAGAGGGTCACTCGCCAGATGATATGTGAGGGGGCCAAAGAGTCAAGAAAAGTGGGTGGAGCGCATTAATCTATTAATGATAGCAAAAGGGTGCGGACATGCCCCCAGGTCCTGGCTGTACATCTTGTAACTGGCATTCACTAGAAAAGAACATAGGTGGGGGGGCTCCAGGGTCCTGGTGTGCCGTCATTACATGCAGTATCTTACTGTGATGGAGCAAGGTTTCGTACGTTACGCGACTTGCTTGAGGGAGAGGTGTGGCGCCGCGGCCAAGGCGACTGACGCTGGAATCTGGGGACCACGGTTCGATCCCCGGCTCCGGCGGCAGGTTAGCCCAGCACCATGTGACTCTGGGCAATAGCTCGCTTAATCTTCCCGACGGCCCCCAGCGCCTAGAGACCCTTACGGGTGATTGTGCGCTTTACAAATGTGGACTTTACTTGTACTCATGAACCTCAAATAGTGTTAATAGTCAAATCAATATGTTTGTCTTACTAATATTGCACATTTTACACTACACGGGGTGTTCCAGTGACGCTTGCCTATGTGTTTACTAAACAGTAATAACGCTTGCCACTAAAATGGCCGCTGCTTCGCGGGAATTTAGTCTGCGCATGCGTCGGTCATAATCACGTGACGTGACGCACTTGCAGTTCTGGTGGGAAATGTTTGCTCATGCGCAATACTGCTAAAATGGCCGATTTGTTTTCTCATATGCTCCGTGCTTGCAAAGCTGCTTTCGCAAAGTTGTTCGTTCCGCACTTATCCTAATGCTATAGTTATTATCAAGTAAGGGGTATAGTGTAGCTATTCATGGTATACTGTGTATTAAATTTTTCTGTATTTCTAAATTGTTTTCGCTTACTTTTCATGTACTGCATTCTTTGGGGCCTGAGGAACACTCGTGACTCCATCTTGAAAAGCCTTTCTGGTACTCGTCACGTGATGAGGGAAAGAACCTCATGATGCAGTGGAGCCCAGCCAGCTGGCAGCCAAAGCCAAGATGCTCCTGGGAACCTGAACTGTGACCTAGCTGCAGAAGCCGACTTGTACCTAAAACTGTTACAATTGTATTTCACTACTGTATACTCTATTGTATTCTGTAAATCTAGTGTCATGGGAAGCTAGAACTTAAGGGGTGGGTACGAGAACTGAATATTAAGTCTGGGAAAGTCAAAATCTTAGGTAAATGGTGACCTAATCCCCTCCTTTGTCCAATCAGAACTTGGGGACCCTTTCACTTGCAACATTAGTGGGTGGTACACTGACCCGAAAACAGTATAACTAGCCTAGGTTTAGCTAGAGAATTTGTTCGACTTGTCCGAATAGCTGACCTGTCACTGACCCAACGAACTCTATAGGTGATTGATACAGAGAGCTGCGGAGCACTCTGTCCGTAATTTTCCACAAACTATATCGGGGTTTGGAAACCTTAATTGCTGGCGAAGCACTTTGCTGGGAGATTCGAGAACCCAATCAGGGTTATTGGCAGATTCCTTGCAGAGAGGGAGTAGCGCAGGCGTTGCATCCGAAGCTGCAGGAGTTGGTCGTACCCTTAGACGAATCCGGTCCTGATCCAAATCCTGGGGTTATCCTGTCCTGACTGTTCATGAGCCGTACCTGTTCGCCTACCGGCAACCTAAGTCCTTGAGGGTCCTTTTCCCGTTTTTCCCAACTGACCCGTGGCCAGGGTTAGTTCTACAATCTGTCCTAGGTAAATATAATCCATGTGGGTGTCCGTCATTCTAAACTCTTTCCTATTGTCTTGAACGAAATATACATTTACATGTGTCATTTAACCTTCTCTCCTTAAATGAGATTTTTCATGTTTTATTGTTTATTAGCATGCTCCACTTTTTTACCTACCTTAAGTAAATGCTAAAACTGTTTGCATATATGTTTGTTCCATTCTTACCCTTCCTATAGAGAATAAGCATATCTGGATAAATCAAATAGCCTGAGTCTCATTTCCTCTGAATCGTTAGTGAGTTTCGAAATTCTACTTTGATTAGTATGTTCCCTTTCTTTACCCGCCTTTAGTGAAGTTGTGAAGTTCTGTTTATCTAAAATAGCGTGTTCCTTATTTTCCCTTCCTTTATTTTTCATGATTCTAAATGTTTCTTACTCTCATACATAGTTATACAATTGTTATGATTCTCGTGACAGATAGTTTGATTGGGGTGAACCTTTGGCTCATGACACTAGAAGATAATAATGATTAGATAAAGGTCTTGAAAACTTCCCGAGTTTGTGGTTATTTAAG
Organism: Lissotriton helveticus; assembly: GCF_964261635.1. Taxonomy (NCBI): domain Eukaryota; kingdom Metazoa; phylum Chordata; class Amphibia; order Caudata; family Salamandridae; genus Lissotriton; species Lissotriton helveticus. The sequence goes on along the minus strand of NC_136061.1, from coordinate 50,397,585 downwards.
AGTACAACATCATTATTCAACTGTATATGGTATTTTTGTTTTGTTTACTTATTTTCACAACTAGCTCCCGGATCCATTGTGATCATAGGTACCCGTAACAGTGGAGTGGTAAGTCGGGTACATTGGAAATACAATAGGAAGGAACAGGAATACTGGTAGTAGAGTGTAAGGTTACCCGATTAATAAATATGGAAGATTGAATTTATGGGCCCAATGCGTATATGGTAAATTTGTGAGTCGGGTGACCTGCGCGCTCTATCAACTGTGCTCCTGAGTCTCCCCTCATGGTGGCCGGGCTTTGTTTTTAGCCTCGATGTACACAATGTATGTGTCCCAGTTCCCACCTCCCACTCTTGTCATTATCCTGTCATGGAGAGAACGTAATACGGTGCTTCTGTCCGTGCCCATTTCAGTAACGTGTTGAGCCAGTTAGTAGTGTCTGGGATTGTCGGTGCCTTCCAGCTCAAGGCTGATAAATCAGTGCTGGTATTTATTCCCTTTGGCTTTGTGATGGAGTCCAAGGAGGCAGGATTTGGAAGTGGAAGTCAATGCATGGCTTGTCAGTTCAGCCGTGAAAGTTGTGTTCTCCTTACATGTTAGTTGTAGTGGGGGTAATCTCACACCATATGATAGAATCCCGCTTCTATCAGTTTATTTATTTATTTATTTATGTTTGCAATTTGTATAGCGCACAACTACCCAGAGGTGTCTCGGCACTGAAAAGACAGTAGTAGAGCAGACTGTTGGAATGAGTAATTACTGTTCGAAAAGCCAAGTTTTTACTAGCTTCCTAAATTTAAGAAGGGAGGGACTAGCCCTGATGTGAAGAGGGAGGGTGTTCCATAATTTTGCCGTGGCAAATGTAAAGCGTCTGTCTCCCCATGATGATTTCTTCAAACGTGGGACAGTTAAGAAGCGGGCTGAAGAGGAGCGCAAGGGTCTGTTAGGAGTGTACAGGCATAATGATTTTCTTAGGAACTCAGGTCCAGAGTTGGTAATTGCCCTGTATGCGATACAGAGTGCCTTGAATTTAATTTGGTTCCTGACCGGCAGCCAATGAAGTTGGCGTATAACTGGAGAAATAGATTTAAAATTGGGCGTGCCAGACAATATTCTGGCCGCTGAGTTTTGAACTAGTTGCAGCTTATTTAAAACTTTCTCCTGGGCATTTAAGAAGAGGTCATTGCAATAGTCGATCTTAGACAGGCCTGTGCCATCAATAGTTGTGCAGGAAGGTCATTCTTGCGAGTCAGCGTCTTTTCCATGTCCTTCTGGTTACGTGCACAATGCCTTGTACAGGACTGGAATAGCCCGATACTGTCCACCCTGTAATAGAAGTATATGTAGGATGGGCGATTGGGGTAGCTCCACATCATCAGCACCCCAGCTGGTTCTCACCACATGCTGAATGGCATGGTAAGTCAGGAAGTGACCCATCCCCATGGCACATAGGACATAAAAGTCCTTTTGTAAAATCCATTAATAAAAATTGATGGTAAAACCCCCACTGGCACTGGCAGTCCTGGTCATCACACTATGTCCTATACATTAAAGATGTGATCGATAGAGCCAACCCTAATCTGTTTTCTTTTCTACAAGCATCCTTTGATATACCTAACAAGAAATTTTACAACTTCCTCAAACTCAATGTTACGATCAATCATAACCAATCCTTCCGGAACCCAAAGAACCCAAGCATTCTAAAGAAACTATCTTTACTTGCATCCAAAAACCACCAATCCTCTAAAATCTACAAAAGTCTCCAGGAACACACTCCCAGCCCTATACAAAAACGCCAAAACAAATCGTCTGACTCTTGCTTTAGAGAAGGTTGCACTCAACTAACTGAAGATGAGTCCCAGCCACTGCAGGTAAGAGCGTGTGGGGCCGCATGGGGGGGGGTTTCGAGGGACAACAACGGGGAAATTAAACAAATAATTATTTTTTCCTCATGGTTGCCTCTCTAAATCCCCCCAGCCCCACCGCTCTTACCTGCAGCAGCCGCGGCTGCGGAAGATAACTGGTCTCAAGTCTGGACACATGCTACCAAGCTCAAGATCTTCCCTGTCATCCTACCTTGTAAATACTGGCTACTACACAGATGCTTCTGGGCCTCAGGGAAACTGTGCAAATTCAGTGTGTTAAACTCAAACAAATGCTGGAACTTCTCTTCAGATGTTGGTAACCTTAAACAAATATTTTCTTTTTTTGCTCCATGATCTGCTCTTACTAGGAAGACATTAGCAAAACAATAGGCTACATCTTCCACTGTAAGGCGACCCTGGACCAAGTTTTAATCCTCCTAGGCCCCATCATTCTTCCAAATTCTCCGTCACTCAACATAACATAACTTTTACTATTCAACTTACTCCTTACAGTAGGTGTGAAAATGATCCTTCGCGATTGGACAGACTTCAAATCTATTGTTTAGAATACTTGGTGGACCTGGGTATGCTTACTCAGACGCACGGCCAACACTATTTGCCAATCAAAACTTCAACCACAATAAATCTAGACTGCTTTGGCTACCCTTAGAAGTTTACATATAGACCACCACTCATTCTGATAAGGGTACCGAAATGTGAAACTACCCTCTTGCATCAAAAAAATACTTTGGGATCCCCACCCCACGTTACTATCTCTCTCTCTTATCTATTTTTCTCTCTCCCCTCTTCTTCCAACAAGAAGTAGACTATAATCTGGCCATGACAACTATTGGGGCAGTCGTAGCAACTAATGCATTTCGACGTCCGGTCACATCCAATGATTTATTCTGTCCTAAATTGCATTGGACTTGCAGGTATTATAAGTAAAGCACTGTACGGTCTTTACTTGTCACCTATAGTATTTTGTTTTTATTATTTTACTTCTGTAAAGCGAAAAAGTAATTTGTGTTTTCTCCAACTATGTACTGGAAATTCTAGAGGTATACAACCCTTGTTCCCAAATTCCATATTTGGCATCCAATATACTGAGCCACATGGAGAACAGCAACCAGTTACCAGGCAATGGATGTCTCCTTTCATTTAAAGGGAGCATCTTTGCCATAAGGTTGATGAAACTACTTTGATTGTTTGAGATATTTTTGTTTTTTGCTTGCACCTCCTGGAATCTGATACAATGCTTTGAGATACAGGAAAATGAGCACACAGACTGATGACTTACTCTAGGTTGCTGTTTTGAGTTCTTCTGTGTATTGACTTCCTGGTCAGTGATAGTGAACTCTGCAGCCTGAAGTTTCTTTTCCTCCTCCCACAATACTAGCTCCTTGTCATACCCGACCAGTTCCCTCTGCACAAACACCTGTGGGAGACAAACAGAAAGATTTTTTAGGTAGCTACAGCCACGCCATTAAATATGTTTCATCAGTATGAGGTAAGTGATGTATTATATAGTATTTATATAATACACTCACAATAACCATATTGGGTCCTGTAAGGCTCGTTTATCAAACCTCGGCTCAACCCTGGGTATCTGTGGCTTCAAGCAATCAGGCTTAAACAAAGGAACAAGAGTAAAGCATCTAAACAGCACTGAAACAATTGAATACAAAAAACTATGACTTTCAATAATTCCAATCCCGATTTATAAAAATAGACTGCATTTTAATGAATTTATAGACACCAACATGATCAATATCCACCAAAGGGTTCTGGAGCTATAAATACTTGAAACAATAAATCACAGCTTTCTACTCAACCACAACCAAGCATTAGTAAGCACTGCAGATTTGGTACTTCAAAACTGTTTATGGAAAACATTTATCAAAGTTGAGTGCGATCACTTCTAGTTACCCTGGGCGACCAAGTCCGGCAGGGAGCAGGTCAGGGGGACTAACAAAGTCCCAAAGAACCGTGACCTTGAAGCAAGAGCAGTCTATAGTCCGTTCATGGCACCTTGCTATTGACTTCTATAGAGTGACCCTGATGCAAGGGTTGCAGTATGCTGAAGATGCTAAGTATGCTGTACGGTCGATGGGGGCTTCCTGCGGTTATTGTTTGATCCAGGTTATTGGTGGGGAAACTTCGACGTTCCTCGGATACTACTGGTCTCGGTTACAATGAAACCAGCAGTTCCCTCCTGGCAATAACCTTACACCTAGACAATCAAACTGCACTCCGACGGCTCTACCGGGTCCAGCAGATTCACATGCAACCTTTGAGCATCTGACTGGGTCTCCTAGGCTGCACCTCGGTGGCAAGAGATGATCCAGTGATCTGGGCTACCAACTTGCCAAGGCAGGCCTCTTCACCTTTTGTGGCCCTAGTGCTGAAACAGGAAGTCAGTCAACTGACTCTTGGAGTCTCTACTTCTCTCTGGGGCTTGGGGATGACTTCTCCTTGAGCAGGAGACAACAGGCACAGTCCACACTTTGCTTCCCCCTACATTCCTGGACGAGAGCTTAGGTCCACTCATCAGGCTCTGCTAACTATCCCCCGCTTCAGTAAGAAAAAGACTGGTGGTACGAAATTTGCAGTACTTGCTCCTTCGTTTTGGAACTCCCTTCCTTCGGAACTCCGCATGTCATCTTCCTACATGGAATTCCGGAAGGGTCTCAAAACTTTTCTTTTCTCTCGAGCCTACAATGCTTAATCCCCCTCTGCTCCTGCCCGCTTCTCTCAATCCAACAGCGCCATGAAACCGCATGGTAAAAGTGCGCTATGGAAAAGTTTTTAAATTCAAATTCCCAAGGAGCAGCAGGAGCAGTCCAACCTTGGTGCAGACTCTATTTGCCAGGACCGAGGTCAGAGGGGCAGTCCTCCTTTGGTCCTCTTCTCTGGTACAGGCCAGACCTGAAGCCTAGGGGCCACGACTGCCTCAGTTATCACCAGAAAGTGCCCTCAGGGGATGTGGTGCTCATGAGCCAATGAGGTACTTGGATTCCTCATGCTTGATGACAACATCCTGTGAAGTGTGTCATCTAGCTATCCCAGATTACTGTGTTCTGCCCACTCACAAGACTCCCCTTCTGTGTTGTTTGGTAACCTACCCTAGAGGTGCTACATACCTACTGGAAAACCGGTTTGGCAACTGCTTTCCCTCTCTGTCCCCGACACCAACCCATCTACCTGAACAAAAGAGTACCCCGTTTTGTGTGTGTTCACTATTTATTCTTCCCCTTTGAAGCTTGACCTTTGGGCTCACAACCAAATTGTTCACACTTCTCTCCAGTTGAGCAGGAGGCTGCCTAGTTGGCAGCATCTGCGAAGGGCCACAGGAAACCTTGGGCAAGAGTGGCAATTTTCTAAAAGTTACATTAAATTCCATTTGCGCATCAGACGGGTTTAATGTAATGATTATTTTGATACCTTGAAGTACTAACAGTAGTCTCATTCAGCATTTAGCACAGCTGAGTTGTCAGCGTCCAATCCTGCACTCGCCAATGTGCGTGCACGCTACTAGCCTTTCAACAGTAAAAACAACAATTTGGGGTTTTTGCTGTTACGACATATACAAATATATGTTTTGCTCTTTAATATACCCTGCATTAGGATGCAATAGGCCTACCTTAGGGTGACATGTGTATATTAGAGAGGAAAGGTGAACCATATCATTCATTTTAATGGCAGATTTGAGTCATCAATTTAAAACTGCTCTACCAATCTGTAGTGGCAGGCTGGGAGTAATGTTTTTGCTTGCAGCAGCACAACTAGAGAGACACTTTTACTTACAGGCCATAGGTATCCCTGGTACCATGTACTAGGGACTTACAAGTAAGCTATGTTATGGCAACTGGGTATAAGTCAATTAAACAAAAGTTTTAAAGGGTCAAAGCAGATGCACATAGTCGTGATTAGCAAGGCTCATGACATTGTAGAATCATTATACTAGTGCTTAGCAGTCAAAATGGGGGGCAGAAAGTGAAGATGAACCTGCAAAAAGCATGCTTCCTCACAATCTGGATGAAGCACTATCTCCTTTATAATCAATACAGTTACTTGTGGGCTCCATTGTAGATAGCCGTGGTAAAAATCTGTATCAACAAATAAACTCATCTCTTCACAGTGAAGCCAACAATTAAATGAAATATGATTCCTGTAGTTAGTTGATGTGATAAATGTAAATGTAAATGTATTTCGATTTATATAGCGCACAAATCACCCAGGGGTCTCAAGGCGCTTGCTTAGGGAACCCGTCCTGGTATTCCCCTGTGAGATACCCCGGCAGGGTATTCACAAGGTGAAAGCCAGGCATCCCGCCGCGAGGGGCCATAGTGGAGATTAAGCAAGCTATTGCCCAGAGTCGCAGAGTGTGACCCCGTGAGTCGAGTAGGCACCGGAGCTAGAATTGTCGAGTCCGTGGAATTTTTGAGCCCGAGACCCGCCGAGGCGGGGAATCGAACCCTGTTTCACGGCTGATCTCAGCTTCCGGGTCTGCCGCCTCTAACCATTGAGCCACGCTTCTCCACATAGGTAGGGGTGGGCGGAATTTGCATAATCGTGTTTCGCAAATCTCTGCGAAACAGTAAAAAATCTCCGCGAACACGCAGAAATTCCGCGAACATGCGGAATTGCTTGTTCGCGATGCTTTTTTACTGTTCGCAATCACTGTTTGCATGCTCGGGAGGAAATATCTTGCGAACACGCATTTGAGTCGCAGAACGCACATTTTTTGGCAATTTTGCATTCTCCGCGGAACGCGAAATTACCCAAATTCTGCGAACGGAATTTACCGCCCAGGCCTAGTGATAAGCTGGTATACATTGTAGTCGCACAGACGTGTGATGTCAAAGACAGTGTTCTTATCAAAAGTGTTTGTCATTTTTATTTCTGTCTAATGTGGTACTCGTCAAAGTGTCTAGTATCAAGGGGTTTGGTGTTACTGGGTACTGATAGCAAGGGGGATGGTTTCAAGGGGGAATGGGGTCCAGGTTTTACACTAAGGTTTCGAAAACCTTGATGTTCCAGGGTAGGAATTTGTGAAGTCCTGGCCCAATGTGAAAATGATTTAGGATGGTGATTGGAGAAGTGTGGCTCACTGGTTAGAGGAGGCAGACCTGGAAGCAGAGGTCAGCCCGGGACCAGGGTTCAATTCCCGGCTCGGCGGGGTCTTGAGTCCTAAAATGTCCACGGACTTGACAATTCTCGCTCCGGTGCCTACTCGATTCACGGGTTCACACTCTGCGACTCTGGGCAATAGCTTGCTTAATCTCCACAACGGCCCCTCGCGGCGGGATGCCTGGCTTTCACCTTGCGGATACCCTGCCGGGGTTATCTCACAGGGGAATACCAGGACGGGTTCCCTAAGCAAGCGCTTAGAAACCGCTTGGTGATTTGCGCTATATAAATTCCTGTACATTTACATCACTCAGTGAACGCTAATGCAGTTTCAATCTGTTTGGGACAGTTAGAAGTAAAGAAGAATAGGCACAACATTATTTTTGTATTGTTTTTTGTGGCAACACATGCATTCTTTGATACTTAATTCTGGATGGCAGTACAGCAGTTCTGTGGTGTTTTTGAGCTGGTTTTAATCAGTGTGGATAAGTGACCCAGGAAATGGTCTGATATTTCCCCAACAGCTTGAGCTACCAATGAACAAGTTACTTACCTATGGTAACACTCTTTCTTGTCTGTACTGTATCTAACAGCAAGTTTTTTGCCTCTAGAATATTCCCTAAACATCAGAGTGTCGACTTCTGTGGCAAAAGGCAGGAGTTTGGGCACAGAGTTTACCACAAGGTCTGCAGTTCTTGGTCCAACAGCGTTACTACGTTTGTCCTCTTCTTGAGTCCGTGGAATCTAAGTTCAGGGTCTGGGGATGGCACCTAAATACTACATTTAGGGACGTTTACAAGGGAGTGATAGGTAGTGGCCAATTGCCCTTTACCTGGAGTGTCTACACTAAGCCTGGGAGGAGTTCGGGGAGTTACGGCATGCGGAACTCAGCGAAGTGATCAAAAACTATGCTGCGTTACGCGGAGAGTTCCTCAAGCGGCAAAGTGCGCTTGGTCATGCCTGCTCGCATTTATTTTCAGTGCCGGGTGATTGTCATGGGCTGGAAAATCAACTTGAATGGCACCATGCGCAGCGCAAGATGGCACTGCTTCTTTTCTGCCACTCGAGTTCATTCTCTAATTGAGCTGCAACTTGTGGATTTTCTCACTCACGCTCGCCACCTTGAAGTTTGGGAGAGTGAGCGAGGAAAAATCTTGCCGGGAGGTGGATTTTCCTTGCTGGCGCTCGCCAACTTGTTGCTGGAGAGCACAGTGGAGGTTAAAAACTCTGCTCCAGTGTTTCGGACGTATCTGCTCATGCAGATATGTCCTCACAGGAGATATAGTGCACCCTGCCTTAGGACTATAAGGGCTGCTAGAGGGGGGTCTTACCTATATCCCAGGCAGTGTCTGTGGGCATGGCACACAGGGATATGTGCCATGTCGACTCTTCGGATTTGTCTTCACCAAGGTACGCAGTCTGTAATGGCAGCATACATGGCCCTGGAGATGAGAACCTAGGGTGGCATAATTTGTGCTGCAGGAGTCCCAATTATTGTTTGTATTTGTTTATTGTTTTTATAGAAAATATACCTTCATAGGCAAAAAAGAATGAACATTATCCTCAAATTGGATACATGAGTTTCAGATTTCACATTGGTTATTACACTTTTCTCATTGTGAGGGAGACAGAGCACGCATTCCCGACAATATCAGTAAAACCCCACAAACTACAGGGTGGATTCTTTACCCTGATGAAGACTACAAACCAGCAGAACCGGCACAGCTAACAGACAAATCTTCCCTCCTCCCACAGAACGCCAACGCAGATGCAGTCTGGCAGCTAGCAGGCGGGACGGGATACACCCTCGACCAATCAGGCACCATGGTGAGAGGTCAAGAGCAGCAGAAGAAGGACGGATCCGAGACAGAAGGCGCAACCGCAGGACAGGAGCCGGAAGAAGATTGCCGAAGGACCCAGGAGCTGGAAAACAACGACGCGAACACCGGAGTGGGGGAAACCGAAGAGGAGAGCCCGAGACGTGGACAGAAGAGTGGTGGATCCCGGAGGACGTGCAAGCCGCCACAACTCAGGAGAGTTGTGGCTCTTAGCGGTACATGCCGGACGAAGGGACTCAGGGAAGGGGTGGGAAGGATAAACGGGCGGCGGGAGGCGATAGTAATCAAGGGGCAGGGGAGTACTCTTATTGGGGAGTCCTCACAGGCACCACCATTGTTTTAAATCTCTATGCACGCCCGGCCCGACACCTCAATGCCATGACCCACCCCTTGGGACCCCATAATTACCCTGTGTATCCCAACACTAAAGTATTTGCCTTTACTTAAACTCTCCCACGGGGTGTGGCGATGGTGTCCTTTGATAAAAAGGATCAGGTTATGACCGCTGCTTTCTTTTGTTTGTTTTCAAGCCTACTCTGTGATCCCAGCATAGCAAAGGAAACCTGTAATAGGTTTCTGGAGTGTCAAGGGGGAGAAGGGAAACCCGTAATAGGTATCGTAGCTGCGCAAGGGGAAAACGGCCATCACGATCTACTAAGACCCTGAGGAACACTACTACAGTGCCCTGGTAGCAGCGAATTAACAGACCTCCTTTCCAAGCAATCAACCTTTTTGATTTATCCGGACTATTTCTTTGCCACCCATTTTTACTTTGTCCTTAATAAAAGCTCTCATTATTGACCCCATACAGCCTCCTCGCTTCTGCTTCCGACCATCCCTCTGACATTTGGTGTCAGAAGTGGGATCGGAGGAAATGGAGGCCGTAGTCAAAAAGATGGTGGAAGGACAAGACCGCCTAGAGAAGATAATGGCCCGGTTTTTGGAAACCGCAGAGTCAGAAAGGGAATCCCTGCATAAGACCCTTACCAGTCAGGGACAGACACAAAAAGCCACGATGGACAAACTGGCAGAGACACTCGGACAGCCCTGGGGTTATACTGCCCCACCCTCAGTGGTAGTACAGAAGTATGTTCAAGGGGAGGACTCCGATTTTTCCCTTGCCAATTTTGAGAGGATGGCCTGAGCTGCCCAATGGCCAGAAGATAAATGAGGACAGTACCTCGGACCCCTTCTGAGTGGGGACCTACAAGCAGCTTATCAAGCCGCAAACCCTCTAGGAACCACCCCATACCCTGACATCAAGCAATGCATCTTAGAAAGAATGGGCATAGATGAAGACATATAGAATGCGTCTCCGACACATTAAAGAAGGCCCTCAAGAAAACCCACGGGCCCTTTGTTATCGCATAAAACATGCCGCTGATAGATGGTTAAAGCCCTTAACTACCTCCAAAGAAGCCATCCTAGAGAAAATATACCTTGAGCAATTTCTTACTTCTTTGGTTCCCCCAAAGGTGGGTGCGTCAGCATATAGATTTGTCCTTAGACAAAGCAGTCGAGGTCGCAGCAGCCTATTTTAGGGCACAAGAGTTACAGACAGGAAAAGATGATAGCTCTTGGAAGCTGCCCAGCCAATCATCTGGTAGAACCACCCGACCATCCTTATATCCTAAGAAGCCAGAAGCTGTCACTATTATACCTAACCCCTTACCAGTCATACCTAGACCCGTTGCATCCTTAGGACCCCAATGTTAACATTGTGGGGCATTTGGACATATAGCAAGAGTATGCCCTCAAAAAGAGGAACCTATGGAGGTCGGATATACAAGGGGTCTAATGCTGGTCCAGACAACGATACACGGCTGTTCCACCAACAATTAGCTGTAAATTGGGGGCCCGAGAAGCACTGGTTGATACCGGAAGTAAACAAACCCTTATGAGACCCCAAGTTGTTCCTGGGGGAAGCCCCATTACCACAGGCATGGTGAATATACAATGTATCCACGGGGACAGTAAAGTATATCCCATGACTGAGGTAGATATACAGCACCAGCCAGCCCAAAGTCCAGTAACAATGAGAGTTGGACTTCTTCCCCATCTACCGGAACCTGTGATCCTTGGAACTGACTGTCCTCACATCACCAGTCTGTTGGCTGACCCAGAAACCGGAAATAAAGAGTGAAGAGAAGAAGCACCATTCTTTTCAGAACCTCATCTTGGTTGGGAACGAGGAAAAGACAGAAAAAGTCAACAACAAAGATGCAGGGAGAAAAAGCAGGGAAAGGCTGTTCTTATGACAAGCACAGACCCATCTATATGGGAACTCAACAGGGACTTTTGTTCCGCTCAACGAGAGGATAATACCTTACAAGAAGTCTGGAAACAAGCCCACGAACAGGAAGAACCCCTCCAAGTAGGTCCCCAATTTTTCAAGCATGAAAGGTTATTATACCGAAAAGATGGGAAAAAACTCCCCTCCCAACTTCTAGTCCCACTACCCTTCCGAGAGAAAGTTCTAGACCTTACTAGGAGGTCATTTTGGTGGGGAGAAAACTGAAAAAAACATACTAGAGAGGTTTTACTGGCCAGGGATCTATCATCAGGTCCGAAAATATTGTAGAGAGTGTGCCATATGTCAAAAGACCAGTCAGTCTATTCCACCCCGGGTACAACTAAGATCACTACCTGTAATTGATATTCCTTTCTCAAGGGTGGGAATGGATAGCATAGGTCCCCTTCTACCCTCTCGTAGTGGGTGTCGCTATGTACTCATACTAGTAGATTATGCTACCAGATTTCCAGAGGCTGTGGCTTTGAGGCAACCTAATACAACCCAGGCCGCCAAAGCCATAATTAATTTCTTCGACCGAGTGGATTTCCAAGAGAAATATTGACAGATCAAGGCACGCCCTTTACTTCCAGACTCATGAAGCAAGTGTGTCAACAGTTACACATCAAACAGATAAGTACCGCAGCCTACCATCCTCAAACGGATGGATTGGTGGAACATTATAACTTGACCCTGAAAACCACCTTAAAAAAGTTGTTGAACCTCGAGGCTCGCAAATGGGAGGATATGCTTCCTCTAGCCCTTTTTGCTATTAGGTGTAGCCAACAGAAAAGCTTGGGATATTCTCCTTTTGAATTGTTATATGGAAGACCACCACGTACCCTTCTACATATGGCTAGGGAGGAGTGATGAAGCAAGATTTCGCACATTACGCGACTTGCTGAAGTCAAGAACCTCGATTTGTGTATAACACTGTAATCAAAATTGTACGTCTTACTAATTTCCTTTATTTTTACTATATACATGTATCCTAGGGATGCTTGCCTATGTGTTTTACTAATACGATTAATTTGTGTTTCTAAAAATGGCCGCCGTTTAGAGTATTGCTTCTGCGCATGCGTTAGTCACACTCACGTGACGTGACATAGTTGTGATTTGGAGGGAAAGGGTGCGCATGCGTAATAGCCACAAGATGGCTGCTTGGGTAATAACATGGTGAAGCTTGTGCAGATGCTCGCGTGTTATTGTGTATTGCACTAAACCATAACTGCATAGTATATTTTTATAGTGATAAATCATAAGTACACAATCATGTTATGTAATTTATTCATTTATTTCTATGTTTTAATTTGTTTCCGCTTACTTTTCATGTACCGTGATAAACGGGGGGTCCGAAATGGGTCGAGAGCCATCTTGAAGGTCCCTTCCGCGCATGACCGCGCAGCCCAGGGAGCAGTAGCCTTGAGCGGTGGAACTCAGCCAGCTGGCAGTCCCAGACAAGATGCTCCTGAGAAAGCTACCTCTGACCCAGGAGGATGGAGAAATTGTGTTCCTAATTTGCTACATTGTAAATTCTCTATTGTATTCTGTGTTACTTGTCTGTGGGAAACCTAAACTGGCTAGGCGGTACCCTAGAATGTAAATCAGGCCTTAGAAAAGTCTGTTCTGATTGGTGTGTTAACCTAGCCTACTTTGGGACCAATCGAAATTGGGGATTCTGACACTTTGCAACATTGGGGGGTGGTACACTGACCCAAAAACAGTATATCTAGCCTAGGTTTAGCTATAGAATTTGTCCGACTTGTCTGAATAGCTGACCTGTCACTGACCCAACGCACTCAATAGGTGACTGAATTTACAGAGCGCTGCGGAGCACTCTGTCCGAAATTGACCATAGACTTTTAAGGTTTTACTAAAACTTAAGTGCTGGCGGAGCACTTTGCTGATGAGTTCGCTAACCCAATCGGGGTTCTGACTGATAGCTGCAGAGAGGGTGGAGCGCAGGCGTTGCTTCCAAACTGCGGGTGCTGGTCGTGCCTTGGTGGTCCTGTCCTGATCCTAATCTGGGTTTCCTGTCCTATCCTGGGGTGTCCATTCTGCACCTGCTGCCCCATTGATGACTGCTATACCTTGGGGTATTTCCTGTCCTTGACTGATCCGTGGCCAGGGTTGGTTTTCACACCATTCTAGGTAAATATATAGATAGGGTTGAGAACTCTATACTGCGCCTTTCTATTTTTCTGTCTTTGCTTCAATAAAGACATACCTTTGCACATGCTATATTTCCATGTTTTCCGCAGTCTACCATATGAAAACCTATTGCATTTTCCATAGTATGTTTTCCATGTTACTTTACCTTTAGAGCACAATTCTTCCCCATACTGTTTAGGAATTTAAATGTGATTTATATTTTCTCCTGAATTCTATTCTTGAAATAATCATATTAGAATATTAGCGTGTTTTCACTTTTACCCCTTTTGATAGATGTATAGGATTCCTAACTTTCCACTCATTTCCATGATGTATGTCCCAATAGTATAATTCTAGTACATGCGAATAGCTTGCTCATTTATAGATGTCTATTCTTGAATTTCAGTTTAAGTCTACTTAGCGTGTTCCCTGTCTCTCTCTTTACAAACTTAAATGGTTGCCCTTACACTTTTCTTGTATGGTTACGTGCTTTTTGTTATCTTGATTATTGATTGCCTTTCAACTGTAAGCCTAATACTCGCAGATACTGATTTCTAGATAAACTTTTAAAACTTCTCAGTTGTCCGTGGTCATTTTATGAAAATCTAAATGTATGAAGTTGGGTTTGTATTTTGCCTGCCTTTCTTCACAGCTAGCTCCCTGATCCATTGAGGTCATAGGTACCCGTAACGGTGGATGGTAAGTCGGGTACACTAGAATACAACAGGAAGGAATCAGGGTGCTGATGGTAGATTTGTGAGGTCGCCTGATTAATGTATATGGTGAATTGAAATTTATGGGCCCGAAAAACTATATGGTGAAATTATTGGTCAGGTGACCCCCGATCTCTATCAGTATTTCTGGTAGCAGAGGTATGGTTAGGGACTAGTTAAAATTAGGCAGGACTAGATAAGTTAGATAAGTTAGATGCTGCTAAGTAACAAACCTTGTTGCTGCTAAGAGGGTAGGCAGTTCGGGTGAATTGATCGCTCACTTGAAATGTTTGCTTTGAAAAATTATGAAATGTTTTAAAATTGTTATTTTTATTATTATACTGTTATATGTATTTATCCATTCGTTAGTAAAACGTCTTCAATGTTGTCGGGAATCCCCGGGGAATTGAATAGCGAGTGGTGAAGAGGATCCACTTGCTTTGAGGTCACTTACTCCAGGAAGGTTAGTGCGGGTTAGGTAGAACTGGAAGCACTAACTAGGGTTTTTCTGAATGTATGTTTGAATAAATGTTAGCAACGAGGTTCATTGGCAAAATTCCTATTGTGGCATAACCTAGTGAGGGTCACACCGGAAAAGTAGCAGGTTCTTCGGAGCTTGGGTGAAAGCAAAGGGGTTCGCTGGTGAAACTTTAGACTTGGATATATCCCGGAAAGGTGGATGAGTCTAGGGAAGTAGCAGGTTCTCCAATGCTTGTGTGAAGGGTAGGCAGAAGAGATCTATCCGTAGTGTGTGAAAAGTAAATGGAAGTAGTTTACTTGTAGTGAAACAAATCTTTCCTGTCTAGACACTTGAGTACAGTGGCGAATGTGTATTCGTTGTTAAATAACCAAGCACTAGCACTTTAGAAAGAAAGAAAGTTTCCGTTACCTTGTGAAGGAGGGAGTCAGTCGCGAAGCTGCTCTGACGTCACTCTGTGCCGCGCTGGGATTGGTAGACGCAGCGGGTGCGTAGCGGAGCTGGAATTGTAAAGGAGGGGTGAGTGCCGAAGCGTGAGAACCTGTCTCGCGAAAGGCCGCGCACCCATTGGTCGAGAATATTTGAATTCATGCATTTCATTGGTCGCACGAAAATAAGAGACGCACTAGGATTGGGAGCGACTTGTAAACAAAGCCGCTCGCACAAAATCGTATGTGGCATTCGTACAGACCGCATACTCGACCTGAACCACGACATATGGGATTTGAGGACGATCAGTGGAAAGGTGTTAAAAACGACATTATGTACGGAAATAAAAGAAAAGTGTCCCTTGTAAAGAAAGTAAAGAATTACTTTAAAAAGGACAAACCGATTAGAACCAGAGAAGGTGTTGTCATTCCGCCACCAAATACTCCCGCATCTTTCATGTTGTTTGACAAAGGGTACCATACCTGCGTATGGTTGGAAAATTGGGTGGAGTACACCAAGGATGACGGAGTATTGGCTTTTCCGTTAGACGGTACATTTAATGGTAGAATTTTATTTAATTTGAGAACCCGAATGAATGACTTACATCCCAGACCTAGATTAACGCAGTATGAAGCACTAGAATTATGGGAAATTGAAGCTTTTGAAAGGGATAAGCCACAAATGGATAAAGGGTTAACTAAATTTTATCCGAAACTAAAACAAGAGACCCGTGACAAAAAGATGAAACAGTGGAGACAGAATATGATTGTAGAGGGACTGTTTCCCATGATGCCAGCGGGTGGTCTTCCTGCAGGGGAAAAGAAAACAGAAAAGTGTAAACATTGGGTGCCTATTGGAGAATCGGATGATGAATTGTTAGACGACCTGTTTTTAAGAAGTCCACCTCCTTATAATGAAGGACACCGACCTTCTAGTGAAGGGGATAATTCTCGAAGACCTCAGCCCCAGGAAGAGGCCAGATCTGCCAGTGTGGGAGGGGGTTGCTTCATGCCTCCCTATACCGAGAGTTTAGGTCCCGTAGATGCAAGGGATATTTATCCAAGAATGCCAGCTAGTGGGGACGCAAGATACTCCCGGGAAAGAGACTTTTGCCCTAGATCCCCCTATGAAGGTGAGGCAAGACCATCCGGTTCAGGAATACCGTTCCTAAACCCTCCATATGAGGAAGAACCAGGATCCCTAGGCACAGGTACTTTGCACCCTAGACCTAGTTATGGTGAAAGACCCAGAGAGACACCTCCCACTGCCCCGAGTTGTGCTTCGACTTTAACCCCACAAATATTACATGACAATTCCGTTGAAAGGATATTGGAGGACAGAGAACGAGAAGCACTAGCTAAGCAGAGAGCTGAAATAGTTCAGAGGATTTCTCAGTTAAATGTAAGTCCTGAGTCTTTAACAATTCCGGTTACTATTGGACCAGTGGTTCCCTTGTATGGGGACCGACAGGGAAGTCCGAGAACTCCAGTTATTACCCCAGTTGTAGCCCAACCAAGATCAGAGCCCTTAATTGTAGACGACTTAACGAGTGAATGTGAGTCTGAAGTGTCGCTAATGGATCTGCCCCTTAGGGAACCAGGAAAAAGGATGCAGAAAAGACATAATCCTTTCAATGCGAGGGAGATTCAAATGGAATCAACTTCGGGTACTAAGAGTGTCACGGTAGTAACTCCTGAAGAAATTGAGAGATGGAGTCGAGAATTAGAAAAACAAACTCTTCAGTCGAAACCTCTAGATCTCTACAAACTGAGAGTAGAAATAGAAGAAGTTATGGCAGGAAATGTAGGATTAGATCGATTAAATACCTACACAGAAGAAGAGCTGTTGTTTATCTGCAAGAGCCTTACTCGAAATGCCAGGGTACTCCATGAAAAACTAACTGACACTGCAGCTAGTATGGGAATAGATATCTCTAAATCAAAGCCTTTGCAAAAGCCGTACAGAGCAGATTTCTCAGACAAAGATCTGGAAAACCTGAACATGTCAGGGAAGAAGGCACAGGTCAAAGAATTATTGACAGTATTACAGAAATGGGGAGATGTGGACAGGTGGAAAGCCAGGTGGGCCAAGAAGAAAGATGAGGCTAGATCCAAACAAGGGACTCCTCAGTTCGTTTTAAAAGAAGCTGATAAACCAGAACAGTTATGTCCTATGCGTGAAGTGCCAGGTGGAAAATACGTACATGTTCCATGGTCCAGATAGGATATTCTGTCCTTTACAAATGATTTCCCAAAATTACGAGAGAAGCCTGTGGACTGGTACAGGCAGGTGGAAAGGTTTGTAAAGGTTCAAAAATGCCTGTGGAAAGATTTGGATGGGTACTTTGATATCGTAGTTCCGGTAGACTTATGGACCGAGTGTAAAATAGCCATAGCTTGGCCTAGTGAAGAATACCCGAGGGACTCTAGAACAGGGGAACCCTCTAAAGAAGTGATGAGAAAATATGATCAAGTAATTCAACATTTGAAGCTAAAAGTGCCCGCAAAGGAAACTGATTGGACAAAAATAGATAGAACCACGCAGGAAAGGGACGAGACTGTGCACTCCTTTTATGAAAGACTGTTACAGGTGTTTAAAACATACAGTGGTATAGATAACATCGAGATGAAGGACATGACCCACTTCATTTACAGGTTTGTAAACGGTTTAAGACCTGAAATTTGTCAGTGGATCAAAGATAACAAAATCTGTTGGCAGTCCAAGAAAATAGACGAGGTCCTACGGTATGCAAAATACTGTGAGGACGAGATGGCAGATAAGAAAAAGGCCCTCAAGGAAAAGGTGATGTGGGCACAAGTAAAGCTCGCAGAACAGCAGGAAAAGCAATTTAGTAAATTGAGTAAGAGTACCCAAAATCAAGGCCCTGGGGGTGGGGGAAAGCCCAAAGTAAAAATGAGTAGAGAAGAAGCTAAAAAGAAATTCCCCTGCCACCAGTGCGGGGAAATTGGACATTGGTGAGACGAGTGTCCGTATTTACAGCATGATAATACCCAAAACCCTGATTTAATTCCACAGACGCAGAATGAAAAACCAAGAAAGACCCAGCAGCAGGTAAAAACAATCCAAGTGCCCCGAGCGCCAAAACCTAATTTTAAGGGAAAATCACCGCAGGGTGACGACATAGAAATCTGGGGAGGTAATGAGAACAGAAATGCAGCAACTTCGCAGTATTTGTTAAATGACACTTTTTTCTGTGACGACGAGTACTGACGAGGCCTGAGAGGGGAGGACAAGGAGTGTGTACTTGGCGCCTCCTTGCCGGTAGACCAGTCAGGGCCATACATTGAAGGAAAGGTTGATGGAAATGATGTCACCTTTCTGTTGGACACTGGTGCTACCCGTTCTACTGTGAGAACAGCGGAGGTTCCAAACCTACCCCTCTCGGGAGAAGCAATCCAGGTAGTAGGTGTATCTAATCAATTGATTAGTACCCCAGTTACTGAGCCCATGGAGATTACAATAGGGAACTTTAAAGAAATGCATAGATTTGTCGTTTGTGACACTAGTCCAGTAAACTTACTGGGACGTGATTTGTTGTGCAAAATGAACTGTACTATCTTTTGCACAACAAAGGGCGTTGAAATTCAGACCCCAGACAAGGATGGCATCTACAAGTTAATGTTAATCAGACCTGACTCAGAAATTAAACGAATGACTGTACAAGACTTACCCGAAGAACTTCAAAAGACAGTGAAATCAGAAGTGTGGGACTTTACTGGAAAGGATGTAGGTTTAATGGCAAATGTAGATCCCATACAAATAGCCATGAAAGAAAAGGCAGTTTACCCCAATACCAAGCCTTACAGAATGAGTGCCGAAGTAAGAGCAGGAGTTGCCATTGAAATACAGAAATTACTAGAAGCAAACATCATACAAGAAGTGATGAGCAGCCCTTGTAATTCTCCCATAATTGGAATCAAGAAACCTAGTGGCAAGTACAGAGTAGTGCAGGACCTGAGAAAGGTAAACAAGATCGTTGTTCCTTGCTGTCCTATTGTCCCGAACCCCGCAGTAATCCTGTATCAGATTCCTTGGGATGCTGAGTGGTTCACCGTGATTGACCTATGTCATGCATTCTTTTCGATCCCATTGCATCCAGATAGCAAATTTATTTTCTCATTTGCTTTCAATAGTCATGTGTACGTTTGGAATAGGGTCCCCCAAGGGTACACAGAAAGCCCCTCTATCTTTAATCAGATCCTGAAAAAATGCCTTGAATCCCTAGTCTTACCTGGAAAGTCTGTTTTAGTACAATATATAGATCAATCAATCAATCAGGAGTTTGTTAAAGCGCGACTACTCACCCGTAAGGGTCTCAAGGCGCTAGGGGTGGAGGGGGGGTTGGGGGGTGCAGGTTCCATTCCATCAAGGAGGGGGTCTGTCGAAGAGCCAGGTTTTGAGGTTTCTTGCGAAGATGGGGAGCGATGTTGTCTGTCTGAGGTGGAGCGGAAGGGCGTTCCATGCTTTGGCCGCGAGGAAGGAGAAGGAGCGGCCTCCCGCCTTTTGGTGGCGTCTAAAAGTCATAGGGATTGTGTGATTGACACCATCGCCTTGCTGAATCACCTAGGTGAAAAGCGACATAAAGTGGCCCCTGAAAAATTGCAGTTCTGTTCCAAATCAGTGAAATATCTGGGGCACCAGATAGAAAAAGGCATCAGAAAAGTCACTTCCGAGAGAGTCAGCATAATTCAAAAGATGCAATTACCCTGTACTCAGAAAGAGATCAGAATGTTCCTGGGGGTTGTAGGTTACTGCAGGCAATGGATTGTGGGATTCGCAGTCCTAGCAAAGCCCTTGATAAACATGACCAAAAAGGGAGCGAAGGACCCAGTTGAATGGGATGATGAAAGCCTAACAGCATTCACTAAATTACGAGACTGCCTGTGTACAGCCCCTGCTTTAGGAATGCCTGACTATTCTAAAGAGTTTGCCCTGTTCTGTGACACACGAGACAATTGTGCATTGTCAGTCTTAACCCAGGAGCATGGGTTAATTAGACGCCCAGTGGCATATTTTTCTGCCACTTTGGATCCAGTAGCTGCTGGATTACCTGGGTGTCTGAAAGCGGTAGCTGCCACTTGCACGAGCTTAGAGCAGAGTGAATCCATTGTAATGGGACATCCTGTAACTGTGTATGTTCCACATGCAGTTGTAATTTTACTGACCCGAACCAAGACTCAGTATCTCACCCCTAGTCGGTTGACTAAATACGAGAGGATTCTCGTGGGTGCTGCAAATGTAGTTATTACTCGGTGTAATATACTGAACCCAGCCACCCTACTCCCTGACTCAATGGTTGTAGAAGATCAGGGAGAGAACGAGCATGACTGCATTGACCTGACAGAATTCAGTACTAAACCTCGCCCAGACATTAAGGAAACACCTTTGCCTGTACATGATGAGCAATGGTTTGTGGATGGTTCATGTATGAGACATGAACTGGTGGGCCTAAGCACTGCTTATGCTGTAGTCTCTTTAGAGAGCATTAAAGAAGCATCGCGTTTATTTGGAGTAAAGTCTGCACAAGTAGCCGAATTGATAGCATTGATAAGAGCTTGCAGAGTGGGAAAAGACAAAAAAATAACAGTGTATACTGACAGTCAGTACTGTTATGGGGTTGTGCATGACTTTGGCCAATTATGGCTACAAAGAGAATTCCTGACTTCATCAGGTACTCCCATCCGGAATGGAGGGGTTGTACAAAATTTACTGGAAGCAATCCAATTACCAAAAGAATTGGCAGTAGTCAAATGTGTTGCCCATAAAAGAGGCCTTGACGCTGTATCTTTGGGAAATGATTTTGCGGATCGAGTGGCAAAACAATGTGCTATGGATCGCATGTCAATAAATATCAGACTGGGAGGGACTGGAAACAGCTGCCAACTTATGATGTTTGAAGAAGTACCTACCTGGGATGAAGTGAGAGAATGGCAGCATGCTGTGCCTTGGGAAGAGAAAGAGAAGTGGAAGGAACTTGGTTGTCGACCAAGGAGTGAGGATGGTGTCATTGTGGGCCCAAAGGGTATGCCTGTGTTACCTAGACACCTGCTCTCCTCTATGGCAAGATTAATACATGGAAGTTCACACACTGGTAGGGATGCCATGGTTCTGGTGTTTCAACAGACCTGGTTTAATCCGAAGTTCAGGAAGGTAGCAGAATCACTCTGCCAGAGGTGCTTAATATGCCAACAGTTCAACGCTGGTAAAAGAACAGTAGTTGAACTGGGGAAAATTGGAAGATCAGGGGGTCCCTTTGTAAGAATTCAAATTGACTTCATCACCATGCCTCGTTGTGAGGGAAAAAGATATGTCCTTGTCATTGTCTGCCTGTTTTCAAAATGGGTGGAGGCTTACCCTGCCCCACAGAATGATGCCATGACTGTAGCCAAACTGTTACTGAGGGAATTGATACCTAGGTTCGGGGTTCCAGTCATGATTGAATCAGATAGAGGCGGACATTTTCAGAATGAGATAATGGCTCAGCTCTGTAAAGCATTTGGAATTACACAAAAGCTGCACTGTGCACATCGTCCAGAGGCTTCTGGAGTAGTAGAACAAATAAATGGCACTATAAAATCGAGATTAGCAAAAATGTGTGACTCTACTGGTATGAATTGGATTACTGCCTTGCCTCTTGTTCTGATGGGACTCAGAAGTATTCCAGATCGGAAAACAGGCCCGAGCCCCCATGAAATCCTAATGGGAAGAGTGATGAGACAAGCATGGGTACCAGGATACAAACTGTTAAGCATTACTGATGATTTGGTACTTGAATACTGCAAGCAACTAGGTGACCAAGTGCATTCTATCTCTCGCCAGATTGGGGAAGACGCCGTCGCCAACCCGACAACTCCAGTTCACAAATTGGTTCCTGGTGACTGGGTCAGAATAAAGAAGCATACTCGTTCGAGTTGCCTTGAACCAAGGTGGGGAGAAAAGCGCCAGATAATACTGGTGATCACGACAGCAGTGAAGTGTGCAGGCGTTCCCAAGTGGATCCATGCCAGCCATACACAGAAAGTAGTTCCGGACAAGGAACCTGGAGCTGAAGGTTGTCCAGCTGAGGGGTCTGCAGACACCGGTCCTGAAGTAGGTGATGACGAACAACCGAGCACCAGCCAAGATGATTGGATACCCATAATCGACCTAACGGAGGACCCAATCAGAACAGAAGAACGGAACCAAGAAGATAGAGAGTGGAATAGAGAGGAAGAGATAGGCACAGGCGAAGACCCTCAGATCATTGAGATTCACATCAAATCTGAGGACGAAGAGGGAGGTCAGACAGGGACAGAACAAGTGATCGATACTCCTCCACTGACTCCTGAAATTGAAAAGGGACAAACTAGAACTAGTACAAAAGTTCGAGCAGAAGAAAATCAAGAGATCGAAGTGCTTGAACAGGATCAGATAGAATTAGAAGAACGTGTTCAGGACACAGAAACCGAGACATTCGAAAGCCAAAATCAAAATTCACCTGAACCAGGCCAGCTTAGTAACCAGGCAGAAGAAATAGATACAAGACCTGGGATTAGTCAGATAGGAAGGGAAGAGACAGAGACAGAAGTGCCACAAACAAACGAAAATAAAAGAGTATTAGAAGAAAGCCAAATTACAGTGCCAGCTAAAAGACTCAAGAAAAAGAAAAATATTGAACCAGGATTTATTAAGAAACTGAGACTGAGAATAAAAACAGTAGAAGAAAAACTTGCAGAAAGAAGGAAAAGTCCTCGAATTGTAGAACAAGCTGGAGAAAGCTCCAAAAGAAGGAGTGACCGAATAAAAAGACTGAATGAGAAATACCAAGATCCTGAATGGACATTTTTAATTTTGGAAGATTTTGAGGATCTTGATATAACTGACGAAAGTGACGGAGAACAGATTGCTGATCAGTCTACAGAAGAGGAAGACTAATTAACCTGAAGTTGCACAAAGTAAGCTAACTGTGCAAAGATACAGAGAGGGGTTGAGAAATCTTCTTCTGAACGAAAATGTCTGATTCAAACGTGAATGGAAGGCCTAGACGCAGGTGTTGCAAAACATGCTGCAAAGTATGTATATGTAGTATAGCTATAGTGATAATAATTTGGATAGGACTAACAGTTTTCATTCCTTTTATGGTAAGCAAAAATACTAATATTGACCCTACTCAGACTGTGACCACTGACACTGAATAACTGACAACACGAAGTGTAGAAAGACGTGAAAAAGCACTCAGACAAACAAAACGAGACTTAGAAGCATCAGATGAGGAAGGACTACATTATCATGGAGTTAGAAACCAGACACAATTAAATGTTTTCGCTAATCTTTTAGTGCACTATGTAGAAACTATGGAAATAGAAGACTGCTATGTCTGCATGAAGCTACCTACTTCTGTAGCTGAAGGCGTGACTTATCATCACCTACCTTTGACCTATGGAATTTCCTGTAGTATATTAGCTAGTTTATTTTACAAAAGAGGACCATTACAGTATTACTATTCTAATTCTGACGTGATATTTTCTGAACTTCCTATACGTGGAAATCTGAATCCTGTACATACCAAAAGTGACGTTACACGTTATATGGGTGAATACTTTCTGACTATAGGTACCATAGACTTGAATGAAGCACACAGAGATAACTTGACCTGTTCATTACATGAACAAGAAAAAATATTTTAAACATGGCAGAGAAAAGAAGGGAGAGTTTCCAAAGAAAGGCAAATGACAAGAGACAGAAAACTCCTAAATGGGCTGAAAATATGGAAGGCACCTCAAATGGTGGGAGTGGTACTGCTCTGTTGCTGGATTTCGAAAGGAAAGGGAAACTTTGTCTTCATCGCGAGAAGACTAGTTATTATAATAACATTTTCATTGGTTCCAGTCAATGTGAACACAATTACAAGGTAATTGGAGGTTGGGGTTTCAAAAATGGGTCAGAACCTGTGTTTCCCGGAATCTATTATATATGTGGAAACAAGGCTTATTTCAAATTGCCGGATCACTGGTATGGAAGCTGCTACTTTGGCATTGTTTTCCCGAAAATATACCATGTGAAAGAAATTGCTGGAAGCAATGAAAACACTAATGGCTTAGTGCGTAGTAGAAGAGAAAGCGTAGGTGAAATAATGGGTAGTATTTTTAGTGCACTGATACCTGGAGTGGGAGTGGTTCTGAAAACTCACAGAATTTGCAAATTATCCACAATAGTGGATGTATTGTCTACTGACACAGCTCATGGATTCCTGCTGGTCAATACCGAAATGGTTGCGATCAGATCAATGGTTTTGCAGAACAGACTTGCGCTGGACACCTTATTAGCAAAAGAGGGCGGAGTCTGCCGGATGCTGAAGGCGCAACATTGTTGCACTTACATACCGGACAAAAGTGTACAGATCAAAAAATATGTGAAAAACATTACTAATTTGGAAAAGGAACTCAAACCACTGGAGGTTGACAGTGCCTGGAAGAGACTTGTCGATGGTCTCTCCAATGTAGGTCATTGGTTTGCAAATTTAGGTAGAAGTTTATTGTTTAAGGTACTGATGCCAATTGGAGTGATAGGTCTCATCATTTTCCTCATATTCGTCTGTTGCAAATGTCGCAAACACACAAAGAAGTACACGGTGGATAGAAGAAACGAAGTGTGGATGAGCTTGAATTGGAAGAAATGAATAATCAGATTTACAAAAAAGGTGAAAAATTCTCACCCTGATAAAGATGTGAAAGAGAAATTGAATCGCTTGTTGGAAGAGATTGAGATGCATAAAGTGTGAAAAGTTGGCATCTGGTTCCATTTGTATTTGTGATGATAGTAAATATCATCAAAGAGGGGATTGATGAAGCAAGATTTCGCACATTACGCGACTTGCTGAAGTCAAGAACCTCGATTTGTGTATAACTCTGTAATCAAAATTGTACGTCTTACTAATTTCCTTTATTTTTACTATATACATGTATCCTAGGGATGCTTGCCTATGTGTTTTATTAATACGATTAATTTGTGTTTCTAAAAATGGCCGCCATTTAGAGTATTGCTTCTGCGCATGCGTTAGTCACACTCACGTGACGTGACGTAGTTGTGATTTGGAGGGAAAGGGTGCGCATGCGTAATAGCCACAAGATGGCTGCTTGGGTAATAACATGGTGAAGCTTGTGCAGATGCTCGCGTGTTATTGTGTATTGCACTAAACCATAACTGCATAGTATATTTTTATAGTGATAAAACATAAGTACACAATCATGTTGGACACCCCGCACGGCCACCAGCTGCTGCGTGTGCCCCTCGCTTTGCCCTCTGCCTCGCTGCCTGCCTCGCTGCCGGCTGACCCTGCTGTCGTTTGCCTTGACTTGTTTTGTCTGTCATTTGTGCTTGTTTTTATTATAGATTTTGCCCGTGTTAGCGTTTCTTGATTTGTTTTGTCTTTCACTTGTGCTTGTTTTTATTGTAGATTTTGCCCGTGTTAGCGTTTCTTGTCTTCATTTGTGCTTGTTTTCGAGCAGATCTTGCCCGTTCTGCCTGTTTCCCGCCTCCCTCGCCGCCCCCCGCTTCCCGCCACCACCGCGGACCCCGCCCCTTTTTTCCTTCTGTTCCCTCCCCGCTCCCGCCTCCCAGCTGCTCCGCCCACCCGCGCACTTCGCCTTATATGGCGACCGTGCGAACGCGCAGCGTTAACGCGCAGCGGGAGCGCCGATTGTGCGCCGAAGGCGCGCCAAAGGTAAGCCCGTCTGCGCCCGTCCGCGCCTGGACCGCTCCCAGCGCCAGGACCCCTGGCCCTCGAAGACCTCGACCGACCCGCCTGACGTACTCCGCCGCCTCCCTCATCGCTCTCAACACCGGCCGACTCCCAGATTGCCACCTAGCCACACCACGACGCACCCACGGACCTTTCTGCTGCCACGCCTGCAAATTCACCTGCATCCGGACCTGCCTCGCTCCAGCACCCGCCAAGTCGACCTCCAACAGCACCCACCTCAAGTGCATCCTGCTCAACACCCGCTCCGTCCACAGGCACGCCGTCGAACTCTGGAACCTCCTAGACGCCACAGCACCTGACATTGCCTTCTTCACGGAGACCTGGATGAACGCCTCTTCAGCTCCCGACATCGCCATCGCCATCCCAGAGGGCTACAAGATCGTCCGCAGGGACCGCAACGCCAACCAGATGGGAGGAGGCATCGCCATCATCCACAGGAACACCATCCGTCTCACGACCAGCACCGACAACTCCCTGACCACTGCGGAACACCTGCATTTCCAGATCCACACAGACCCGAAGACCACCCTCAGAGGCACCCTGATCTACCGACCCCCGGGACCACGCACACAATTCTACGAGGACATCGCCGACTTCGTCAGCCCGCATGCCCTCCCCTCCGCCGACTACATCCTCCTGGGGGACCTCAACTTCCATCTGGAGAACAACAACGACCGCAACACCAGCACCCTGCTCGACAACCTCGCCAATCTTGGACTCAAGCAGCTGGTGTCCACCCCCACCCACCTCGCCGGACACACACTCGACGCAGTCTTCTCCTCCAGCACAGACATCGACTTCAGCCACGCCACAGAGCTGCAATGGACGGACCACAGCTGCGTCCACTTCACCTTCAAGAGAACGACGACCCACCACCACCAGCAACAGGCCGCCCGCAGAAGCTGGAACAAGATCACAGCAGACCAGCTCGCCACCTCCCTGAGCCAGCACCCTCCTGCCAGCTCAGCAAACCCCAGCCAGGCCGCCGACAACCTCACGAAGTGGATCAGCACCTGCGCGGACGAGCTCGCCCCGATGAGGACCCCGCCCAGCAGACCCGGCAGCAAGAAAGCCCCGTGGTTCACCGACGAACTCAAGAGCTCCAAGAAGAACTGCAGAGCCCTCGAGAAAGTCTGGAAAAGGGATCCTACACCAGACAACAGGACCACCTTCGAGCTGGCCACCCGGAAGCACCACCAGCTGATCCGCGCCGCCAAGAAAACTGCATTCAAGGACCGGCTGGACAACAACGCACACAACTGCAAGGAACTCTTCAACATCGTGAAAGAGCTATCCAACCCCAGCGCAGGAAACAACGACATCACCCCATCGCAAGACCTCTGCAACTCCCTCGCTTCATACTTCCACAACAAGATCAAGGACATACACAACAGCTTCAACACCCAAACAACGCACACCAAGACCGAACAACCACCCCCCACCACCACCCTGCACGCCTGGACCCCGATCAGCACCGAAGACACCATCCGCACGATGAACTCCATCCACTCCGGATCACCGACCGACCCCTGCCCCCACCACGTCTTCAACAAGGCCGACGCCGTCATCGCACCCCACCTGCGAGACATCATCAACACATCCTTCGACACCGCCACCTTCCCCGAGAGCTGGAAGCACGCCGAACTCACCGCTCTACTCAAGAAACCCACAGCGGACCCCACCGAACTCAAGAATTACCGCCCCATCTCGCTCCTCCCGTTTCCCGCCAAAGTCATCGAGAAGACCGTCAACAAGCAGATGACCGCCTTCCTCGAGACGAATGGATCCCTCGACCCCTCACAGTCCGGCTTCTGAGCCAATCACAGCACCGAGACCGCCCTCCTCGCCGCCACCGATGACATCCGAGCCCTGATGGACAACGGAGAAACAGCGGCCCTCATCCTCCTAGACCTCTCCGCAGCATTCGACACTGTCTGCCACCGCACCCTAGTGCAACGCCTCAGGAACGTCGGAATCCAGGAGAAGGCACTGGAATGGATCATCTCCTTCCTCGCTGGAAGAACACAGAGAGTCCGCCTACCACCGTACAAGTCAGAGGCCTCCGAAGTCATCTGCGGCGTCCCCCAAGGATCCTCGCTGAGCCCCACCCTCTTCAACGTCTACATGAGCCCCCTCGCGGCCATCGCACGCCAACACAACCTCAGCATAATCTCCTACGCCGACGACACCCAGCTGATCCTCTCCCTGACCAACGACCCCGCCGCCGCCAGAGCCAACCTGCACGAAGGGATGAAAGAAGTAGCCGAGTGGATGACGACCAGCCGCCTGAAACTGAACTCTGACAAGACGGAGGTCCTCATCCTGGGCTCTTCACCCTCCGCCTGGGACGACTCCTGGTGGCCTCCCGCCCTGGGCACCGCACCCAAACCGACAGACCATGCACGCAACCTGGGCTTCATCCTGGACTCCTCCCTCTCCATGACCAGACAAGTCAACGCCGTCTCCTCGTCATGCTTCAACATCCTGCGCATGCTACGGAAGATCTTCTGGTGGATCCCCACCGAGACCAGGAAGACCGTCACCCAGGCCCTCGTCACCAGCCGACTGGACTACGGCAACGCCCTCTACGCCGGTACCACCGCCAAGCTCCGGAAGAGACTCCAGCGGATCCAGAACGCCTCAGCCAGACTCATCCTCGACATCCCAGGAACCAGCCACATCTCCGGACACCTGAGAGACCTCCACTGGCTCCCCGTCAACAAAAGAATCACCTTCCGCCTCCTCACCCACGCACACAAAGCCCTACACGACCAAGGCCCGAGCTACCTCAACAACCGGATCAACTTCTACGCTCCCAAACGCCACCTCCGATCAGCCAACCACGCCCTCGCCGCCGTCCCCCGCATCCGAAGAGCGACCACAGGAGGAAGGTCCTTCTCCTACCTGGCCGCCAAGACCTGGAACTCCCTCCCGACCGACCTGCGCCTGACCCGAGACCACCTCTCCTTCAGGAAGAAGCTGAAGACCTGGCTGTTCGAGCAGTAGCGGCACCCCCCCTCCCCCAGCGCCTTGAGACCCTACGGGTATGTAGCGCGCTATATAAATGTCATTGATTGATTGATTGATGTTATGTAGTTTATTCATTTATTTCTATGTTTTAATTTGTTTCCGCTTACTTTTCATGTACCGTGATAAACGGGGGGTCCGAAATGGGTCGAGAGCCATCTTGAAGGTCCCTTCCGCGCATGACCGCGCAGCCCAGGGAGCAGTAGCCTTGAGCGGTGGAACTCAGCCAGTTGGCAGCCCCAGACAAGATGCTCCTGAGAAAGCTACCTCTGACCCAGGAGGATGGAGAAATTGTGTTCCTAATTTGCTACATTGTAAATTCTCTATTGTATTCTGTGTTACTTGTCTGTGGGAAACCTAAACTGGCTAGGCGGTACCCTAGAATGTAAATCAGGCCTTAGAAAAGTCTGTTCTGATTGGTGTGTTAACCTAGCCTACTTTGGGACCAATCGAAATTGGGGATTCTGACACTTTGCAACATTGGGGGGTGGTACACTGACCCAAAAACAGTATATCTAGCCTAGGTTTAGCTATAGAATTTGTCCGACTTGTCTGAATAGCTGACCTGTCACTGACCCAACGCACTCAATAGGTGACTAAATTTACAGAGCGCTGCGGAGCACTCTGTCCGAAATTGACCATAGACTTTTAAGGTTTTACTAAACCTTAAGTGCTGGCGGAGCACTTTGCTGAGGAGTTCGCTAACCCAATCGGTGTTCTGACTGATAGCTGCAGAGAGGGTGGAGCGCAGGCATTGCTTCCGAACTGCGGGTGCTGGTCGTGCCTTGGTGGTCCTGTCCTGATCCTAATCTGGGTTTCCTGTCCTATCCTGGGGTGTCCATTCTGCACCTGCTGTCCCATTGATGACTGCTATTCCTTGGGGTATTCCCTGTCCTTGACTGATCCGTGGCCAGGGTTGGTTTTCACACCATTCTAGGTAAATATATATATAGGGTTGAGAACTCTATACTGCGCCTTTCTATTTTTCTGTCTTTGCTTCAATAAAGACATACCTTTGCACATGCTATATTTCCATGTTTTCCGCAGTCTACCATATGAAAACCTATTGCATTTTTCATAGTATGTTTTCCATGTTACCTTACCTTTAGAGCACAATTCTACCCCATACTGTTTAGGAATTTAAATGTGATTTATATTTTCTCCTGAATTCTATTCTTGAAATAATCATATTAGAATATTAGCGTGTTTTCACTTTTACCCCTTTTGATAGATGTATAGGATTCCTAACTTTCCACTCATTTCCATGATGTATGTCCCAATAGTATAATTCTAGTACATGCGAATAGCTTGCTCATTTATAGATGTCTATTCTTGAATTTCAGTTTAAGTCTACTTAGCGTGTTCCCTGTCTCTCTCTTTACAAACGTAAATGGTTGCCCTTACACTTTTCTTGTATGGTTACGTGCTTTTTGTTATCTTGATTATTGATTGCCTTTCAACTGTAAGCCTAATACTCGCAGATACTGATTTCTAGATAAACTTTTAAAACTTCTCAGTTGTCCGTGGTCATTTTATGAAAATCAAAATTTATGAAGTTGGGTTTGTATTTTGCCTGCCTTTCTTCACAGCTAGCTCCCTGATCCATTGAGGTCATAGGTACCCGTAACGGTGGATGGTAAGTCGGGTACACTAGAATACAACAGGAAGGAATAAGGGTGCTGATGGTAGATTTGTGAGGTCGCCTGATTAATGTATATGGTGAATTGAAATTTATGGGCCCGAAAAACTATATGGTGAAATTATTGGTCAGGTGACCCCGATCTCTATCAGGAGTGGAAAGAGGAAAGTGATACCTCTAAACCCCTACTAGACTATGTGGTTGGTCTTAAATCCCATCTAAATCAGGTACGAGAGATTGTCCGCACTAATCTAGAGCAGGCACAAATAACCCAGAAAAAACAGGATGACAAAGCTACTAAGGAGAGGACCTTAGACATAGGTGATCAGGTCCTGTTGTTACGTCCTTCTTCCGAGCATAAACTACTCAGTCAGTGGCAGAGTCCCTTTAAGGTTATAGATAAGATCACACCAGTTACCTTTAAGTTAGAAATGGATCCCCAGGGCACCGCAACTCAGATTTTTCACATAAACTATTAAAGAAGTGGGAAGGACCTACCCCTGTGTTATTGGCACAACCACCTAAGCCCTTGACAGAACAGAGCATAAACCCAGACCTAGCAGAAACATTAAAACAAGAGCTAAGAAAAACCTTAATCCCACTACAAGATGTCTTCTCACTGACCCTTGGGAAACCATCTTGGTGGAACATGAGATCCACAAACCCTTTGGGAAAACAGTACGGTTGAAGCCTTACCGTATACCAGAAGCCAGGAGAGAAGCCATTGAGCAAGAAAATCATCAAATATTACAGATGGGCATCATAGAACCGTCCAAAAGTGAATGGTGTTCACCTGTGGTACCAGTGCCCAAACCCGATGGGTCTATACGTTTCTGTATCGACTTTAGGGAGGTAAATAAGATGTCCCAGTTTGGTGCTTATCCCCTCCCTAGAGTCGATGAAATGGTGGAAAAACTAGGAAAAGCCCAGTAAGTCAGTACCGTTGATCTGTGTAAAAGGTACTGGCAAGTACCATTGAGATGTCAGGCTATGGAAAAAAATGCTTTTTGCACTCCCCAAGGGTTGTACCATTTTGAGGTTCTCCCTTTTGGATTACATAGTGCCCCGCAACATTTCAGCGGTTAATGAATAAAGTCCTACAACCCCACCAAAGTTATGCCGCCGCATACTTAGATGACATTATCATCTACAGCAATTCTTGGAAAGAACACCTTCACCATCTAGCCCAGGTTATCCAAGCCTTAAGAGACGCAGGGTTAACCATCAACCCAGCCAAAAGTCATTAGGCTACTAAATCAGTTAAATACTTAGGGTTCCTCTTGGGGGGAGGATGCTTGAGACCCCAGGAAGAAAAAGTCACAGCGATAGCCCAATTCCCCTTCCGCAAAACCAAAAGAGATCTCAGGGCCTTTCTAGGGCTACTTGGTTACTATAGACGGTTCATCCCTTGTTTTTCTGACATAGCCACTCCATTAACTAAACTATTGAGGAAAACCAGCCAAACCGAGAAGAGCCTGAGAAACCCTTCCCCTTTGGAGCTAGAAGCGTTCCAACAATTGAAACACGTTATCACTTCCAAACCTGTTCTTATCAATCCTGACTACGAGAAACCATTTATATTAAAAACAAGACGCCTCTAACTAGGGTTTAGGTGCAGTATTATCCCAAGAAGATGAAGCAGGACAGGAACACCCTATTCTCTTTATTAGCCGCAAGCTATTTCCAAGAGAAACCCGATATGCAGTCATCGAAAAGGAGGCTTTAGCCATTAAGTGGGCAGTAGAAGTCCTCCGGTATTATCTTGATGGGAGAGAATTTCTATTGTATACTGACCATGCTCCCCTTGAGTGGCTTTCTCGGAATAAAGGACATAATCAAAGAATCCTGAGATGGTTTCTTAACCTTCAACCTTTTCGATATACAGTCTATCACCGAAAAGGGAAAGAACATGCAAATGCAGATTTTTTGTCTAGGTATCCCTCCAAGCCTTTTCTTGTGAACAAGAAAGTTAGGGTAGGGGAATGTGAGGGAGACAGAGTGCACATCCCCCCCAATATCAGTAAAACCCCACAAACTACGGGGTGGATTCCTTACCCTGATGAAGACTATGAACCAGCAGAACCGGCACAGCTAACAGCCGAATCTTCCATCCTCCCACGGAACGCAAACCCGGATGCAGTCTGGCAGCTAGCAGGCGGGACGGGATACACCCTCGACCAATCCAGAGCCGTGGTGGGAGGTCAAGAGCAGCAGAAAAAGGACAGATCCAGGACAGAAGGCGCGACCGCAGGAGAGGAGCCGGAAGAAGATTGCCGAAGGATCCAGGAGCTGGAAAACAAAAACGCGGATGCCAGAGTGGGAGAAACCGAAGAGGAGAGCCCCGAGACGTGGACAGAAGAGTGGTGGATCTCGGAGGACGGGCAAGCTGCCACAACTCAGGGGAGTTGTTCTTAGCGGTACGTGGTGGACGAAGAGACTCAGGGAGGGGGTGGGAAGGATAAACGGGTGGCGGGAGGCGATAGTAATCAAGGGGCAGTGCTCTTACTGGGGAATTCTCACAGGCGCCACCATTGTTTTAAATCCCTATGCACAGCCAGCCTGACGCTTCACTGCCTTGACTTTTCCCTCGGGACCCCATAATTACCCTGTGTATCCCAACACTAAAACATCTGTCTTTACGTAAACTCTCCCACGGGGTGTGGTGACGGTGTCCTTTGATAAAAGGGTCAGGTTCTGACCGCTGCTTTCTTTTGTTTGTTTTCAAGCCTACTCCGGGAACCCAGCGTAGCAAAGGAAACCCGTAATAGGTTTCTGGAGTGCCAAGGGGGAGAAGGGAAACCTGTAATAGGTTTCTTAACTGCGTAAGGGGAGAACGGCCATCAAGATCTACTAAGACCCTGAGGAACAATACTACAGTGCCCTGGTAGCAGCGAATTAACAGACCTGCTTTCCAAGCAATTAACCTTTTTTGATTTATGCAGACTATTTGTTTGCCACCCATTTATACTTTGACCTTAATAAAAGCTCTCATTATTGACCCCATACGGCCTCCTCGCTTCTGCTTCTGACCATTCCTCCGACACTCATACATAAAGAACTTTGTATATTGTAGCAAGTTTCTAGATTGGCAGTTGCTGCAGACCATATTATAAGTTGTAACTCTAGTAACTTGACAATTCACCAAACTAAACATAAAATTCGCCAGCTGAACCATACAATACTCTGTTAGCACTTCCCCATTGTGCAGGTCTCCATCCATGGAGGCAACACACTGATAGTCTTCTCCTATGGGATTCAATCAGACTGTTTTGATGGATCTGGGTTTTCGAATGCCACTTCTCCCCTCCACATGGTGGATGAGGCCTAGTTAGCCTCCCAATTCTTGGCTATGCACTTTTCAGCCAGAGTGATAACAAGTGTCAGGCAACTGAAGCCCACCTGCCCTTTTGTTATCAAGTGAGTGAGTTCCAGTAAGCATATTTCTGGGGTGCAGGGTAATTCCCCTCCCAGTGCTTTGCCAATGACCCCAACAACAAAAACACTTCACACCTCCTCAACAGTATGAGCAGCCTCGGATTGACCCAGATTGTCCACAACCTTACACACACCGCAGGACACAAGCTGGACCCAATCTTTACCTCCAGCAACCGCGTCAAATACAGCCATGCCACAGAACTCACATGGGCCGATCACCCATTTCAGTATTTCCTGCCCTTGCACTGCCACTCCCAAGATAATCTACGAGCCCCACTGGAGGTGTAACTAAATCTCAGCGCTCAGGTGGACAAATGCTCACAATACCTCCAACCCTGCTACCGCCATCAACCTCGAACAAGGAGTGAAAAACTTCAATACCTGGATCACCAATTGTGCAGACAGCATCATCCCCATTAAGAGCAACATCCACCAGCGTTACCAAAACCAAGGACCTTCTCAACATAGGAAGCGAAAACAACATCACACCCTCACAGGAGCAGTGCGACAACCTCTACCACAACCTCTACCATCGCCTGCTGATGGCAATAAGGAAGTCAGCCCTTGCCACAAGCATCCAAACCAGCATTACCAAAACCAAGGACCTTCTCAACATCGGAAGTGAAAACAACATCACACCCTCAGAGGAGCTGTGCGACAACCTTGCCCACTTCTAACATGCCAAGAAACATGACGGAAACTTCGAACCCTAACCCACACCTACAGACTTTCTCGACAGACGCACCAACACTGTAACTGACACGAACCCCACACTGACCACCTGGAACATCCTCTCCATCCAGGACACCACCTCCACCATAAAATCCATCTACTCGGAACTCCCACAGACACATGCCCGCACCACAAGGAAACCAAACGATCGGCCAGGTACTCACCACCCTACTCAACACCCTACTCAACAGCTCTGTCACCACTGCAACATTTCCTGACACCTGGAACCACGCCAAAGTCAGACTGCTACTCAAAATGCCCTCTGGTGACACGAACAAACTCAAAAACTAGCGACCAATCTAACTGCTCCCATTCCCAGCAAAGGTACTGTAAAAGATCATCAACAATCAACTCATGACACACCTGGAGAGGAACCAGTTACTCAACGCCTCCTGATCTGGCTTCTGCAGCAAACATCAGTGCTAGAGCCGGCCCAGTTTGCTAGTGAACACCTACACTCCAGGAGGAGGGGGTGAGAGGGCTTGGGGGGCTCCAGGCTATCCCAAGGTTGGCCACCCAGCCTACTCAGTAAAGTGGGCCAATTAATCTGATGAATTCCCCAGGATGCTTGTTTCTGGTTGGCTTACAGCCATGGAGCTCAGCTGTGCGTGTTTGCCGCCATTGCCTTCCAGGCCACAACCCAGGTCCAACTTCTACCAATTTGTGGCAGATTTCTAGCAT
Source organism: Lissotriton helveticus (assembly GCF_964261635.1). Taxonomy (NCBI): domain Eukaryota; kingdom Metazoa; phylum Chordata; class Amphibia; order Caudata; family Salamandridae; genus Lissotriton; species Lissotriton helveticus. The sequence continues at coordinate 50,362,412 of NC_136061.1, read as the reverse complement.
TCGATAACATTTAAATAACCCTCTATGACTAGTAAAGAGAATAACCTAGACACCATTGTCCCGCTTAAAACAAATAAATTACATGTCACATTTATTTTGGGCACAATTTTAGCCTCTTGACTTGTATCCAAATGGCTGGGTAGATTCCATAAAAAAGGTAACAAGTGCTGTGCTCTTTTTAATATCAGGTATAATCTCTTAAGTACTTTCTCTGTTTGCACCCGCAGCTCAACACCAGCACTGGTAGAAACCTCATTTTGGATAGATTTAGTAAAAGCTACTTAGAGAGTGTACTAGATTTTTGTTACACACGTTGCAACTGTACCAAAATATATTTAGAGCCTGCGTGGTGAACAAGAAACAAATGGCAGACATTTTCATCATAGTTACCTAATACAAATCCCTTCAAGTTATACAAATGTAATTGTAATGTATATCATTGAGCCTCGTCCCTTTTTAAACTTTAAAGAGTTGCAAGCTCATAGTTTAAGGACTGGCTAGGACACAAATCACACAAGTGCCAAAACATGTTTAAGGGCTAACTTTGATAGGCACTCATTTTGAAGGCCATTGGATCCCTCTTTCCATTTTTCTGGAAAACTGCCTACTCACAAAATGAAATGTAGACAATGGAAGACCCTTAAATAAAACTGGAGTACCAAAAACAACCATGATAATGGACTCACTTAACAAACCAAAACACTGACCCAGCCAGGGGTACAGTGTTGAGAACTGAAAGAGAATGTTGACTATTTGATGCATACAGAACAAGTTAAACGTACATCTGCATAGGGGTTTGGCGGTACTAATCCAGGAGCAGACACTGCTGTGTAAAGTGCAACTCACATTATTCATTATTGTGTTTTCACCAAAAATTAACAAGAAACCCAATGAAAATATTGACTCAGAAGGACTTTATTTTTTTTGCCCAGTGTTAATACGTGCTCCTTTTCCCTGGTCATTGCCGGCTACTAAATGAAGTGAACTGAATTAGGAGGGCAAGGAACCCAATAAGATAGTTGACTTCAACCTCATTTTAGAATTCTCCAGTGGACTCCTCAAAGTTAGAAAATAGTTAAAAAGCAAGGATCAATACGGTGAAGGGAGCTCTGCATCTGCCCTGGTTGTCTTATAATGTCTCCTACCCTAAGACCCCACTCAGCCAGTGTCAAGAGTGATAGCAAGCCCTGCTCCTGAGAGACAAGGAGGCGGCAGAAGGAAAGCTACATAACACATGTAAGACATTAACTGTTGAAAACTGGTCATTCCAAGGGGATAAAAGAAATGTTCTTACTGAGTGTCCACTACATCGGCCTAAATAAATACATACAATGTTGGCTGACCATATTCATTTTCATCAGTAACTGATTAGCAGCAATCATTTTTGCAATGTCAAGACACAGCTCTCAACGCTTCACCATCTAATCTGGAGGTGATCTGTCCAGATTCTTGCAAGATTGCACATACTGGTCAGCCTATCCAGCCTCCACAGACGTTCTCACCTCACAGACCAGGTCCATACTGTAGAAGGCCGGCTGTCCATGATCTCGCAGGGTGACCACGCAAGGGATGCTCTCCCCTGGTTGAAGCGTGCCTTTCTGTGGACTCATCTGCAGCGCCTGCCGGGCAAGAGGCAATGTTACTAATGCTGAACCGTGGAAAACATCTGGAGAGCAACCTAATACAGTACGTAATCGATTTCCTATTGAAGCTGGAGGCAATACTATTACTAGAATACAAGCTTTACAAGAAAACTCAGTAAAGTGATCCGAGCAACACATGATTTGTTATCTAACATTACACTCTGTTTGCTCTGTCTCTAAGGCATGTCAGGCTCAAACTGAAGAGGGGTCCCTCCACTATCCCCAACCATTTATATCTTCCTGAAGTCTGTGTTTTCCAACCCATCATAGAACCAACCCTAAGATTAAAAATCCTCCTGTCACTGGCGAATTGTGAAGCGTCCTCTGAAACCTCTTCCTAATACGTCAAGCTGGAGATGCTTTGCACAAAGAACCATTGTTAGGGTACCTGGAGTAAAGGTAGTTCCCCAGCAAATTTTCTGATTTCATCTCCACTCTTTCTCATTCACGCGATTTCCAGAATCCAACACTGCTCAATGGTTTTCTTTCATCCTCTGCATTAAGAATGACAGTCTCTCCAGCACACTAAGGGTCTAGATCCACTCCTCTCTTATGCCCTCCTTAACCATCTAAAAGCATCTGATGCACTCCAGCCCAAGGTGCCTGGCCCTGTGTGCACTGCTGTCCAGGGGGCTGCATTCAGGATAGACGTGCAACTCACGGGTTAGAGTGACCCTTGTCCAGTCTTAACACAGCCATGTGATGCATCGTTTCCCTTCTCACCAGTCTCGGCCCATGTCTCACCCTTCCTCTAACTAGTCCAGTTCTGTGTCTTGGTTTCCTTCCTACCCCTATGTATCACCCTCCAATCCCCTCTCTAACACACATCATAACTCACTCTGACAGCCATGCTCAGCACACAACTTTGCAAAGTTATGTGAAGAAAGCCTGTCTCCCAAGAGCATTACAGAGTGAGTTATGGTGTGGTTGATTTGGGTGTTTTATACCATAAGTGGACAATTTCAGGGCTATTGTTTAGGCTTGGGATCCTGACTACTGCTGGAAGGGTTGGTGCTGGGTGAATGCCCAAGGAAATGTTATGTGCAGTGGCTAAACTTCCGCAATAATCTGGTCAGGGGGATATTTCAGAGGGAAGACAATGACATCTGTCAAATACCACTTCCATCAGCCTGTTAGCAATAACTTCATTCGGAGTCTTTCTTTCAGGAAGGGTGGGAGGACTACCATGTAACACCTCAAAGAGCAATATAGTTAAAAGAATAAGTAATTTAAAGTTCAAATCATATTGATAAAAAGGAAAAAGATATTGGCTGCCAACCACAAAACTGAACAAATATGATAAAGGGTAACGAAAGGCAAATGGTGTTTTGACTTCTAAACATCCTCCCATTCATTTGATTCCAATGGGTCAAATAAATAGCAATAAAATAAATCCCCCAGTCAGTTAATTGCAAGTGTACTCACCTCACTAACAGTACGTGAGGCCGCATACCAGCTGTAGAAAATGGCTTCCTTCTCAGAGGTGTTGAGCAGAAAAACAAGGCGGCTGGATCTGCTGTACACTGGGATGTCCCCAAAGGCAACTCTTTGCTTGGACAAAAGAGCCATCTACATCGAAGAATGGTTGTAAAAAGACTAGAGGTGAGTACAACTTTTGAATGAAGATCTTTTTAAGTGATGACTGGCCATAGAAGGAATAGATGTGAGTGCAATGTAAAAGAGAACGTTATATTTAAGAGCGATAAAAAGTGAGAAACAGACAATGGATGCAGATGGAGTACACATGTGCACACTTTAAAAGGGGACACAAATTTTGTATGTATGTAGAAGTACAATCTTGAGAATGATTTGAAGAGGTACAGAAGTTTGAAGGGAAACTCCAAGAACAAAACATGCTCTCCTAAGTAGGAACAATCCCCATTAGTCTGTTTTACACTACCTGTCCTGGTAGGGTAAGTCTTGGTGTGCCAGGAGTCCAGATATCCAGTGTGGACACGTCTTCAAACCGGCCTGCACTGCCCAACACATGCTGCTCGTAGCCAATGCCTTGGAATGTGATCAGAGCAGAGTCGCCTCCCAGGATATGGACAGGAATATCGACCTAACAGTGGGAACACAAGAGGCTGAAACAGTACAATCCTCAGACATGAAAGCATGTCATGAACATAATAACACCATCAATAAACAGACAGACATTGTGGCCACATTCCTAGCACATGCATGTTATTAACTAATAACTGATCCATTTTGACGGATCTTGGACCATGATTCTCAAACAGTTTAGGACATGCACTATTACCAGGTAAACACGTCATCGCTGGTCTGTAAGCATTCACGCGACACTGACAGTCGTGTCTCGCTCTTCAACAATAAGGGAGGGTGTGATTCCGAAGTACAAAATAACAGTGGCAGTAAAATAAATGTCTTTTAAATTACTGCCATCAAGTTCCTGAGATGATTGTGATCAAACTAACCATTGTATCATTTAGATCAGCCCAGTCCCCTTTCTTTTCCTCTCAGCTGTCTTTTGGGCACTGTTTTTCACTGGTGAACCTGCGTATTCACATTTCCTCACAGGTGTTGGTCATTTTCAATATGGCATTTTCAGGAAGTGCTTTTGTAATGTCAGAGGTGAATTGTATGAGTAAAAAAAGCAGACTGCTTAGGCCCGATAACAGCAGATATGTTTGGTACTGAGGGATGGAAGTGTAACTTATAAAAAGCTATTTTATGGGTAACAAGCTTGAAGAGTTTAGAGAAACAGGATGAGGGAGTGTTGTAAATGAAGATGGATGCCACCTCCAGAGAATGCACAATTAAGAGGGCTATCAAAAAGCACCCTTGTGCACTTGACCCTACCAAAATATAGCCTTCACGACTAATGGATTTGGTCAGTGTTGGACTTGGCCCTCTCTGCAGGGTCACCCCCAAACGTTTTGCCTTTACCATCCTGTTTTCTGAGCCTGGTTTTGTTGGCATTAAGGACTCTGCACTTTACCACTGCTAACCAGTACTAAAGTGCTTGTGCGCTCTCCTATAAACATGGGAAAATTGTCTTACACCCTATTGGCCAATTTAATTTACTTATAAATGCATAGTAAGGTGAGACTACAGGTACCCAGGGCTTGGAAATTAAATTATACCAATGGGTCTGCAGCACTGATTGTGCTACCCACTTAAGTAGCCTTTTAAAACATGTCTCAGGCTGGCCATTATGGCCTTTCTGTGCAGTTTTAAACTGACATTTTGACTTGGAAAACTTAGTTTTTGCCAGGCTTGAACCTTCCATTTTAATACACGTCACCCCTATGGCAGGCCCTAAACAGCCCATAGTGCAGGGTTCATTATATTTAAAGTTGGACATGTACTTTTAAGTTTTACATGTCATGATAGTGCAAAACTCTCAAGTTCGTTTTCCCCTATTGCAAGGCCTTCCTGTCTCAGAGGCCAACAGTGGGTTCCCTTTTTACAGTTAATACCCTCTTTAATAGTAAAATCGGATTTTATGTCACAATTCTGAGAAAGATGAATGAGGAAGGGTTCTGCACTCGAATTTTTAATCTGTTTAGAGCGTTTAAATCGATAAGTGTGCTGTACCAGATTAGTGCCTGCCCACTGGTAAACTAACAATGTATATGGCCCAGTGCTGTGAATCACTGGGACTCTAGTACGCACTACACAAATTATAGTATTCCTTTATAACATTTTGTTTATTTCATCATGTCATAATACCATAAATTTATTGTATTTTCACAATATTCTTCATCAATATCATTTGTAAATCAATGCAATGTTCATAACAATAGCATAAAATTATGCATAACGTAACAGTTTTCAAAACACAGGTTTACAGAAAAAACAAACAAAAGTAAAAGAAACAACCCAATGCATTTCGGGGCATATTTGCCCCTTCGTCGGGGGTCTGAAAAAAGGGGAAGATACAAACAAGGAGAGTATTAATCATACGAGCTAAGCAATGTTGCATCTTTTAAACCATCAAGATATGTTTATCAACGCTTACCTAAGTAATAAGAAGTAACGTATATCCTGTGTATACTCTGTGTAAATATTTTGAGCAGTTGTCTGTGAAAAACCAAAAGTGTGTAAACTCGTCAAGTTTCATGTACACTGGCGACCTATTCAATATTGAAATAACTAAGCAAATTAACCAAAATGAAGCTTTACTTGTAGAGACGAATTTAATAGCGATTCTGCATTGTAGGAAACAAAAAATAATAAAGAAAAACGGGTTTGACCCATGTATACAACCGGAGTGGAAAATGCATACACGTTTTGTTTAAATGAAAGGAACTCTGAAGCTCACCTGCGTGTTATGTGAGTCTCGTTACTGCGTGACGAAAACTTGAATCAGATAAGCGGCTTGCGTCAGTTCACATGTACATTTATGTGTTTGCGCAATGAAATAGTAAAAAAATCGAGGCTCATTACCTGCGAGTCTAATTTGCAAGCTTCGATCTCGCTGCCGTTTTCACGCAAAACTATAAAAACGAAAAAGTTGGGGCTGTTATATTTCCTCAACGCGCTTCAAAAGCGTCAAAGAGTAATTTTGTAAAAGACGCTATTTCAGGGCTTACCGTCCGATAACTTAATGTTGTTTACGGGGCAGTGTCTCCGTCGCCTTGTTTATTGACCGGAACCTCAAGCGAGTGCACGAGTCCTACCTTACTTTTTGACTCTCAAGTTGATAGAGAGTAGACATAGCCAACAGACTACATAGTCGCCTCAGTAGTATTCGTTTATACAACGATAAGAACCTTAGACCGGTCTAATGAACGCGCTTAAGAAACAAATAAAAACTTATTAAGCGTGCAACCCGAAAAAATTCTGTTGGCTATGTCTACTCTCTATCAACTTGAGAGTCAAAAAGTAAGGTAGGACTCGTGCACTCGCTGTAGTTTTGCGTGAAAACGGCTGCGAGATCGAAGCTTGCAAATTAGACTCGCAGGTAATGAGCCTCGATTTTTTTACTATTTCATTGCGAAAACACATAAATGTACATGTGAACTGACGCAAGCCGCTTATCTGATTCAGGTTTTCGTCACGCAGTAACGAGACTCACATAACACGCAGGTGAGCTTCAGAGTTCCTTTCATTTAAACAAAACGTGTATGCATTTTCCACTCCGGTTGTATACATGGGTCAAACCCGTTTTTCTTTATTATTTTTTGTTTCCTACAATGCAGAATCGCTATTAAATTCGTCTCTACAGGTAAAGCTTCATTTTGGTTAATTTGCTTAGTTATTTCAATATTGAATAGGTCGCCAGTGTACATGAAACTTGACGAGTTTACACACTTTTGGTTTTTCACAGACAACTGCTCAAAATATTTACACAGAGTATACACAGGATATACGTTACTTCTTATTACTTAGGTAAGCGTTGATAAACATATCTTGATGGTTTAAAAGAGGCAACATTGCTTAGCTCGTATGATTAATACTCTCCTTGTTTGTATCTTCCCCTTTTTTCAGACCCCCGACGAAGGGGCAAATATGCCCCGAAATGCACTGGGTTGTTTCTTTTACTTTTGTTTGTTTTTTCTGTAAACCTGTGTTTTGAAAACTGTTACGTTATGCATAATTTTATGCTATTGTTATGAACATTGCATTGATTTACAAATGATATTGATGAAGAATATTGTGAAAATACAATAAATTTATGGTATTATGACATGATGAAATAAACAAAATGTTATAAAGGAATACTATAATTTGTGTAGTGCGTACTAGAGTCCCAGTGATTCACAGCACTGGGCCATATACATTGACAATTCTGAGAAAGCCACTTTTAGAAAATTGGCGTTTTCTTGTCCAAACCATTTGGAGCATGCAGCCTGTTCCTGGGTCACATGACTAGGTGTAGGTGGCAGGTGGCAGTGGGCCTTTGTGTAGTCCTCCCAGACAGTATCACAACAGGGGTACTAGGCATTGGCAGGATGGGCCATCTCTGGCGTGATAGGGGATTGGAGCTGTACCTACCAAACTCACACTTTCATGGCACTGGTCCAGCTCACAAAAAAATGACTCCACAATAGCATATTTCGCCTCCAGACTTACTGGGAACTGGGCAGGGAGGCAGGACATTCCAGACACCTCTGTAGGGGGAAACTCCATAAGCTACAAAGAGGGCACCTGGTATAAAAGGGGACTCTCAGACCCCCTCTTCAGTACACTTCTGGACCTGTGGATACTACAAAATCACGCCTTGCTGCACTGCTGCTTGAGGCCTGCCCTGCGTCCCGAGAAGGAAGGCTGGGCTTGCACCCTTCATCTCAGGCTCATGTGACTCCAAGGGTCAACTGACTGACCTTCTGTTCTGAACTAGAGGGATACAACAAAATCCAGGGGCCTCTCGGCAACTGCCCAGCTGCACTGGACCTGCCTGAGCCCTATATGCTTCTACAGAAGTGAGTTGCTGCACCCCAAGAGGTTCCACCGAGGTACTGTACCTTTGGTATGATATCAGTTGAACTCCTAAAAGAGAAGGAGAAATCCTGAAGTTTTGGTCTCTTTACGACCGTAAATGGGCCCATTCCTGCCACAATATTGCTGCCCACATTGACCGCCAGTGTGATGCTCTGGTGAACCCAACTGTTTGCACAACAGTGACCGCCAGTGATGACTGGTAGCGCTACAGCATCGACAGCTCGTGGTGACAGCCAATGTAAATCTTCAGCAAAAACTATACGTGACACCCGACAGGATCTTCGCACTACATCAACGGCAGTCTGTGATGGCCGGCCTGCTCTTCACGCTACATCGACAAGCATCCGAGACTCTGCCTGCTCCTTGCCGCTTCCTCCACCTCGAACGGAACTATTCTCACTGGACTGTAAAAAGTAATATTTTTAGTGGGACTGCGCTGGTCCCTGTAGCCGGCTCACACTCCATTTCGGTTGGCCGAACAGTATGTGCTACACTTACCTAAAATCTTTCAATTGCATATCTTCTGTTCTACTGATAGGAGTTTTGCTGCTTTGGTGTCAAATAATTCATTAAAATGTACGCAGTTCCCTAAATTGGTGTGAGATTTTTCTTGTTTGCGGTTCTCACTTTATTGCTGTTTAACTGCTGCATAAATATTTTACACTTTGCCTCTAAGTTAAGTTTGAATGCTTTTGTGCCAAGCTACTAGAGGGTTATCCTCAGTTTAATTCAGTGATATTTTTTTGGTTCAACCTGATAAGAATTATGGCTATTGCTTGAATAGGGTTTACCCTCACCCACCCCACAACTCAATTTCTAACACTGGTGCTCAGTGGAGCGATTCAGTACTTGTTTTGTGCAGTACCATACAATGATTTGTGAAACACAGCAATCCCTGACACCATATTCGATCTCTTTTTAAATTATCATTGACTGGCACTTTTTGAATTTTCCAAGTTCACTTTAATTCCACCTGACTGTATTTGCCAGTGACCCTACTTGCGGACATGCAGTTTGAGCACAGCCATCCAGAGAGTTACACTACAGCTGAGTTCAGAGGATTCTGCAAGGAGAAGGGGCTTCTAGGAAACAGAAGCTGCAAATGTTCCCCTTAACAAGGATTGTGGCTCTTACCCAAGTAGGGTTTGACCCCCCTCAACCAACAACCCAATTTCTCATAGTCAGAACCTTGGAAGACACATCCTCTTGAATATTCCCTCCACACTAACTTGCTCATTCTGTACATGCATTTGTTTATTGTGTCTGTAATCATATGATTGACTACTGAAGAACAGGACATTCCCAGTGTATTGGTGCTGATTTGTCCTTTCTATGATGGGTGCAATATATCATTGTGTAAAGATATAGGGTTCATCCAATGTGTACACTTGAATCCCTGATCACTTGTCAACTTTGTGGTCATTGTTTTTTTAGGGTGGAGGGTTGTTGGCTATCAAACTTGTTTTCCTATCTATATTATTGCAAACATGCCTCTTTCAAAACCAATAAAACTTATTTTATTTTTTTTAAATGAAGAAGGGTGCTATAGCCCTGAGCATGATATGGATGGAGAAGTGGCTAAGGATGTTTAGGAGACCATTATGAGCTCAAATGCAGCTTTGGCGGAGGACATGGATTGAATCTTGTCTAGGCATAATCAAGTAGTTAGTATTTCAAAAAAGAACTGTAATGTAATGTAATGTAAGGGAGAACTTCTATAGCGCGGCTGACACCCAACGGGTATCCTGGCGCTGGGATTACCAAAAATGACACTGTGGGTAACTGAATGGAAATCATCTAGGAATTATTCTCTAGGAAAGAGTCTAGTTTTCAACTCCTTCCTAAAGCGTGCTAGAGTATTCAATTATCTCAGCTCAATTGGTAGAGGATCCAAAGACGAGATGCGGCAAAGCTGAAAGATCTACCACCCAGTCTGGCTCTATGAACACGTGCGCTACATACCAGGTTGGCTGCGGACTCTCTAACCTTCGGTCTTCCATGGGGTTTCTTCAGGGTCCAAATGGAATCAATCAATCAGTCCATTTATAGAGCGCACTACTCACCCGTAGGGTCTCAAGGCGCTAGGAGGGGGGGACGGGTGCCTTTACTGCTCGAACAGCCAGGTCTTGAGCTTCTTCCTGAAGGAGAGGTGGTCTTGGGTCAGGCGCAGGTCGGTCGGAAGGGAGTTCCAGGTCTTGGCGGCCAGGTAGGAGAAGGACCTTCCTCCTGTTGTCGCTCTTCGGATGCGGGGGACGGCGGCGAGGGCGTGGCTGGTTGATCTGAGGTGGCGCTTGGGAGCGTAGAAGTTGATCCGGTTGTTGAGGTAGCTCGGGCCTTGGTCGTGTAGGGCTTTGTGTGCGTGGGTGAGGAGGCGGAAGGTGATTCTTTTGTTGACGGGGAGCCAGTGCAGGTCTCTCAGGTGTCCGGAGATGTGGCTGTTTCGTGGGATGTCGAGGATGAGTCTGGCTGAGGCGTTCTGGATCCGCTGGAGTCTCTTCTGGAGTTTGGCAGTGGTTCCGGCGTAGAGGGCGTTGCCGTAGTCCAGTCGGCTGGTGACGAGGGCCTGGGTGACAGTCTTCCTGGTCTCGGTGGGGATCCACCAGAAGATCTTCCGTAACATGCGCAGGATGTTGAAGCATGACGAGGAGACGGCGTTGACTTGTCTGGTCATGGAGAGGGAGGAGTCCAGGATGAAGCCCAGGTTGCGTGCGTGGTCCGTCGGTTTGGGTGCGGTGCCCAGGGCGGGGGGCCACCAGGAGTCGTCCCAGGCGGAGGGCGAGGAGCCCAGGATGAGGACCTCCGTCTTGTCTGAGTAATGGAAGGCTCCTTCTTCTTGAAAACTGCAAACCGCAACTTTCCCATTGACTTGTATTGAGTATGCAGGTGTATTTCCACTCTGCACAAAGCCTCCTTGGGGTTCCTGGATTCATTGTGTCCCCAGCTCTTCTGAGTCTTCTGGTCAAAGTCCTGATTTTGGTCGTAGTTCGCATTTCACTTCTTTAGTATAGGTTTGGTCTCTCCTTGGAGACCACTGTGTATTTGTGCTTACTTACCTGTTTACATCTAAAGTATTGTGTGTATTGTGCTGATATCTCCGGGGTGGAGATATACCAAGGTGTTAGTGTGTATATAACTATTTTATAACAACACTGTGTGGTTCTTTTTCGTTTAACCTACACTACATGATTAGATCTGGTAACATAAGGTGCTTAACACTCCTTCTGGACTAAGCTTGAAGGCTGCTCTCCACAGCTATGACTTAGAGAGCTTTTTATAGTTGTCTAAGACCATTAAAATCACCTTAAGGGTCATCTGGATTAGTGCAAGGTGCTTCACTTAAATAAGGGCGCACCATATACTAAGCCAGCCTCCTACTATTAGTTACCAGTACCTGCAGTTCTCCAGCATTAGTTTCTTTCATAAATTCACCAGCTTGAATCATTACCCATCAGGTTGGGAATCACCAATAATCTTAAATAGCAGTAAACAGTGTTAAATGGCTATGGGTCTTAACAACAGTGTTTGTTTTGTAACACACCCACCTCATTTGAAGCAACCTGAACTTTAACCAATGAGGTAGAGGTGCTGGCTCTTGATATCCCCTTAGAGGTCACTATATTTCAAATTTCATAACACAAAGTGTGAGAAGAATATATAATAAAGGAGATTCTGACTGGGAGGAGTGAGGGTCGTATTTGAATATATGATAAATGCCAACCTCGGGGAGTGGGAGTTACAGGCAAGTAAATCATTTCTTCTCCAACACTGGATCTGTCATATATTCATGTTCTTGAATCAGAATAGCTGGACAGGATTATTCGCAAAACAATTCCCTAGACACACAGTCAATCTGTACCATGTGACCACTGGATTAATATTCCAAACGAATTTATTTTTATTTTTTATACATTTGTCAACAAATTTTTTGGGAAAACAGACACAAACAGAACCACTGTCAGATCAAAAGGTTCATATATACAGTATCTACAAATGTACACATTTACAAATTTGCAACAATGAATCAAACAAAAGTGGTTATAGTGGTATAGTAATCCGAATGAATTGCAATTATATACAGTGCAAAAATTAGTCCATAAACAAAAAACGGGCACCAGTCCTAGGAATTGAAAAACCAAGTGACAGGCGGGATTTGAGATCGAAAACAAGCCTGCCTGTCTACCAAAGCCTGTGGTGTAATGTTTTTTAGGGTTGCGAGGCTAGGGTACAGAATGGTAATATGATTTACATCCTAGCGGCACCCTTTGTTGTAGCCACAGGGTGGTATTGTCGACGCGTTTCGAACCTCAATGTTCAAGGTTCTCTTCAGGACGGGGACTGGGGGAAAGATTCTGCAAAAAAATACAGAATTGGTGTCAGAAACGTACATAATAGTACTGTAAAGAGCCTACTCAGACTCCAGGAAGAGTGAAGAATATTTACCTGCACGGGGGCAAAGATTGCCGTAGTGTAGGTATATCGTGATTCGCAGTCACACCTAAAAGACATGTGAAGAGGTGCTCAGTGCGGGGAGGATAATTGGGTCACACTAAGGTTGGCGAAGGGTCTGGCCTATGTATGCATCATACCTGCAGTTAACGCAGAGCAGGACTTTGGGCGTGGTGTCAGGCTTCAGGAGCATTCAGGGATCAGAGCGGCTCACATTATTTTTGCGCGTTGGTCTAAATGGGTGATAAAAAATAATATATGGAATATATATATTAGCGTGAATCCACGGTATGTCACACCCCCAACTCGCCAAGGTCATATGGCGCGAGGTTCCTACCTGAGTCTGGGGACCACAAAGAAGGAAGCGACCGGTCACTGAACCCAATTCAGGCCGGCAGGCGAGGTTGGCCCGCTAGAAAAGAAACAACCTTTTATGAGCGCCAAGATCCAAGGGCAACAGCGGAGCTGGTTACAAAACGCTGCGCACGGGATGCTTACTTCTGTGGAGAAATTAATCCAGCCTCCCAAAGATCGGTGTTGCTCACTCTCTCCCAATGACAAGCGGTCTGTAGGTAGAGCGCCGGGACACCATTGAGTATTTTAAACCCGGGTCAAAGTGTCGGGGGGTGTGGTCAGAACACGGAGTAAAGCCCCTATGGAATGCTGGTATCTGTAGTTTCCTGATGTTCTAAAGGAACCTGAAGTCAAGCATGTCAGCTAACTTCATACTTGAAAGACCGCCAGGAGCATTACACTCTGGCAATTGTACAGCTTTTTCCAACAGATTTACGTGACATTACCGCGCGGGGGCATATTCACAAGGCCAATACAATGAAAACATTTCGCATCAGTTTGGATGAGCAACATTTACACAGTAATACTACATGTCATCATACTCATTATTTTCACTACAATAATACATGTCATTATACTCATCAAAGCAAGAAAATTCTAAATTCCTTGTGCAATCTAATATTGGGAATGACACTCATGGCACTTCAAGTCCGTTATAACAATAGACAACACCATAGCTCAGTGTCCAAGGATGACTCAATAATAGACCTGTGGGTGACTCAATAATAGACCTGTGGGACCCAACGAATAGTGTTTAAAGGTTGAGTGAGAAGTGAAGGGTAAGTACACAGTAAGAATTATGATAATGCAGCACAGCCGAACTCAACAACATCGGTCAAGGACGAGTTCATAGATTGACAGTTTCAGACATCTCGTTCAGACCAGAATTGGATGTATCAAACTTCAGGATAAGATACGCCTCTTTTTGAGAAAGGCGAAGGTCAGGATCTCCACTGCCACCTCTGATAACCGCCAACACAGTCCATCTAATATCCTGACTAGAATGTTTCTGTTGCAGGAAATGGGAGACAAGAGGAGCAGTCAAGTTTTTGTTATTGATTCGTGAACGGTGTTGAATAATTCTTTGGCGTACCTCCTGCGTGGTTTTGCCAATGTACAGTTTTTTACACGGACATTGGATAGCGTACACAGTGTATTTTGTCTTACAGTTCGTATGTTCGTTATGGCGCCAGAACTTGTTGCCATCTGTAAACAGGGATCCTTCTATTGTTAGGTCACAGACCGAGCATGTCCCACACTTCCGATGCCCAATAACTGGATTGGCTCCAAAGATAGTACCTTGTGAATCCTTTTTAGGAGGCGGGCGGGTAGATGTAATCATTTGGCCAATACTCCTGTTCTTTTTTAAGGCAAAGAGTGGTGTGCCTATCTCTGGCAGTATTTCTGCACCAAATGCCAACTTTTTCTGATAATTTTTTGGAGCTGGTTGGTATGGGGACCAAAAGTGGACACACAGACCATCCTTTCCGTCGTTGGTCTAAGTCTCTTCTCAAGGAGATGTTCCCTTGGTGTCCATCTTGCTCTCTTCATAGAATGTTTTAAGAGCTTACGAGGGTATCCTCGTTCTTGTAATTTTGCAGTCAATCCTTGTCCATGTAACTCGAACTGTTGGATAGTGGTACAATTCCGTCTCACCCGGAGATATTGTCCGTAAGGGAGATTGTCCCTTAGGCTCCGCGGGTGGTAGCTCTTGTAATGCAAAGCATTATTCTTGTCTGTTTTCTTCTGGTACAGTGAACATGAGAGCACGTCATTTCTCACTGATATCTCGACATCCAAAAATGGTAAGGACTTTTCGTGGTACGTCAGGCTGAATTTTATGTCTGGACTCCTGTCGTTCAACCACACGTGGAATTCCTCAAGTTGTGTCGATGTTCCATTCCACACACACCACACGTCATCTATGAAACGAAGCCATTGGGCAATGTGACCTCTGTAGGGATTGTTATTCAAAACATATTTCTCCTCAAATTGGCCCATGAACAGAATAGCCATCTCAGGGGCAAACGGACAGCCCATAGCCGAGCCTTTGATTTGTAAGAACATCTCGTCCTCAAAGGTGAAGAAATTCTTCTTCAAAGCCAAGGTTGCGAATTGACGAGACTTCGGAAAAAACATGTTCGCACGGAACTCCATGGTCACTTCTTACTTGCCAACCTCCGAGCCGGAACCATTCGATGGGGTCTCCAAATCAAGAACGTTCCTGTCATCTTTACTGACGATCCGGTCTACCGCAAAGGCTTCAGCTTTATTAGTACTAAATGTAGTAGGGATCTGATGGTGCATACAGTTGAAACCGCCCAGAGAATCCTCAAAAAAGAAGAGGAGGAAATCGAAGAACAACTCCAAGCCATCAGAGATAACCACACGGAAATTGAGGCCAAAGCTCTTCTGGAAAAGATTGAAAAAGAGTTGGTGACATTCAGGGATAATACCATCAATTTCAAAACGTCAAAGTTTGAGAAAGACCAAAAAAACTTTAATATTGAGACTGTGTATCCCTATTTGAAAGATGATTTCTATAGTAGACCTGACTCCACTAGATACCTGAATACCAATCAGGGTAGATCGAAGAGGAGATTTACTACATTCTCTGAGACATCTTCGTCTGAATCAACGGAGGACTCTGATGCGGGAGAAGGCACTTCGAATAGGAACCAACAAAACAGAAATACTCCAAAGAGGCCTTTTTTAGGGCAGGGCCAACAGCAGAAGCGGACGAGATTCAAACCACAATGGGAGATGACTACCCGCAAGAAACACTACAACTCGTAAAACCATCTGCCATCATCAACATCTCTGAAAAAGTACTGACAAGAGCGGAACAAGAAGTTTTGGAAATGGGTCTTTCGTTTGTACCAGGGGTCGCCATGGATTTTACCAAAATCAAACTGGAGGTCACGGAATTCTTCCTTAAAGTCCGCTTGCGATGGTTCTTCGAGGATTCTAGTGATCAAGTCCATTCAGAAGCCTCCGGCCTGAGGAACAAATCTTCCTTTTGTCCACCGAACCACAATGTTTCCAAAAACATCATAGCTTTTGAACGCTCAGTTATGTCTGCTTTGAACACGTTGGAGAAGAAACGCCCTTTCGTCCCTAGAAACATCACGAAAAAACACAAAGAAGCAATCCAAGAACTTAAGACTCAACAGGAAGCGGTCATCAGGCAAGCAGACAAAGGGGGTGCAGTGGTTCTCTGGTCAAAAAACTTGTATTGAACGGAAGGTCGGAATCATGTGTACAATCAGGAGTGGTACCGACGGATCACCCATGATCCCACTGCACAGATTCAGGACGAAATTGGAAGACTTGTCAACACCACCAAAGAAGCAGGGATACTTGGACCAAAAGAATCAGAATATCTGGTGAAACGTTATCCACGGACCCCCCATCTGTACTTTCTCCCGAAAGTACATAAGGACCCCTTGACACCTCCAGGACGCCCGATAGTGTCCGGGTGCGATTCTGTGTTCGAACCCATCTCTAAATTCGTGGATGTGTTCTTGAAACCCCTTGTGGTCCAGGTGCCATCCTATCTCAGAGATACCATGGATTTTATAAACAAGGTGGAAGGGCTGCCATTCGATCCCACATGCCAATTGCTAGCCACCATGGATGTGTCATCCCTGTACACACAGATACCACAGCAAGATGGCCTGGATGTCATGGAATTATACTTGGAGAACCGACCACGTCCACATAGGGTGCCCACTGAACTTATAATCTCTTTCGCAACCTTGGCTTTGAAGAAGAATTTCTTCACCTTTGAGGACGAGATGTTCTTACAAATCAAAGGCTCGGCTATGGGCTGTCCGTTTGCCCCTGAGATGGCTATTCTGTTCATGGGCCAATTTGAGGAGAAATATGTTTTGAATAACAATCCCTACAGAGGTCACATTGCCCAATGGCTTCGTTTCATAGATGACGTGTGGTGTGTGTGGAATGGAACATCGACACAACTTGAGGAATTCCACGTGTGGTTGAACGACAGGAGTCCAGACATAAAATTCAGCCTGACGTACCACGAAAAGTCCTTACCATTTTTGGATGTCGAGATATCAGTGAGAAATGACGTGCTCTCATGTTCACTGTACCAGAAGAAAACAGACAAGAATAATGCTTTGCATTACAAGAGCTACCACCCGCGGAGCCTAAGGGACAATCTCCCTTACGGACAATATCTCCGGGTGAGACGGAATTGTACCACTATCCAACAGTTCGAGTTACATGGACAAGGATTGACTGCAAAATTACAAGAACGAGGATACCCTCGTAAGCTCTTAAAACATTCTATGAAGAGAGCGAGATGGACACCAAGGGAACATCTCTTTGAGAAGAGACTTAGACCAACGACGGAAAGGATGGTCTGTGTGTCCACTTTTGGTCCCCATACCAACCAGCTCCAAAAAATTATCAGAAAAAGTTGGCATTTGGAGCAGGAAATACTGCCAGAGATAGGCACACCACTCTTTGCCTTAAAAAAGAACAGGAGTATTGGCCAAATGATTACATCTACCCGCCCGCCTCCTAAAAAGGATTCACAAGGTACTATCTTTGGAGCCAATCCAGTTATTGGGCATCGGAAGTGTGGGACATGCTCGGTCTGTGACCTAACAATAGAAGGATCCCTGTTTACAGATGGCAACAAGTTCTGGCGCCATAACGAACATACGAACTGTAAGACAAAATACACTGTGTACGCTATCCAATGTCCGTGTAAAAAACTGTACATTGGCAAAACCACGCAGGAGGTACGCCAAAGAATTATTCAACACCGTTCACGAATCAATAACAAAAACTTGACTGCTCCTCTTGTCTCCCATTTCCTGCAACAGAAACATTCTAGTCAGGATATTAGATGGACTGTGTTGGCGGTTATCAGAGGTGGCAGTGGAGATCCTGACCTTCGCCTTTCTCAAAAAGAGGCATATCTTATCCTGAAGTTTGATACATCCAATTCTGGTCTGAACGAGATGTCTGAAACTGTCAATCTATGAACTCGTCCTTGACCGATGTTGTTGAGTTCGGCTGTGCTGCATTATCATAATTCTTACTGTGTACTTACCCTTCACTTCTCACTCAACCTTTAAACACTATTCGTTGGGTCCCACAGGTCTATTATTGAGTCACCCACAGGTCTATTATTGAGTCACCCTTGGACACTGAGCTATGGTGTTGTCTATTGTTATAACGGACTTGAAGTGCCATGAGTGTCATTCCCAATATTAGATTGCACAAGGAATTTAGAATTTTCTTGCTTTGATGAGTATAATGACATGTATTATTGTAGTGAAAATAATGAGTATGATGACATGTAGTATTACTGTGTAAATGTTGCTCATCCAAACTGATGCGAAATGTTTTCATTGTATTGGCCTTGTGAATATGCCCCCGCGCGGTAATGTCACGTAAATCTGTTGGAAAAAGCTGTACAATTGCCAGAGTGTAATGCTCCTGGCGGTCTTTCAAGTATGAAGTTAGCTGACATGCTTGACTTCAGGTTCCTTTAGAACATCAGGAAACTACAGATACCAGCATTCCATAGGGGCTTTACTCCGTTTTCTGACCACACCCCCCGACACTTTGACCCGGGTTTAAAATACTCAATGGTGTCCCGGCGCTCTACCTACAGACCGCTTGTCATTGGGAGAGAGTGAGCAACACCGATCTTTGGGAGGCTGGATTAATTTCTCCACAGAAGTAAGCATCCCGTGCGCAGCGTTTTGTAACCAGCTCCGCTGTTGCCCTTGGATCTTGGCGCTCATAAAAGGTTGTTTCTTTTCTAGCGGGCCAACCTCGCCTGCCGGCCTGAATTGGGTTCAGTGACCGGGCGCTTCCTTCTTTGTGGTCCCCAGACTCAGGTAGGAACCTCGCGCCATATGACCTTGGCGAGTTGGGGGTGTGACATACCGTGGATTCACGCTAATATATATATTCCATATATTATTTTTTATCACCCATTTAGATCAACGCGCAAAAATAATGTGAGCCGCTCTGATCCCTGAATGCTCCTGAAGCCTGACACCACGCCCAAAGTCCTGCTCTGCGTTAACTGCAGGTATGATGCATACATAGGCCAGACCCTTCGCCAACCTTAGTGTGACCCAATTATCCTCCCCGCACTGAGCACCTCTTCACATGTCTTTTAGGTGTGACTGCGAATCACGATATACCTACACTACGGCAATCTTTGCCCCCGTGCAGGTAAATATTCTTCACTCTTCCTGGAGTCTGAGTAGGCTCTTTACAGTACTATTATGTACGTTTCTGACACCAATTCTGTATTTTTTTGCAGAATCTTTCCCCCAGTCCCCGTCCTGAAGAGAACCTTGAACATTGAGGTTCGAAACGCGTCGACAATACCACCCTGTGGCTACAACAAAGGGTGCCGCTAGGATGTAAATCATATTACCATTCTGTACCCTAGCCTCGCAACCCTAAAAAACATTACACCACAGGCTTTGGTAGACAGGCAGGCTTGTTTTCGATCTCAAATCCCGCCTGTCACTTGGTTTTTCAATTCCTAGGACTGGTGCCCGTTTTTTGTTTATGGACTAATTTTTGCACTGTATATAATTGCAATTCATTCGGATTACTATACCACTATAACCACTTTTGTTTGATTCATTGTTGCAAATTTGTAAATGTGTACATTTGTAGATACTGTATATATGAACCTTTTGATCTGACAGTGGTTCTGTTTGTGTCTGTTTTCCAAAAAAATTTGTTGACAAATGTATAAAAAAGAAAAATAAATTCGTTTGGAATATTAATCCAGTGGTCACATGGTACAGATTGACTGTGTGTCTAGGGAATTGTTTTGCGAATAATCCTGTCCAGCCATTTTGTTCTGTTTTTCCTATTGTTGAGATCCGGGTTGGTCAGATGTAGGATCCGATACCTTTACTGTTTCACAGCTTGAATCAGAATAGCATGCAGTACATTACAATCATAATACATATGAGACAGCTGAAAGCAGCCTCACCTTTACCTGTATAGGTTTTGGAGGACTGCATGTCCCACTGCAGACTCGGCATCTGCGCTCAGCACTAGTGCTTCATAAACATGTGCATGCTGCGCTAGGTAGCTGCACAACAGATGTCTTCCAGGGGTTCGCCTGCGTTCCATGCAGAAGTCATAGCCATGCTCCTGGTGGAATACACCCTCACTCTTGCTTGGAGCTGACACCTGGCTTTGCTGAGGCACCACGGATTGCATCATTTATTGTCTGATCCAGATACAATATATTTTTTAAACTCATTCCACTTTTTATTATTCCAAGAAACATGGTGTGAACAAATTACCCCTTTGTCCGGATTTAACGAATATTGTATTCCGGCAGTAAAATCCAATAAATTTGGCCGAGCAAAATGTGGATTGTTGTGTTATATCGTGGCTAATTTAAACCTAACTGTGGAAGCGGTAGACTTTAATATGGGTTGGTTGCAATGCCTTGTGGTAAATACCTCGGATTTAAGGCTGGTTTTTCTTAACATATACCTGAGTGCAAGTAAAGATAAGTCTGCTCAGTTGTATATCCTTCGGAATATACTGAGTGTTTTATTACTTCAATACCCGGATGCTGGTCTAATAGTATCAGGTGATTTTAATTTGCAACTATTTCGGTACTCAGAATATAACTTTAATTCCAGAGGTTTAGTTAAGGATTGTTGTGATATTATGTCAGAGGCTGGAACCAGCCAGTTAAAAGCAAAATCTGGACCAATTTCCACATTTAAGAACTCTAAGCAAAGTTCAATCATCGATTATACATTTAATTCGGACAATATGAGACTTCATGTGTCTGAATATAAGGTAATCGGCTGGCCAGAAAGTGACCATAACCCTCAGGTTGTAAAATAAAAATTTTTGGTAGAAAATCTTTTAAAATCTAATGATCTTCCCAATTCGTCATGTTCAGCATACAACCTGAGGAGGCTGGTATGGAATCTATCCAATAAGGAGGATATTATGCAAACGGCTGAGGTATTGATTAGGAAAGTGATCAGGGCTCCCAGGGTGATATGAATATGATTATTAAATGGAATTTTATCACAGAGTCTATTGTGGGGAAATTTTCTACTGGTAAGATCAGGAAAATTAATACCAATCTGAATAAACATAAAAAATGGTTTTCCCCCAAATTATTAAGGTTAAAGAAAGTACTCAATAGAGCTGTTCGTGAGGCATACGCCCGTAGATTTTGTCAGACCTACTCAGTGTATAAAGAAAACCTGAAGGAACTTAAGAAGACCTATAAACAAGAAATATGGAAAGCAAAACTAAAATATCAAACGGAGATTTGGAATAGCTTATTATCTGCCACTAAGCAAAATAAGGCAAAACATTTTGGGGGGGTTATCAATAACCTCGAAAGGGGTGGCAGTAGGGCTTTTTCTTTAAATATATCCGAACCGAGTTGGGTAATGTTTATATCCAATTTGTATGGTGTATCAGCTGGGGTGGGAAAACACTCAGATAGGTTGGTTTCAGGTGAGGTAAATAATATGTCATCAATTTATGTGGGCAATGAAGAGTGCGCCGATCTGAACCCTAATGATCATGCTATTTATTCTAGTCCTGATCTAAAACCTGATCTAGAAATTCCGAGGTATACTCAAGTATTGACCGTGTTACGAGGGCTGCGTTCAAATGGTGCCCTAGGACCTAATGGGTTACCTAATGCCCTGTTTCATGTTAACAGTAATTTGTGGGCAGGCTTTTTGCATAATCTATTTAGGGATCTCCTGAAATTGGGAGTTGTTCCAGAGTCGTGGCAAGGTAGCATAGTGCAACCAATTTAGAAAAGTGGTACGGTTTCAAACCGCGCTAATTATCGTTTAATTTCATTGACTGATGTCAATGCAAAAGTGTTTGCTTCCTGTGTTCTAATAGACCTGGAAGGCTGGGCTATGAAGGGGAGTATTATTCCATTCAACCAGACTGGTTTTCAGAAAGTTCAATACACTATCACCAATTTGTTGGCCCTAACATTGCTTGCGGAGAAGGCTGTCTTGAATAAGCAAAATCTATATATTGCTTTTATTGATCTTAAGGCAGCCTTCGATTCTGTGCCTCGAAATTTGTTATGGAAAAAACTGTCAGATCTGGGAATTCCAATGAAACTGTTGAAAGCTATTATGCTTCTGTATGTTAGCACTTGGGTTCAAGTTAAGATTGGGGAGGGTAACTGCTTATCAAGGAGGATCAGAACATATAATGGCCTAAAGCAGGGCTGTGTCCTTGCCCCCTGCTTATTTAATTTATTTCTATCAGACCTTCCACAGCACTTGGATGTTGTCAATGGCCATGCTCCTAGGATTGGGGGAGTGCAAATTGGCTACCTCCAGTATGCTGATGATACGATTTTGGCGAGCCATACCCCATTGGCCTACAAATACTTATTACTGCCTTTGATGATTATATACAGCTGAATGGCCTTGAACTGAACGTCAAAAAAACAAAAGTGATGAAAATCGGTGTAGTTAAACAGAAGTTTATTTCTGGAAAGCCAGAGCAGGCATAATTGATATGGTTAAGACATATAGATACCTAGGGGTAATATTTGATAATCATATGTCTTTTAAATTTCACCTTAAAGATTTAAGGGCCAAGACTGTGACGTTGATCCATGCTTTTAAATGTTTAAAGAAATCACTGAATTGTCAATCGTATGAGTTTATTCTAAAAATAATTAAAGCCAAGTTACAACCTAGCCTCATTTATGGCTCTCCGATTACTAGAGGAAAAGATGTGAAGGTGCTTGACTTACTGATTGTTAAGGTTCTTAAAGCAACCTTTGGAATTGACAGGTCAGTGTGTCAAGCAGCAATTAGACTGGAATTCGGTCTCCAAAGACAGTACCTGGTATCAAAAGGATCCTTCCTAAAATGCATGGCTGTTTTATCAACATCAGCCCTAGCATCGTTAAGGAATATTTGCTGGCAAGAAATTGATAAATCTGCTTACACTGCAAAATGGAGAGCCTATATTTTAGCATCCTTACATGATATCGGCCTAGAAATTGAA
This sequence comes from Lissotriton helveticus, assembly GCF_964261635.1. NCBI lineage: Eukaryota > Metazoa > Chordata > Amphibia > Caudata > Salamandridae > Lissotriton > Lissotriton helveticus. Next base: position 50,339,511 of record NC_136061.1, on the reverse strand, counting down.
CTGTCAGCTTTAAAAATGCCTAACTATAAACTAATTTTAAAAAAGCATATCAAAGCAGAATCGTTTAAATTGGATAAAATTGCTTTAGCGGAAAAAACTATGCATGGTACGTGATTAATTCATATTAATCCCCGCGTGTTCAGCCATATTTAAATGTCTTCTTTTCTGTAAAGTTTTTTTTTAAAATTCTACGGCTACGTATGGGTATAAACCCAACAAAGGAGGGCACTCGTTCTTGGATTAAACAGCGGCTGGACTCTAATTGTAGATTCTGTGGTTGGCCACAGGAAACTCTTGTACATATAGTATGTGTATGCCCGAGGTTGATAATCTTAGATGTTTTTTTCTGAGACCTTATTTTCTGATGAGTGGTGTGAGATCTGCTCGTCAGGCATTAATCATGTCATTGTCCGGGGAATCGGTTCCACTACTATGTCAATTGGTAAAAAATTTTATGGCAGTAGATAAATGTTTAATATAGGGTAGATCCCCTCTAATTTTATGACCTTGGTGCTATTGATTTTAATGATTTATAATCTTGATTAAATTAATAAATTTTGTTACGATGGTATTAATTTGAAATGTAATATCAGTGGGGTTACCATCGCAGCAAACTGATGCACTTTTTGCACATTAGATCATTCGAAAGGATGGGAAATGAATGTTTATTGGTCGATAATATTTCCTTATGATATTTATGGAAAAGTATGTAAAGCACACCGTCACTTTAACCTGTAATATGTAATTCAAGATGTAAGGTGGCTAGATTTGGGCTTATCAACAAGGTTTTAAACTGTATGTATGGGATTGTTTTTTGAATTATGTGAAGAGAAGATCTCTTGTTTTAAAATGTAATTGTGTTTTTTTTTGTTAATTATGATGCTGTGATTGCAATGATTTAAAGTAATCAAGCAATAAAGATGATATACTACTACTGAGGCAAAAGGGGAAGCTGGCTGAGAGCCAACAAGCTATCCCCTGTTTAGACATGGGTCACCCCCCTTCATGGCTGGCTGAAAGTCACAAATAGTTGTTCTGATGAGTGTAGGTTCTTTGTTTTATCAATGTTACACTTATTACATCTACCTTGTCTAAGGAATGTAATTACTTTTCTGTAGGGAAATAATGAAATCAGTATGACAGGTCATTCCAGTCAGTAGGGACTATACTTATGAATTTATGGTTGATTTACAAGTATACCTTGTCCCCTGTGAATTGGAGAAAAGGTTCTTTGACAGTGAAAGCTTGCATTCCCCCTACTCTCCTTGTTGATATAAGAGCTATGAGAAGGCCTGTCTTCCAACAGATGAACTTTAGGTGCACTTTGTAGATCAGCTTGAAGGGGGTAACTCAGTTGAATCTGGAGTTTTGAGCTCTCATGTCAGTGATGCAAATGCTTTAAAGAGACCTTGCATACATCGTTTTATGATTCTTCGGGAGGACAGAGTAGAAGAGGCGGCTTCTGTTCTTCTAAATCTTGATATTGCCACCAGGAGGACTTGCATAGATGAGTTTCTCAGACCCTTCATGGCCTGACCCAACAAGAATGGGTGAACTTGATGAGGTTGTATATAAAGTGAATGAAAACCTTTTATTTTGCACCACACAAAAGTGCTTCCACTAAGTGTTATATACCTTTATGGTTGCTGGTGCTCATGCCTGCGCTGGAATGTTCATGCATTCTGGTGGAAAATGTATATGTCCAAACTCTAGGTATTCAAGCGCCATACTCTCAGGTTCACTGACTTGGTATAATAGTGTAGCATCTTGCCTTGGTGTCTGGAGAGCAGTTTCAGTAATATTGCTGGATATGCCGACAGTTTCAGGAGTTCGCTGTACCATTATCATTGTTCCGGCGTGTGACCATGCCAGAACAATGAGGTGATGTCTTCACCTTTCTCAGTACCCTGGGGATCGAGGAAAATGGAGAAAAATTGTATGCATATATATTTGACCATTTGATCAAAGGATCATTTCCCATGGTTCCAGGTTGTCAAAATATGCTGGCGTAGTAAAAGCATTTTCTATTGCTGTGGGTGGCAAACAAATACAGTATGAGCTGACCCCACAGTTGGGAAATTAATTTGCATTGTTGCTGGTGGAGTTCCCACTCATGTCAGTCCAAGAGTTGTCAACTAAGTGTGTCTGCCTGATCACTGGCAGGTGTTCCGTGCCGATATCAACTTGCTAAACAATGGTCCTGTCCCATTACTGTTGCATCTCTTCTGGGAGGTTGGGACTTTGTTCCCCCATGCTTAGCAATGTAAGACATTAACATGGTATTGTCCATCATAATGAGGACAGTTGACCTTCTAATCTTGGAAATGGTGGGGTGGGGCACTTGTAGTCCAAATCGTATGGCTTCGAGCTCCAGTTCTTTGATATGAAGCTTCTTTTCTATGTCTGATCAGAGGCCTCTGGTCGACAGATCTTTTAAGTGAGCCCCCCGGCCGTACATAGATGTAGTCATTGTTAATACTACTCTGTTTGATGTAGGCTGGAATAGAAGACCTGCCATGAGGTTTGCAGGGAATCTTCACCACAATAGTGTTTGTTTCAGATGTCTATTAACTCGTACTGTGCCATCCCATGAGCTGTCTATTGGTTTCCATTGAATGTCTTTAACCTCTTTTGGACAGGTCTCATACACAGCCTGCAAAAGGTAATAAGGTCTGTGCAGGATGACATCAGGCCTACTAGAGATCGGTACTGCTTGATCATGACTGATTGCCTTGTAAATAATGGCTTTGCTTTGACTTGAAGCTTCATAACACTCTCAAGACTTTTTCCCAATTGTGTGTCTAGTATCACTCCCAAGAACTGAATGTTGGTGTGCGATTCAAAAGAAGACTTCTCTGTGTTGAGAATGAAACCCAAATTTACACAAAACCCAATTTTTCGGATACCTCAAATTACAACATGTACTTGAAATCTATGGAATTAAATTAGCTACACATTTCTGGAATTTGGTCCTCTTGAGGCCAAGCAAACTACTGAGGTCCTGAGGAGAAAAGGAATATTGCAAATATATTGATCTTTAGTTTTCAGTTCCCATGGCTCCAATCTGAAACAGAGGGAAATGGGAGAACTTGACCTTGGTAAATTAGATGATGATGTTATTAAGTTTAAATACCTACACAGATACTATTATGATCCCTTACGGTTGTGGAAAATTGGGAACGTAACAAAACCTAATTATCATAGATGTGATTTTCCTCTTGGAACATACTTTCACATGATATGGCAATGTCACTGAGTGGTGTGGGATGAGTGCCAAGCTGGTGACATGTTGGGATGACACTGGTCTTAGGACACAGGGTGATGATTTTGGGAATTATGGAGCATTTCGGTGGCCCTCTGTGTACTTGTACTCTCACTGCATTTGGCCTCCTGCTTGCCAAGTGAGACTTTGCACACCACTGGCAGCAGATGGACCCTCCCGCTATGACGTCATGGAGTAGGAGCACAGATTTATGTGCTACAACAGAAGAACTGGTTCATAAAGACCCTGGCATGCAGATGAAACACTTCAAAATATGAAATCTATGGTGAAACTATTCAACTGGAATTGTCTTACATGGGTGCTATCTTTACTTTCTTTCTGATTTACCTGGTTGTCACCAGCATAGCTTTAATACTTCCACAGATGTGGCCCATGGCTTTCCGATTAATTGGATACATTACCATTGTGCCGGTGAGATTCGTATTAACTCTTTTCCATTAGGTTTTTTTGTTGAACTATAAAATCAATAAAAATATTTATAAAAAAAGAGAATGAGATCCAAATTGTGGACGAGAGTGATGCAGTCGATCGTAGAAACCTTTGTCTGTTCCTTTGATGGAACATTGACGAGCCAATCATCCAACTATGGATATGCTTGTAGTCCTGTCATATGAAGAAGACAATTACAGGTGCCAGGTACTTGGTAAATATCCAAAGTGCCAATGTAATGCCAAATGAAAGTGCCTTGAATTGACAGTGAAGCCCCACCACTGAAAAGGGGCTTTCTGCGGTCTAAAATTGAGCTCTATTGTCAAATTTCTTTCTTTATCAAAAAGGACGTGGACAAAAATCCCTGGTTTCTTTACAATCTGGGGACTACTTCTATTGCTAACTTGAGAAGGACAATGAGAATTTCCTATCGTAGCTCCCGCAAATGGAGATGATGTTCCTTTATGGATGGGCAGACAGGAGGTTTTTGCACAAATTGAATGGAAATTGGAATGTACTGTTGTATCCATTGGTCTTCCGTGGGGACAAAAAGAGACATTTGTCCTCCTACTTGCTGAGATTGAGATGGAAGGGGGCACCTGAAGAGAGTCAAGCCCTCTTCTGGTTGTTGTCATAGCATCATTGAGAGGAGCACTTTTTCTTTCCACACAGTCTGACTTATCCCTTTCTTTGGTTGCGGTTGGGGGTATATCGCTGGTCATAACCAGTTTGCTGTTGGGGATAGTATGGTCATCCCTGACCTCCATATTGACTGAAATCTCCCCTGTAGGCTTGGGATCTGCATACGTCACAAAATGTGAATGGGCTGGGTCATCTATATTGCAATAATCCTATGATTTTGCTACATCCGTATCTACCTTAATGCTTTGGAAGGCCTCATGTATATATTTCCCATGAGTCCATCCAATGGCATGTCAAGGATCTTTGTGTTTACCTCTGGACAGAAAGCTATGGTCCTAAGCCATCCCGGCCTCCTCAAAACAGCTGTATCTGCTAGCTGATGTAAATCTGCGTTCAATACAGCCATTTTTGCATCTATAATGACTGTTGATGTTATGTCTTCTTATTTAAGAAGAGCCTTCACAGCTTCTTTTTTGTACTCTTGTCCTATGTGTTGAGTTCAAGTAGTGGCGAGATATTGTACCACAATTGAGGATCATAATGCCCCAAGATTGCTAAAATATATGCAGCTTTAAAGGATGTTGCTGACACAGAACTTATCCTGTGGCCTAAATTGACTATCAGTCTACTATCTCTGTCTGGAGGAGTAGACCATAGTGTGATCAGATTCTTTGATCTTTGTTGGGTTGCTAATGTAATGACCGAGTCTGGCTTTGGTTGGCCAGTAAGGTAGGCTGGGCGTATCTGGCGCCCTATACTTTTTCTCTAGTGGTATCACTGCCGGGGCCATAGCCGGCATTTTCATATCAGTTTTACCCCTCCTAACCAGATGAAATCCATTAGAGGTATGGTTTTGATGGCCTTGCAAGGCTGCTCCTCAAAGTCATAAAGGATTCATTGCTTCTCTAAAAAAGTCATTGGTAAACTGAACTACTTGGTGGCTCTCTCTTTCAGTGCACACAAGTGTGCTATATCGTCTGGTGGAGAATCTGGTTGGGTGGGTGAATTATCATCTTCCTTAGTAATGACGTAGTCCTCCCATTCCTCATTACCTTGATCATCTCTTAACAGAAGTTGACCATCTTCCTCATTGAAATCTGAATACACAGAGACATTTAGGGCTTCTTCCCCAATGTTTCTAGGAGTTCTCGGGACAAGTGGATTGTTGATAACTCTGGTAAATGGTTCTTGTGGAGGTAGAGCTGGTGGTGGAGTTGTAGGTGATAGAGAAGGAGGTACAGTAGGTACAGCTGGCACCATGATTTGAGTAGGCGTAGACTCGCCCTTAGAGTGCTGAGGCAGCAATCTCTGAAAGGTGTCTATCATCTGCTGAAAAGTTGATAAAAATGCTACTGGCAACTGTAAAATTTCAGGTTTGCTCATGTAACGAGGAAGTACATAGGAACATACACTGGTCAGTGTGGGACCCTGTGGTTGATACACATACTCCTGAAAAGGTTCCTCATTGTATTTTAATTCCTCAAATTAAGGCAAGTAACACACATCCAGATGAGTAAGACTGTAAGCATTGTTTGACAGATCGCTGAAATTCTCCTGTACTATTAAATCTAGTATTCGAGTAGGTAAACTAGCTGTTACATTGATGGGAGAAAAGAAAGGTGCAGGAAAAGCTATTGTCGACATTGTCGAGCTCTATGGTGTCTTAGTTGATGGTGAGGATGAAAACGGTGCTATTATGGAGGCAGGCAACATCGATGGTACTGGCACAGAAGGAGTGACACCCTTGTAGTGGTCGTTAAGTGCTGTCAATGCCACTGTTGCGTCAAGGTTTTTTTCCATGGTTGTCATCGACGATGGGGGTTTGCGTCAATGGTGAAGGACTTTTCTTTTTGAATGATGGTTGGTCCTCATAGAAATTACATTTATGTGCAGGATTTGTGCGCAAACTCCTCGCCTAAAGTGTTTTTCAGAAGAAACTCCAGTATTTTTCTGTAAGGATGTTTCTGCAAGTGTTTTAGAAAACATGTCCAGCTTGGGAACCCCTACATTCCTCCTCCTTTTTTGTGATACCTCTGTAAAGTACTTAGTGGGACACTTTTGATGCAATCATATTTGGTTGTAATCTCCAACAGATATTGAGCCAACTTTCTCTTCCTGCCCTTCGAGGTCTAAGAAGGAAAAGCCCTACATATATCACAGCACATACGCTTATGAGTAGGATAAAGGTGAATACATTGTTCGCACACATCCCCTGCATAAACAGAACTAGATCAGGAGGATGAGCCTTCTCTTATATCACTCCTAAAGTGTGGAATGACCTCGCACTCCAAATCAGAGCCTCATCCTCTCTTGAATTTTGCAAGAAGTGTGAAGACCTGACTTTTCAATTAACCAACCTACCCAAGGCTACGCACACACACCAGCTCAGCATCAGGATACCCTTGCAAGTGATAGTGGACATTATACATACACATAATAAAATAATAATAATGTGGATCAACAGTATAAAGCTTTTTCTGTCCACAGGTAGAACAAGATTTCAATATAGATGTTTTCTCTCTGTTAATCATGATGACAGAAAAAAGGGTCCCATTAGTAAGAAAAAAGGAGTTTACCTTAAAAAGCAACTTGCAGTACTCTGAAAGCTAAGAGTATGGCGGGTTCAGTCCCAAGGTAGATCAGAAAAAGTAACAAGATAAGTTCACTGAGAGGTTAGAGCAGAGATCTCCTTTGGGACTTCCTCACACATAATGTGCAGGGAGGTACAAATTCGAGCTATGGCCTCTAGAGCGAGTAGAAGAATCAGCTTCTAACTCATTGGCTGAAGCTTGGGTTGCTTCAAATGAGGTAGATGTTCTACTAATAAATCACGGTTCTTGAGGCCTATGGCCATTTTAACACTGTTTAGTGTTCGTTAAGATTACTGGGAATTCCCAGACTGATGATAGAGAATGATTCAAGTGTGTGGATATATGAGATCCAAATATGGAGAATGTGATGTACAGGACATGTGCCATGACCTACAGGGACGCCAAGCATACTGTGTTTTGTAAAGTTATAGTGTGACCAGGTCTTTTTCTCTATGTCAGTGACAGCACAGTCTACTGGCATCTAATGAGCAAAGTTCCTTTGTTATGTGAAACCCAGGCCCTTACGCGGACATTCCCTGGTCATGTCGGGTATGGGTGTATGTCCACTACATCTGTAGACTATGTGTTATAAAAGTTTGACTTCTGAGGCCAGTGTGGAAGGTGACGAAAGCTTCTCCATTCAGGGGAAGTATATTGCTTGCACCCCTGTACTGGATGGTAGAGACCTAGGCACTTAAGTGATGAGGATGGAGACAGGGCAACCCTTAAAAATAAAGGCTGCTGAATAATTCTTTATAAGCACCGCAATTGGGCGGATGCTAGGGGGTGTAAAATGGGACTGTGATTGCAGTTGTTCAAGTTGAGGACATTTCTTAGCAGGGACTGTCCTTTTGTCTGTGTCCGATTACTGCTTCAGGAAGGTGATGGCAGGCAGGTGCAGAGTACTCACACCTCAATGTGCTCAAACTCCTCTCTGTGGCCAGACACATTGCTACCTGCTGTGACAATCATCACTCTGCACCATGGCTATATCCGCAGAGCAGTCTGAAAATGACATTTTAAAGAGAAATTCAAACTGGCTCTAAAGCCAGAGACAGTGGATCCATAGCCCACGTCTGGAAACTGTTTATTAAAGTGTGATGCAAATCCTTTATGATCAAGAGAGCCAGTGTTCCCCATAACACTTTGAGGACGTTCGAGTGACCAGTGTTGGTGTCTGCTTGATAGGTGACAGAACATCACCTGAAGTCTGCAGCTTATTGGAAAAGCTGGTGGACTACCTAAGTGCCTAGAAACATGCTTTCTTAGAGATGGCAAGAGAGTGCTTGGCCCTGCGGGAGGAGATACTGCCCAAGAGGAGAAGCCCAGCATGTTTTCAAGGTGTGGGGAACCCAGAAGCAGATCACTGTTGAAAGGAAGCAAAGCTGGTCCTCACCCAAAGTCTGGAGGGTCCTCTAGTCTTCCATTATATCTTCCACCATGAGTTGTACAAATTGATATTCAACAAGATGTCACCATGCAGGCCAGCATTCTCACCATCAACCCACAAACACCTAGTGATGCCGATGCCACCCAAACGATCTGGTACAACGACCTCCAGAGCTACAGCTGCCTATGACTAGCATCTGCCTATAGATGCCCCCTGGTTCACAACTGCTGAAGACAATCTCTTGCCTGAACTGGCCTCCATGGTCGCAACTGCTGAAGAGAAGCATCCACCTACATCAGTCCCAAGGGCCGCAACTGCAGAAGACGATTGTCTGCTGTGTTAGCCTGATCTCTGTGATTATGGAAAAACCTGCCAAGGGCTGTGTTCAATGCTTGCCATCCTGAAGGAGGCTATACATCTGCTTGTGGTCAACCTCACCAGCGCCGAAGCTCAAGAGTGTGAACACACTGATCACACTGGCCCAGATCTGGAGCTTGCCAGTGCCACAGAGCAGGTCATTGTGTATTTACTTTTTATTTAGAAATATTTTCAACTTTTGAAGAAAACTGTACCAACAACCTTTCCACAACATTTGCTCCTCAACAACAATCATCCATTCCTTGATCTTGGTATACCCTGTTGCTTTGTTCAGTTTGAATTCAGTGAAATAATTGAACACATCGGCATGTAAAGAGAAGGTGCTCACTTATTATTTTTATTCTGCCCAGAGCCTTTGCTCAGCAAAGGTTCTTTTAGCCTCCCTTGTGGAAGGGCAGTCCTAGAGCCTCTCACTATTAAAATGGATCAAAGACATGCCTGAGCACAGGTTATTCAAGCCCCCTCTCTGATGTGATAGATCCAGAGCCTCTCACCGGTTTAAAGGCTGCAGATTGTAGCTCTTTGCAGCAACATTTGGTTCTGTAGGGAGTGCAATATTTCTTTTTAAAAACCTCTTCCTCTCCTGTTTGACTAGGAGTTACCAAATAAATGGTACAGCACAAAAGGTTAACAGGTAAAAACACACAAACTGACACCTACAAAATGAAATTCAACACAGTATATTATCAATCATATATTGTGGAAAAATGCAGATAATGACATATCAAGACAACACACAGGGCTATTGTGTAACATATACAGTAGCGAAAAAATACAAGATTAACAAGGTGTATAAAAACTGAGAAACATTCAATACGAAAAGACATTACACAGTTTTACATAAAGTAAACAAATGACTCAGTAGGGTTTCCTTTGGAAACATATATATGTTCAAGCATATATCCTTACTGCTTGGAGGTGAAGTATGCCCCACAAGGCAACCTAACACCTATAAATATTGTCGCCATTTCGACCCATTAATATTGTGAGTTCCTATCAAACATCACCACAGGTCTTCATCAGGACTAAGAAACAGAAAAGCAGCCTGGATCAGGTGTAGGTAGCCTACTAATAGGCATCCAACAGTAAATGTTGTATCCACAGTTAAAAGGTCCTTTTGGTTTGTGGGAGTGGGGACCTTGTGCCCCTAGTAAGTCTTCCTCTGAGACGGTATGAAGTTACAGTCAATGCAGGAGCAGAGCCTGTGATTAGACACCCATGAGGGTATGGCGTAATGGCCAATAGCTCAGAGATCCGAAGCAGATTCTCTTATCGGGTGCTAAAGGGAGAATAAATTGAGCCTCAAAGGATCGGAAAGCAAATGAACTGATTGTAGCTTAGCACAGATCCCCTTAGCCTCCACTGTGCTGGGACATGTCTTTGTGTCTCTCACCCATCTGATAGCTGCAGTTTCCAGATGAGTAGTGGATATTTTAGATTCCTTCTGATGGGACAAATCCCAGACCCTCTCACTCACTTAAGGCTCAAGGTCCCAGCTGAGCACCAATCTAGTTAGGCTCCCCTGAGTCAGGAAAGATCCCAGAGCCTTTCACTCTTTTGAACCTATCACCCAATTATTGGCAGAATGTCTCATGTGACTGAAGGTACTGTTAGCCTTTCTTGTAGTAGGACAGATCTCAGAGCTTCTCACATTTAAAGAATCCTCACCGTGTAGGTCTTGGCTTCCAGCGGTGAGAAGATCCACTCCACGTGAGCGGTCATGCCTGGCAGGATCTCCCCTTGTGGATTCAGACACTGGAATATGGGATGCTGGAAGTTGCTCTCCTGCACGTCCCTTAGATGGTCCAGCTGAATCTCATATATCACGGGTATGGAACCTCCATTGTACAGCTCGTAGATCTGCAATGAAAGCAAGCAGCCATAGTTAATTGGGAATCAGTGACAGGAAAGGACATGCCAGAATGAAAAAGCCGGTTAGGCTGAAATTACTTTATACCTCATGAGATAAAATAATAGTAATGAAAAAGGTTAGGAGTATAATGCCCTCAGTTTTTATTAATTGGACCCACCTAACAAATGTTAGGTGGTATCACCTTCAAAACTGATCTATTAGAGAGCATTATATTGCTCTTAAGGTATGTCCGCTTTTAAGGTAGCCAAAGTAGATATATTTGCCCGTAACTAATTTAAGTGCAAATCATCTGCATACTCAGTGGTTGCCCTAAAAACGTTGTATGAACCCAAAATACGTTGACTTATGCTGAGTTAGTGGATCTATATGGTAGGGTGGGGGTAATTAAGTTAGAAATCCAAAGAACCCGTTTGGAGTATTTAAAAAAAAAATGTTTCACACACTCTTAGTTTTACAGCATTGCCAAGGTCACTTTTGTTTCCATTTGTCTGTCTTATTAGGTCTTTATATGTTCATTTCAATTGTGTTTGCATTGGTTCCTATTAATGTAGTTCAACTGTTTTAAGGTTAATTGGCAATTGTTTTGTTTGGCAAATAAATTCAATTTACAATTCTTTACTGTGAATTACTGCTTTTTAGTTTTGCAGTAATGCTTATTTGTGAATGATTGCCTCAAACTTGTCCCACCAAATACCAATCTCATATAACTTGTTAGGCCTAATTCACGAAGCTAAATATACACGTGTAGATTTACTTACATGTATACGTAGTACTACACCTAGGTGTAAGTCTACAGTTTTTTCCAAGTAACCATTTCTGAGTAAACACCTAGGTTAAGATGTGCATGTCTCCACTCCTTCAGTTCAGGCAGTAGAGCCTCCTACAGCATAAATGATGACTGTGAGTTTATTAGTAATTTTATGACCTATTTTTACCTACCACCTACTTGACGGACATGTCTGCTATTGGGGCAGAGTCCTCCACATGTGGGGCAGAACCGCCGACCATGGAGATGGAGATCATCGAATAGAAGGGAATACTATATCTATTACCCAAATCGCACACACCAGACACTCATTTACTTAAAAACACATAAATGCCAAATACAACCTAGGCTATGACTTTTTCCTCTTGGATTACATGATCCTGCAGCCACTAGGAGCCACAGTCTGCCTCCAGGATGAGGACAACTCTGAAGAGCAAGACAACATTTACTGATGAGGATACAGACTTGGTGGTAAAACCTGTAGTGAAACACTGCAAAACCCTACTTAGGTTGCCTTAATACGAGCTTAGTGGAGTATAGATGGTAGCCTTGTAGGAGGAAGTGATAGGCTGTCAATGCATTAGGGGATGAGGCATGCATAGTGAGGGATTTAAGGAAGTAATGGCAGGATAAGAGGAGGTAGTTGATAGAAACTTCATTTAGGATAGAGCTGGCCTAAGCCCTTCCTGGAGGCATGCCTGGATCCTGTCTACATCTCTTCCTCCTCGAGGAAGATGTCCTTTCCATAATGCACCATCACCTATGTTTTGGGCTGTCTATTGCAGACAGCTCTATTGTCACAGCTGGTAAGATTTGAACCCTCCCTCTGTCCCTACAGCAAATTCTACAACCACTCAATCAACTCTGTATTTCCTCCAAAAGTAAACTTCACATACTTGTTTGTCAAACACACACTCTATACGTTTATGTGTATATTTATGTCATATGATATTCTTGTCCTCTCATACAGTAAGTATTACATGTAAACTGCAACAGCTGGGGAAGGCATACTTTCTAATGCGCAGTGCAACACACAGGGCCAACTTCTAAACTTAACTCGATAATGCACACATGTATGTGAATATGCTTTCAATGTCACTACCACATTACAAGAAATTTCTATAACTTTGTGTTGTACTCTTACATTTTTGTTTAAATTGGTGTTTTATTTTGAAAACAACTATATTTAACTATCACTAGGATATTTAAATTTTTTATATTATGCGCTTGCACTTTTTATTGTTATCCACTTTAAAAACTCTATGTGGTTGTCCCTGCCCTCACCTAACTCCACCTTTATTTCTGCCCTAAGATGTGAAGGTCTACAAAGAGCAGACATATGGTAGAGAATGGTTACTATAAAATATACTCCTTTGGGTGTGAGGGAACACCATTTGGAGCAAGGTCTGCTCAAAGGTGTGATGTTGTCCATCACACCAACATGTGACCTTTTTCGGTTATGGGATGTGAACTTCATTTTGACCTTATTCCAGAACTGGCTGGTTGGCCAGTGGTGACCTTAGAAGGATACTCTTGACAAAGCTAGCAAGTCTCTTGTGTCAGATATCCTGTTAAGCAATACTGAATTTGAGGGCAATAAATCTGTATGGTAGTTTTTACTTCTCATGAAGTCCCCTTAAGTATAGCATAGAGGCCTAACATGGCTATCAGATCAGTATTGTATTCCTGCTTTTCGGGACATCCAGACGTGTGTGTGTGTTTAAAGGCCTTCACTTAGGCAATAAGAGTCGAGACCTAGGTCTTCCAGACAGATTTTATAATCTCTCTGAGAACACATTTAGGCCCAGTTTCCTCTCTCAGTATTTCTTCTGATGGAGGATAAGTAAAGCTGGTCATCTCTTTTTTCTTTTCCTGGTAATTTTAATAAGAAGCTCGCATTATGGTAGATGAGTCTTGGTGAGATCTTTGAAAGGAATTAAGTCTATCTTCTTCTGTGCAAAGAAATACGGGTTTCCTTCAGGCTCGCACATAGCACTTTGACTCGACTGGTGATCTTCGGGTATGTATTGTTAGTAGTAGTATAGTACAATGGGTTTACAGCCCGAATGGCTAGCTGACTGCCAACGTTTTTATATCCCAGTGGGCGAACAGAGTGGAAATACTTTTATATGGCAATGCCTAGTAGACGCTCGCACATAGCACTTTGACTCGACTGGTGATCTTCGGGTATGTATTGTTAGTAGTAGTATGGTACAATGGGTTTACAGCCCGAATGGCTAGCTGACTGCCAACGTTTTTATATCCCAGTGGGCGAACAGAGTGGAAATACTTTTATATGGCAATGCCTAGTAGACTGCCAATGCATTCACATCACACTGGCCTCGTAGCCTGCCAATAAGTTAACCTCACACTGGCCTAGCAGACTGCCAATGTGTTTACATCACACCGAACTGGCAGACTGTCAATGTATATACATCACACTGGCCTAGCAGACTGCCAATGTGTTTACATCACACCGAACTAGCAGACTGTCAATGTATATACATCACACCAAACTAGCAGACTGTCAATGTATATACATCACACTGGCCTAGCAGACTGCCAATGTGTTTATATCACACCGAACTAGCAGACTGTCAATGTATATACATCACACTGGCCTAGCAGACTGCCAATGTGTTTACATTACACCGAACTAGCAGACTGTCAATGTATATACATTACACCAAACTAACAGACTGTCAATGTATATACATCACACTGGCCTAGCAGACTGCCAATGTGTTTACATCACACCAAACTAGCAGACTGTCAATGTATATACATCACACTGGCCTAGCAGACTGCCAATGTGTTTACATCACACCGAACTAGCAGTCTGCTATTTGTTTGCATCACACTGGCGTAGCAGACTGCCAATGTGTTTACATCACACTGGCGAACCAGACTGCCAATGTGTTTACAACACACTGTCCTGGCAGACTGTCGATGCATTTACCTCATGCTGGCTTAGCACATTGTCAATGTTTTTATATCACACTGGCCTAGCATTCTGCAAGTATTTGTATCACAATGGCGTAACACAGACTGCTAATATGTTTACGTCACACTAGCCTTGAAGACTGCCAATGCATATACATCACACTGGCCTAGCAGACTGCCAATGCATATACATCACACTATCCTAGCAGACTGCCAATGTGTTTACATCACACTGGCCTAGCAGACTGCCAATGAGTTTACATCACACCAACCTAGCAGACTGCCAATGCATATACATCACACTATCCTAGCAGACTGCCAATGCATATACATCACACTATCCTAGCAAACCGCCAATGTGTTTACATCACACTGGCCTAGCAGACTGCAAATGCGTTTACATCACACCAACTTAGCAGACTGCTCTTCATTTACATCACTCTGGCCTAGCAGACTGCCAATGAGTTTACATCACACCAACTTAGCAGACTGCTATTCATTTACATCACACCAACCTAGAAGACTGCCAATGCATATACATCACACTATCCGAGCAGACTGCCAATGCATATACATCACACTATCCTAGCAGACTGCCAATGTGTTTACATCACACTGGCCTAGCAGACTGCTATTCATTTACATCACACAATCCTAGCAGACTGCCAATGCGTTTACATCACACTGGCGAACCAGACTGCCAATGTGTTTACAACACACTGTCCTGGCAGACTGTCGATGCATTTACCTCATGCTGGCTTAGCACATTGTCAATGTTTTTATATCACACTGGCCTAGCATTCTGCAAGTATTTGTATCACAATGGCGTAACACAGACTGCTAATATGTTTACGTCACACTAGCCTTGAAGACTGCCAATGCATATACATCACACTGGCCTAGCAGACTGCCAATGCATATACATCACACTATCCTAGCAGACTGCCAATGTGTTTACATCACACTGGCCTAGCAGACTGCCAATGAGTTTACATCACACCAACCTAGCAGACTGCCAATGCATATACATCACACTATCCTAGCAGACTGCCAATGCATATACATCACACTATCCTAGCAAACCGCCAATGTGTTTACATCACACTGGCCTAGCAGACTGCAAATGCGTTTACATCACACCAACTTAGCAGACTGCTCTTCATTTACATCACTCTGGCCTAGCAGACTGCCAATGAGTTTACATCACACCAACTTAGCAGACTGCTATTCATTTACATCACACCAACCTAGAAGACTGCCAATGCATATACATCACACTATCCGAGCAGACTGCCAATGCATATACATCACACTATCCTAGCAGACTGCCAATGTGTTTACATCACACTGGCCTAGCAGACTGCTATTCATTTACATCACACAATCCTAGCAGACTGCCAATGCGTTTACATCACACTGGCCTAGCAGACTGCCAATGAGTTTACATCACACCAACCTAGCAGACTGCTATTCATTTACATCACACCAACCTAGCAGACTGCCAATGCATATACATCACACTATCCTAGCAGACTGTCAATGCGTTTACATCACACTGGCCTAGCAGACTGCCAATGCGTTACATCACACCAACTTATGGAGAAGTGGAGAAGTGTGGCTCAGGGGTTAGAGGCAGCAGACCCGGAAGCTGAGATCGGTCCTGGACCAGGGTTCAATTCCCCGCCTCGGCGGGTCTTGGGCTAAAAATTCTACGGACTCGATAATTCTCGCCCCGGTGCCTCCTCGACTCACGGGTTCACACACTGCGACTCTGGGCAATAGCTTGCTTAATCTCCACAACAGCCCCTCGCGGCGGGATGCCTGACTTTCACCTTGTGGATACCCTGCTATCTCACAGGGGAATACCAGGAAGGGTTCCCTAAGCAAGCGCCGGGAAACCCACTGCGGGTAGCTGTGCGCTATATAAGCTCAACTACATTTACATTTTAGCAGACTGCTCTTCATTTACATCACACTGGCCTAGCAGACTGCCAATGAGTTTACATCACACCAACCTAGCAGACTGCTATTCATTTATATGACACTGGCCTAGTAGACTGCCAATGCATATACATCACACTATCCTAGCAGACTGCCAATGCGTTTACATCACACCAACTTAGCAGACTGCTCTTCATTTACATCACACTGGCCTAGCAGACTGCCAATGAGTTTACATCACACCAACCTAGCAGACTGCTATTCATTTACATGACACTGGCCTAGCAGACTGCCAATGCATATACATCACACTATCCTAGCAGACTGCCAATGCGTTTACATCACACCAACTTAGCAGACTGCTCTTCATTTACATCACACTGGCCTAGCAGACTGCCAATGCGTTTACATCACACCAACTTAGCAGACTGCTCTTCATTTACATCACACTGGCTTAGCAGACTGTCAATGCTTTTACAGCACACTGGCCTGGCAGATTACCAAAGCGTTTACATCATGCTGGCTTAGCAAATTGCCAAAGTTTTTATATCACACTTGCCTAGCATTCTGCAAGTAAGTATAAATCACAATGGCGTAAAAGACTGTCAGTGTGTTAACATCACATGGCTTAGCAGGCTGCCAATGTCTTTATGCCACACGGGCCAACCAGACTGCCAGTAAGTATATATCACAATGATATACAAGTGGTATACAAAATGCCAGTGGAAAAAGCGTTGGAGTATATAAACATAACTCTGCAAGCACTCATTTTGGACACTTAACCTTTTTAATTAAAACCTGGATTAGTTTTAGGCAGACACTATTTTATTTCTTATATGGGTAGACCTTGGACACTATGCACTTTAAATTGATCCTATTTTGCGCAATTTGCCCATGTTTGCAGTTGTACATTGGCATTTTGCTCAATGATCTTTTCTTTTTAAAAGTGTCTTTTTATACATTTTTTTATGAATGTACCTTAATGTAATGGTTTTAATTAATTGTGCAAGTTAATAAACTAAACTAAAATGAAACAATGGTCTAGCAATCTCCAACGAGTTTAACATGACAACAGGATAGATGACTGCCAATGTCTTTATATGTCAAAGAGCCAGAAACCTAACAATGCGTTTATATCCCACTGAAGTGCCTTTACATCACAAGGGACCTCACTACTGGCAATAGTTGATCACAATTGACTAGCAAATAGCCATACTGATACCAAGATAAAAATGAGTTACCCTAGGTTGTATGTGGAATGTTTTTATTTAGTCTGGTTAAGGGACAACATGGTGGAGAAGAGGATGATTGGCACTAGTATGCTACGTATAGTGATGGATGTGATGTCCAATTGTCAACATGTAGGATTGCCATAAAATCCAATCATTTGGCTGCGGAAATCACACACAGAACGTATACGTGTAGAAGCTGATATGTTGTTTTGATGGTGCTTTTGAGATATTCTTTCACAATCACAGCACTCCCTTCACTCCTATCACTCTCACACTATTTACAATCGATAATATGAACTTTCAGATTTCCTCTAACAATTTAGTGTTAGGAACAAAAAACCTTGTTAGTACATGAAGTAAACTAATGGGCCACTTATTTAGCACAACACATGATACAGGCGTTGCTGTGCAGTGAGCAGAATCTGTGACAAGGTGTGCATGTAGTCAGTCATTCAAAGGATGAATTGAGGATTATGGGGAATAAAAGCATGACTTAGGAGGCTGATTCACAATAACTTGTTCCCAAAGGTCTCTCAAGAAATACTAACTTTATGTGGCTCGTTCTTCACCTACAGAGACACAATCTGGTGTTCTTAATCAAACTGAATGAAACTGATAATCACATTTCCCATTGTGTAACATATTTAAGGCTTCCTGAAAAATACAGACAGAAAAACATTTACTTTCCTGTCTGTATTTATTTTTAAATGTGGAGAAAAACGGAAATCGGATTCTGTTTGTCTGATTCTAAATGCTGTTATTCTTGACTGCTTGGCCAACATCTGTGCGGATTGACAAGTAAGGGGTTAGAAAAAGAAAGGAATTTTAGTAAAGAGTCTTAAAGTACAGTAAACATGCACAACCTTGATACTAAAATGTTCATGTTTTCATAAACGTGCATTGATTTATCGTCTCTTGGTGTTCCCTTCATTGAAACCTATCAGACGTTCAAGCACGTAAGCATATTTTTTCAAAGAAGATGCATCCACATCACTGGTTGAGGGGGCACCCACCATGCTCTTTGAACCCCAATTCTGTCTGACCAGGTAGTCAAAGCGCTTCGCAAAAGTAAACACTCTCCCTGATTTATAATCATTTTCATCGCGCCTTAGCTTCCTGGCCTTCCTACGCCTAATATCTGCTTGTAAATTACTAAAATAGTCATCTAAGATTGTATAATTCTTAATTGTAGCCTCTGGGAGATTCAACTCCTTTACCTCATCTTCTAGTTTCTGTATCTCTACTAGAAGTTGAAATCATGGGGTGAGTAGTTCTGGCTATGCATATTCAATTACTCCGTTAGCATTAATAGTGTATATGTTACATTTTGGGTATATTTTGGTATTATAGGAACGATTGATGAGTAGCTGATTGTGACATTACTGAGGATTACAGAATTACGGCGTGGGATAGCGTACATACGGTACATACCATGCACATCAGTTATTTATATTTAGTCTAACGGAGTCACAGCATCTTGATTGGTTTTGTGGGGGATATATATTCTTTTAGTAAAATCAGTGTATTATTATTACAGGATATTGATTGTGAGAATATTTTGTGGAACAACAGAGGATTTTCTGTTGTGATTATATAGGACAGGTGATTACTCTATCTGATACTTGTTTTCAATTTACTTTCTGCCCTTAGTAATTACTCTTGAGAGTGATGAAGGCGTTTTTTATTTTATAATTGCTTTCACATACTTTGGTGACTTTTGGAATTGGCTTTATCCTTTGTTTGTTCTTTTCATTCACGGGATTCCATTAGTATTAAATTGTTCATGAATGATTTATGTGGTAATAATGAATTTATGGTAACCCTCAAAAAAGATGTATAGCATTTATATATTATCTGTTTGGGTTGCAGCCCTGAGGAAGTCATTGTGCTTAACATGAGCACGACGAAAGACGTGTTGGCTGCGTTTTGAAGAAAACAGTGGATGAATAAAATCTAACTGGAATACAAGGATTGTATTGACTGGATCAATATAAAGACTGGAATATATTTGTCTTCCTGCAAATCTGAAGAATTTGATGCTTCTGAATAGAAATGTATTTTATAAATGGGTTTTGAGTGCTCAGGGAGAACCTTTGTAGCTTTTGTAACAGTTCTACGTGTGTGGATCTGAGTGAGTATGTATCTTCACCCTTAGGAGCACCGTGGGTGATAATTTTGTGTAACTTTCCCTTACTTGAGCTGAGCGCCTTATCTAACTGGTTACCAATTGTGTTTGTTATGAAAGCATATTTATCGTTAACATAAATGTAAAAATATACTAGTTTCAACTTCATTTTTTCACAAAACCCAAAATAAATATGGATAAGTACAGATAACATTAGCAGAAAATAAATATGGATAAATACAGACGGAAGTGTCAGAAAACATAAATACCATAAAACAGGGGGCCCTAATCATAATGTCCATGAATTGTTCAATACAGCTTTTGTATCCCCCACTAAAGATGCTAAATGCTTTCCTTGCAGCCATCTGTCCCAGGCAGGTGATTCTGCACCTATGACGCGAGCACTCACCTGTCTGGGGGGGCTGGCTGTGCCAATGGCCACTGGAGTGAACTGGTGCTTCGTGGAGGTAAAATGGACGTATCTGCGTTCCTTCTCCACTGTCACACCAATGAAGTTCAGCTGTGAGGGAGACAGGAGGAAAGGCAGAGCAGGCGTAAATTCATTCTTCGATTCTTAACAACTTCACCACAAAAAGTCCTAGTCTGGTTTACCCATCAGTTGCCTGTAAACCTAGCAGTGCCACTCAAGAGGAATCTTGAGTGAGGGTTCAGGTGTAGGATAAACCACAATTGTTCACTTTTGATTTCTTGCAAAACCTCCTTCAAGTTACAAATGATCAGCACTTGGCCCCAGTGTGCAAGAATCAGTGCTAGCTTAACAATATTCCATCTGTTCAGGGTGATCATAGATAAATAATGTACAGGAAAATGTTCTGGTTGTGGTTCTGCCTTTTTCATAAGATAAAACAGGCCTTCTTACCAGAACCTCCCGACCGTAAGACACCTTCAGCAAGACTGGGAGGCGATCAGTGCCAACAAAATCATGCCTACAAGACAAGAGAGGGGTAGAAATGAGTACCATGACAGACCAGCATCTCAACATTAAGGGTCACGCGATCACAGACTACGGCCCTTCCGCCATCCCGGCGCACTCGCCTCCTCTGGGAATCCCTTATAGACAGCACATTGCTGTGCCCCCCACATGGCAAATCTTCCTCAGGCATGATCGAAACATCGTCGACTAATAGTACACGGCAAACACTTTCCAATTTGCTATTTAGGTGAAACAGTGTCATTCTTCATTTTGGCTTGTTGTATCTTCTGTATAGTTCGCAAGCTTATCCCCCCAGTGTGAGTTTCTGTTTCTGTAATATGTTGTATATTTTGCGTTGGACGCAGGACTGTGTCACACTTTATTTTGTGTTTCAAACTGAAAGCATCATTAAAATAATTCTGTCCATCTGGACAGCTACAATATAGTACTGATTCTGTGTCTATATTTACTCAGTTTCTATGTATTCTCCCTGTCAGGGACAATTGTGTTTGTAACTTACTAAATACCCAAGGTTCCTGACAACTACAATTGGGTCCCCTTGTCCTTATTAACACACTTATGTAAGTGGGCACCCTGCAACAATCCAGGAGACCCTTATGGTGATTTAAGAGGTCTTAGACAACCATAGAAAGCTCTCTAATTCTTTCCTTACCTTCTCTGATGCACAATCACTTTATCATTTACCAAAATCTTTTTCTAATCAAATATAATTTGTTGATCAAACATCTAACAAGTTCTATATCTCTTTTATCCTCTACACTACACTCTTTATTACCTCATCGCAACATTCTTCCCATTTTAAGTGGCCAAGCTAGTGCATCATCCATTTACAAATTCCTTACTACACCTACTGTACACAGATCTAAAACCCACACGGAGCTTCAATGGGAATCTGAGTTCCACTCCTCATGGCCTAATATTTTTTGGGCTAAATTATGGTTGAAACTCCGCAAAATCAGCCAGCAACACTCAAACACTTTTCTTTATATATAACTAGCAGCCCGTCCCGACGTTGTCCGGGTATGAATTGCTGCCGGCCAGTAGTATATTGTTTTGTAGGATTTCGTTTTGATTGCATTTCTTATCTTTGACAGGCCTGTGAAACGCTCCGATTCACAGTGCACTGCTGATGCACTTAAGAGTGCGCATTCAGTAGTGTGTGAACTCGAGTTTCCCTACTTTATTTTTCCTTGCAATATTATATAGCGCAAACTCGACAACATGGCATGAGCACAATTTACATTACAGAAGAACACATTCATTTGTGGTAGGCACGGGGAGACAAAGCGATTTGCCTGGAATCACAGGATGTTGAGCTGATGCCGAGATTCAAACGTAGCTCCCCAGCTCTAAAGTTCGCAATTCTAGAACTTGTGGCGGGAGGTATGTCTAAAAGTGTCTGTCGGTGCTGGCCATCAATGAGAGAGACCTGTGCATTTTTCAAATCGGTGGAGAAAAAATATTAGTATGTTGCTGGAGATGTGGGCTGCCGTGCCACCAATCTACTTACCGTGGAGGGTAAACACCCATTATTCCGCAACTTTCTTTCCGCATACCATCACTCCGCATACTTTCATTACGAAAGTACCATGACTCCGCAATGCCATTATAACGCATGGCATTACATTTTATATGCTTTTACCACGCATACATTTACAACGAAATTCGTTGCAAATGCATGAATGGTAAAAGCATGTTTTTTTTAAATGTTTGGATAAGGTAAGTATGGGTATAGGGGTATATGTTTTGGGGTGTTTGGGTATTTTAAGGGTTCACATATAGCTTTGGGTTATGTGGTACAGGGGTAGTTTTAGGGTTTAGGGATAGGTATGGGTTTTGGGGTACAGGGGTATTTTTAGGGTTCAGGGCTAGGTTTGGGTTTTGGGGTATAGGGGTATTTTTAGGGTTCAGGGGTAGGTTTGGGTTTTGGGGTGCAGGGGTATTTTAAGGGTTCAGGGATAGGTTTGGGTTTTGGGTCACGGTTATTTTTATGGTTCAGGGCTAGGTTCGGGTTTTGGGGTACAGGGGTATTTTTATGGTTATGGGGTAGGTTTGGGTTTTGGGGTACATGGGTATTTTAAGGGTTCAGGGCTAGGTTTGGGTTGTGGGGTACAGGGGTATTTTAGGGTTCAGGGCTAGGTTTGGGTTTTGAGGTACAGGGGTATTTATAGGGTTCAGGGCTAGGTTTGCGTTTTGGGGTACAGGGCTATTTTTAGGGTTTAGGGATAGGTTTGGGTTTTGGGGTACAGGGTATATTTATAGGGTTAAGATGGGTTAGTGTTTAAGGGTGTTGGGGTATTTTAAGGAGTAAGGGTGAGTTATGATTATGGGGTGCAGGGGTATTTAAAGGGAGCAGGGTGGACACCCGGAGATGGAATGTACAGAACCTGAGAAGAAAAAAACAATGAAATATTGGGCACAACGCTCGCTTTTTTTTCCGTAATCCTGCGCCCCGCACACGCCCACGCCCCCAGCACACGCCCACAGCACACGATATGAGACATGGCATGAAGGGCGGAACGTACCACACGCCCCCAGCGTTTGTCACGCCCCCAGCACACGCCCACAGCACAACGCAGACACGCACACAAGGGACTACTTTGCTGGCACGGTTCTTTTACCTTTTAAATGTATATGGTGGGCGTCTGCATAGCCTATGTCCTTCTGCTGCAACTGCCCTTTCCAACGCTGTATTGGGTGTTGTGATTGGTGCTGTGGTTCCTGAGATTACCCGCCTGAAAGGTTTGGGCTCTCTCTTTATTATATTAGTAAAGATTGTCTTCTGTTTACGCCACTATCCTTACATAAATTTCAACCCACACTCTCTTCAGATTGCTGGTCTTGTAATGCTTCTCACGCGGATTTATTTCAGATCCTCTTTTTGTGTCCCTCTACTCATCAGTTTTGGTTGAAAGTATGGTCTCAAATTAATACCATTTGCCATACCCGTTTCCCTTTCTCCCCTGAAGCTGTATTTCTAGGCTCATTATCTGATAATTGCCAAACTCTTTCTCAAAACATGCATATTGTGGATTTATTGATTGCTATTGCTTTCCAGCAAATAACAAAAATTTAGAAACAGTCCACACAACTTTCCTTTCAATCTTGCTGGTACAGTGTATGTCATAACCATCGATTAGATTGTGCCTATGTTTCTCCTCTGTCCCTACTCCTGAAAAGAGAACACATGTGGTCTCCTGTGACTATTTTCTTAGACGTTTCTGCACAAAGATCTGTTCATCATCACCCTTCATCGGAAGAGGTCCCCAAACCACCATGAATTGTTTATAAGGATATATTATTGTTTTACATTTATAATTATATATTTCCCTTTTTCTTTCACTTTAAATTGATATCATACTTCTGATTTTCAGCAAATTCCTCCTTTTCTTGTTCGATGCCTTTTAAAGTATATTAAGATTTTTACATTCAGATATATTTAGTTAATTATGATACTAGTGTTTCCTTTGCCCTTGTTTCTCCTTCCCTCCCTCCCTCCTCCTCCACTTTTTTCCTTTCTCTTTCTCTCATACATTTTATAATAACAGTTCTATATGCAACTATTTTTGATTCACTACTTCTTGTTTTTCGCATTGTGTAAGTTTGAATTCAATTAATGTTTTTATTTGTTATTCGATATCTATTTGATTGCTTGTATTTTGTTGCATTTTGTCAAATTAAAATGTATTTTTAAACTAAAAAAGAAAGGTCTCTAAGTGGTAGCCGTGGATAGCATCCTTCAGGCTTAGTCCAGGAGTGAAAATCAGCTTGTTTTACCAGTACTTAATTTCATGGTATAGATTAAATGAAAAAGAACCACAAAGTGTATTTATAAAAAATAGGTATTAATTATTAACACTCACTAAAGCACTGTATTACCTCCTACTGGAGGTATAAACACAATACACACAATACTTTGTCAATAGAATACGTAAGTAGCACAAAATACATAGTGGTCTCCAGGGGGGGAGACCAAACCATATACTAAAATAGTGGAATACGAACCATGACTTATGTCAAGAGTGGACCCAGAAGATATAGAAGAGTTAGGGACCAAAGGAACCAGCCAAAGTGAGTATCTAGGAACCCCACGGAGTCCGTGTGCAGTGTGGAAACACGACCGCATATTCAATTCAAGTCAATGGGTAAGTCACCGTTGCAATTTTAAAGAAGGACCCTTCCCAGTGGATCCTAAAGAAACCCAGTGGAAAATGGAAGGTTGGAGAGTCCCCCCACCCGTGGATACCCCAGGAACCAGGATACCTACACCAGGGAAGCCTGTTGCATAGGTGCAAACTGACGTCAGAAACCGCCATAGACGATAATAGAGGACCTCAGAAAAGATGCCGCTGGTGAAGAAGGTGAAAGTGTCAATCAAAGGTGGATTTAAGATGAGAGGTACCTGCAAACAGAGGGGACAAACAAAGAAGTAGTTGAGAAAGGTGCAGTGTCGGGACCAGCAAGGTCCAAGTGACTCACTATGAGCAGTTAAGTCAGAGCAGGCCCAAGCAAGCAGGGGAGCCCACTGGAGCGAAAGAAAACACTCGAGAGGACCCACGGCCGGAGGCACAGGAGTCAAAGGCTCAAGGCCCACGGTGTAAAGGATGTGGTGCAGGTGAAGATCTTGGCTGCAGGAGATGCTTGAGCCTGGAGCTTCTTGAAGTCCGAAGATCTCTGGAGGAGAGAGCCAACAAGCCTTGGCAACGGCAAGTTGACACAGTGCAAAGGGGTACTGCTCCAGCAGCCCCGATGAGGGATACTGGCTTCCAATTTGCTAGGAAGACAGTGCAGGCCTTAAGGAAGTTGCAGAACCACCACCTGTGTTGCAGAAATATTTGGAGTCCATAGGAGCTAAGGAACAGCATACCGGTCAGCATTGTTGCGGTGCCTGCAGGTACAGGGAGTGACTCCTTCACTTCAAGGGAGATTCCTTCGGGTGTCCACAGGCCTTGTGAAGAACCTGTGTGGAGTACAGGCACAGACGTTGCAGAAGACTTGTAGGACGACAGGACCAGGAGCAGCAGGACTCTTCTCAGTTGAATCTCGGTTCCTAAAGCGAAGCCCAGTGAAGTCCAAAGTGCCCAGACGGTTGAAGTAGAAGTGGTATTGGATCTGAATCTTGTCCCACGACGAACCTAGGGACCCACCCACAGGTATGTCCTTAAGTACCCTAATGAAAGAGTTCGGACGATTCAGGGGTCTCTCCTAGAGTGGGGAAGATATTGTACTGGTTTCAGTATGAACAGTATGCAGGGAGGGCACCAAATGTTCTAAGCAGTCTAGTGGCACTCGCAAAAAACCCCACCATGTCCCAATATACTAACTCCTGTCTGGGAGGTGATCACACTTCCCTGTGACAGGAAACCTATTGTCCTGCCTTCCCCTGCTCGAGCTTGGCTCAGCAGCAGGAGGGCAGAATCGGGTCTCTGGTCGGCAGAAGCCATAGTTTTCTGTGCGGGTTTTGAAGGGTGGTACAGGAGCACTGAGGGCATCCAGGAGGAGCTTTATGGTGAATGGAATTATACTGGGCCCAGGGGCCTGCATCTTTTCCCTCAACTCAGTACTATTACTCCAGTACTCAGCTCAAACAGTTAAATGGCTCCTCGAGGACTACCTGGCCCACTCTATCTCGCCGGAAAAGTTTCCCGAAAGATGTCCACACTGCAGGTGTTTTCTTCTAATAGTTCAGTACCCACCTCATCTAAGGACCAGTTTAAAATATTTTATTGTACTGCAGATCCCTACAGCAGATATCTGGATGCTCCTTAAAGACTCTGATCTGGATGTGCTGTTTCTTATGGAAACCTGGCTCGACCACAGCTCTGAGCCAGACATTGTGCAAGCACTCCCACATGGCTTTTGTGATGCAGAGGGTAGACAGAACAACAGGTAAAGGCGGTGGGATTGCTATTATCCATAAGGAAAAATGTGCTTGTCGCCTGCTTGGGAACCCTCTTTCAGATTGTGAGAACCCCCACTTTACCATAGAATTCAATCGCCCACTTTACCATAGAATTCACGCCACAACTTTCTTTTACAGGCATTCTCGTCTATCGCCCCCCTGGAGTGGTAGGAACATTCAACAAATCACTGCTGGAGGCAGCGGTTAACCTGGTCAGCTCGGCGGCTAATTTTACTCTCCTTGGAGATTTCAATCTTCATTTTGATGACCCATTCATGGAGCAAGGATTCGCATATTACGCGACTTGCTTGAATTCATGAACCTCGAGTAATATGTAACAAAGTAATCCAACCTGTTTTGTCTTACTAATTTCCTTTTATTTTGACATTGGGAACGCCCTAGAGACGCTTGCCTATGTGTTTACTAACCCAATAACGCTTGTCCCTAAAAATGGCGGGTTTTCTACTGCGCATGCGTTAGTCACACTCACGTGACGTGACGTATTTGCAGTTCTGGTGGGAACCTTTGCGCTTGCGCAATTGCATTAAGTTGGCCGCTTGGTGTCCTCACATGGTGAAGCTTGCACTGATGTTTTCGTGTTGTAGTTTATTTGCACTAAACCTTAATGCCAATAGTTTATATACAGTAAGGGGGTATAGAGTAGCTATTCATGGTATACAGTGTAATCATTTATTTCTGTGTTTTAATTTGTTTTTGCTTACTTTTCATGTACCGCGATTTTGAGGGTCTGAGAGACACTCGTGAATCCATATTGAGCTGCCTTTCTGCGCATGACAGTCTTCTGCCGGTGACATTGAATCCCTGCCAACCAAAGGTCCTAGTCAAGATGTGCCTGGGAAGATGCACCTTCACCCAGCAGAAGAAGCTAAAATGTCCTGCAAAAGTTACATTTGTATAGTTTTCATTGTATTCTGTAGAGTATGTCATGGGAACCCCAAAATCAATAGGCGGTCCCAGAATATGTTAATATAGGCTTGTAGAATTGAAATGTGATTGGTGTGTTGACCTATCCTACTTGGGGACCAATCAAAATTGGGGATTCTGACACTTGCAACATTTGAGGGGTGGTACACTGACCCAAAAACAGTATAACTATCCTAGATTTAGCTAGAGAAATTGTCCGACTTGTCCGAATAGCTGACCTGTCACTGACCCAACGCACTCAATAGGTGACTGATACAGAGGGCTGCGGAGCACTCTGTCCGAAAATTCCATAGACTCAAGGGTTTTGTTAGAGAAACCTTAAGTGCTGGCGGAGCACTTTGCTGGGGAGTTCGATAACCCAATCGGGGTTCTGACTGATAGCTGCAGAGAGGGTGGAGCGCAGGCGTTTCTTCCAAACTGCGGGTGCTGGTCTTGCCTTGGTGGTCCTGTCCTGATCCTAATCTGGGTTTCCTGTCCTGTCCTGGGGTGTCCATTCTGCACCTGCTGTTCTACTGATGACGGGTTTCCTTTGGGGTCCCTCCTGTTCTTAACTGACCTGTGGCCTGGGTTGGTCTTCACACCATTCTAGGTAAATATAGTGCTGAAACTCTATACTGCACCTTTTTTTTCTGTCTTTTGCTTCAATAAAGACATATCTTTGCATATATTGATTTTCCATGCCTTTTTTTCGCAAACCACTGAATGAAAGCTCATGCGTTATTGTCGTTATTCTAGCATGTACCATTTTTTACCCATCCCTTGAGTACATTTCCTTTTCAGGTCATGATATACAGATGTTCTTTGTTTTACCCATCTTTTAGTTGATTCAAGTAATTGCACCAGTTTATTAGTACGGTCTATTTTCACCTTACCTGTAGTTCCTCTTCATGGGGAAATAATTTACTGTGAAGTTTCTGGTATGCTCTTTATTCTTCCCCGTCCTTTAGTCTGAAATTATTTGCCTAGCTGTTTCCTCATTCTCACCTTACTGTAGCCTCATAAATGATCAGCTTGATATATTTCCTTTATGGATATGCAGGGCAATCTTCGGCCTTAGTAGGCGCTCCAGTGCCTCGGGCCTGCTGGTAACGTTACATTGGTTGCCCATCCGCAAGAGGATCGCCTTTAAGGCTCTGACCTTGGTCTATAAAGCTCTTCACAAGGGGGGAGCTAAGTACCTCCAAAAGAGACTGGTCTTCTATCATCCGACCAGGTCTCTGAGGTCGGAATCCCTGCACCTTGCTGTTGTCCCTCGGGTGAAGAAAGCGCGCCTTGGCGGGCGCTCTTTTGGATTGCTGGCATCTCAGCTATGGAACTCTTTGCCGCTGGCCCTGCGGGGAGCTACTAGCTTGCTGGCTTTTAGGAAAGGCCTTAAAACGTGGCTTTTTACTCAGTAGCCGCTCTCTCTTGAATTCCTGGCTCACTGCTCTTTTAGTCTTTCATTTGGTGTTATGTTATTGTGTTGCAGCTTGTTTGCCTTTTCCAATAAAAGCGCCGGGACACTCTTTTTGAGTAGCCGTGCGCTATAAAAATGAATAAATAACATAACATAACATAACATATGTACTCTTCATTATCTTGGTTATTGATTGCTTACTTGTTATAAATCTCATGCTGTCCGAATCTGAAATCTAGATAAAATCTTTAAAACTTCCCCGGAGTCTGTGGTCTTTATGAAATACAAGAAGGAGATAAAGTTGGTATTTGTGTTGTTTGCCTTTTCTTCACAGCTAGCTCCATGATTCATCGTGGTCATTAGGTACCCGTGACGGTGGATTGGTAAGTCGGGTACAATAGAAATATATAGGAAGGAACTGGGTTACTGGTAGTAGAGTGTATGGTTGCCCGATTAATAAATGATGGTGTATTGAAATATATGGGCCCGATACGTGTATGGTAAATTTGTTGGTTGGGTGACCTGCACGCTCTATCACCATGAGCTGTAAATGCAGTCGAGCTGGCCAGAATTCTTGCGGCCCCAAAAAATCCTTCATGCTACTCATGTCAAAGGACACCTCCTCGACCCGGTGTTCTCTAGTCTAGATGACCTGAAAGGGAAAGATCTTACCCCTCTTCCGTGGTCTGACCACTTCCTTGTCTCCCTTTCCTGGTCTCCACAGGTCACCAACCTCCTTACTCAATCTACATGGACCCAAGGTCGCTCCTGGGCCAAACTCCCCTGGAGAAATGGGCCCAGGAACTGGAAAGAACCAGACCCATACCTGACCCCTGTCCAGTCAAAGCCAATGAGGGCTTTTCTAACTGGATAGAGGAGTCACTGGATGCGGTCCTTCCGAAGACTAGGATAAAAAAGACTGGCGGGCCTCATAACTCCCCTTGTTTCTCGTCTGAACTTCGCACCGTAAAACAGCGTTGTAAGGCTAAGGAAAGACATTGGGGGAAAGACTTCCTACCTATCAAAAAGTTGGAATACAGGGCAGCTATTTGTGTCTATAAAGCAGAAATAATAAAAGCCCAGGCCTCCTATTACGAGGGTAAGAGTTAATCAGCCACCAACTCTCCTAGAGAAACCTTCATTATTATTAAAAACTACTTAAAGCCCCCATCCCACGAGTAGCACCGGACACCTCCGGTCTACGTTGCAATAAACTGGCAGAATATTTCACCACAAAGGGTCAGAATATTCTTGAATCCCTGCCGCATAAGGATGACCCCATAAAAGCAGATGGATCCTGACCCACGTCTTTCTGAATACTCACTAGAGGTCTCCCCACCCCTTTTCCAGGAATCACTCCTTGCCTTGCTGTCCTCGGTAAAGAACGTATCACCCAAGGATCCCGCACCGCTTAACATTCTGAAACAGGCAGCTCCGATAATAGCCCCTACCATGACGGACCTGATTAATGCCTCACTGTCCACAGGAATAGTTCCTACCAACTGGAAAGGGGCCAGTGTGAAAGCCCTATTTAAGAAACCTAATCTGGATCCGGCGGATATGGGCAACTACCGCCCTATCTCCCTTCTGCCAGAAATAGGCAAGATGGCAGAGAAATACGTTAATCAAACCCTCTCCTGCTTCCTTGAAACGTACAACCTGCTTCACTCCTCTCAAACAGGATTCCCACCGCGACAGAGCACTGAAACGTCCCTGTTAGCAGTGGTGAAGGAAAGTAGAAAAATCTTAGATTCAGGAGGATCGTCTGCCATTATACTCCGTGACCTGAGCGCGGCGTTCGACACGGTGAACCATGGGATCCTGGCTCACCGTCTCAGGAATATAGGAGGAACAGGCATGGTGCTTCAATAGCTGTGTTCCTTTGTGGAGGGAAGATCCTTTCAGGTATTTGAGGAGAACATCGCGTCTAAACATACCTCCTTACCGAGCGGAGTCCCTCAGGGTATCACTTAGCCCGACTCTTTTTAATGTGTATATGGCTCCTCTGGCAGCCATTGTAGCCCCCTCTGGAATCTGCATGGTGACCTATGCCGATGATACGCAATTGGTGGTAGCGTTAAATCAAGCAGATCAAAAAAACAATGGCCTCTATTCTTGTCTAGAGGACGACTCGAACTGGATAGATGCATCTCAGTTGAAGCTTAATGGCGGAAAAATTGAGCTCATGATATTGGGCAGCCCCATTAGCTTTAAATCCAGTTCTATGTGGCCAGTCTGTATGGGTCCTCCACCGGTCCCTAAGTCAGACATCAAGAGCCTGGGCATCTGGCTGGACCAGGATCTGAACTTTAGGGTACAGGCCAGGAAGACGCAGCCATCTGCTATGGCCTGCTTAGAATGACCCGCAGAGTCCTCCCCCTCCTCCCCTTTCAAGCTAAAAAAGTACTGGTCCAATCACTTATACTTTCCAGACTGGACTATGGTAATGCACTATACCTAGGTGCCCCACCACAGTAGTTTCCAAACTACAGTCTGTTCAAAACAGCACTGCCAGACTTCTGACTGGAGCTACCAATAGACAATCAGCGAAACCGGCACTCCTCTCCCTTCATTGGCTCCCAGTACAGGAACGTATTAAATTCAAGGTGCAGTGCTTAGTACAGAAATCCATGCAGGGGGACGGGCCTACTATTAACTCAGCCATGATCCGTTACTACAAGGCTAATAGGAAACTTCAGTCAGATGAGCTGCATCGAGGTTCCTAGGATCAAGAAGACCAGAAGTGGTGAACGGCTCTTCTCTTATAACGCTGCTAAGCTTTGGAACTCCCTGCCACTACATCTTTGCATAGTTCCCAATCATCTGGCTTTCCGTAAACAACTGAAGACTTTTCTGTGTCCTTAGTTCCTTCTGCCTTCCCGTGTTGTCCTAGCGCCGGGATGCTCCCGGGTGGCCTGGCGCTTTATAAATGATTTTCTCAGTGTGGGGGTATGATTTCAACATGTTTGATACCAAACGCGGTTCGTTAAGTCAGTTTAGAGACAGCCATCGCGTAATGACGCATGGCCACTCTACGTATCTTAATGGCTGATGCACCTACAACCCGAGAGAATGGACTCCGAAGGTTGTAGAGGTGTCTTGCTCATGCAGGGGAAACCTCATACTTAGAACCGAGCACCCTGCCTTCAGGATTGAAAGGACTGCCTTAGGGGTGACTTATAGGTTTTAAGTACAGTGATCCCAGATATAAGGAAACTTATATATGTTGTAAGCGGTGTGAGCACCAGCTTACACAGGCTGCAATGGCAGGCCAGAAGTCACAATTTGAGTGGTCTCTCATGGGTGGCCTAATACATGCTTCAGCCTATGGGAGACCCCTGGTGTAACTATGCCCTGTGTACTTTAGTACCATATACTAGGGACTTACAAGGGTACACCCCTAGCCAATCTGGAGTGTACCTAATTACTCACCATGATCCAATTTAGGAAAGAAGCACAGAGACTGGGGTCCTGATTAGCAGCTTGTAATTACAGGCCCATCTCTTTATTGCCTTTTTTCTCCAAGGCCTTGGAGAAATATGTCAATATGATCACCACAGAGTATGTGGAGGCCAATCATCTGCTTCATTCCAGTCAGTCTGGTTTCAGGGCTAATTTCAGCACTGAAACTGCATTACTAGAAGTTTCTGAAGCTATTAAAACCCAATTGGATAAAGGAGGCAATGCAGCACTGGTGTTGTTGGACCTCTCTGCTGCTTTCCACACCGTACCCCATAACAGAATGCTGAGCAGACTTGAGGAGTGCGATGTCAGAGATACCGTATTGAGATGGTTCACCTCCTTCCTTAATAACCGTAAACAAACTATTTGGTCCCCTCCTTTCACCGCTGATATACTGCCTATGAACGTCATAGTTCCTCAGGGCTCAATTTTGAGCCCTACTCTGTTCAATCTGTATATGGCCCCTCTCGCACTCATAGCCGAGAAGCATAGTGTGAAAATAATTTCGTATGCAGACAATACTCAATTGTTGTTCACATGTGAGAAGGGGGCCGAGTTCAGTGGCAATGCCATTAAAAATTGTTTATCTGAAGTTTTTTCTTGGCTCAGAATTAACAAATTGAAATGTAACTCGGACAAATCAGAGATTATTTTCTTTGGCTAAAGCCCTTGTGATGCTTGGCTTGATTTATGGCTGCAAAATAGGTCTCCCCCTTCAGCACCAGTGACTACGGTAAAAAATGTAGGGGTTAAACTGGATGCGACCCTCTCAATGAAGGCCCAAATACAATCAGTGACTGGAAACTGTTTTGGGGTGTTGAGAATGCTGCAAAACTTTCTCCCCCACTTCCTGTCTTACATAGAAAGACGGTCGTTCATTTGGTGATCTCTAGGCTGGATTAAGTCAACTCTCTTTACCTTGGCCTTCCGGCTTATTTGGTTGGCCGTCTTCAACTGATCCAAAATGCTGCAGCCAGAGCCATTTTTCTTGCAGGTCCCAGGACACATACGACCCCTTTGCTGGTTTTTCTACACTGGCTTCCGGTTCAGAAACTTATCCATTTTAAATCTTTGGTGTTACTCTTTAAAGTCTTCCATATGATTGGGGCTCCTTACCTCAATGAAAGATTTCAACATTACATTCCCCAACGCACTCTGATGTCTTCAACCAGCTTCTGACCTCCAATCCTAAGGTCAGGCTGTCTAGGATCGGGGTCAGATCTTTCCAAGTGGCAGCTTCTCGTTTATGGAACATTCTGCCTAACGGTCTCAGACAGGTGCAAGACCTCCTCGCGTTTAGGCGGAAATTAAAGACCTGGCTGTTTCAGCTGTAAGTCTACAGACTACATTCGCAAGTAGGCTTTCTCTTTCTGTTAGTTGTTAAGTGGTCTTTGTTTTTCAGCGCTAGGACACTCCTGGGAGTAGCCACGCGCTTTATAAGTGCCATATAACATAACATAACATCCCAGTCACACTAGTCAGAAAACCACAATGACACCACTAAAAAGTGGGGATGACCATGAATGCAGATCCTACTTTCCTACAGTTTGTAACTGCAAAGCTTAGCATTCCAGCAGTATGATTCACCTTTGAGCATAAGGCAGGCCCAGCTCTGCTTTACCCGGTCAACGGTGTTGTGGATCAGTGTTTTTCTGTTCATTAAGATCATGTCTCCACCAGATAAGGCATTACCGAAGGAAAGTAACTTGTCTGTCACGGACGCTGAAACCCAAAGGTGCAAAAACGCTGACTACATTAGCCACCTCCACAATGAAAGTTTGTGCTCTGATCTTTTGTTTTTAATGAATATTACATTCTGTATTATGTATAAAAATAGCAGTGTTTTTTTCTTTGTAAGTGCTTTAATAGGTTGGAAATGGCACGAGAGGTGTGTTGGATGTAAATGTAACTGTGTGGTGCTATTGGCCTCTTAACAGATTGAAACCAAAGGGAAAACTTTGTCTTATACTCTATAGGAGATTTGAACAAGGATGGTTGATCAGGGGGCCGAAGAAAAGAAGAAAGGGCCGAGAGGTAGCCCTTCAAAGAGCCCAAAGCAGAGCCCTGCTGGGCCAAAGAAAGTATGAACAGAAGGACTTCAGATAATGGAGCAGATAAAGGGTCAATAGACCGGTCTGTACAATATTTACAAAACTTGTTCCATCGGCAGGCGTATACTGATTTTGTAGAGGGACACCTGGCTGCCAACATAGCCTCACAAACTTCGGGAGGAAGGTCAAAAGCTGTCAAGGAGGAGAGTGGACAGGTTCAGGTAGAGGACACTCCCCTGCTGCTGCAACAGAAGATCCTCCCGAAGGGGCAGCCTGATCGGAGGATTGATGCTCATGTCTAGAAGCTTGGGATACCAAACTCTCCCTGCCCAGTCCGGAGCCACAAGAATAACTTGTGCCCGGTCACTCCTGATCTTCTTGAGCACTCTGGGCAGAAGTGGTATTGGCGGAAAGGCATATAGGAGGCCTGAGCTCCACTCACGACGAAATGCGTCGCCGAGCGAGTGCCGCCTTGGAAACTCCAACACGCAAAACAGCTGACATTGTGCATTCTCTCCGGAGGCAAACAGATCTAACCAAGGCTCTCACCACTGCTGAAAGAGACCTCGTGCCACCTTTGGATGGAAACGCCATTGTGATCCACAAGGCACCTTCGGCTGAGTTAGTCCGTCCTGGCATTCAGAGAATCGGCCAGGTGTTGAACCACCAGGCCGACTTTCCCTGACTTTCCAGCCCTGGAAATGCCCTGACTTTCCAGCCTAGTCCAGAGACGCAGGGCCTCTTAATTAATTTAGTGCCAGTCAGATCACCCGAAGCTCCAGCAGGTTTATATGGAGCTTGGCTTCCGCTGGAGACCAGAGTCCTCTGACCTCCACCTCCCCCAGTTGGCCAACACAGCCCAGAAGGGAGGTGTCCATCACTTTTGTGAGATATGGGTGGGGAAGGGAGAGGGGTCTGCTGCTGAATCACTTTCAGTCCGTCAGCCACCAATGCAGATCTTTTGCAGTGCTCTCTGAAATCTGAGCCAGGTCGGTGAGATTTCCTCGATGCTGTGCCCATTGGAACTTCCGGTCCCACTGCAGAGCCAGCACGTGCCACCATGCATGGGTCACTAGCAGGATGCAGAAGGCCTTGAGGGCCAACAGCCTCAGAGTCAGTCTCACCGAAACCCACGATAGAGGCTGAAACAGGAGTATCATAGCCTGAATATCCCGCACTCGCCGTTCGGGAGGATTGGCCGGAAAATGTACTGTGTCCAGAACTGCCCCAATGAAGGGAAGCGACTTAGAGAGAGTCAGGTGTGACTTTGGCAAGTTGATAGTGAACCCCAGTGAAGGCAAGAGGTTTGCCATTGTCTGGAGTTGGAGACGACTGCCTGGGACGAGCCCGCCTTCAACAACCAGTCGTCGAGATAGGGGAAGACTGGAACCCCAGATCTTCGCAGATGAGCTGTGACCACTGCCATCACCTTTGTGAACACCTGAGGGGCACTAGTAAAGCCAAAGGGGAGCACTGTAAACTGAAATTGCTCGTGGCCCACCGTGAACCGCAGGTAGCGACGATGGCCAGGCAGAATGGGAATATGGAAGTAGGCATCCTGCAAGTCCAGCGCTATCATCCAGTCTCCTGGGTCCAGGGCAGACAGGACCTGAGCAAGGTTGAGCAGCTTGAATTGCTCCTTTTTGCAGAAGAAATTAAGGGTTCTGAGGTCAAGGATAGGACAAAGACCTCCATCCTTTTTGGGGACCAGGAAGTAGTGGGAATAGCAACCACTGCCTACTTCGGGCCCAGGAACTCTCTCTATGGCTTCCTTGGCCAAAAGAGCGATGACTTCCTCCTGGAGCAAAACATGGCAATCCTCTGTCAGCCGATCGTATGCTAGGGGCATAGAGGGAGGAGTAGTCTCGAAGGATAGGGAGTAGCCCCTTCGGACTATTTGCAGCACCCACCTGTCCGATGTGATGTTTTGCCAGTGGTGGAAGTGATGGCTTATTCTGCCACCAACTGTCCAAGGGTGGTCCTGCGGAATCGGACTAGGAAGGTTTTGCGGTGGAGGAGGGGATGGTGGCTTGGCTCAACTTCTGGTTCTCTGACACACAAGTCCAGGGTGAGCCGCATCCACGGCTACGCAGAGGTTACTGAACTTGTGGGCCATCTGGCTGGAATTGGGTTGGTGCGGTTGGTAGTCCCTTCCGTAGCCATGAAGGAGCGAAAAGTGGATGAAGCCCTGGAGGCAGCAGTGAGGCTCAAAGACTTGTCCATGGCCCGCGAGTCCTTGAAGCACTCAAGGGTAGCACCCGCCTTGTCTCTGAACAGACGAAAGCTATCAAAACGCATGTCCATGAGGTTGGCTTGGACATCCCCCGAAAAAACAGATGTTCTCAGCCAGGCGTGGCGATGAACTGCCACTGTCGTGGAAATCGCTCTACCTAGCGAGTCCGTTGTGTCCAAGCCACATCTGATGGCAAACTTAGCTGTGTCTCTCCCATCTGATATAGCTTGGGAGACTAGCGCCTGGTCCTCCTCCGAGACTCTGGGCAGCACCTGCGCTACCGGCCCAAGAGGCATCCGGTGTTCAATGATCGCAGAGCTAGGTTGCTGGAAAGAACATTTTCTTCCCAAAGCTTTCCAGCCTCTTGGATTCCCTGTCCAAGGGTGCGGAAGGGAATGCGCTTTGGGACATGGAAGCTTGGACTACCAAGCTTGGGGAGTGGGGTGGGCGGTGAGGATAAGTGAGTCCCCCGATACAGGGCGATGGCAGTTGGCAATCGTCCTATTCACAGGAGCCCCTATACTGGGTTTGGGCCATGGCCTCAGAAGGACGTCTGTCAAGGCGTCATTGATAGGCAGTGGGGGATCCGAGCTTGAGAGCCCAGGCTGCAGGACCTCTGTCAAGATGATTGTCTTGATAACCAATGTAGGAAGCTGTAGGTTAAGGACCTCCATGGCAAAAGTTGCTTCCTCCTCTGTAGCCAGGATAGGAAGGGAAAGCATGATGCATCTGGGGAGGTGTCCAGACCACTGGCGTCACCCAATTCCTGATACC
Source organism: Lissotriton helveticus (assembly GCF_964261635.1). Lineage (NCBI taxonomy): Eukaryota > Metazoa > Chordata > Amphibia > Caudata > Salamandridae > Lissotriton > Lissotriton helveticus. Next base: position 50,302,200 of record NC_136061.1, on the reverse strand, counting down.
AGTCCAGGTCTTGCTGTTGCAGTATTTCTAAGGAATCCCGTTCCCAATTCTCTTCCTCCATCCCTAACCCTTCAGAATAGGGTTAGACAGAACTACATGGAGCCGTACAGCTCTGTCGGCGCCGGTCTCTGCGTCGGAGGACACTAGACTGGCTCCGTGTCATCGGGAATGAGGATCAGGGAGGCACCGTCTGTGGGCGCCGGCGACGCCGACAACCTCGGCGCCGGATGCGACCCTGGGGAAGGTCACTGTGGAGGTGTGACAGGCATCAGTCAGGAACCGGGAATTGGTCCACTCGGAGGCTGTGGAGCCAGGGCAGGAGCCGCCGGCATGGGAACCAGGGGGGCCCCCTCTATACTCTGAGCCTGCGGTGCCCAAAGGCACGCCACCAGGGCCAGGCCACCCAAATATGACGCACATGGCGTCATAAAATTCTCTGAGTTGGGTGGGGGTCGCACCCGGCCCCTGAAGGGAAGGAAGCACGGAGTCAACCCAGGCCCTCACACCATGGAGCAGGGCCTCGACATCTTGTGCTTTTTTGTGGTGTCTCTTACCTGTCTTCGATGACTTTGATCGGTGCTCAGACCTTCCTCTCAACCGGGACCGGGATCGAGACCCGTGAGGCGAGCTCTGCGGTGCCGGATGCTAGGTCGCGAAAAGCTTTATGGGCCCCTCCCTCAAAGCTTTCAGCACCATGACCTGAAAGTTAGAGAACGACTTGGAGTTGTGGTCGCATTCCAGGCACTACAGACAAACCAAATGGGAGTCCGTGACTGACATGGCACAGTGACAGGCGCTGCACGGCTTGAACCCCGAAGTTTTCTTACTCGACATTCCTAAACACACCAATAGAGTCGACAAAAAGTAAAAAAAAGTCTGTCAGAAAGTGACAGGGGGTAGCTCTCTTCAACAGATCGGCGCTGGCTGGCGTAGAAAAAAAAGAAACTGCCATCAGCGTGCCGTTGTGGCAGTTATATTGACAACGCGGACATCACAACGATGACAAACACAATGACATCACACGGAATTGACTGATGCCACCTACCAGCGTGCAGGTGTACTACTACAAAAAATCCTCAAGATCCAGTCTGACGCATGGAAGTTCAAAGGTAAGGAATCTGTGGCTAGATATCTCCATCAGATAGATGACCACGAACAGAAGTCTATCCTTTTTCTAGGTCTCCAGAGTTGAATAGTTTGTCAGACGTGCTGCTTGGCTTCAGCAGTTATGGCCTCAGAGGGTGGAGGGCTATCAGAAGAGCCCTCCACCACAAGGGCCAACTTCCACAGGTGTATGACTAACATAACAGACTGGATGAACGACAACTACCTGAAACTCAACACAGATAAAACCGAAGTACTGATCTTCAGGAACACCACCCCGTGGAACGACTCCGAGTGGCCTTAAGAATTAAGCACTCACCACGCCAACAGACCGTGCCCGCAACCTCTGCATCATTCATGAGAGCAAGCTCACCATAAAAAAACAGATCAATGCAGTCTGCTATGCCTGCTTCCTTACTCTTTGCATGCTCCACAACATCTTCAAATGGCTCCCGGTCAACACCTGACGTACCATCACCCAAGCCCTAGTCACCAGCCAGCTGGACTACAGCAACACACTCTACACTGGAATCATGTTGCACCTCTTAAAGAGACTACAGATCTGCTGCGAAACTCATCCACAACCTCCCCAAGAGAATCCTTATCACCTCCCACTTCAGGAAGCTCAACAGGCTTCCTATTCAGAAGAGATGCCACTTCAAGATGCTGATACACACATACAAAGCACTGCAAAACCAAGGACCAGCTTACATCAATTACTACCTAAACTTCCACCAGCCCTTCAGGCACCTGCACTCTGTCTCCCTCCACCTCGCTCAAACCCCTCGCATAATTCGAAACCACAGCGGATGTTGCGCTTTCTCTTACCTCGCGGCCAGGGCCTGGAATGGCATCTTCACCTCTGAATTACACCCTCGATGCTGGAATTCAAGCTAGCGCCTGGATACCCTCAGGGGTTATTAGCTGTGCTCTACAAGTGCATTTTGATTGATTGATTGGACCACAGACCAATGAAGGCGGGTGCTCAGCTTATGCATTTGCAGTCTCTGTATTGATGGAGAAAGGTGCTAGACTTCAGCAGTTGGGAACTCTGGTTCGAGCATGTGTGCACTTGACTCTGTGAGTTGTGGCCTTCATGCCAATGAAGCAGCTTCTCATAGGAGATCCTCCGCTGGCTGCACCAGACCTTGGGTGCCTGCGGCAGAACTGTTGAACAGCACAAAGGCTCTTCACAGATCAGGACTCGTGCTGCACTGGAAATCCCATCATGATACAGGTTATCAGTAGCTCCTCCCCATGAAAGTAGTCTGTTACGTCCAGGTGTTGCCTATTCCAGGAACTCTCTGAGTTTCTCCTCAATCAAATTATGAGCAGCCAGGCAAACGTCTAGGCTCTAGGTAGAGCATCAACTTCTCCAGAAAGTTACAGACTTTAGGTGACTTCCCTTCACCAGTGTAAGACCGGCAGTAATGCAGACACCAGCCCCCAGCATACAGGAGTTAGTTGAGTACTCTGTGGAGCCTTTGCTTCCTTGGTCAAGAAGAACTTGTAACTGGATCAATGTGGGGTGGTTTGGATCTACTCTTTTATACTGATTTTCCAGACAATGCATATGGAACCACTGTCAAAGGTTTCAGTACTGGTTTGAGTTGGTCGTCTTTCAAGTGTCATTTTCTGGCTGCTTCTCAGACACAGTCTTGCCCATGCATGGTGGCACATGCGGACTCTGCAGTGGGACCTGAAGTTCTAATGGGCACAGCATCGAGGAAACCTCACCGACCTGGCTCAGATTTCAGAGAGCACTGCAAAATATCTGCTTCTCAGACACAGTCTTGCCTTTGAGCAAGTTGATGGCTCTCACAGCAGGCATCAATGATGCAATCAGGAGTATGCAAAGCAAGGGCACAATGAAGTGTGAGATCTCTGCACCTGGCTGTCATCAGTCTTCCAGTAACCAGAGAGCAGATTATTTCATGACAGGGCTCAGTACGCTCCACTCTCTCATGACAAAGAGAAAAAGGTCTGGTCATTCTAAAGAGCCACACAAACTTGCCATGCTGCAAAAAATGCTATATATGACAAATCGAAGGACATGGACAGTAATCCTATGCCTACCTTGAGAGTATGGTTTGAGCACCTTTACAGGTCATAGAAAAGGTTCTGGAGCTTGTATTACAATAGAGAGGCTTAGGCGGTGCACATAAAATAGATTAGTATGGCACCAGGGCCAAAGAATATGGCAGGATACCTGTTTCTCATGCATTTAGGCACTCAGGGAATGGTACATATCCATTTGCCATAAAGAGGACATTCCACTACTAACAAAGAGGTAACTAGGAGAGAGAGGGTTAATAAGAAGGAATTAGGAGAGTGGGCAAAGTGGTATATGTTGTATAACAAAAGATTAAAATATCTGCAGCAACTCGGCTATGAATCCCATTTTTAGGTCTCGGCATCGAGACCTATTGTCGCCGAGTTCGCTCTCAAGGGAGACAGAGGGGTGCACGAGCATACCAGGGTCTGTGGACGCGCTTACGCTATAAACGGCGCGCGCACACACAGCGTACTTAGGCCGGCCTAAGGCACACACATGCGCATACACACATACACACACACACGCACGCACACACACATACATACAGAGACCCCCCTTTCCCCCCCTCCACTCACCGCATTGGCGCCACTCCGGTCTGCTGCAGGCTCCGCGGCGGCTCTCCCTCATGCATTGGAGCCGCGGGCTTCAGAATACGGAAGTCCCGCCCACAACAGCATGACGTTCCTGAACTTCCGGTACATCTCATCGCAGCTTGTTTGTGTTTCCTCTTTCTATCCAATGGCGGTGTTCCGGTGGTAGTGACGTCGCTGTAAACATCCAGCGCTGGTGAAAGGCTTGTGCTGTCGCTGTGAGGCGGTCAGCAGGCGAGACCTCCTCGTTGAGCTCTGTGGGGCCATGGCACCCATGGCTGGGGTTATCCGACGGCTGGATGAGACAGTTGTGAACCGCATTGCCGCTGGAGAAGTGATCCAGAGACCAGCCAACGCCATTAAGGAGATGCTGGAGAACTGGTGCGAGAAAGCGGGGAGTTGTGGTTCAAAGCAATCCTTGGCAGGGCCGTATAAATCCAAGTCAGTATACGTGCTGCATGTGGGTGGGGGTTGATTTTTTATGTGTGCCTGTCAGAATACGGAAACATGATCATTGAGGCTGTATTTTGCTACGCGCGCGTGTGCGTCCTATATCGCATCTTGCTAATGCTGTGTGTACGTGGAAAGTTGGATACTTATCTTGGCCCCTGGAGGTGGGGAACTGTAGGTCTTGTGGAAATTGTTAATCGTTTTATAAGTCGTGTAGTTAAATGAGATGTTCTAAATGATGGCCGCGATGAAGCTAAAGTTGTTTTCTCTCGAAGCAAGCACCTACTATTAAAATATGTGAATGAGAAATGCTGATGAAAACTACCTATTGACGCAGTAGATAGCACATTATGCTATCTACTGCCATCTCCTGCGGGAGGGACACGAATGTTGCAAGTAATGGCGTGAGCTGCTAGGGAAGGGCCTCTGCCATCTCCACGAGCCCATATGTTTACGGAACGCTGCGGGGAGCCGTGATCAACTGTGCAGATTACACAGGGGCCAAGAATCATCTCTGTTAAAGGAATAAAGGGTCGCCTGAACAGATTGCCAGCTGCTGGTGTTGGTGACATGGTGATGGCCACAGTGAAGAAAGGAAAACCAGAACTCAGAAAAAAGGTGCATCCGGCGGTTGTGATACGGCAGCGGAAATCATATCGGAGGAAAGATGGCATATTCCTATATTTTGAAGACAATGCAGGGGTGAAAGTAAATAACAAAGGAGAAATTAAAGGTTCTGCAATCACGGGCCCTGTTGCAAAGGAATGTGCGGATCTTTGGCCGAGGATAGCCTCCAACGCTGCAAGCATTGCATAAACTTTGCCTTCCTGCTTGTAAAAATAAAAAGTGGTTCCACCAACTCCTTAGCATTGGTGTTTTTTGTTTTTTTTGCGATGCTAATTGAGTACTGACCAAACAAGGACATCTCTCTGATAGCATCTGACATTGTCACGGCCGTTGGATTACTTCTCAGCTGTATCATTAAATGAAGGCCCCAAGGATGGATGAATGAAATGTAAAAAAGCACACGGCTACCCGAAGGAGAAATTTCTTTAAAGTTTTGATTGTTGTGCTCCTGTTCATTACTATACATAAAATCAACTTGCCCAAGATGTACCCTACAAGGATGTTATAAGCAAGCTTCCCTCTAATTGTTTTTCTAGTGGTTTTCTCAGCTTTGTGCAGAATCTGGCTGGCAGACAGGAGTATGGGACCTATTCACAAACGTACATTTTATTGTGAATGTAACTTTACCACCAAATATCCTATACCAACCAGCCAGGAATTCACAAAGATTTTTGATGGGCATACGCCTTGTGATGGTTACAGAGTTCTGTGCCGCAAGTGTGCAATCTCTGAACCTGTAATACCACAAAAAGGTTGGGGATTCGGGGCATTCGTTCCCATTCCAAACAGTTGTTTGCGTTAGAAGTTTGTGAACGGCCACAAACGAGTACTTTTATGGTAATTCTTCACAAGCTCCGAACATTTCGCTTGTGGACCCGGACAGGGATGTAATTTCCCTTAGACGGGGACTTCCATAAATCCCTTTCCAGGATTGAAAGGGAAATGGACCACCCCCACGATTAGTGTGTGTGTGTAGGGAAATGGGATTCTCATGGGGAAAAGTAATATCTCTAGAGCAAAAAATGTATATTTGTGCCCGGTATTCAATCCACCTCTCCCCAGCTGAGTTCCCCACCACTGAAAACTAAGCTGAGAGGATGGTATTCTAATTGAAAAATCTCGAGTTTCTTTGGAATCAAACTGGAAACCTGTGCCAGGTGAGGTGTAAAACATCTTCTGAGATGCTTTGCACGTTACAAGATTCGGTGATGCATCTATATCAGCAAAAAAAGATAGTGGGATCCTGTTCTCCATTGTAATACCATGTTGTGCCTGCTTGTATTCAGTACTATTTTAAAGCTGGCACATAATTTCTTGGTGCTGCTACTACCTCCTATTGACATTGACACATAACAAAATCAATGCTGATCATTTGTTTGCTACCAACATCTTGGACATTCGGAAAGCTTCACTGACCATGCATTCTGCCCATTACTTATCATTGGCATTGTGGCTTGTAGCTCACATTTGCTTGCTTTCTATTTGCTCGGTCTATTTGCTTTAGGCTGTTCCGTTTGAGTTTATCTCTTCTGTTCCCAAAGCCTATTTGCTGTATTCTTTCACCAGTATTGGCATTAAGTGTAATGTCCATACAGCCAGAGGCTGTTTTGAACGAAACCCTTTTACTAGGGGTACTATGACCGGTCTCCATGTGTCAGAGCGTTTTCTTTGGATATATGAACGTGTGCGTATGAATGGGATATATATGTGCACTGAGACTGTCATATGTACTTGGGGCATAGGGCATACCTTTAATCACACGTGGCACTGTTACATGTATAACAAAAATAGGAAACCTTTTTCTGCAATTTAAATTTCTCCAACCTAAAATAATGGCTCTATTTTCCACTCAAAGATATGAAACAGTATCAAGAAATTAAACTAAATTTAACTTTGTTTATGTGGATTCCATAAAACGGCATTTCGAGTATCTCCCATTTCCAAGTGTCACTTTTACAAACTCCAAGCATCTTGCGACCAGTGATCTGTAGACACGCTGCCATATTTATAACATAGAAATACATTTGTTTAAATGGGAGGAATTCTAAGTGATACTTAAGAAAATAAATCTAAGCAGTATTTGGCTTCAGTTGGAGAAAGACAGTAATACTTAATGTTTCATAGAAAGTTTTCTTCACTTAAATTTTTTTTTTCAAATGGGAGAAATTTATTTTAGTTAGAGGTATGGCACAGTGTTTACTAGCCACTGGGAGCAAAAGGCCTGATGCTTGTAAGACATGGGAACTGGGAGAAAATCAAGCCTGCTAGGTGGCCCCCGCCCTCTCTTGTGAAGCCCCCGGACCTGCACTGAGTATACTGTGCTGTGGAGCCCTGAGCTTTGGCGGTGAGGTGGCGGCTTGGTAGGGTGGGGTGTTGGGGGCGAGTGGATAGTTATTTGCTTTCCGCCCACTCACGGGCCCTAGATTTGGCACTCAGTGGGGCCGCAGCAGATTGCCTGATGCGTGGACTCCGTGTGGGGCTGAGACTTACCCCAGGAAGTGTGATGGTGTGGGCCATCCTGCCCGTGTTGTAATCCTGCTTCTGGACTGCAGTGGACACATTGGCTCCTCTGTAGAATGGGGGCTCCATGAGGTTCCACCTGCTGAGTGACAGTGTATGGGGGCCTTTCACCTGGACTATATATCCATCTGACACACTCCACATGGAACAGGGTCCAAGGATACCTGACCCCATCATGGCTGAAAATTATGACTTCTTCCCCCCCTGCTGGACTTTGACTTACTCTTCCCATCCAGGACTGCGCCTACTCTTATGCGAACATCTGCAATTCTTTCTTTCCTCCCCGCTCTACTCCTCTCCACTTACCTGCTACTGACCTCTGCCCTCACCTTGTCCTGGCCCTAGCCCCACCCTGCTTACCCGTGAATTTTCCCTTGGCATGTGTGATCTAGCTATTTTGCCTGATGCCCAATGGAGCTACCTGGTTTAGCTATAGGGGAGAAAGGTCAGGGATTCCATCCTTGGACGTCACCTACCCAGTCGGTCTTCAGCCAGACTTCCTTTCATCTCTCCTGTCATCTCTTCCCGCATCCTCCCTCTATGTCTCTCCTTCTCTCCTCTCTCAATATTTTGAGACTGAACTATTTTGTCTGATGCCCGATGGAGCTACCTGGTTTAGCTATAGGGGAGATGGGCCGTGGACTCTCTCCTTGGTCGTCACCTACCCAGTTGGCCTTTAGACTGACTTCTTTTCGTCTCTCTTTTTGTATATCCCCTTTCCTCCCTTTTCTCACCCTCCCCTCTATGCTCCATTATTTTGCCTTCCATGCTCGTTTTATGTTTCCCTTGAGACCTAGCTATTTGGCCAAAGCCCAGTGGAGCTACCTGATAGCTATAGAGGAGATGGGTTTTGGGACTCCCCCTCGACCTTCACCTACCCAGCCGGACTTTGGGCAGACCTTCCTCCGTCTTTCTGCTGTATCTCCCCTTTACCCTTACCCCTTCCCCTCTATACTCCACTTATCTCGTTCTCTATGCTCTTGTAATTGTTTTTCTAGCAACTGTTGTATATTGAAACTGATGTAATCTTGTAATTTTGTTGACCTCATGTAAAGCGCTCTGATACCTCCGGGTCTAGCCAGCGCTATATAAAACTCTTTAAATAAATAAATAAAATTAATTCTTCAACTATTGTTTACATGCATTTACAACACCTTTACACCACTTCTAACTGTCACTACACGTATGCAGTATTTGATTACAATAGTAGGATTATGGCACCAGTCCAGTCAATAAAAATAATGTCTACAAATCAACATCGACAAAGGGCGTTTTTAGCTCCAAATCAAAGTTAAAGCACCTCCTCATCAGGACATATATGTTTGTTTTAAATTCCACTAATGCAGGGCTTTCAGCGGGATAAAAAAGTATGCCTGTGTGAGGGGAGGGGGTTGTAATAAGGGCGTGGCTTCCGCAACTATACAAACATTCTGTGATTCCTATAGTGTGTCTCTAGATCGGTATTTTGGTTCCTCTGAGCTTTCTTTGATTGCATTGTTATTGCATTAAATATAACACAGCAACTGACTATTGGCTTTGTCAATGGCTGTTAGCTGTGTAGGATAAATGAGTAGCAAGTGGCTTTGTTGTAAATAATATTGAAAATGTTTCAATTCTGCGTTAGTGAGACTGTGAATTAAACGTTACTGAGACCTGTGGAAGAGTTAGCGGTCTTCAGAGTGTCCCAATCACTCCTGATGTATTTACTGTTGGACATGTATGTATTTTTAGGGCACGAGAAGCGAGCCTTTTTGATGGGGTTTCAAAAATGAACCTGGAAATTCCACACAGCTCGTGCGTGTTATTTCCAAGGTTCATTTTGATTGGGCTTTTCGTGCGTGCTGTTTTTTAACAGAACACGCAATAGGCCATACCATAGACGGTAGCATAGCTCCACCTATGGCCTATTGGTGTCTGTTACGCGCACCAATACCCATATGTCTTCAATTATCACGGCCGTGACGGCCGCAATAATTGAAGACATATGCTCGCAGTGGATCCATTTCACGGCAAAGCTCTCCCTCTCAGCGCCTCTTCTCCGTGTCTCCACTTTCTCTGCCCGTCTTGTTTTATTTGTAAGAAGCTAGCTGTTCATGTTGGTCTTTGATTTGTGTGAGTTATACTTTTGGCAGACCTGAACTATTTTCATTGTTGCTTTGTTGAAAGAGGTTTATTTCGCAAACCTTAATGCTTGGATCTGTGTTATCAGCAGGTTTTATATGTATTCATTGTTCATGGGCGTTGAATGTTTTTTTGCATACTTTATTCACAGGATCCAATTAAAAGAGCCAATGTTTTTGAAGTGAAGCACACGCAGGGAATAGACGAAAGAAAACGCTCTGGTACTACTGCGCCCAACTGTACTTTTGTTAGCCACACCCCAGCCTCTTTGGTCCGTGGCCTGCCCTCTCTTTCATCTTTGCTGTCTTATCCATCGCCCAATTAGGCTCTCCCTCAGCTCCTATTAATCAGAGCAGTAAGGAGGCATATTGCGGTGGGGATTGAAAATAGCTCCGAGGGGTAATTAATAGCACCCGGTTCCTCTCCAGTTGTTTGTCACGAGGCGTTGATGCACGCGTTTGTTGAAATACCTGGGAAACCTCCTCTCGCCCTCCGGCTCCGCCCCTCCCCCTCTTTACCGGTAATAATGACTCATCTTTACACTGGTGCGTGCACCAGAATCGATATCACACGTGGTGGGCAACAGAACACAGAAACATTTATTCAGGTAAAACTCAGAGGGATTTCCACAAGGAAAAACTGCCTCCAACTCCGCCCTCCAACTTCACACTCCAACTCCAACTCACAACTCACAACTCACAACTCACAACTCACAACTCACAACTCACAACTCACAACTCACAACTCACAACTCACAACTCAAACTCCACCCTCCAACTCAAACTCCACCCTCCAACTCAAACTCCACCCTCCAACTCAAACTCCACCCTCCAACTCAAACTCCACCCTCCAACTCCACCCTCCAACTCCACCCTCCAACTCCACCCTCCAACTCCAACTCCACCCTCCAACTCCACCCTCCAACTCCACCCTCCAACTCCAACTCCACCCTCCAACTCCACCCTACAACTCCACCCTACAACTCCACCCTACAACTCCACCCTACAACTCCACCCTACAACTCCACCCTACAACTCCACCCTACAACTCCACCCTACAACTCCACCCTACAACTCCACCCTACAACTCCACCCTACAACTCCACCCTACAACTCCACCCTACAACTCCACCCTACAACTCCACCCTACAACTCCACCCTACAACTCCACCCTACAACTCCACCCTACAACTCCACCCTACAACTCCACCCTACAACTCCACCCTACAACTCCACCCTACAACTCCACTCTACAACTCCACTCTACAACTCCACTCTACAACTCCACTCTACAACTCCACTCTACAACTCCACTCTACAACTCCACTCTACAACTCCACTCTACAACTCCACTCTACAACTCCACTCTACAACTCCACTCTACAACTCCACTCTACAACTCCACTCTACAACTCCACTCTACAACTCCACTCTACAACTCCACTCTACAACTCCACTCTACAACTCCACTCTTCAACTCCACCCTTCAACTCCACCCTTCAACTCCACCCTTCAACTCCACCCTTCAACTCCACCCTTCAACTCCACCCTTCAATTCCACCCTTCAACTCCACGCTTCAACTCCACCCATCAACTCTACCCTCCAACTCTACCCTCCAACTCCACCCTCCAACTCCACCCTCCACTCTACTACTCACTATTACTCACTCTACTATTCACTCTCTACTACTCTCTACTCACACTCTACTAATCACTCTCTACCATATAAAACTCTACTAACTCTATACTACTCGCTCTACTGCTCTCTACTACTCTACTCACCACTACTCTCTACTTCTCTACTACTCATTCTCTACTACTCACTCTCTACTACTCTCTACTCTCAAATCACTATACTACTCGCTCTATCTACTACTAACTCTACTACAACTATTCACTACTCACATTTGCGAGAGATTAAGCTATTGTCATTGTAAATGGCAATGCCATTTATTTATCTGTTTTCAAAAACAACACATAGAGAAAAAATTGCCATTTACAATGCCAACAGCTCTAACTTTTGCAAAGGTGAGACCGTTGCATTGTAAATGCTTGTTAATAGACTGTAATGAATGTGTCCTTTTCCTGACTAGGAGTCATCCTAGCCATAGCTTGGCCTGTTATTGGTTGACTGTAGGAAGTTCTAAACCCCGTATCTATTTTGGCTTGTTTAGGAGACACATTCACCTGGAACATTCTAAGAAGATATTCCCAAACTTTCTGTGTAATGTCAGGACCTCAGTCTAAATCATTTTGGGCATGTGAATTATTCCAACCCTAACCGCATTGATAGCATTTGCCTGCCATTTTTCCTCCTGTTCTGTATCTAACAGTGCTTCAGCTTTTCATCTACGCTTGAATCTAGCCACAGTGAATATTTATTGTCCTTGCATATGTTATTTTCACCAAAGACTGTTCTCTGATCAAGAAAAGTGTTTCTCGACTAACAATTGTGTTTCAATCTCTGCACGCTCTTTCTCCTAGTTATGGTGAACTTCTTGATTCTTAGGGAGCCTTCATAGCAGTTCAGTGATTGAAGGCTTTAAGTATCCCAGACAAAGCGGATGGAATAAGAGCCCTAATTCTCTAAAACAATCTCCACTTACTCTTCTTCCCCAGAGTGGTCCTACCCAAAATGCTGAATGATCTCGAAATGACTGAGCAAATACATACAATCATATTGCCCTGTGCTCAAGTGAGCATACAGGAATGTTGCCAACATTTTTCTGATTTATTATAGTAAGCTTTGATTTGGGGGTTTTCATCCAAATATTGAAATTATTATATTTGTGTTAATGCTCCAATGCCCTGTCTTGTATTTTGCTTTTTTACAGCTTCCGTCTATCCCTGAATCAAGTGCACGGCTGAAGTCGCTCAGAAATGATAATAGAGAGATCACATTCCGATAAAGGAATTCTCACACAGTTAATAATCATAGAAAGAAGCCGAATTTTTGTCAATATCTATGCTAATACTAGCTGAGTATAGTGTACATCTATGGGTCTTCTCCACTCTCCAATGTAACCTTTTGGTTTAGCTTGGTGTTTATCTTTTTTTACCCCTACCCCTCCTTTCAATATTTTTGATCTGGCGTGTATAATAATGTTTCACTCCTAACTACTCATACAATTCCTTACACCACTTTTCTAAATGGACCTCTAATATTTAAAGTCCTACTGATCAGTGTCTGTTTACATTCTAAAGGGGAGGTGCTTTACTGGGAGGATTTGCTCTATGTTTTTACTGGTGATGGACCATTAACATGCTCTCCAGAATGAACAGTGTGCAATGAGTTACTGGACATCATTTCAGAAATGCTGTAAACCTCCGCTGTACTGTAGCACCTACAATGATCTGCTTAAATCCAATGATTTTTGGTGATGAGGTATACTGGGCTGGTTTTGGAAACCCGGTTTGAAAGGCACCAAAAAGTTTAACAAATTTAAAAAATATCAGAAACTGTTAAGAATAAATATGTGCTGGCTGTGAGCCTGGGGGACTACTAGCCCCAGGACCCAACAGGGAAAAGAGGAGCCCTGCAGCACACTCCACCTGTGTCGTATCAAGCGCTACATAAGTGCTTCCTGAACGTGCTGTGCGGAACGTGCAGGAGACGCGCCCCGGCAAAGCCCAGGACAAGGGTGGACCCGTCCCTCAGGCAGCGACACGAAGAGGCTCAGCCAGGCCACTGCTTGGCCCTGGCCTCTGAGCGCTACATCTCCTGTGCACTAGATCCTAGAAGGTACTGCAGATCTTACTGTTAACATTCTTTTAAAGGGTGCCAAGCATAGGGAACCGTAAAGCTTTGAACAGTCCTCTGGAGGAGCCCGTACTTCCCAAACCCAGTAAACTTAGTAAAAAGCCTAGTCATGCAGCAGTGAACTGTGTAACATCCGAAGCTGATACTCTAATAGAAGAAGTAGAGTCTATTTCAAGCAACCAAAATAATACTCAAGAGAAAGCCAATAAAGATAAAAGTGGTGGGAAAGTTCCCGACATATTTAGGAAAAAGCCTCGGCCCAGAAACCCTCAACAACAGCTGAAGCCATTCTGCTTGTAACAAGAAGTCTGCTGTTATACTGAACCATGAGTAGGAGCACCTCTGGCTGCTGCCCGTAAGGATGATCCACAAGCATGCATCGACATCGAATGTTTGAATAGGTTCACAACTTTGCCGGAAGTATGCGACTTGGCTTCTCCCTCTCTGGCCACAACCATATCTTCTCCAGATAGCTCAGGCATCTGCAATGCTTAGTGATGCAATTGGTCTAATTACAGCTTTGAAAAGAATTTGCAAACCTGAAGGAAATCCTATTGGGTGGGGTTCCTGAATCTCGAAATACAACCGCCTCGCAGCATCCAGATCTCTCAATATGCACAAGGCAAAAGGTCTATGATGATCCCACCTATGGCCTCTCTTGACCCTGCATCCCTGCTCCAAATGTATGCTCAGAGTCGAGGGAAGGATAAATGAGTTAGCGTGGTTCTGACATTAGAGCTCCCCCCGGTCCTACTAGACTTCGCGTACCATATTTCCCTCCTACTTTTACAAGTGTCAGCAGCACTCCTTATTCCTAGGGTGTGCGCTTGCAAACGTTAAAGCCTACCCTTGGTTTTGTTTAACCAAGGAGAGTGCAGGGGAGTATCGACAAAAGATCTGGCTACCTCGTCTTCATGGTGGGCACTCTGAAGATTCTGCCTGGTTGTTCCAAAAATAGTGACTCTCTGAAGAACAAGGTATTACACTGGATAATAGAGGTAAAGAAATGCCAATCCCTTGCCTATTTGGATTTCATTCATGTAAAACGCTTGACAGCAGCTATGGGATCAAAAGACTCAATCAAAATAAATCTTATTTCCTTCAAGCTGGCTGAGTGGCTCAATCTACTATACCAACATACTGTCCCCCCAACTGGCTCAGAAACTTGCTTTAAGTTAAACCCCATGGCCTTTGAAACGTCTATGCTTTTAGAAGGTAGGGAAAGTGGGGAGTCTGTCAAAAAGAGGAACGTCTTGGCCAGAGCTGTGGGGCCAATCTTGACATTAACCAAGAGGGTCCCTTTGCAGCTGTTGAGTGACTTCAGAATTTGCATGTCAGTTCTTCAGGCCCACTTATTGAACCAATTCCTTTACCACCTGGAGAATTCTATGAAGATTCAAAGGCGGACCAAATATAAACTTGATTATTCCACATTCGAAGTCAAGGCGCTCAAATATAATATGTGAGCATAATAATGCTATGTCTTCTTTGCACTAAGTCCCATGTAACATAGCTGGGATTCCCTGCAAACTTGGAGATGATGACTGGGGCTCTTTTAATGACAAATTTCTGATATGTATTTCTCAAGAGACATGGACTTTCACGAAAATTCATAGGCCAAGTTTTATAACCCACAGTATTGAGGCTATTCCTTCAGTAGGAGGTAGACTATTGGGTAGGCTTATCATTTGGCTAAAAGTTAATTAGATTGTGCCATCAAAAGAATTAGGATTGATTCTCCCGACCATTTAGCACTCAAGATATCCCTAAAGGTAGGGATTCCGTCCTTAATGATCAAAATATATAAAAGGTTGATTACTTTCAATAAACCATTTCAGATCAGTTCTTAAGACCTTTTTTGCGGGTTTTGGTTATAGCCACCATGTCATTATTGGAGGTGATTTTAATGCTTGTTTTGAACCCTATGCCCCATTCTGGATCTATTTAGGAAAGAAGACGAATGTTGGGGCATTCCCCCTTTTGATGTTCTAAGAGCTTCCCCTAGAATGAGTCTGGCTGCCCTTCAGATAGTTGAAACCCTGTGTTGCATGGTCTGAGACCAGTCAATGCCTGATTTAATTTGGATAGAGACGCAAGAACAACATTTGAGAGGGCTAACTGTAAAAGCCATATTGTTTATATTCTTATTGACATGCAAATTTGGCATGAAATGGCAAACTTGGAGTTTTTTTCAAAAAAGTTTTCTTTATTGCGGTTTTTAGGTACACTCCACCTGGTTAAACAATCATATCCCATAGACAACTCTGAACAATGAGCAATACAGTTCCCATTCAAAAGCAATGTATCCAATTTTAAGTTGCCTCCTAAAAGTGTTTACTGAACCGACAATTAGTATGGTCAATCAGATAAACTTGTAACTGAACACCGCCCCTCCCAACCCCACCCGGCTCCACCCTTCCTACCGGGCCCACCCACCTAGAGGTCCATCTACCAGCAGCTCAATCAGGGGTATCCTCTTGCCTCTCCCCTTGTCTGGAGGACTCATTTCCCACATGACTATCACCATTCGACAATGTCTGTGTAGAATTGGGGGAGCTTCTCTCTATCTCTTGGACCATGAACCCCCATGCCTGCAATACTTCCAGGAGTTTCGCATCTCTTCTAGTACTACGTATGTGCCCCTCCTCCGCCAGTGCCCATTCCCTCAGGTCCGTTTTCCAGTTCACTATCAGCGGCCCTTGTTGTGTCAGCCAGTGGATCGCTATTCTCCGCCTAGCTGTCACAAGCCCCAAAACCAGGAACTTCCTGCTGATTTTGCGTTTAGGATCTCGGAGAATCAAACCAAGGAAACAAGTACGCACCTCTAGGGCAATCCGCCATCCCGTTATTCTGTTCAGGTCCTCTAGGATAGCCGTCCAGTATACCTGAATCGTCGGACACAACCAAACCATATGTGGAAAATCTGCCTGTGCGTAGTGACATCTGGGGCACCTTGGATCTCTCGAACTGTCAATAGTATGTAGACGTTTGGGCGAGAGGTATGTCATGTGGACCATGTTATATTGTATCTGTTTGAACCTATTGGAAACCGCCATCTTACGCACACCTGCATGAATTTTTTTTCCCAATCTCGTGGTGTAATCTCATGTGGACTCACCTCCTGCTATCTACCTTCTATCTTGAGAGGTGTGCATTTTTTGTCTATCCTTAGCGCCATATACAGGTGGGTGACAAGTTTCCACCCTCCCGCCATGGCAATGATCGTGACCAGGGTATGCCTGTGTTCCGGGGCTTCTGGGAATGTAGGCCATAGTTGTCATGCTGTTGCTGCTATATTGGCGTATAGCAAAAATTGCCCCGATCCCAACTCAAAAGATGCTACCGCTTCCTGATATGTTATGAACCGTTGCTCCGGATAGAGGTCCGACAACATAAGACAACCTTCCGCCTTCCATTTGTCGGTAGACATGACCCGCTCAATGAGCACGAAAGGTGGCATCAGCCAGAAGTCTGCCTCCGGGGCAAACGGTCGAACCTGGATAAGTCTTCTAACCACCCTGGTCCAGATGGCAGCTAACAATGTGCCCAGTGGAGGACACTGTTCCTGTCGCCCTTTCGTTTGCCAGAGGAGTGCTCCCAACTGTTGACCCCCATATGTGTCCGCTAGAAGCGATCGTTCCTAGGAAGGGTCTGTATCGACCCAGGCCACTGTGTGCTGTAATTGGGACGCAAAATAATAAAGTTCTAAGTCAGGGAATTCCAAACCCGCCCTCCCCCAAGTGTGTTTCATGACTTCAAGGCTCACCCGACAGCGTTTTCCATTCCATAGTAATTGTATAAGCATTGCATCGAGGTCCTTGAATACCTGGTGTGGGTGTTCAAAGAAGGAGCCCTGCATTGTGAAGAGACATCGAGGTAGCACCACCATTTTTATCAAGGCGATCTTCCCCATCAATGAGTGACCACCCTGTGCAAACAGGCACCAACTAGTGAATTGCCGGTTTGCTTTGGACTGTGTAGCTTGTGAGGCATCCTCGAAGTTGTGCATTGGGGATTGAGAAGCCCCAACACCGAGTTGTATGTGCACCGAAACTCAGCCCTCCACACTCCACGGGTGCCGCGTGGGGCCTGCTCTTGCATTTCCTCTTGATGCGTCTTCACGGATGCTGGCCCGTTGGCTAGTGGCCATCTTGAAGACTCCATTTTGAAACAACGCTGCTTGCCTGGTTGCGCTGGTCTTGCTCCTGCTTTCCTGCAAAAGGGAAGCTCCACAGACCTTGCTGGTCTTTACCAGAAGCCGATCTTTGTATCCTGCGTGGGTTGCATTTGCCAAGGCTTGTTGACTCCGATCCGGAAGCCTACACCGCCAACACCGAGAGCCTTCGTGAGACAGTCCGAATCCAGCTCCTGGTTGTCATTGACGCCTCCTGGTCCACGTGGCTGCAGAGACAAGCTTCACTTCTTCACCTGATCGCAGCTCGACATCATCTGGCTCCGTCCTGGTTCCAACCTGGTCACTGGCTAGTGACCCAGACTCTGTCCCCTCTGCTTTCAGGTTCTTCACTTCTCCGATCCACCCTTGGATCCATCTGAACATCTTCCTCCTGGTCACCTGCAGCATCTTCTTGCAGCTCTCCATATGAATCGACGACGAAACCCGACACAACTTCGCACCTATGCACCCGGCTTCCCTGGGTGAGGTAACTCGAGTACTCCGGTGCTCCCATGGGTAATTACTATCCAAGTGTCCTAATTTAACTGGGTTTCCTCGAAGTCCACCCGGACTGTCCGAAATCAACTAGTTTCTAAACTGTACGTTCCCATTCTAAGTCTGTGAGAACCCGCGTGTGTGTTTAGACACTGCACACACATCCTGTGGGACTCCTGCTTCCTAACCTGTGGTTATTCAGTGTAGCCCCACCGATTTCCTAGGACCTAGGCCTATTCACTATTCCTTCAGTGGTACTTATACCACTTCTTTAGTATATGGTTTGTGAGGCCCCTAGGGCTGAATTGTATTTGTGCAACTGAACGTATGCTTATTAAGTTACTTGTGCTGTATCTCGAACTCTGACCTCATAAAGAGTGCAGAGGGGTTGTGTTTGAAATAAATACATATATATTTTATATATACCTTGTGTGGTGTCCTTTCATATGGTATTCAAGGGGTTATTATTGGTAAAACAATTGGCTTCACATGCTCTCTGAAGTGTTAGCCTAAGACTGCTTTGTCCATGCTACCACTATAATAGCTGGTCTATAAGGTTGACTTTACAACCATCACCATAAGGGTTGTTTGGACTGGTGCAAGTTGCTCACTAGAATAGTGAACATCATATACCAGGCCAACTTCTCACATGCCCTCTATTCTTTGACTGTTGCCTTATTGTGCCTTTCTGTTTGACTGTTTGTGCAATTTTCTGTTTGTTTAGTTATACTCTCTGCCTGTTTTCCCCCGCTTCACTCTCCTGCCGTTGCTGCCCCCGCAGTCCTCCCCCCTGCCGATTCCCGCTCCCACCTCCCAGCTTTGCCTCCCTTCCCTATTTAATGGCGGTCGCTGCGCTGCTGGTGTGGCAAAGGCAAGCCTGTCTGCTCCTGTCCATGACCCGACTGCAACAAGCGCCAGGGACCCTGGCTCACTGACCATCCACCACTACGACTCAGCTGCCCTCCTCACACTCAATGCCGGAACTGCCAGCTGTCCACGACGAGCACCACCCACAGACAGTTTTCCTGTCGTCATTGTCACCAGACCTTCACCACCGCCCGCACCCCCACGACCACCACTCCCGCACCGAACGCCAATACGTTTGAAACTCTGAGGTGCATCCTCCTCAGCGTACGCTCCCCGCACAGACACGCCGTAAAGATCTAGGCCCTCCTCTACACCCTCTCACCAGATGTCGCCTTCTTTACAGAAACGTGGACCAACGCCTCCTCTGGCCCGACATCGCCACCGCCATCCCTGATGGATACAAGGTCCAGAGGAAGAACCACCCCAACCGCCCAGGAGGAGGACTCGCCATCGCACACAAGAACTCCCTCAAACTTACCACCTCCAGCACGAGTGACTCTGTCTTCACCACCAAACACCTTCACTTCCAGCGCCAGACCAACCCTAAAACCACACTCCGTGGCACCCTCACCTACAGACCCCCTGTACCCCGTGCCTCCTTCGCCAGTACCATCACTGACCTTGTTGGCCCCCATGCCGTCGCCTCCATGAACTACATACTGATCGGAGACCTGAACTTTCACGTTGACAACCCCAGCGACCCCAACTCCACCAATATCCTAGACATCCTCGCCTACATCGGACTGAAACAGCTGGTCACTGCGCCTATCCACAAGATAGGGCACACCCTCAACCCCATCTTCGCAGGAGGGAACAACATCCATTTCAGCCACACCACACAACCCCCATGGACGGACCACCACTGCGTACACTGCCACGTCAACAAAGCCACGCCACCCAAACCTGCACCACGCCCTTCACAAAGGAACTGGAGCAAAGTCACAAAATCAAGGCAGGCCGTCAAGGAAGGCCGTCACCCACGCACTCATCACCAGCAGACTGGACTATGGGAACACACTCTACGCCGGCATCAATAAACTTTTGCTGCGCAAGCTCCAGAACATACAGAATGTTGCGGCCAGACTCGTCCTCAGCATCCCTCGACACAAACACATCACCCAACACCTGTAGAACCTCCACTGGCTGCCTGTCGAGAATAGAGTTACCCTCAAGATACTCATCCACACCTACAAATGCCTCCACAATACCAGACCCCAATACTTCAACAAGAAGACTCCTTCCAAACACCCAAGAGAAACCTACGATTCACCAACCTCACCCTCACCGAAACCCTGCGCACCTGCAGAGCCAGAACAGGTAGAAGAGCCTTTTCTACATTGCGGCCAAGACCTGGTACGAGGACCCGATTGACATCAGATACACCCCCTCCCCGAACATCTTCAGGAAGACTCTCAAGAGCTGGCTCTTCGACTGAACGGAGTTGCTTCCCCCTTTCTCCCAGTGCCTTGAGACCCTCATGAGTGAGTAGCGCGCTTACAATTCCCCTGATTGGTTGATTGATTGAGTCCCCATTAATTTATTTTGCTCCGAACTCACAATTTGGGGACCTTATTCTAACACCTTGACTAATAACTTAAGGGAGGGGGCTCCCATTCTGAGCTTTTGGGAAGGTGCAGAAATAAACCCCATATTTAAGAAGGGAGACAGGTCGGCCTGGGTAATTACAGACCTATAAGCCTAATCGTCAATGTCCAAAAAGTCTATAGTAGACAAACGTTGATATGGCTTTGGGACTGGATCTCCTCGACATAAACACTATCGCACCGCCACGCAAGTTTCAGACAAAATGTTAGTACAATTCACTAGATCATGCTTCTTTTATCAATTAAATGGAAGAAGGTTGACATTGATCGAGGGCCATTATTCGTAGCATTTGTGGTCCTCAGTGCCACATTTGCTCTACTGGATCAATGTTTGGGAGGTCTTATATAAGGCAGGGGTCCTGAGGGGTTTGCTACTTTTAATAAAAGCCCTTTGCACAATACAATGGTCAGGTGGGGTCCGGCGGGTGAACTGACAGAGGATATCCACATACTGAGAGGTGTTATAAAAGGTTGTACATTGGCCCAACTCTTTTCCTTTTATACATAAATGGCTGTATCCCCTATCTTTTCGACTGTGCAAATGATTTCCCAAAAATGGCTTGACATAAGATACCGGGTTTACTCTTTGTTGATGATACCCTCTTGCTCTCTAAATCTATTGAGGGGCGATCCATTCCCTTGGATAAATTCGGGCTTTTTTTTGTCGAGCATGGTCTAGAGATTAACAGTAACAAAACCAAATACATGGCATTTAGCAACCATAGGAAAGCCAAGGAGACGGTAACACTAGAGGGTGTGCCACTAGATAGGGTCAATGGATTTGACTCTTTGGGTGTGAGAATAAACAATTCTCACAAGCGGAGCCCCAGATTGAGAAAAGTGCACTGTCCTTAAAGCAAAGGGCCAGGTCCATCTTAAGATTTGCTAACAGGGCATCTACGTATTTTGTCACTCCCCCTATTGAAATATACAAGAGTCAAGCCTGTGGAGGAGCCCTCTGTTGGGCTGACTTATGGGGTAACTGCAATCTGGCTCTCCTTAAAAAAGCTGAAAATGCCTTCATAAAGTCTCTTCTGAGACTTCCTGCTGGTGCTCTCACTCTTCATCTAAGGTTTGATCTGAACCTTGGGTCTATTTCTGACATTGCAGCTTTGAGACCTATCCATTATTGGTTTAGGCTGAAGACCAGTGGAGGACATGAGTCCCTACAGGGATTGCAGCAGGGTGCTAGTTAAAGGCCAATCAGTTAGGAAGATCCCTTGGCATTTCCATAAAATCTTGGCTAACGAAGCTGGGCCTAAATAATTTCTGGTTACACCCTACTGCTTTGACTAGAGATGCCCATGAGAAGTTGCAATTCAGTTACTGGAACATTGTATTAGGATCCAATACATCTTGTGTTTTCCTGGGCTCCCTTGCAGATTCTTATTTGACATTCAAATGTGTACCTGAATTCAAGCATTACATGTATTTTATAATTAATCCTAATGCACGTTCATCTTATATTAAATTCCGGATAGGGAGTTTACCTTTGGCCAATATTACGTGTTCATGGAACAAAAAATAAACTACATCTAACAAATGACCTATGGGTTGTCTATCAGTTGAGAATGAGGAACATGTTTTATTTTGTTGTAAGGCCTATGCAAACAGTGCTTATTCTGGTTCACCTCTCTTTGCCGGTCTCTTGGACTAATCAACCGCCAAACTGCGCTAAGATTATGTAAAATGAACACAAAGGATTGTATCGTGTATACAGTTTCATATTATATGACCTCAATATGGCGTGTCAGGATGATGGCTTTGAATTAGGAAGTTTTATTTAATTATCATAATATTTATGGTGAACAGTACTTTTAGATATGAGCTCTGTTCTTGGAGTTTCATTTTGAACACAGATGTTTTATCATTTTCTTTCTGGGCACTATTCATCTGAGGTTTGTATTTTGATTTTTTATCAATTTTATTGGATCTTGCTTCTTGTTATTTATATTATCATTGATTCCAGTACTTGATTCATTAATACTTTGATGTGATATGTACTGATTTTCAACACTGAAGCTGCTCTATTTTAAAGAATGTGTTTTTATGATTGCTTTATTATGTACCTTTTATGGTTCAAAGGAGCCGAAATAAAGGAATACTACTACTTGTAAAAGACTAAAAAAGAGGAAAAAATGTAAAGAAAAAAATAATTCTGGTTGGGTTAGTCTGTCTTTTATGTCTACCATGCCCTGGAATGGAAAACAGACGCCAAGGAAGAAGCAAAGGAAGACAGCTGAAGATCACAGGGTGGAAAAAGAAGAACAACTAAGTATAAGATAGAAAACAGGGTGAAGATAAGAGATGGGGGTCTGGCAGCCAGAAAAATAAATATGGGGCAAGGGCCTCATCCATCATTGAGGGTGCTGATAACATTGGAATGTTAAAAATAATATTAAAACAGAGGATAAGGTGATTAAGGGATGGAGTACTGGGTGAACCCTCTGTTAAAAAAACAGGAAGAATGAGAGATTAACTTGAGGATGCAAGAAGGCTAAAGAAAGAGATTTTAAAGATCAGGAAAAAAGAAACTGAAGGAAACCAAATAACATTATAGAATTTTCACCAATAAGGAAATTCACCAGTGTTGATTTCATCAACTTGTTGAGTCATTCAAGGTGAAAAATATATTGAAACTGGTTCAGGGAAAACATCTTTCGAACCAATGTCTTAAAGTTTGTTCTTGGACAGTTTCAGATATAACAACATATACTTGAGTGAACAATTGGGCTAAACCCATCAGTCTTTAGAGCTTTAAGGCTTCAAAAATTATTCACTCTTTAACCAAGTAACTGAGTAAATTTTCTTGAAATTTTAAATTTATGATGAATGGACTGCCTGTAGACCTGCTGAATTTCAACCTCACTGTCAATACTTACATTATTTATTAATGTATGTATGGGAGAGGTGTGGCGCCGCGGCCAGGGCGACTGATGCTGGAATCTGGGGACCACGGTTCGATCCCCGGCTCCGGCGGCAGGTTAGCTCAGCACCATGTGACTCTGGGCAATAGCTCGCTTAATCTTCCCGACGGCCCCCAGCGCCTAGAGACCCTTACGGGTGATTGTGCGCTTTACAAATGTGGACTTTATGTTTGAATAAGGTATATAATGAATGCTTTCATGTCATGACCTGTTTCTCTGGCTTCTGGAATAGTTAGAGCTTTAAGTGATTTCTTCACAACCTATTGTGAAGATTGTCAAGCCTATATGTGATTGCCTTGTCCACATACCGAAGATGTTGAATAGTCTTAAAGCTATTGAATGGTCTTCTTGGTCTTATTGGGAAATAGTCATCCTAGACTCATAATGATATAGTCTTCTTGGGAAATAGTCATCCTAGACTCATAATGATATAGTTCTTGTAGGGCGAGGTCAGGCCATGAACAAAGATGGCCACTTAACATCGGTGCTCTGTGCTGAGACGGGCCCCAGATGGTGGCTGCGGTGTACTTGCATTGCAGGGGATCTCCATCATGCCTCCTTATCTTACCACCTGGATGCAGAGTATGATGCCGGCACCCTGAAGACAGTGGGAGGCTCTGCAGCACTGTTGGGCTTTCGTTCAGGTTCTGCACTGTGAGGAAATGCCACGGCCATAGTGAGCGGAGACTCCCGGCCGGGCCGACCTGCAGTGAGTTGCCACGCCTGACGAACTCCCTTAAAGTGGCCACTGTTACTGCGGGCTGGTGGTGGCCCTTAGACCTGTTCCTCCACCACGCCCACCATCTACGACAGAAGGCCCGACCCTGGACCTGCCACCAGCGATGCCCTGGCAGTGAATGCATCCGTGCCATTGGCCACATCCAGGGCCGGCAGCTCACAGACATTGCGGCCCCACCTCAGGTGGACCTACACTGCGAGGGGAGCCGTGGCCGACAGTGAGTCGAGACGCCCGGATGGATGACCTGCAGTGGGACAAACTCCTTTACATTGGCTGCTGTTCCCACGGCCAGGTGAGGGCTCCGAGACCTGCCCCCCCCCACGCCCACCACCAACATTAGGTTCAAACCAAAATTACTTTAGTTTCCATACAAAAATCAGTTCAACTCAGAACATTTTTGGAAGGAAAATCAGAACATGGATTCCTATAGAAGGAAAGAATGTTATCAGTTTGCAGGTAAGTAAACGACCTGTAAGAATAGTTTTTTGGGGGAGAACCAAGGTTCCCCAAGGTTCAAGTTGGCACTCAAAGTGCACCACCAGTAGCACTAGGGTGGCACCCATTCGTTTTACTTTTCACCCGTTCATGTTAAGTGCACTAAGAGCCCACCAATTAGATTCAAGTGAACGCGATACACTGGCACAAATTATATAGATTACAGCCGATAGTCTCGGCAGTTCACTGCACGTAGCGTTCACCTGTCCGCATGAATAGGACTCTACAGTTAGGCGCTCGTTGAATTTCTGATTCACGGGGCTCATCTAGAACCAAGGTTCACATTGTTCTAGTCGGTAGTCAACCTCATTGAACTCTCTAAGTGTCACTTAACACCCCCAGATCTTAACCTTCTAACAACATAATTCTGCTTAAACAGACAGATTTTGAAGATAGAGGACGAATGCTAATGAGATATGCGATAGGTCCCCTCATGTAGTGACATATAGTTTTCATATTACAGCTTGTTGTTCCCTGAGGAAGGGTTTGGTACCCGAAATGCATCGAACACAGAGGGTACGCAAATATATATGCACAGGCAGACGCATGATGAAATCAAGAAGATAAGAAAAAAAATGTAATGAAATAATAAACATGAAGAAATGTTTTGCAAATAAGCTTGAAGATTGAAATTTATTTTGAAACCTTAAAAACATTAAGAATCCTATTGGGATCGAGTTGTGCCTGAGGGGAAGCCCGCGATTGACGGGTACACAAGATTTGCAAGCTGATCTAGGGCCCATTGAGGACAAGGACTGGCAGACAGCGCTGATGTCCCCGGGGAGGCGGCTACATAGAATGTGTCACACTAGCAAAAATGGGAGTGAGAAAGTACACATTATGTCTGCGCGGATGTCATCGCAATGCAACTTTTTATCACACTATTTGGGACTGTCGCTCATACGACCCATATGGGAAGGAGCAACAAGACATATGCAGGACGCACTAAGGAAGACAAGAAAACAAGTTACTTACCTGTAACTACAGTTATCCAGTATTGGTATCTTTCATAGATTCAGATGCCTGAATCATTCCCCGTCCCCGTCCCTCCCAAAAAACATCCGGGAAGGTTAGAACATTAACAAGGTATATATCATTTCAGATCAAAGAATGCATATACATAAACTGTACCTAAGGAAAGGCAAGTTTGAAATACAAGTGAAAACATAAAGTGAAATTCATAAACATAATATGTGTACATATACAATGTAGAATAAATAAATACATAATTCTAACCTTATTGAAAAAGATGCTGAAGAACGGCTTGTCCCACAGCTGCATCGTCCTTCGACGCGGTTTGCAGGCAGTAGTGCTTTGTGAACATGTGGACATATTTCCATGTCGCAGCACAACAGATATTTTCTAAAGTAACTCCAGCAAATATCGCAGTAGAAGCTGCCATTGTTCTAGTGGAATGGGCTTTGACCTTTCTCTGTAAAGGTTTATTGGCTTTGTCATGGCAGAAATGAATTGTAGAAGCGAGCCACCTGGCTATAGTTGCTTTAGTTACAGCAGTCCCAAGTGTGGCTTGACCATAGGTGATTAGTAATTGATTGGATAGCCTGATGTCCTTAGTTTTCTGTAAATAGAATTTGACACAATGCTTGACGTCAAGTGAATGTAAAGCTCTTTCCGCTGGCGTAGCTGGATCCCGGAAGAAAGTGTTAAGCTTCACAGGCTGATTTAAGTGGAATGGAGACGGCACTTAAGGGATGAATTTTGTATTTGTTCTTAAAGTTATATCATCTTTAGAGAAATACAGAAAGGGTTCTGAGATAGTGAAGGCTTGAATTTCACTAACCCTTCGAGCCGATGTAAGAGCTAATTAAAGTGCTACTTTCCATGTTAGAAATTTGAGCTCAGCCTTATGTATGGGTTCAAACGGTCTTCTCATTAATTGAGCCAACACTGTGTTCAATTCCCACTCTGGGGGTGGTGCACGTATTGGTGTAAAAACTCGAAAGAGACCTTTCATAAATTGCTTGATAAGGGAAGAGGAACAAAGTGAAGGTTTGTTAGAACTCTTTCGGAATCTGGACATTGGACCAAGGTGAACCTTAATAGAGGAGAACACAAGCCCAGCTTTGGCTAGAGATAATAAATAAGGAAGAATATCCTCCACCGGAGCTTGGAGAGGGTGGACATCATTCACCTCACACCAATGACAGAATCGCTTCCACTTCAAGCGATAAGTTTTAACAGTACTCTGGGCACGAGATTTGGCTAGAATTTCACGACAGTCCTGCAATATGTTCAAATCTTTGAATTCTAGGAAATCAGGAGCCATGAGTGCAAGCGCAGCGACTGTGGGTCTGAATGAAGTATTTGACCACTCTCTCTTGTCAACTTGGTGAGTGTTGGAACTAGACGTAGAGGGTCCTTCTGGGATAGCAGAAGCAATTTCTGAAACCAATATTGTCTTGGCCAGCGGGGAGCAATTAGGATGAGACAGCAGCCCTCTCTCTTCTTTTTTGAAGCACTTTTGGAATCAATGGTATTGGGGGAAAAGTGTGCGCACAAATCCCTGACCATCGCATGGACAGGGCATTCCCTCTTGATCCCTGTTGAGGGAACCTGCTGGTGTAGTATTGGCATTTCTTGTTCTCTCTTGTCGCAAACAGGTCCAGTTTTGGTTTGCCCCAAATGCGTAAGATCTTCTCCACTTGCTTCTGCTCCTATTCCCACTTGTGACAACCCGAAAGAGATCTGCTCAGGGTGTCGGTCAAGGTGTTCTTGAGCCCTTTCACATGTGTTGCTCTTAGCGTTATCTTGTGGGCTGTAACCCACTCCCACAGTTCCTGAGCCTCCTGCGACAGAGACAGTGACCTTGTTCCCCCTTGTTTGTTGAAGTAATACATGCTGGTCATATTGTCGGTATGGTCCAGCACGAAGGAGCCCGCAATCCTTGGGAAGAATGCCTGCAAAGAGAGAAAAATGGCGCGCAGTTCCAATCTGTTGATGTGCTGCAGACGGTATTCTTGGGACCATCGTCCCTGAATTTGCAAATCTTGGAGATGGCCTCCCCACCCCTCCATGGAGGCGTCTGTTGTTAGAGCGAACTCTGGTGGAGTTGGCAGGAAAGTGAGACCCGGAGACAAGTTCACTTCCTGAGACCACCAATGCAGAGAGTCTATCATGCACGATGTGACCTTGATGGAGTCGTCAAATGACCCTACGGCTTGCTGCCATTGTAAATGCAACTCCTCTTGCAGAGGTCTCATTCTGAGTCGTGCCAACGGTACAAGGTTTATTGCAGATGAGCACATCCCCAGAAGAGAAGCGAATGTCGGGACAGAAACTGACTTTCTTTTTGAGATTGACTTTGACAATTTTTGCAGGCGTAGTTGGCGACCTTTTGATAAGAATGCTTTGCACTGTATGGTGTCCAGCATTGCTCCCAGAAAAGGAATCACTTGGAGAGGATATAACTGTGACTTGCCTTCGTTGAGAGTGAGTCCTAACCTTGCGAAGAGCTGCAGGCATGTTGATATAGCATCTTCTGTAACCTACTCCGAAGGACCCTTGAGCAACCAGTCATCGAAATAAGGAAACACTTGTATTCCCTGAGATCTCAGAGTTGCGGATACTGGTGCTAGGCATTTTGTGAATATCTTTGGTTCTGATTTCAGTCTGAATGGAAGCACCTTGAACAGATATTGGACGCCAGCCATTGTGAATCGCAGGTATTTGTGATGTTTGAGATGTATAGGGGTATGGAAGTATGCGTCCTCCAAGTCCAGAGAAGCCATAAAATCCCATTCGTTTAGACAACTTAAAACTTTGGCAAGCGTCACCATTCGAAAACTCTGTTTTTTCAGAAACTTGTCGAGCTTGCGAAGATCGAGAATCGGGCGCCACTCCCCTGATTTTTTCTTTATGAGGAAAAAACAAGAATAGAAACCGGTTCCCTTCTGCGATAAAGGAACCTTCTCTATTGCATTCTTGTGGAGAATTTTTAAGGCTTCTTTGAAAAGTAAGTGAAGACGAGGTGGAGGGGGACCCTTGGGCGGGGTAGTAGATGGTTGTTTGAGGAATTCCAGTGTGTGACCCTTGTTGACTAAGTCGAGAACCCATCCATCTTAAGTGATCTGTTGCCACTGGTGAATAAAGGCTGAGATCTTTGCGCCCACAGGGAGGGAGGAATGACTGACGTCCTGCTGAACTCATTGTTTCCTGTCGGAATCGCGACCCTGATTGTTTGATCGCCTTCATCCGCCCTGGTGAGAGAAACTGCTCGAGCAAGATTGTCTGTAAGACGATTGACCATAGGGATGTCTATATTGTGACTGATACTGTCTATTTCGCTGATTTTTATATCCTCCCCTGGATGTAAAGCCACGACCTCCGGCGCCTCGGAAAGATCCACGCTTGTATTGGAGAGCAGCCAATGATTTTGCAGTATCAGTATCAGTCTTAATGGCTAGAAGGGCTTTGTCTATGTGCTTTCTGAATAAGGAATCACCATCATAGGCGATGTCTAGGATCTTGGTTTGTACCTCTGGCCTAAAAGATATTGCTTTAAGCCATCCTTGGCATTTAAGCACTGCAGCTCTGGCGAGTTGTCTAAAGTTTGTGCTAGCAATATCTAGAGCGCAGTCTATAATTTCGGATGCAGCTCGTTCCCCTTCCAAAATATTTTTTCTTGCCTCTTGTCTACGGTCTTCCGGGATAAGGGCCATAAATTCTGTCAAATCTGACCACATTTGGCGGTCGTAAAGTCTGAGAATGGCCAGCGAGTTCGCTGCTTTAATAGAGGCTGCTGCATTAGTGGAATTTTTTTCTCCCTATCAAGTCCAACCTCTTTTCTTCTTTATCAGGCGGAGTTGAAATTGGCGTAGCTGGATTTTTGTATCTCTGTTGGGCAGCCTGTGATATAACTGAATCCGGTCGTGGATGACCTATCAGACAAGAAGGAGTATTCCGGAGGAGCACAGTACTTTTTCTCAATCCGCTGAAGAATCGCAGGTATGGAGGCAGGTGTTTTCATAATTGTTATCCCTTCATTCTAAATGTAATCAATGATGGGAATCGCTCTTGTTATCTTCCTGTAGTCTTCTTTAAAATCATGCAAGAAGCAAGTTGTGTGTTCTATAGTGACTGGTAACTGAAATCTGGTTGCAGCACGTTGCATTAGGTTGTGAAAACCGCTAATGTCCTTAGGGGGAGAATCTGATGGCTGAGGAATAGGCGAAGGCATGGGAATGATATATTCGTCCCAAGTATCCCCATTACCAGTATTGTCAGGTAATTCACCCTCTTCGACATCTTCCTCGTCCGAGGAAGAAGTATCATGGTGCCCTTGAGGTACTGCTCCAGGGTGTTGTGTTAGAGAGTTAGGAACCTCCACCTGCGGTAGCGAGACTGGTATTTCCGTAGGTAAGGGTGGCAAAACAGGAGCAGCCGGTTCTGAAGGAAACCTTTGGCGGTAATCTGCCAGCATGGCTTGCAGATCTTGTATTAATGAAGGAGGAAGATGACTTGTCTCTCCTTGATCCGAAACCCTTCTGGGAGGTTTTTGATAAGGAGCAGAGAGGTTTTCCTGGTAATAGTGTTCCTGATAATCCTCTTCCTCCTCATCATCTTGACATTTTCTTTGAAGTTCAGAGGGGTGGCGAGCTATGCCGAACGGTCCCTCATCATCTTCCTCATCAAAGTCATCATCCTCAACATAAGTTTCCAGAATACGAGATGGTAGTAGAGGAGAAATGTTGCTGTAATAATGTCTCTGGTAAGTTTTTAATTGGTAATGAGTGTAGGAGATAGGCGTAGTCTGTGAAACTGGTGGAATTGGCATTGACAAACTCTTCGTTGACGGGCTCTTTGTCGTCGACGGAATGATCTTCGCCGACAGGCTCTTCGTCGACGGTGTCATCGTCGACGGGCTCTTCGTCGACGGTTTCTTCGTCGACAGTGTCGTCGACGACAGGCTCTTCGTCGACGGTGCTGTCGTCAAGGGAACTGTCGTCAACGAGCTCGACGTCGACGCTGTCGTCGACGGAGGCCTAGATAATGAACTCTTCGTCAACGAGTCCTTCGCCCCAATAGATTTCTTGAAGAGGAGATTTTTGAAGACACAATAGGCAAAGAAATAGCTGTAGTGGAGACTGTAGCCGTAGATAAAGGAGCAGCAGAAGTCACAGAGACCGTATGAGAAGAAACCAGAGTAAGAGTTTTAACCTGGATTTTACTCACGGTTCTGGGGACGGAAGGCCTTTTAGAAACTTCAGAGGACGGAGACAGTGTTGACCGAGAGGATAGTTTGGGAGACCTCTGTGACTGGTCAGAAACTTCATGAGAAGCCTTGTGATGCTTTCTTCCCTCAATGGAAGAGCTGTCATGAGACCTAGCCCTCTTGCTAGATGTTGAGGCCTTGTCATCCTCCTCAGCTGAGGAGGATTTCAACCACAAAAGCAGCCTTGCTTCCCTGTCCCTGATAGTTTTAGCAGGGAAGGTCCGGCAGATTCTACAATCCTTAGCAACATGTTTAGGATGTAGACAGTAGATGCAGTCCTTGAGCTGATCATCCACAAGGACCCTCTTCTTCTCACAGGTCCTGCAAGCTCTAAAAAGAGCCTTCTTGTCAGACATTTTGATGAACAAAGGTGAAGAAACTGAGTAGGCACTCCACAGGATGTGCGCTGAAAATCTGAGGAGTACTGCTTCTGCTGGGAAGGTTCTAGAGGGTGCTGGTAGCTAATTGGTTGGAACAATTTTTTAGTTCATTTCATATAATGAGGTAGATAGGCTACTAATTCAGGTCTTTTGGCTTTTCTTTTAGCCTACTACTGTTCTTACTAAGGCACTACTTTTGTATATATTGTTACCGCGGGACTCCTACCTCGGTGACGGGGAATGATTCAGGCATGTGAATCTATGAAAGATACCCCAATACTGGATAATAACCCCTACACCACCATTAGGGCTCCTTAATATCTGGGAGGTGACTGACCTTACAGAAGTGGAGCAAAAACTGGCCACTTTAGGGTATACCTTAGTAAAACGTGCAATAGCAATGAAATGGGGTGTGGCGGAAAGACCATCGCACAGGCTGTGGGCAAACAAACTAGATAAGTGCATGTTTGCAGAAAAAAAAGGTGTTTAAATCTGGAGGGTGTCTCAAGAAATGGGATAAAAATAGGCAAATGGAATGTATATCGGGGTGTCAGTGTGTCTCCCCAACTGTTCAAATGGAAATGCTACAGCATAGTGAACAATCTATGGAAACAAGTGACTAAATAACTGTACAATGTCCTGTGTTATAAACATGCTGTATCGAGGCTGAAATTAATAATAACTATTCGAAGATTTGAAATCAATAAAAAAAAATCTTTTTTTTAAAAACCAAAGAAATACAGTGGGAAGACCGTCAAGTAGACAGGCGGTTATTCCGTTAAAAAGGCGATGGTGGGACCATTACCGCCAAGATCAAAATCGGGCCCAAACTCTTTATAGTGAGTGAACTCTGCCTTCTCTCTCATTAATGTAATTCAAAACAAATACCTACAGCATGGATGAATGGCAAGATAAACCACAAGGGATTCTACTGTAATCCAAACATAAAATGGATGGAGCAAACACAGCACAAAGTGCACATAGGCTTTAGAAAGCTGATCTGATCAACTTTTATAGGTGGTTTCACCATTTACTGCATGCTACAAAAACAGTGTATGTAAAGATTACCATCTCTGGGCAGTAGCAACCAAAGTAGGATTTATGTGAGAGAGATGCTATGATTGTGAGAATGTTTTATAGGTATCATACATCAGAACAACTACATAAACTTAGAGCCTATGAGCCACTTAAGACACACTATTGCTCAAGGTACACCTTGACTAACATACCTGTACATAACTCGCACTGCTTGCTGCTGCCCTGGGTTAAGCTTTCCAGCTCTAGGGGTTACACTGAACAATTTGTTGTCCTGAATTCTCATCTGATGAAGCTCACTGGGGTCAAACTCTCCAGTTTCTGCCCAGTACTCTAGTTCAATTTGCTGGTCTGCAGGATAGAGAAAAGCCCTGCGAAGTTAAGGAAAATTATAAACAATTGACATTGTACCAAATAACGACAACACAAACATTCATTATAGGCAAATCCCAGCAGCGCCTACTGGGAGAGAGAAGGGCTGGTGCTACATTAGTACCATTCTAGACATCAAGCTTACTGCACCACCACAAATAGACACAAAGTGTAACCAGATTGTATGAAATGACTCAAACACTGTTTTGTAGATAAAGTAAAAGGAAGCACCAAAGAGCAAACTATAATTTAGCATGAGCTTCCCAAATGTTTTAGTCTAGCCCTGCAGATTAGGGAACACCATCTATTCAGATTATTGCTTTGACAGTAGTGGGAGTTATTATATAGGATTTATTTTTTTGCTATTTTAAATGATTCCAGAAATCAATGTTGATATTAAGATTTGAACGGTGAATAAGGGCCTTATTTAGATCTTGGTGGATGGAATACTCCACCACAAAAGTGATGGATATCCAGTCCATTGCATCGCAATTATCATAGTTTATAATGGGATCGTAATACAGCGGATGATCTATCCGTTGCATTTGTGACGGAGTGTTCCCCTCTGCCAAGATCTAAATCAGGTCCTAAATGTTCAGGTTGTACGATCCACTGCTGTGGCTCAATCCACTACCATGGGCACAGAAATACAACACAAGAGCGGACTGTGTATCTGAGTATGCACCAATGGCTATGTTTAGGAATGTGCCCTGTGCCAGCAATCACAGAAACACAGGTGTTGGCATGGAGAAAGGTTCTGGAGAGCATGCATCCTTGCCTGGAATACACTGTTGCAAGTTGTGACTTTCTTAACCCCTATATCAGCACACATGGCAATAATGTATTGCCCTGGAGAAACTTTCTGTGACTGGACTTCAGACCAGAGCATTGATCCTTGGTCAGAGGGGCGCACATATGCACCCTTTTTGCCAAAGGTGACTACTGTCTGCTAAGAAGGCCCCTTGTGAAACTAGGGAGTTTCCCCCTTCCCTTTTCTGGCCCATTGGTCTCTGGATGGGCTATTCCTATGGGTCAACAGATGGTTAAGTGGGACAACATTCATTCCCTTTGTGCCCATGTTGTGGGTTTCTAAAGAGCGGAGAATCCAAGCTCCTCCCCACCATCCTGCCCACCTTTTTTGACAAAGGCTTTGTCTGGACCAGTGTAAGTACAATAAGCAAAAGGACAGAAGTGCCCAGTGACAGGTGGAATCCACAATTTCCATTTGCAGCTTTGGTATAAAGATGGGAGACTTATTTTTCTGAACCCAGGGTCTCCACAACAGTGGGACCAAGAAACTCTGTGAACTCTAGAGTTTGGGTACCTACCAACCACCAACTACCCTGGTCAGCTTCATGACCAGTAATCTGTGGAAAATGTGACCATTTTGCCAGGAGAAAATGCTTGGACCCTGGTTTGAGGGAGAGAGATGACTCTCAGCTTGCGGGGGTCATTTGATGTGCCCTTGTATGAGGAAGAGGTACAGGAAGGGGCTCAAGCAGGGTGAATTGATGATGCAACTATGACAGGAGATGTCTGCACTTGTGTGCTGAGGGCGAGGTCTGGGGGCCACAAGGTGTCCTCAAAGTGTAGGCAATCACAGAAACACCTGAATGTTTTATGGAGCACTACTGAGTAGAAGTTCTGCCATGGCTATTTACAGCCAAGAAGTAGCTATGTGCTAAATGATTACTGAGTAAGCTCATACACTTGCACCAAGTTCCTCTCTGAAACCCATGGTAGGTCCCTACCTTGTTTGGATGGTGGGTTTTTTCAACTAGCCCCGAACGTAAGTGAACAATGTGACTCCAGTGCAACCTCGTTACAGGCAGTGCTGGCACTGGAGACTTAAGTAAGTAAACATCTGCGTCACCAACCACAGCCCATGTGTCAACTCTGCCACTCAACAGGCCATGCTGGATGCACACCACCTTTAGCAGCACTACCTCTGTTGATCAGCAATGGTTGCAGCTGCTGCCAGTGAATAAAATACTAAATGCGGACACACAAGTTACTGCACACAGAGATATATGGAGATGAGTGGGTAAAACCCCACATTTTCACAGAGAGGGAGAAATAGGGGCAAAAGAGAAAACACATACCGGCATGGCTAAAGTTGAGGTGGCCACGCGTTTACCCTCCCCAGTACAGCCTAAGTGGAAATGCCTCCCTAGATTGTTTGTGGTCTAGCACAAAGGGTGCATATGAGATTTGTCCCACAATAACCACTGTTTAGACACTGTGGAACATATCATGATTATTGGCCTTTAATGTTGGGTACAGTATTGTGTTGTGTGTAGAATAAAGTACATTTTTTGTTTTTCTAAACTAAAAGAACTGTCTGCAAGGAAATATAACTTACCCTGTAAGCATCTGATTGTAGGTTGCAAGTGCTTTAGAGTCACATGCTCTGCATATTCCTGCCATCTAGTGTTGGGCTTGGACGCTGGAAGTTGTTTTTGTTCTATATTCTCCATAATTTTCACACAGAATGAACTGATGTACCAGGCACACATTACTAAATACAAGTACTCTTCAGTACATACAGTTATATTATTCATATGTATCCTTCATGCCACTTTTAACTAATATCCTTCCATGCAAAATGCACATCACCCTTTGTTACAACAGGTTTGGGAGGACTCGTTCATATACATAAATATGATGATCATGCTTCTTTCTTGGAGATACTGACCAATCTATAGGTATTGTGCCTTTGTTCTCCAGCATCAGGAGGGCCACAAAGGGGTCAGATTCCACCGGAGCAGCTCCAAAGTTGAAATCCAGCATGACAGGTGTGTAGATTGAAGGACGCTGATGTGTGCTGTGGGGGAATCAAGGATGGTAGAAAAAGATTTCAAATGATCTTACTATTAGACAACATGCTGTCAGCTAGCTGTAAGGGGCCTTAAAGCACCAGAGAACAGAGTACATTGCAGACATGAGGCCTCCCACCAAATCAAGAGATATATTATATGGATGAGGTCTGAGCAGCAGAATACAACATGTTTTACAGATACTAAGTGCAAGCAGCAGAGCAGGACAAATCTTAAAGATATGAAGTGCAAGCAGCAGAGCAGGACACGTCTTACAGATATGAAGTGTAAGCAGCAGAGCACAACACGTCTTACAGATATGAAGTACAAGCAGCAGAGCAGGAAACGTCTTACAGATATGAAGTGTAAGCAGCAGAGCAGGAATCGTCTTACAGATATGAAGTGTAAGCAGCAGAGCAGGAAACGTCTTACAGATATGAAGTGTAAGCAGCAGAGCAGAACACGTCTTACAGATATGAAGTGTAAGGAGCAGAGCAGGACTAATCTTACAGATATGAAGTGTAAGCAGCAGAGCAGGACACATCTTACAGATATGTAGTTTAAGCAGCAGAGCAGGAAACATCTTATAGATATGAAGTGTAAGCAGCAGAGCAGGAATCGTCTTACAGATATGAAGTGTAAGCAACAGAGCAGACATGTCTTACAGATATGTTGTTTAAGCAGCAGAGCAGACACGTCTTACAGATATGAAGTGTGAGCAACAGAGCAGGAATCGTCTTACAGATATGAAGTGTAAGTAGCAGAGCAGGACACACCTTACAGATATGTAGTTTAAGCAGCAGAGCAGGAAACATCTTATAGATATGAAGTGTAAGCAACAGAGCAGACATGTCTTACAGATATGTTGTTTAAGCAGCAGAGCAGACACGTCTTACAGATATGAAGTGTGAGCAACAGAGCAGGACATGTATTACAGATATAAAGTGTAAGTGGCAGAGCAGGACACATCTTACTGATATGAAGTGTAAGTAGCAGAGCAGACCACGTCTCACAGATATGAAGTGCAAGCAGCAGAGCAGGACACTTCTTACAGATATGAAGTGCAGGTAGCGGAGCAAGAGACGTCTTACAGATATGCAGTTTAAGCTGCAGAGCACGACACGTCTTACAGATATGTAGTTTAAGCAGCAGAGCAGGACACGTCTTACAGATATGTAGTTTAAGCAGCAGAGCAGGATACGTCTCATAAATATGTAGTTTAAGCAGCAGAGCAGGACACGTCTTAAAGATATGTAGTTTAAGGAGCAAAGCAGACACATCTTACAGATATGTAGTTACAGCAGCCGAGCAGGACACTTCTTACAGATATAAAGTGTAGGCAGCGGAGCAAGACACGTCTTACAGATATGTAGTTCAAGCAGCAGAGCACGACACTTCTTACAGATATGTAGTTTAAGCAGCAGAGCAGGACACTTCTTACCGATATGTAGTTTAAGCAGCAGAGCGGGATACGTCTTATAGAAATGTAGTTTAAGCCGTAGAGCAGGATACGTCTTACAGATATGTAGTTTAAGCAGCAGAGCAGGACACATCTTACAGATATGTAGTAATTTAAGCAGCAGAGCAGTACACATCTTACAGATATGTAGTGTAAGCAGCAGAGCAGGACATGTCTTACAGCTATGTAGTTTAAGCAGCAGAGCAGGAAACGTCTTACAGATATGAAGTGTAAGTGGCAGAGCAGGACATGTCTTACAGATATGTAGTTTAAGCAACAGAGCAGGACACGTCTTACAGATTTGTAG
Source organism: Lissotriton helveticus (assembly GCF_964261635.1). Lineage (NCBI taxonomy): Eukaryota > Metazoa > Chordata > Amphibia > Caudata > Salamandridae > Lissotriton > Lissotriton helveticus. Next base: position 50,265,071 of record NC_136061.1, on the reverse strand, counting down.
TGTAAGCAGCAGAGCAGGACACGTCTTACAGATATGAAGTGTAAGTAAAAGAGCAGGACACATATTACAGATATGTAGTTTAAGCAGCAGAGCAGACATGTCTTACAGATATGTAGTTTAAGCAGTAGAGAAGTACACAGCTTACAGATATGAAGTGTAAGTAGCAGAGCAGACATGTCTTACAGATATAAAGTGTAGGTAGCAGAACAGGACACATCTTACAGATATGAAGTGTAAGTACCAGAGCAGGACACGTCTTACAGATATGTAGTTTAAGCAGCAGAGCAGGGCATGTCTTACAGTTTTGAAGTGTAAGTAGCAGAGCAGGACACACCTTACAGATATGTAGTGTAAGCAGCAGAGCAGGACATGTCTTACATATATGTAGTTCAAGCAGCAGAGCAGGACATGTCTTACAGATATGAAGTGTAAGTAGCAGAGCAGGACATGTCTTACAGCTATGTATTTTAAGCAGCAGAGCAGACACATCGTACAGATATGTAGTTTAAGCTGCAGAGCAGTGCCCGTCTTACAGATATGAAGTGTAAGTAGCAGAGCAGGACACATCTTACAGATATTAAGTGTAAGTACCAGAGCAGGACACGTCTTACAGATATGTAGTTTAAGCAGCAGAGCAGGACACGTCTTACAGATTTGAAGTGTAAGTAGCAGAGCAGGACACATCTTACAGATATGTAGTGTAAGCAGCAGAGCAGGACATGTCTTATAGATATGTAGTTCAAGCAGCAGAGCAGGACATGTCTTACTGATATGAAGTGTAAGTTGCAGAGCAGGACATGTCTTACAGCTATGTATTTTAAGCAACAGAGCAGACACATCGTACAGATATGCAGTTTAAGCAGCAGAGCAGTACCCGTCATACAGATATGAAGTGTAAGTGGCAGAGCAGGAAACATCTTACAGATATGAAGTGTAAGTAGCAGATCAGGACACGTCTTACAGATATGTAGTTTAGGCAGCAGAGCAGACATGTATTACAGATATTTAGTTTAAGCAGCAGAGCAGGACATGTCTTACAGATATGTAGTTTAAGCAGCAGAGCAGCACACATCTTAAAGATATGAAGTGTAAATGGCAGAGCAGGAAACGTCTTACAGATATGAAGTTTAAGTAGCAGAGCAGGACACGTCTTACAGATATGTAGTGTATGCAGAAGAGCAGGACATATCTTACAGATATGTAGTTCAAGCAGCAGAGCAGGACATGTCTTACAGATATGAAGTGCAAGTATCAGAGCAGGACACGTCTTACAGATATAAAGTGCAAGCAGCAGGGCAGGACACATCTCACAGATATGTAGTTTAAGCAGCAGAGCAGGACACATCTTACAGATATGAAGTGCCAGCAGCAGAGCAGGACCCGTGTTACAGATATGAGGTGCAAGCAGCAGGGAAGGACCTGTCTTACAGAACTGAAGTGTAAGCAGCAGGACACCTCTTACAGATACGTTTTTTAAGTAGCAGAGCTGGACACATCTTACAGATATGAAGTGTAAGCAGCAGGACACATCTTACAGATATGTTTTTTAAGTAGCAGAGCAGAACACGTCTTACAGATATGTTTTTTAAGTAGCAGAGCAGGACAACTCTTACAGATATGAAGTGTAAGTAGCAGAACAAGACACATCTTACAGATATGTGGTTTAAGTAGCAGAGCAGGACACATCTTACGGATATGAAGTGATAGCAGCAGGACACGTCTTACAGATATGTTTTTAAATTAGCAGATCAGAACATCTTACAGACATGAGGAGCTAGATTTAATTATATATATTTCTAAGGGCACAAACCCAAAGCTACACAAAAGGCACTTCTTATAGGCATGAGGTGTAAGTTGCAGAGCATGACACAAATCTTACAGGTATGAGGTGTAAGCTGAAGAGTAAGGTATATTTTTCTTTGCAAAGCACTAACCAGCCACACAACTCAGGTGACGGCACAATTCAGAGTGGAACTGATAGAAAAACACAAAACCCCTACACAACCTAACATTATAGCACAACACCTCAACACAAAATAAAACAAGATAATACAACAGAATACCATAACAAAATACAAAATAACATCGCTACACCAACACAGTGAAAGCAGAAAAATACACCATTCCAACACCACAGTAATGTCACATGATTGACCACAAAACACCACAATCTAATACAATACAGCAACACAACTGCACATTGCAAATCAACAGCTGCAATAGTGTACCTGAGGTGCAGCAGTTCAGATGTTGCACTATGTTACTATCTATTTTTTGTAATAAGCATTTTTGGTAAACTAAGATCTGGGGAAAGTCACATAAGAAAGGTTAAAAGTATGATGGTCAGGTTAGGAGACTTTGAAATATTCTTAAACTAGCAGACAACCTAAAAGCCTCCCTCACCTTCGCCCCCGTGGCCGGACTGGGATTCCTTTAAACACCATTAGCTGGACTAGTCAGGTTACATGGAGAAAAGCATCTATTAAATTCCACAGCGAGGCCCCAGTTTATTAAAGGTATTAAAAATATTGACTGTCTTCTCCATCAGAATGGCTATTTTTTTCATGATTTATTTAAGTCACTACTACAGTGCATGAAGGCAATATCCTGAAGTACATGTTATTGATGTCACAGCAGTTGCTCTGCCTTGAATGCTTCAAATATTAATGGTGAAATACCTTTGTCTGGACGCAGAGCACCCAGCCGTCAAGGCTTAAAGAAACTGTTTAAAGGCATTGTAGTGCAGTACAAGGCTGTTTATACCAGTTATAATAAATATGTGTAAAGCTTTTAATTCGCGAGTGACAATTTGTATAGATCTCAATTATTGAACTTCCAGTAGTTCACAACTTCCTGCTTTACCCGTTTCTATGTCTTGTGTGCATTTTTAAGCAAACTGAAGTATTTCCAGTATTACTATTATTAATATCACAATTTTAAATAATTTAACATTGTTCCCTACAGGGTTTTATTTTAAGTCCCTAACTCCATGATTTTCCAATGGGAGAGGCTTGCAATACCAGCGGTTGGCATGTCGGGTGCTACGCTTACTCTAACTGGAGAACCTAACTACTGTTTTGGGTCCCTGTTTGGCTATGGTAACTAGAGAAGTTTGAAGCTAGAGGCTTAATCTTTTGTTGGACGCCTCTCTAAACTCCTCCCTCATCCTTCCTAAACCCCAGCGAATTCCTTCCTAATCCCCACCTCTTTAATATTAGGTATTCTACATTGTCCAGCCACTCCCCTGTGTCCCACCCACATTTACTACTAAAATGTATACCTACGTGTGATGAGACTCCGTAGTCTGGGCAGAGATCTCCGCATCTATACGTATCGGAGAGGTGAAGGTGTAAATTCTGCACGTAGGTTTGTGAATAGCATTTTGTAGTACTACAAAACACAGTTCGTGATAGGCTGCATAATGTAGAAGCAGCACCAGGAGGGCGTATCTTACAGCATGAATTGCAAGAACATCTTGCAAGAGCAAAGTTAAGGGGCAGAGTCAGAGACATCTTAAAAGCCGCAGAGACAGTCATATCTTAGAAGCATACAGTCTAAGAAGGGTAATATTTAAGGCACAAGGAGTAAGAAGAAGAGCAATGCTAATGTTATGGTCAGAAGATTTAAGAATATAGCAGCAGACTGAGGAAATGAGACTGGCCCATCGCGGCCTGCCTCTCCCTAAGCGGGAAACAGGCGTTTGTCTCCCTAAAGTGGGATTCCATGTTCTGGGCATTTTGCCGATTCGGATTTGACCCCCCTAACTGCTTGGATGGATTCAACTACTTCACACTAATCTCACTCACAGGCTCTAGATGGACCGTTATATATCAAAGCCTTACCCCGTGGCCAGAGACAACAGACAGGGATGCCCCTTTTCCACTCTGCTCTTCGTATTAGCTCTGGAGCCATTGACAGCTCTCCTACACATTAGTGGACAAGATTGGGGTATACCCATAGGAAATCAAACATATGCCATATCGCTGTGTAGAGACAATATGATTCTTTATCACTTCAATGTAGATGGGTACATGCACTTCCTTACTTCCACCCTGGATAACGTCGGAGGGATCTCAGGCCTCCTAGTCAATGACAAACAATCCTTTGTCTCCCCATTCAGAAAGTATCTTTCCAAGAGGTGTGCACAGCTGGGGACTGAGGCCCTGACACGGCCCCTCAGACATACCTAGGGATGCAGGTCTACTATGAGGAGGAGGACCTTCTGGAGGGCACCTATGGCAGAGTGTTGCACTCACTAAAAACCCAAGCGGCCTTCAGGATAACCCTGGTTGTCTGTGGCCGGCTGTGTTGCACTGTTTTAAACTGTGATGCTGCTCTGACTGCTCTACCTTTTCTGGAATATCCCAGAGGTGCTCCCCACTCACGCCCTCTGTGATCTAACTCCCTCTTACTCCCACTTATCTGGGGAAACGGGTGGAAAACAGTTGCGTTACACCATCTGCAACTCCCACCATCGTACAGCAGAATGCGAGCCTCCAACTTTACGCAATACTATCTCGCTGCCCAGCTTCAATGGGTGGCCCTTTGGCTGGCTTGACATCATACAGACATGGTAGGTCTCCCCCATGCATATATCCATTTGGGCCAGCTTAATTCCTTACTACTGCCTGGTCACCGACCGAGGGGCCAACAGCTATTCCTTTTGCAGACGGCATGAGAATGCATGAGATGGGGGTTACCCGGAGCTACAACCATCCAACCGTCCTCCCTGCTCGTCCTGAAGATGAGGTGCGTAGTGGAAGACTGGTTTCTCACTGGCGGCACCCTAGAGGGCTTAGGACAGCCGACCTCTTTAGTAATTGGGCATTGATGTCCTTCCAGCACCTCCCCAAACTCTTCGACCTCCACTTGGAGCCTTTTTGACTTATGGTGCACTTAGGGTAGCGCTACAACTACACTGGAGGACCCAGAGATCTCAGCCAGCCCAAGACCCAATAGTTTCAAATTTTTTGTTTTCCTTCGATTTAAATCATAAAAAGACAACATAATGTGTACTTGTGAAGCGCACATTCACCCAAGGGTATCTTGGCGCTAATTAACAGATGTTTAATTTTACCCGGTCAATGGTACTCATTTTTTCAACCTCATAAGGATCACAGGCTGTGTGAACCCACCGTGATTTGAACCTGTGACCATGAGGTCGAACACAGGTCCTACAGTGGACACATTAATCCACTAAGCCACCAGACAACCATTGTTCCTGCATAAATTTTGGAGATCGACGTGGAAACCAAATCAACCATAGCAAACCAATTAATAGACCGGAGGACCTGCTTACAGCCTCTTCACACATACTAATGCTGCACAAAAACATGCTATGCCTGACTACATGTCCCCCCAGATCCTTGTAATGCAACTATAAGACCCTGTCAATATCAACATATAAAAAAAAAGAATAAAGCAGCAGACAGCATCGTACATGCAGCTTTAGGCACAAGCAGGAAACTAGATGTGCAGGAGGTCCAATCACCAGAGTGTTACCAAGACACATAGATTATGATCTGCTCCGGGACTGTGATTGGTGAATGGACTAGGAAACTATCCATACGTATTGTCCTCATCTCTCCTCATGGACATATCAAAAGGTATGTCTCACCTATGCCGTGTGGGCACCCTGTAGGTGAGCTCGGGTTGAGTAGGGTCCCTCTCCAGGTAAGAATTCAGAGTTTCCAGGGAAAACAGCCTCCAGAGCTGCATCCTGGTGATACAGCCAATGCTGCACTCTGGTAAGGCATCAGTGATGGACAGCAATGGGTAGATCCCCTGGGCAACGGCCTTGCACAGCAGCTCCTTCTGGCTGATGGTCCTGGCAGGATCCAAGGCTGGCAGAGAGAGATGAAGACAAACAAAGTCAACAGAAGACATTGGCTGCTGACCTACGCGCTCTTCTGAGAATCCTTTTGAAGTATGCTAGAACCATGTATAGCACCAAGCACTAGATACAAGCACGCTAAACAGCTACATGTCCATCAGCATAAACGGAAGGATGGAAGCTAAATTGTTTAGCCTCAAAAGTAAAACGCATAATTACTGCATGACACACATTTATTAGCCGAGAAATACAAATAACTCCCCTTTACACAGGGAGCCAAATCTGACAGAGCTAAAGATGGAGAATCAATCAATCACAAACCAAACAAGCCCTTTCAGACATATATCTAAAATATGTAATAATATTTCTGCCCTAAAATGACAAGGCAGAGCAATCACAGTTAGAGCAATCATCAGAGGCAAAAGCAACATCAGCAACACCATCAACTTCAACTACCAAAATATACTGCCAGAATGCAAAGAAGCAGGTTCCAAAGCAATCACCTGATTCCACAAATGCACACCTTTTCCTCAGCCATAAAACATATTGGCTGTGTCTTATATCTAGGATCCAAAATTGAGTGTCCCCATCATAAAAAAACATACACAGATTACATACAGAAAATAAAACCGGATTACCATCATGAACAAAAGCTGAAACCAGCCACCTAAAAACAAACAATCTATTCTAGGGGGAGGAAAGTTTCCTTGCAAATTCAAGAGTGTGAATTGTTAAACACATTTATTTACAAATACACGCACATGTCCTTTGCAAAATGCAGAGAATCACTTCATAGGCCAAACAGTGTAGAAAAGTAAATAGACCAAGGTCTCCAGATAAACAGGGTCGCCTCATGGAAGGCAAACGATATACGCCTGCATTTTGAATCAGAGATACAACTTTGGGGGTAAAAACTAGTGGGAGAATTCAGTACCAATATCAAGAACATTGGGATGGTTGGAGAGGCTCCAACAGGACCACGACACAAACGCTTTATTTCATATCTAAAACCTCATAAGACATCTAGAAGCAGGAGGCAATGCTCCAAAGACAGACAATGAAGCAAGACCTACACACTGAAAGCAATGCAAAATAGTGCATAAGAACCACAGCAAGCAGCGGAAGAGTGAGGGAAAAACAATCTGGCAACTCACCTGTTAACACTGGAGTTATCTGAAAAAAGTAAAGGTGGATTTGGGGTTTATTTGCATAGAACTTACCACAAACTTTCGAGGGAATGAACAAAGACTGTGGAACTGACCACAAGAGAGATGGCAGCTTGAGTATCTTACTCCTCCTTGCGATCAGCTGTCTGCCTTCAATTAGGGTTGGGTAAACTAGCCACATGTCAGACTTCAACAAACCAAGGAACAAATTGAAACCAGATCCACAGGACACCAGAACCCTCAGCAGCAAACAAGTCACAGTGGATGATCAGGCAAGTTCAGCTTTCCACAAACATGCATCTTTAAACTAAAATTCATCCTGAGTACAATTAGAGTGAGTTCAGCTGCGTGTGCATAAGACCTTGGTAGAAATTAAAGTACCCTATTTACAGGTTAAAGTTATCTCAAGGATTGCCACAAGATACATAATTAGGCTGGCTGTGAAACAACCATGCCTTAGAGAAAAATATGTGCTTGGGTTGTAGAACCAGACAATATAAACTCATACTAAGAAGATGAATAAGGCTTAAAAGTCTGGAATTTGTGCCATGGCAATAACCCTTGCAAAAGAGTGATGTTAAGATCAAGCGGTCACTCTAACTCCTTCGCAGCAGCAGCACCACCTTCTCAGGAAAGCAACAGTTGCAGCCCTGCCAGTGTCAATGTGTAATCAATCAATCAATCAAACAGCATTTGTAAAGCACAGCACTGTGGCCCCTAGAGCAGAGGTCTTCAAACTTTTATGCTCTGAGTCCCCTTACCCAAAATATTTTGAAGTCCGGCCCCCCTCCAAAACGTTATGGAAAGTCTTGGGTAATTGTGAGGGTTAGGGCTGAGTGCAAGGAGTGGGGCTTAAGGGATAATATCAGGGGCACTTTTTGAGTAGCTCATACTTCACACTAAATGTTAGATGTATAAATGAGCAAACCCATACAAACTGAACTACACAAAAACTACTCCCATTAATTGAGGTCCTCCTGCTCTTGGGTCCCAATGCATTTTCGTCTTCTGTACTAATGGTCGCTGTAGCCATGAATATTAGGTGATTCCCTCTGTCTCTTTCACCCCTTACCCACCACATCTGCCCTACACTCCATTCTAGTAACAGATTCTCTGTCTCTTACAGAAAATACGAGTGCCCATGTGTGAACCACCTCATCCCTAATAATGCTCTCTTCATGTCTTGTACAGTATAAGACCGTCTTAATTGTGATGCAGTAGGTCCTTCACACTCCTGGGCCCCTGTGCCACTTTACTTGCTTTACTAATGAGACCTACTGCCTTGCAAAGCAGTAAGTCTTCTCTACCCCATGTTAAAGTCCTCCTCCCATCCTCCTTTCTGCCATCTCCCTGAAGCCTATAGCTAAGGTGTGTCCACTAATCCAATCATTCTCTCTCTTGGGCCATTGGTCTGATGGAGGAAACAACACAGGCACAGCAAGGGTGGACTGAGCCCTAATGCAAGAAAGGAATGAGTAAAGCAGAAATGATTGGGGTTTAGTTGGGTCCTCACACCCCTGGGTCCTAGTACCACTGCAGCACCAATGATACCTACTCTTCTGCCCATTCCACTGGCCGTTATTTCCAGGCCTGAAACCCAAAGCAGACTGTCTGCCCCTTTGTTTTGAAAAAAGGGGAAAAATATACACATTCTCCCCCGTAGCTTGTAATCTGGACTATAATGCTAACAAGGAAAATGGCTCCCCACCCTTTGTGCTAGCGCCATGCTCATTATTGGTGTGCATTGGTCTCTCACACATTTGTCCCAGTGCCAATGCAGCTGCTGTACTAATGGTAGTGGTGGCCAAAAAAAGAAATATGAACCTGCATTTCTGAACACCTTCTTCAGGAATCTCTCTGAGGATGGGGGGAAGCTGTCTCATTCATAAATGAAAAAATTCAGCTCCACATAGCGTGTCCTCCGCTGGGCCATCTCTTTTGATGCTATCCATGAATTTCACTCCTTTACTCTTTCTCCTGGGCCATTATCCAGAGACCACAGCTGTTCGGGAGATTGGGCCTCTGAATATGACCCCTTTGGCACATCCCTTGTACCCTCTCAACTCACCTGCAAGGACATCTGCATGTCAACAGAGGCCAAAATTGGCAGGGGTACGAGGACTAAGGTGCTTATATGTTTTTAATTTTGCAAAGACTTCCCATAACCTTTGTTAAAAACAACTATCCCAGATGTGTTAATGGGTACCTGGAGGTACCCCTGCGTGAGAGTTCAAGGAGGGGGTCTAATGTGATTTAATTTATTAAATAACTTGAAGCATCATGATGACAAATAAGAAATCTTTTTTAGAGGCAATGTAAGGATGTAGAGTTTTGAAAAGTGTACTTTTCATGGACTTATAAATATGATTCCTGCTATAGGTACAGTCTGGTTATCGATTACTAATATGTATTGTTTGAAAGCACTTGTTTTATCTTATACAGTGGCGCTGGAATTATGCGATTCTGCAGCTGTGACATTTTTCGCATATTCATGTGTTTGCAGATTTGCCACATAATCCACCACCTGCAGTATTGCATGCAGATTTTAAAATATTTGTTTGAAGCTCAAATGGATAAAAAGTTACTAAGAACATGGCGACGTGTTTGCACGCATTGGAAGCCCTCTTCAAAGGGTGACTGGACAACTTTCAGTGGCTTATTTATGTATTTGCTGTTAAATTGGTACTAATGAGGTGAAATCTTTGCCCAGACAGTACTACCAAGTAAAACAAGCATTTACAATGCAACGGTTTCGCCTTTGCAAAAGTTAGAGCTATTGGCATTGTAAATGACAACATTTTTATTTACGTGTTGGTTTTGAAAACAGATAAATAAATGACATTGTCATTTACAATGGCAATAGCTTAATCATGGTCCCAGAACGTGAACATCTGTAATATAATAATAAAAAGCACTGAACAGTTCTCATAATAGTGCAGTAAAAAGTCACATACAGATTTGAAGATTGACTGCTACATTAAACAAGGATTTACAAAACCAGACTAGGTGCTCGGGAGGCTGAGGACCAGAGCAGCTGTACACTTGTTGGAGGTCAGCTGGTGTAGGGCTGACGCGATGTGGCGTTTGCCAGCAGAGAGGACATTACAATGCAAAAGCACACACGACTGGAAACTGTCGCCTCGCATGGGCACAGAAGGGAAAGAAACCCAGACACCAGAGCTGGGCATTTCACTGAGAAGGGCACGTTTGAGTTCAGCGAGTCAAGTACTCAGAGGTGCGACAAAAGGGATCCAATCCGAGATGATTCGTGGCAAGACCGAGGGCAGGATGGATGTTGGGGGTCCCCTCACCTGCAAGGGACGAGATGGCGGTGTCGAGGGACGGATCTAGGATGGTCATACATGACACGGGCAGTTACAGAGGGCCATCCAGTGAAAGTCACGCCGTGTACCAGGCAGACATCCCGAGGCTCATTAGAGACAACCTGCCTCAATAGGAATGACAGCAGTCTCGGTCTCCCCAATGCTTTAAATGGACAGGTGCTGTACTGTCTGGTACTCAGTCTCAGCACTGACTAGAATGGAGGGGGGGGGGGAGTACGGGCACTTCACAAGTACTCAAAACAGTGAGTACTTGCTCTTCTGTATTTCCGTTTAAAGCAGTCTCTCCTGCCCGCTGGCGGGTCAGAAGAAGAAAGTGATGGAAGGATGCCCACATTTAATATCTCGATAAAAAGCAGCGGTGTCTCCGTTTTTATTTTTCCATGGTGGTGTTCATCGTCCTACCTAAATTTGAAGTAGAGATACTTTGTATCTTATTGATCAACAATGAAAGTGTGGTTTTACAACACCATCCCATCCCAATGCCTTTCGGGCCTGTGTAGTCCTTGGTCGGTGGATAGCAATTCCACAAAAAAAAGTACATGTACACATGAGGAAATAACAAATCTCAGCCACCCGGCTGTGTCATCAAGAATAAAACAAATGGGGTAACATACTCGTGTACGTTATCAACATCATAACATGCACACAGCTATCATCTGTGACCTATCCTCACCACAATCAACTGAAATAGTGCCTAAAGGTTTCGTGACATGCACAAAATTAATAGCCACCAATTGCAAACGTTTCCGACCACCAACATTTGAAATAGTACCTATACATTTAGTAACACGTGACATCAAATAAACACGGCGACCACTAGGGACCGGTCACGAGGGGCACCGCCTGCCAGCATAGGGCAAGCTCACATGACGAGCTTTGTACAGCAGACAATCTGCCGCCCCCCCCCCCGCAACCATCTGGTGCCATGGCAGGACTGGGACAGGAAGCAACCTGGTGCACCCCTGCAAAGGGTAAACAAAGGGCCTGCTGGGGAGTAGTGTGAAGGCAGGAGGAGGAAGCAGGCCGGTAGGAAGGGGTGGGGGTGCCAATATGCAACCCCCATGACATGCATCGGGGACTGTGAGAGTTACCGAGTGATCAAAAAAAGGTGTTGAGGTCCTGCTGGGTTGCCATTTCTAAAGCACTTCAGACATCATAGTTGTAGAGTCAGGGAATGGGGACAGGTGCACTGTGTATGTGTATATATATATATTTTTTTTTTTATTTTAAATACGCACAAACACCAAATGTGCGAGCATCAGAATGTGTATATATATCTCGCTCTGGAACAAACCTAGGACACTGAAAAATAACTAATAATAGCTGCACACGCCCCCGCCAAATAATGTTAGCTTCCACTTCTTGGCGTTGTATAGCGCATAATGTGGTAGTTTTGTCCCTAGAGGGTGCGCTTTGTTAACACTGAGCCCCACCAAATATAATCTTTACTTTGTTACATTAAAAGCAAACCTATGTAGCAATTAAAAAGGGCAGACATTTCATGATCAGGCTCTGTAGGACTCCCTCGGCACCCACTAATCAAGCGCCAAGAGGCATTCCCGTCTGCTACGCAGAGACATACTTAACTAGCAACAAAGCGAACGTGCAGGAACATAAAGAGCATGAAATAAGTTGGCAAAGTGTGTGGAAAGGGTGCAATGTATATTTTTGGATCCATAACTACCGATAATCACTTTTCTGGAGGTGCACGAGAGCGCTGAAGGGGTGGGGGGTTTGGGGTAGGCAGGGGACAACTGCGCCGGATGCTCAGAATGCGCCTCGAAGACTCAAGCGCGTGACTGGGCGCAGCGCCTCATGACCACCGAGCGGCTCAAGCGCTACATCAGAGGGCGGGGCTGCTTCACGACTCCCAGTCCCCCGACCCAACTACCCTCCCACCCTCAAACCAGTAAAACGGAAAGGTCCAGGAAGAGCGCTCACACCCCCGAGCCCCCCACCCGGCTGCCGACCCTCACTCACCCTCTCTGACGTCACTACGGCCTACCCGCACCCGCCGCTGGACCCAGCGCTGACGTCACTGTCCGCTCCCCTCCGAACTCCTGGAGTTGTCGAAATTCCTCGCGCTGCTAACGGCCCGAGCTGCCAGTTCTGTACACAGCGGAGAAAGGCGAAGGGGCGGGAACTGGGCGCTCATTGACTGGAGGGCGCGCGCTCCGCCACTAGCTACCGATAATTTGGTGGTTTTGCGCGTGCGAATTCGGGCAGTCCCAAGAAGCATCTTAAACCTTGTGGAACACGAATCACAGGTCTCGCCCGTCTAGTCGGCGTCTAGGCAGTCCCGCCTTCTTTAGGGCGTGTCCATCCCTTATGGTCGTCGCACTGACACTACCGTTTTAAGCGTATGCTCGTGAATTTACGTATTTTGTTAGCCGACTGAACCGACTTATCGAAAAGTGTACTTCTCATGAATAAAGACGAACCTCTGGCAAGGTGCCTGATTTACTTGGCGTCACACCAGTACAATAATGGCGAATACGCGTATAACTCATTTTTATTAATATTCATTTCTATCCCTCATCGCCAGTAAAACAAGTCAGGTCCCGGGCCGGCAGCCAATCACAGCGCGGCCCAGGAATGACGTCACGGGGGTGTCCCGGGCCTGCAGCCAATCGCAACGTGGCCCGGGACAAAGGGGCGGGGCTTAAAAAAGCACCAGAAACGCCCCCGAATCGCGTTTTCGAGAGAAAGCGCGATTGACAGCCTCTGTCTCCCAATGGCTAGCCTCCATTTATGGAGCTAGCCAATGAGAGGCAGAGGCGGTGCCGACATCCCTACTGTAGACAATAGTTTTCGATCTGGGAGTGGCACTGCGTGCCCCTCGCCAGGTCGAAACCTAAAAAACCGTCTAAAATACTTAAGTAATACTAGTAAAAATGTGCCACATTATACTGCATAATTTGTCTATGGTGCTCCACTGCCACATCATTTCATTGGCCCTGATGACAAACACAAAATCATTGTGTGGCAGCCTATCTTATACAGTTTTTAATATAATTGTAGAATAATGCCCTTCATATTCACATTGCTTTCTGTTACATGCTGGGACCTTAAAACATTATAAATACACGTCGCTATTATGCACTGCACCATCCTGGATTCAGGTTTTTGACTCTGTTCTCAAACAGATATCTTCTGGGATCAAAATTAACTAGTTTCATAATATGAAGATGTGCGGGTCCCATCAATGTACACCTCGTTTCTCAGTTGTTGGCTGAGCATTATTTTAAATGTAGCTGCTGAACTTGTAAATAGAATAGAATACTTACAAAATATGTTGTTGCTTTTAGCCTAGCTGTTGCCTTCGGGACCCCAAGATTCAGGATCGCAGCTGCCTTACTTTTCTCAACACTTCAACAGTCATGTAAATGAAGGCCTGGAAACGCGCAAAATAAACAAAGTTGCTCTTCCAGGCCATCTTCATTCTTAAGTACTTAATGAGGCATTTGCGCCCCCCCCTGGGACTGCCGCCACGGACCCCCAGGGGGGCGCGCCCCACACTTTGAAGACCTCTGCCCTAGAGGTATCTCTGTGCTGTGTCTCCGTTAAAGAGCCAGATCTTGAGACTCTTTCTGAAGTCTGCCAGAGAGGAGGCTGCACGGAGCCAGAGGTAAAGGTCGTTTCAGGTCTTGGCAGCGATGTAGGAGAAGGAGCGGCCACTGCTGCAGCTCCAACGGGTGAGGGTGTGTGTGTGCAAGGGCAAGTAAAGAGGAGCACAGGTGTCTAGAGGGCTGGGTGAGGTTCAGTCGATGGCTGATGTAGGCAGGTCCTAAGGCGTGAAGGGCTTTGCAGGCATGCGTGAGGATCTTGAATTGGGAGCCAGTGGAGGTCTATCAGGGGGGGGAAACTTGGTTCGTTTGGGCAGGCCCAGGATAAGGCTGGCTGCAGCGTTCTGTTTGTTTGGAGTCTTCTGAGGATCTGGGTGGCGATGTGAGCATTGAGGGCGTTCCCGTAGTCGAGGTGGCTGGTGAGAGGGCCTGAGTGACGGTCTTTCTGGTGTTGAGTGGGATCCAAGATTCTGAGGAGCATGCGGAGTGTGTGGAAGAAGGAGGAGGCGACTGCGTGGACTTGTAATAATAATTCCATCAGATGTGGTCCTACTGGTTGCATCATAGCGTTCACTGATGTTAGCCACTATCCCCCTGGATAACCTGCTTTAAATTTAGTCTCATCCTGTGAAAACACTGCAGTACATTAAGCAATTAAATGTTGTCTACCCAGCCTATAATCATCAGACAGAACGATGGAAAAGCAAAGCACCCCGTTTGAGTAGGACCTATGGAATCTCTCCTCTGCCTTAGATGGATGAGAAAGGGTCAACAAGGCCTGCAATTCATTTGGCAAGATATGACACTCTCTAGGCAAGCAGGTTGTGTCAATATCAAACATACTAAGTCTTCTGAGAACAACTTGTGTGGCAAATTTGCCAACAAAGCCTGACACTCACCTTTCTTGCCACAGTTATTACCACCAGAAAGATCATCTTCAGAGATTAGAATTTCAGATCACAAAAGAGTAAGTGCTCACAATTACTTGAGTAACTGCAAGCCATTGAGAACCGCCCGTACCATAGTAAGTGACACCTGCTCACGATTCCTTGAGTAATTGCAAGCCAGTGGAGTCCCAGAAAGGGAGGGTGCATCTGTCTCTCTCCGGAAAATGCAGAGAGATGGGCACTAAGCACCAACAGCTACATCCTTGTAACCTTTTTTTCAGCAATTACAATTAAGCATCTAGTATACCAGGGAAGATGAGAGCAAATCTACAAGCATCTGGTCATATCACCTATAAGGCAGTGGTGTGCTATTTAAAGGTAGGACAAGTAAACGTTTAATGGTAAACATATCCTTAGACTTAGAAGGCCTGAAAAGCTTTTTTCACTGTAGTAGGGTTAGCCGCTTCATAGCAAAGTACTGGAAATACAATCTTAAATTTAATATTTGCTACCTCCGCTTAGGAAACGCCTACAGTCATAAGTTGACTTTTTAAAATAGTTATTACAAACCCGATTGGTAAGTCAGATTTATGATAAATATTTTAGAGCAGGTGTTTTTAGAAAAGTTAACCTTTTAATTGACTAAAGCATCTAAGGTCTTTCACTGCCTGTCAGTTGTCACCTGGCAGCTGATGGCTCTTCTGCGGTGAGGTTTGAACTGCTCCAGGAGCAGACAATAGGCAAGGCTTACCCATCTAAACTTGATAAAGTATGCAAGAGAGGCTGGAAGGATCCTTTATGACAATAAAGTGTCAAAGCTAGCTTGAATGTCATTTGCAGTTTTTAATAGGAGACTTAAGTTTAAGTTTAAGTTTAAAATATTTATTGAGCGCAACGTACACCTAAACGGTTTCTTGGCGCTAAAGTCGAAGACAGCCCACTGAGCGGGGACAGTCACTGAGACAGCGGCTGGAACTAAACAGAAACCTAGGGAAGATCCTGAGGGAATAGAAAGGTCTTTAAGGCTTTGCGGAAGGCGGGATAATCAGTGAGGGACCTAAGGTAAAAAGGGAGAGAATTCCAAAACAAGGGGGCAAGAAGGGAAAATTTCGAGCCACCCTGTTTCTTTTTCCGATAGCGGGGCACAGCTAGGAGGAGTTGGGCTGAGGATCGAAGGTCTCTGCCCGGGACATAAGCCTTGATGGCCGAGGATATGAATTGGGGGGCCAGGCCAATCCTGGCCTGGAACACCACGCAGCCTAGTTTAAACAAGGCACGTTCCCGCACCGGGAGCCAGTGAAGGGTTTTCAGGAGAGGGGAGGAGTGATGGAATTTAGGGAGACCAAAGGCAAGACGAGCAGCCTGGTTTTGCACTAATTGCAGTTTACGGAGGCTGTACTGAGGGATGCCATTATACAGAATGTTCCCGTAGTCCAGGCGGGACAGGACCAGTGCGGACATGATTAGCTTGAGTGCAGGAAAAGAAAAGAAGCGGGAAATAGAACGAATGGTGCGGAGAGTAAGGAAGCAAGAAGAAACCACAGAACTAATCTGGGAGTGCATATTGAGTTGATTGTTGAGCTTGATACCAAGAGTCTTAACAGAGGAAACCGGAGTAGGAGGGGAACCAAAAGAGGGGGGCCAAAAGAGTGAGTTCCAGGGACTGGAGCAACCACCCGTCACCACAAGTTCCGTTTTATCGGGATTGAGTTTCAGGTGGTTGAGATTCATCCAGTCCCTGATGAAGGATAGAGTAGATTGGAAATTAGAAATCGAGCCAGAATTAGAAGAAAGATTGAAAATGAGCTGGAGGTCATCGGCATAATTAAATACCGAGACCTCCAGGTGCTGAAGAGAAAAGATGAGCGGAGCGATGTAGAGATTAAAGAGTAGAGGAGAAAGAGAAGAACCCTGGGGGACACCGCACTGGACCTGGCAGGGGGTAGCTGAAAACTCCCCAAGATGAACCGCCTGGGTCCGGTCCCTCAGAAAGGACGAGAGCCAGATGAGGGCTGATCCTCCTACGCCCGCCGCCTTGACACGGGAAAGCAAGATGGAATGGTCCACCGTGTCAAAGGCGGCGGACAAGTCAAGAAGGACCAGCGCCTGAGATCTACCGGAGTCCATACCCTCTCTGAGGGTGTCTGATACTGACACCACCACTGACTCGGTTGAGTGCCTTGGCCGAAATCCCGCCTGACAAGGGGCCAGCCTCCCGTTCTCCTCGGCGAAGGTGCTGAGTGCAGATGTCACATGCCGCTCCAGCACCTTCGCCAAAAAAGGGAGGAGGGAGATGGGGCGATAGTTAGCCATCACAGAAGGGTCGGCTCCCGGCTTCTTCAAGATGGGAACAATGGAAGCGGCTTTTAGCGAGGGAGTAACAACCCCTCGGGCTAGTGAATCGTTAAGGAAGCCCAGGGGGGGCGACGGGCAGACAGTGTAAATCTGCCGTAGGATATGGGCTGGGCATATATCAGATGGGGAGCCGGACTTAATTTTAGGGAGAAGGGACAAGAAGAGTTCTTCCGAAAGTGGAGGGAAGGAAATAAAGGTAGCTGGGGACGAGTGAAGGACAGGGTCAACAAAAGAGGGAGAAGGTGGAGGGATATTGGATTTGATTGCCGTGATTTTATCGACAAAATACAGGTTCAGTGAATCGCAAAGTTTCTGGGAGGGGGGGGGGCTTGAGTGTGGTCCGGTCCGAGAACGCCAAATCATGGGTGATGGTAAAAATCTCCTTTGGTTGATTCTCGGCCGCTAAGATTTTCGCCGAGAAATATGCTTTCTTGGCCTCAATAATTTTTTGCTTGTAGGTCCCCAGGAGGTGAACGTAGTGGGTCCTGGTATTCGGAGAGTAATCCAGTCTCCACTTACGTTCAGCCCTTCGAACGGTGAGCTTCAATTCCTTCAACTCGGTGTTAAACCACCGATTGGCGTCTTTAGGGCGCCTAATCGAGGTACGCCGGAGAGGAGCTAAACAATCGCTTCCCTCCGTGAGCCATGAGTCAATGGCTGAGGCTTGGGCTGCGGAATCTAGTCCCGATAGAGGGGGAAGAGTGGCCAGGAGTGCGGTCGAGAGATCAGGCAGGTTGACCTTACCCCAGTTACGGGCCCAGGAATTTTTGATGTACATAGGGGACTTAGCTACTAAGATACTAAGGGAAAATGAAATAATAAAGTGATCGGACCAAGTGCAAGGGGCAATCACCAGCGTGGAAAGGGTACAGTTAAGAGACCAGACCTGGTCGAGGATGTGCCCGTGAATATGAGTAGGGGAGTGGACAAAAGAAACAAAATTGAGGGAAAGAAGGGTTTCTGAAAATTCCTTAGATGACACGCACTCCTTAGGGTCCGAAGGCCAATAATTAAAGTCCCCGAGGACTAGAACCGAGGCATAGTTGACCGACAGGGTGCCAAGTAGGTCTTGAAAGGCCGGGAGAAAGGAAGGAGTTAATTGAGGAGGGCGATAGACGAGCACCATGGCTAGATGGGGGGAAAGGGAGGAGGAACGGACCACCAAGTAGTCGATTCCGACCAGGGAGGGAGAAGGGAGGACTTGAAACTGAAAATCGGAACGAGCGATAAGAGCAACGCCTCCGCCCGTTTTCCCTCCAGGACGGTCGGCGCGGATGGCATAATAAGTGGAGGGAAGGGTAGCCAAGAGGGAAGGGAGGGAGGCTTCAGTGAACCATGTTTCTGTAAGCAGTAGGAGGTCGGGTTTATCAGTGTCTAAAAGAGTGAAAAGTTCATGGTGATGTTTAGCAGCAGATCTAGTATTAAGTAATATGATGGATAATGGGGAAGAATGTGAATCACCAGTGAAGGGTGGGGCGGGGGACGGAGATGACACGTGAGGGGACGGGCAGCGGGATGGGCAAGCGTGACAGGGAGAGTTACAGCCCAGAAGTGCAGTCCGATGAATAGTACAGGGATCGAGAGACCAGTGGCCCCGCAGTCGGAGCAGAGACGCGGCTAAATATTGGAAGCGAGAGCCAGGGGTAAAGGCCCCTAGCCCCGGCCGGCCCTCGGACGGGCGCAGACGGGCATTAACTCTGGCGCAACTCCGGCGCGCCTACGTCGCGCCCGCTTAGGGTACCTCTCAGTCACAGGGAAATGTTAGCCGACATTTGGGCAGTGCTCTTTTACTGTCCTGCCAGTCAGTTGGACTGTTTATCCACCCTGTGCCGCCTCAAGCCTATTCTGAGTTCCCAACTCCGAAAGGAGATACTGTCTTCTTTTTGAACTCTATGCTTGAAATGTTCAGGTATGCAGCATTCCCCTCTGGAGCATCTGTTGGCTCCAAGGGTCCTTTGGGCTCCGTCAGGGTTCATGCTGGCAGACACGCCTGGCACAGTTTGTACCTTCTGTTCCTCAGCCTCCAGTGCTGCCTTGAGTGCTACAGATGTTGAAATTCCCTCTGAGGATCCTTCGTCCTGCATCGCAGCGGGCACATCTCAATGGCTCCAATGCCAAGTGCGGTGCCACCAACTTGTACGTCCCATACACCAGTTTGATTTGAACCTCCTGGAGATCAGCCTCTGTAAAAGTCGGAGGTAATTTACCAAGGTCTATGCAGGAGGGTCAAAGATTCATGGAGGACCAGCAGTTTAGAAAACAACAGACAAAAGGAACATGGGAACAATATTGGTGCACAATGAACAAGATCTTTGGGTCATAGGTGGATTGCATTGACATGCCTGAAAGGTTCTCCATGACACAGACGAAAGCCATGAGGCAGCTAAATTACTACCTCCCCTCTCCACTGACACTGAAAAAACTGTTTTATTAGGGTGTTCCCTCCCAACTCGAGGTGAACTCACTGTAGGAAGGTAGGAACCTTCTAGCATGGTTACCCCCACTTTTTTGCTGGTGTTTCTATTTTTTCTATTTAGGGGGTTTTGTAAAGCGCTTGGTGACGCACAGCGGCGTGTCCCCGCGCTGAGGAGCAGATACCTACTGGAACCTACAGAAGCGGAATCCCTTACTGTGTGAATAGTGCAGTTTTAAGCTTGGCTCTAAAGATTAGTTCTGATGGTTCTAGTCGCAATGCTATGGGTAGTTTGTTCCATCTAGAAGCTGCAAGGTACCTAAAGGATCTTCCGCCCATCCGTGCTCTAGACACCTTGGGGATAGCCAGGAGTCCTGAGCCGGAAGATCTCAGGGAGCGAGACGGCTCGTAAGACGTCAGCAGTCCTTTCAAAGGGAGAGGAGACCTCCCATTGATGATCCGATGGCACGTGCATAGTGCTTTGAATTCTACCCTGCTTCTGATCGGGAGCCAATGCAAAGACCGGAGGGCCGCTGAGGATGCGGCTCTTCTGGGTAGTCTAAGCACTAGTCGGGCAGCGGCATTCTGTAAGATCTGTAGGTGGCTCAAATTCTTCTCCAAAGTCCCTAAATAGAGAAGATTGCCATAGTCCATCTTTGATGTGACTAGTGCATGCACCAGGGTTTGACGGGCTCTCACAGGTAAAAACTTCAATGCCTTCCTGAGACTTTTGAGGGTCCCGAAACATGATCCGACCACCCGATTGATCTGGGGGCCAAAGGTCAGGTCAGTATCGAACCAGATGCCCAAGTTCTTTGCTTTCTGGCACGGAATGGGTGTTGGACCTAGGCATGGCGGCCACCATGCCGACGTCCATGCCGATTGGCCTCCCCCCACGACCAGCACCTCGGTCTTGCCTCCGTTGAGCTTGAGACAATTGGCGGACATCCAGGCAGCTAGATCTTGCATGCAAGCTCTGAAGATGTCCGCTGAAAGGCCGGGTGCACGCGACAGGGAGATAACCAACTGGGTGTCATCGGCATAAGACACCAATCGGAGGCCGTGACTCTCTACTAAGGTGGCAATCGGGGCAACATAAAGATTAAAAAGTGTTGGACTCAGGGACGAGCCTTGCGGCACCCCCTGGTCCAAAGAGATACGCTCAGAGTAATGGTCACCTTGCCTCACTTGGAAGCCTCGGCCTGCAAGAAATGAATAAATCCATTTCAGTGCTGCCCCTCTCACCCCACCTTTGTTCAGACACTGTAGCAAGATGGAATGTGCTACAGTGTCGAAAGCCGCGCTGAGGTCTAAGAGGATTAGAGCCATGGTTTGTCCCTCGTCAGCACCTTGCCTGAGGGTTTCGGTAGCCCTGAGAAGGGCGGACTCCGTAGAATGACGGGGCTGAAACCCGAATTGGGTAGGATGAAGAAGGTTGCTTTCCTCCACATATTTCACATATTCCACATATGTAAGTGTTTTTTTTGACCAGTCTGACTGGGATCCTGCTAATCAGGACCCCAGTCACTGAGCTTCCTCCCTAAATTGACTAAGGTAAGTAAGACTAATTGGCTGCTGGTCTACCCGTGTAAGTCCCTAGTATATGGTACTGAGGTACCCAGGGCATAGGTACACCTGGGCTGAAGCATGCATCGTGCCACCCATGAGAGTCCACTCAAACTGTGACTACAGGCCAGACATTGTAGCCTGTGTAAGTTGGTGCTAGCACCACTTACAACAGGAATACGTTTTTTTTTATATCTGAGGTCACTAGACTTAACACCTATAGGTCACCCCTCAGGCACGCATTTCAATATTGAAGGCAGGGTGCAGGGCTATTAGTGTGAGGATGCCCCTGCATGAGCAGGACACCCCTACAAACCCCAAAGTCGATTCTCCAGGCTTTGTAAATGTGGCCAGCCATTTTGATACATATACTGGCCATCCGCCATAACGCGATGGCTTACTATTTAGTGGCTGTGCTGAACCTGGGCATGTTGAAATCATGCCCTAACACCATTACCGGTATTTGGGGTATGATTCCTTGCACTAAGGGACACCTCCAGGAAGCCCCACAGTAACAGCCTTTCAGGGTCTGCCGGCAAGCTAGTGCTACTGCCGACCCAGATATGATTCTGCTCTCCTGCTGCTTAGATGAGCTTGCGCAGGGGAAGGTAGAACAATAGGTTTCCCATCACAGGGAGGTGTGACCACCTTTCAGACAGGACTTAGTGTATTGGGGTGGGGTGGGGGTGCTTACCAGCACCACCAGACTGCTTTAAAGGGCACATTTGGTTCCCTCCTTGCATGCACCGGATTCAGCCAGTTTAGGGAGCCTGTGGCTCCTGCTCTGGTGCGAAACTGGACAAGGGACATAGGAGTAGCCTCCCCTCTGTCCAGCCCTTACTCTAGGAGGGACCCCATAGTTGTCCTAACCTGCTTCCTAGGGTATTTAATGACTTAACTCTGTGGGTGGGTCGTCAGAATCGTCGTGGGACAAGACGCAAGCCTGACACCAAATCACTCTTCGACCGTCCGGACAATTGGAATTTAATGGACTTTGCCTGGAACCGAGACTGCATATAGGACGACTCCTGGTCCCGCTGTTGTGCAAGTTTTATTCGTCGTCTGGCTCTGTGCTTCTTTCAGGATCTTCAACAGACCTGTGGGCATCAAGGAGAGCCAAAGTGATCTCCCTTGGAGTGAAGGAGTCACTCCCCTGCATCTGAGGGGCACCACAACGAATCCAACAGGCATCCTGCTCCTGACTACCCATGAAATTCGAAAGGCTCCGCAATACAGGTGGTGGTTCTGCAACTTCCTTGAGGTCTGACCTTTCCTCTCTGCAATTTCAGGGTCAGTAACCGTCGTCGGAACCGCTGGGACAGAACCCCTGCGTACTGCATTGACTTGCAGTTGCCAAAGCTTGTTGGCTCTGCACTCCAGAGATCTTCGGGCTACAAGAAGCTCCAGACTCCAGCGTCTCTTACTGTCAAGCTCAGCATGCTCACCGCATCCTTTGCACTGTGGGCCTTCATCTTTGGTGAGCTGCTCGAGGTCCTCTTTCAACTCCTGTTCTTCGGGCTGTGGGTCCTCTCAAGTGTCTTCTTCAGCTGCATAGTGACCCTCAACCCTCGGGTAGGTCACTTCCCCCGCTGCTGCTCCGCCTGTCTGCCCGCTGTCCCCCCTGCTCCTCCCTCCAGTGACACTCCGCCCGTTCGCCTCCGTGTCTTCCTGGGCCCTGCCCAGTGCCCGCGTGCCTGCCGCCCCTCTCTCTTCTGTACCCCGTGTGCCTGAGTAAGTCTTTGGAGTGTGCCTGCCCGCCCTTTTTCCCTCACTGTACCCCGTGTGCCTGACTGTTCTGTAGCTTGCCTGACAGCCCTTTTTTCCTTCACTGTACCCCGTGTGCCTGATTGACCTGAAGTTTGCCTGCCTGACCTCTTTTTCTTTCTGTGCCCCGAGTGTGTAGTGTTAATTGCTGTGCTCTTGGGACTGGGAGTCCCTCCCGATTCCTACGTTCTTTCCCGCCGCTGCCTCCCGTGCGGCCCCGCCCCCCGGCACCCATTGGCTCTTCCCTCCCGCCTCGCAGCTGACCCCTCCTCCACCCTCCCCTCTTTTGGCGACAGCTGCTCCGTGGAGACAGTGACCCTCGACCCTCGGGTAGGTCACTTCCCCCGCTGCAGCTCCGCCTGTCTGCACACTGTTCCGCCTGCTCCTCCCTCCAGTTACGCTCCGCCCGTTCGCCTTCGTGTCTTCCTGGACCCTGCCCAGTGCCCGTGTGCCTGCCGCCCCTCTCTCTTCTGTACCCTGTGTGCCTGAGTAAGTCTTTGGAGTGTGCCTGCCCACCCTTTTTCCCTCACTGTACCCCGTGTGCCTGACTGTTCTGTAGCTTGCCTGCCAGCCCTTTTTTCCTTCACTGTACCCCGTGTGCCTGATTGACCTGAAGTTTGCCTGCCTGACCTCTTTTTCTTTCTGTGCCCCGAGTGTGTAGTGTTAATTTTGTGGTTGCCCTCACATAGGCCGATGACTAAGGCCGAACGAGTCCTTGGGACACGTACACTTTTAGCTGACTTCTGCGTGACCTGGGCAAGCTGACTCCGTTGCCTGAAGCCAAACTCGTTAGACCAGTTCTTTTCCCAGTAGCTGATCAAGATTACGGATCAAGGCACAGGACATCATAAACCCTTTTATTGCACACAGCTATGTCTTATCTTACTCACACCTGTCTCTGCTCCTTTCTATATGGTCCGTTTACGATGGGGATGTGCCCAGTTTTATTATGGGTTCGATCGACCTGTCTGATGAAGAATGTTGGGTTTGACCAATAATTGATGGTAGGCTGGACAATTAAATTTAATGGATCGAAAACGGAGGTTCTTCATTGCTCCCTAGACCGTACCCCTCGTCCGCTTCCGGACGATTTCTGGCCTACATCTATCCCAGGTACGGTAGAGGCTGCTGAGTCGGCCCGCAATCTGGGAGTTCTGTTTGAACCCAATCTGCAGCTTGATGCCTCGGTGAACAGAACTATAGAGGCTTGTATGGGCCTACTTCGCGCACTACGTAAGATCTTACCGCTCCTCCCCAAAGAGGTAAGGACAGAGGTAGTGCGCAGTTCTATTCTTAGCTGATTAGATTACTGCAATGCACTACTTCTGGGAGCCCCCAAAACTTTGATCTTAAAGCTGCAGAGGATCCAAAATATGGCGGCTAAATTGGCTCTATCTCGTCCCCGCTCTGCCTCTTCTTCCGGCGCACTGGCTGATCTTCATTGGCTACCTGTCCAGCAGAGAATTTCCTTCAAGGCGGTATGCCTTGTCGTTAAGGCTCTGCATGGACAAGGGCCGATACCGCTCCAAAATCTTTTCTCCTGGTACTGTGCCACCAGACCTTTAAGATCCTCCTCCGCGTTTCGAGTGACGGTCCCTAGGATCAATAGAGTGAGGATGGGGGGACGTGCTTTTAGTTTCACGGCTGCCACTCTCTGGAACACCCTCCCGCTGACGCTGAGGTGCAGACAAGATTTCACTTCTTTTAAAAGGGACCTTAAGACCTTTTTGTTTCCCAGAATAGTGTAATGGTAGCCTTGCCTGTAGTACAGATGCAGTCTCAGCGCCAGGATACCCTTCGGGTGGCAGCCGCGCTTAACAAATAAATAAATACATACATACATACATACATACATTTGCCATGCATTGCCTTTTGTCGTGTACACATGGGATTGGTCAACTGTAAATAAGGAATGTTTGCCTAAAGCACAATATTTTGTATAAAAAGGGATGACTCGCTTTGTAAAGTTGAGCAGTCTCCTACGAATATACAGCCATTGTACTTTGTGGACCTCTGTTACTGGTTACAGCCAATAAATTTGATCTTTGACGTCACCAAGAAGATTCCGCGTCTCTGTAGTCTGAGACAGGTGAATCCGGAAACTTTGGGTGTGTCCCCTGGCACTGCTGGGTTCTAAATAACCCGGTTCTTCATTTGGCGCCCAACGTTGGGCGACTTCAGCTGTACCGGTCCAAGCCTGATGATCGTGAGGAGCTTCGTGTGAAAATTCTGGAGGAAGGCCTGCCACTTCATCGACCCCTGTATGTCGCCGTGGTCCGAAAGTCTTTGCTGCGAGGTTCCCCGCTTTCCGGCGGCTACGAAGGACTGCTGCCCTGACTGTCGCCCTGTCTTGGAGCCTTTGACGATTTGTAGAGCGAGACGATAGACGGGTCTTCTCGTGACGTCATCGATACCTCAATTAAGTATGAGTGGAGCGTCTCCCAGTCCTTAGTTTTTGGTATCCCCTTGGGATCTTTGATTTGGGACTTGCAAGTACCAAAGCCGAGGGACTCGTGTATTCACGAGACTATCGTATTCGAAAATCCTTTGAAGTTTGAAGCTAGACTAGAGAGCGAAGATGCCTGGTCTTAGCAGACTTGGAAATTTGTTTTGTTGTGATTGTAATAGGGATTCCCGATTGGAGGACTCGTGTCCGGTTCCTCCGATTGGAACTCCAACCTATGAGCTCTATGTGAAGCATGGCGTGGGCCCCATCACGTATAATGAAGTATGGATCCGATACACCAGGAAGGATGGTGTCCTAAAGTGGCCCCATATGGTAGTTTTAACACGGAAATTTTAGATAATTTAGAGGTTAGACTTTTTAAGAAGAAAGCCCGGACGGCGATGTTTGACTCTTTCCGCCTATGGCGAAAGGAAGCCAAACAGAAAGAAATTAAATTAGCGAAGAGAAATAAAAGAGAGAAGGGTATCTCGATAATGGAAGCTGCTATACAGTTTGAGGATAACGAAGAAGAACAAACGAGTAAGCAGTTGCACAGGCAACGTAAAATGGCGATTGATAAATGCTATCCAGCTTTGCCGCTTCTTCAGCAAGATGCAGTGAAGGAACTTGAAAAAGATCCCTTGATGTCGCATTTGTTGAATTCGCCACCACCTTATGCGCAGAGTGCTACAGCACCTCCGCAACCTTTAGTTGTGCAACCTCCGGTTGCTTTGCCTCCTGTTATTCCACAGCCGCCAGCTCTTCTTCAGTTGGCCCCTATTCCTTTGGCGCAGCCTCCACAAGGGCCGCCGACTTTGCTACCCGCTTTGTCTGTACTTCCTACGACTTTGCCTCCTGTATTGTCTACTGTTTCTGATATTCCTTCTGATACTGCCTCTGCGTCTGCTTTGTCTCATTCTGTTTTTCCTCCTGTTCTTTTGTCGACTTCTTCTGTTCGACAGAGAATGACTGATACTGTTACTAGTCTTTTGTCTCCTTTCTTTGGGTCACTGAGTACGACCCCTGTTTCAGCGCGTACACAGTTGCGTAGTCAACTGCCCGATTCTAGAGAGCGGGAAGTATTGGGTCATTTAGCGCATAAATGGGTCACTCGTCCTTTAAAATATGATGTAGACTCTGTTATGGATGTCTTCCATCAATGGGAAGCACCGAAGCAGAGATATGTTTTTGATAAGATGTGCATTTTCCTTCGTGAGGAATGGGAAGATGATCTGGAACAAACTCCGCCTGAGTTGTCCAGTGTACAGTTCGAGTTTGCGAAAGGTACGATTGTGGGTTCCGATGTTGAGAAAGCAGTTGCGACGTTGCTGTCGTTTAGGAACGAGTCTCCTTCTCGGTGGTTGTTTGAGCCTGACCCTTCTGTTAGGAAGAAGGTGAGACAGTATCCCATGAGAGAAGTTCCTCCTGTATGGAAGGAAGCAGTTCAGGCTGATGCCACTCATAATATTGATGCTGTACCAGCTCATTTTCAGCGCGTTTGGGTACATGTTCCATGGAAACGATCTGAAGTTTTGGCTCTTAAACAGACTTTACCTGACCCCCCGTAAGAATCCTGCAGGGTACTATAAGGAATTATCACAAACTACAGACTCCTGTGTTATGAATCTAGCTGATATAGACATGTTGTTTGGGAATGTTGTCCCACAGCCTTTATGGGGATTGATTCGTCATACGGATCATGCGCAAGAGTTAGGTGATATATGGGTTAATATTGCTGCTGCTGATGGTCGACAAGTTGGTGGTACTAAACCTGAGCCTTTAGTTGCAGAACTTCCTGGTAGGATTGTTACCTACATGAAAACTTTAATGCCTGCTATGCGAGTAAACTGGGAAAAATTGTCAGGGTGTAAACAAAAGAAAGACGAAAGCGTGTCTGATTTCTTCACCAGGTTTGAAGAGACGTTTATCGACCATAGCGGTCAAGACATGAGTACCGAGGGTGGTCAACGGTTGTTTGTTGATAAGTTTGTGCATAATTTACTTCCCGAGTTGTGTAAGAAGTTAAAGGATTCAGAGAGTTCTTGGGCCGTTTCCTCGTCAGCACAGATATTGGCTACTGCACAGTATTACGAAAATAGAGAAAAGGACAAGAAGGATAGAGCAGACAAGAAAACTAAAGAGTTGAAGATGAAGGTGCTTTTACAGCAGGCGTATCCGCCCGTAGTAGCCAGTGTGATTATCAACAGCTTCAGCAGTTTCAGAGAAACTCGCAAAGGTTCGAGTCTCCTCAACAGCGTTTTCCAATAGGCCCTAATCAATGTGCATATTGCAAAGAAGAGGGTCATTTTAAGAGTAGCTGCCCTGTTTTGTTACAGCGTATGAATGGTGTTTCTAACGCAAGAGGTCGAGGTGTTCCACAAGCTTCTAGAGGTAGGGGATGTGGAGGTTTCCCCCAGAACGCGCGTTCCTTTCCTCCACAAAATCCGATGAATTGTTTTGATCAGCAGAATGGTGCGTCTGGTAGGACGACTCAGTACTTTGCTGACGATTACTATGTCGAATGTGAGGATGTGGATGGTAATGATTGCTAGGACAGCCACGGACAAAGAGAGGGAGTTGTTTCAGTTTCAGTAGATCAGAGTGGACCTTATGTTAAAGTGATTACATCAGGTGTGTCAGAGCCTTTTCTGTTGGATACTGGTGCTACGAAGAGTTCTATTATGCACTCTAGACTCCCTGGCGCACCTTTGTCTGGCTTAACGAATGTTTCAGTAGGTTTTTTTGGCGCCCCAGTTAGAAACCCGATTTCTAGTCCTATGCCTCTTTCTGTTGGACCTCGTGAATTCAAAGCACACCTTATTCTGACGACAGGTTGTGGTGAGAACTTGTTGAGATTGGATCTGTTGAAAAGATTGTACGCAACGTTGTATTGTTCTCCTTCGGGAGTACAACTTACATTGGGTAAGAAAGTGGTCTCCACGATGTATTTGTCGAAGGATAAACTTCCGACAGAATTGTCTTCTCTACCTGATACTCTTTGGGCGACTGGTCCTAATGATGTGGGCCTCTTGGAGATACAGCCATATGTTGTGACGTTGAAAGCGAATGTTAAAATGCCACGTATTCCCCAATATAGGATCTCTGGTGATGGTGAATAGCGTTGCTCGCGATCATTTATGATTTGATTGAGAAAGATGTGATTGAGGAAACGAGAGGTAATGTGTGCAACAGTCCGGTTCTGCCTGTCTTGAAACGCACTGACTCTTCTCAGCCGCCCGTTTACAGATTTCTGATCGATCTTAGAGAGGTTAACAAAATCGTCGTGCCATAATTTCCTGTTGTTCCTGATATCACTGCCTTATTGACGATGATTCCAGCTTCGGCCACTTGGTTTTCGGTAATTGATTTGAAGTATGCTTTCTTCAGCATCCCGATTGCCGAAGAGAGTAGGGATATTTTCGGCTTCTGTTTAGGAGGTCGAAGCTTCCGGTTTAAGCGCGCTCCTCAAGGCTATTGTGAGAGTCTGTCAACCTATAGTCAGGCCTTGAAAACACAACTTGACACGATTGTCTTACCGGATGGCACTGTTCTTCTTCAGTATGTCGATGATTTGTTAGTTGCTGAGGAAATTTGTAGAGAAGTTACTTTGTCATTATTGCGTCAGTTGTCTGATTTTCATCACAAGGTGTCTCTTTCGAAGTTACAGTATTGTCGACAAGAAGTGACCTACTTAGGTCATCTCTTATCGAAGGAGGGAAGAAGATTAACCCCAGAACGAATTCAAGCGATTGCGAAAATGAGTGTGCCAATTACACAGAGAGAAGTGCGTGCTTTCTTGGGTATTACATCATATTGTAGACAATGGATACCAAATTTTTCTCTGCTGGCCAAACCACTGGTGGCATTGACCTGTAAAGATACACCGAATCCCCTCCCGTGGACTGATGATTGTCAGAAAAGTTTTTCTGAATTGCGCGATGCGTTGTGTTCGGCTCCTGTGTTGGGTACCCCCAACTACAGTAAGCCCTTTACACTTTATGTCCACGAGAGAGAAGGATGCGCGCTGTCAGTGTTGACACAATCTTTTGGGGACAAGCAGCGTCCATGTGCGTATTTGTCGTCGACTTTGGATCCGGTAGCTAGAGCATTGCCGAGTTGTCTGAGAGCCACAGTGGCAGCAGCTGTTTCTATTCGACAGTCTGCTGGTTTGGTGATGAATAATACGCTGGTTGTGATGGTTCCACATTCAGTGGATACGTTGTTAAACAGGACCAAGACACAGCATTTAACTAGTGCTCGATTGTCAGGTTATGAGCTGACACTCTTAGCGAGTCATGTGCACATAAAGAGATGCAACACGTTGAATCCAGCCATGTTGTTGCCGATTTCAGTAGAGACGGATGTTTCTGAACAGCATGATTGCTTTCTGAGGACAGAGGAAGAAACAAAAGGGAGAATAGATCTTAGGGACACTCCTCTTGCGAAGTGTGATGGTACCTTATGGGTGGATGGTTCATGCTTCAAGCTTCCAAATGGTGATACGACTGCTGCATATGCTGTTACGACTTTGCATACGATTGTTGAAGCTGCACGTATCCCACATAATTCAGCCCAAGCAGCAGAGTTGATTGCACTTACGAGAGCGTGTGTGTTATCGAAAGGAAAGAAGGTGACCATATATACCGACAGCCAGTATGCATTTGGCGTGGCTCATAGTTTTGGACGTCTGTGGAAGGAACGTGGGTTCCTCACGTCTCATGGAACAAAGATTCAGCATGGTCAGTTGGTGAATGAACTCCTTGAGTCACTTACCTTGCCGTTGCAAGTTGCGATTGTGAAATGCAGTGCACCCAAGAAGGTTACTGATGACGTTGGTCGTGGTAATGCGTTTGCAGATGAAGTTGCGAAAGACGTGGCAAGGGATGTGATGAGTCGAATGTATGTTGCGGGTCCGGCGAGATGGGTTCCGGATAGAGGAATGTGTGAGGATACGATAGAGAGTGTGAAGTCTATTCAAGCTGAAGCTACAGAGAAAGAATTGAGTGTGTGGAGAGAGAGTACGGGTAAATTGGATGCGAATGGTTGTTGGGTTGAGTTGTCAGAGCATCAGCGATGGTTGTTACCCAATGCATACGTGCTTGCAGTGGTTACAATGGCGCATGGAATGGCTCATATCAGTGTGCAAGGGATTTGTAAGTTGTTGGCTCCAGTATGGCAAAATGCTGGAATTCCCAAGTGTGCAGATAATGTGGTCAAGAATTGTATGGTTTGTCTGAGGTACAATCCTGGTAAGGGAACTCCAACTCCAGCTGGTCATTTTGCGCCTCCAACGTATCCGTTCGAGGTTTTGCAGTTAGATTTCATTCACATGGAGAGATGCAACAACCTGAAATACGTACTCGTGGTTGTTTGTGCCTTTTCAAGATGGGTAGAAGCATATCCCCTGAAAGATAATACTGCCTTGTCCACAGCTAAAGCCCTTGTCAAAGAATTTTTCCCTAGGTATGGTTTGCCGAAAATGGTTTGGAGTGATAATTGGAGTGAATTTGTGGGTCAAGTGATGAAGAGAGTGTGTGATAGGTTAGGAATCCGCCAGAAATTCCACGCTGCAAATCACCCCCAATCAGCTGGTCTAGTTGAATGCTATAATGGCACCCTCAAACTGAAACTTGCCAAAATACAGGCGAGCTCTGGTCTTAAATGGCCTGATGCTTTGCCATTAGCACTTTTGTCGACAAGGATGACTGTGCATTCACGAGTGGGACTTAGTCCGTACAAGATAATTTTTGGTCGCCCGGCAAACATATGGGGAGTGCCGAGGCCGACGAAATTCAGCGAGATTGAACACCCTGTATTACTTGACTATCTGCATGATTTGACGGCTAAATTGCGTGTCTTACACCAACATGTTCACGATACACTGCCTCAGGCTTCTGAAGATCCAGGACATGTCATCGTTCCTGGCTCATGGGTGTTGATCAAGAATTTCCAGAGAACAAAGAACGATCAGCCCCGCTGGATTGGTCCCTACTTAGTCCTGTTATCTACGCGATCTGCAGTGCGAGTGCAAGGAAAGAAGAACTGGATCCACGGCGTACATTGTAAGAGGGTCCCTTTGCCTCTGCCGTACGACCGGTGGGTCCAGGAGGGCATTCCTGATTCGGAAACTGAGACTGTGCCTCGTTTTCTGTCTTTTAGCGATGCACGTTTAATGGGGATAAGTTCCGAGCGTGAAAGCGACGATATTCTGCAAGAAGCTGTGCCACCGTCAGTTCGATTGGACACTACTGAACCTGAACTCTTATTTCGAGACCAGACATTGCCTGGGAAAGGCCGTTATAATTTGCGACCAAGAGTCGTGGGACAAATAAAATAAAACTCTTTTCTTTGCTATTTTTGAAGGTTCAGCTCTCCCATCTGAGAAACTGTTTTTTGTTTTTCGAACAGCCATCCGGGTTCAGCTGTAGGGTCGCGGTGTCAAGTCTTTGAAGTGCAAACAAGAGACACAAGGTCGATAGTTCTGGTTGGTCCTAGGGCGTTCCCTGGACTGACAGACACATTCCTTAGCACGGAACACCCTACCTCCGCGAGCAGCAAGGTTAGAGGATGTAGTTTTTCGAGATGGAGAGACCTGTTGAAGAAGAGAGTTTCAGAAGCAGAATGTATAAAATTATGAGCAGAAAATGTTTTTTAATATCGCGTGTTCTCATGTTGCTTAGCCTAATGATGTTTTTGATGGGATATATTATATTCTCTTTTCAAGTGACGTTTGCACCCACTACACAGCCCATACCTTCTTCTACTGTTTCTTCACATTCCTTTCATCCTTTGCCTGAACATGAGTTCATTAGGAGATTGGAATTCGCTAATAACTCCTTTGTTCAGCTTTTGCACCAACACCAATTGGTAGTGAACACGACTAACTGTTGGGTGTGTTGTCTTATGCCTCATACTACTGATAAAGGTATTCTTTACCTGGTCTTGCCATTCAGCTACAATGGTTCTCTGTGGGCATACAGAACGATGTTCATCTATGCACGTGAAGTCCACCCCCTACGTTCTGTGAAGGACACTCCAAAGAATAGTGCTCTAGTCAAGGGAATAGTCGATATGATTAGAGGAATAGATTCTTATGAGACAATACCGAAAGATGAGACACTAGCATATATTGGATGGAATGTGACTGGAGGATATGGAGCGAGTCTGAGTGAGAACCAGCGAGCGAAAAGATCCTCTCCGATTTGGATCGTACCCCATCAGGGTCATCTTTCTCTGCAAGGTAATGGCAAGAATCCAAGAGCTCAGTTAGAGAAGAGTATCTGCACTGAGACGTATGTTTTTGCGTCCCAGACTTCCCCATCATTTCTAGCAGCTAAGGGTACCTATTTTGTCTGTTACGATAAAGCGTAAACATGGTTGCCCCCTGATTTCTCGGGCACATGTTTTGTCTTGTTCCTGTTGCCTCCCACCTACACAGTTGTGGCAGATTACCACAAGACAAGAATTGTTAGAGGTGTCTTCAGTAAGGAAGATACTGCAGGACAAGAATTTGGAGATTTCTCGAAGGGTTTTCTGCCATTTTGGGGACCTATGGTTAGCAGCAGGAACATACGGCAATTGACGAGAGTGGTTGAGTCCACCGTAATTGAAACTGCCGGTGCCCTTAGTAACTTGACTGCTGAGCTCCAGTCGGATCGTCTTATGACTCTCCAGAACAGGGTTGCGTTAGATGTCATACTTGCAGATCGAGGTGGGGTATGCAAAGTGATCCAATCAAGATGCTGTGTTTTCATTCCAGACAATGCTCCGACAGTGTACCAGGCCATTTCCAAACTGCATAAGATCTCCGAATCTATACACGTGGATGAAGGAGATTGGTCGTTGATGGGATGGTTCTGGGAATTGCTATCCACGTGGGGATGGAAAATTCTGATGGTCATTGGGATGATTTTAGCCATCCTTTTCCTGTTCTGTCTTTGTGTACAGTGTGCTCCTGCTATATGTGGCCTCTGTGCTACATCGTGTATAAGGAAACCTGTACCAGGAGACGTGCTAAGTAATAGGATGATGCTACAGCAACATCTTGATGACCTGATGAGTATAGACCTGGACTCAGACTGACATGGGTTTAGGTTATTGCCTATGTAAGGGCAAAAGGAGGGTCTGTGGTTCTGAGATTCTGAACCCGTTTCATAAAAGTCATCGTATCGTGACGATTTTGGTATCAGCAGACCGAAAATGGCGAGTGTAAGATGTACGAGTATTTTTGTCATGTTCGAGTGAAGAGATCACCATGAACTGCCAATGACTAAGGCCGAACGAGTCCTTGGGACACGTACACTTTTAGCTGACTTCTGCGTGACCTGGGCAAGCTGACTCCGTTGCCCGAAGCCAAACTTGTTAGACCAGTTATTTTCTCAGTAGCTGATCAAGATTACGGATCAAGGCACAGGACATCATACACCCTTTTATTGCACACAGCTATGTCTTATCTTACTCACACCTGTCTCTGCTCCTTTCTTTATGGTCCGTTTACGATGGGGATGTGCCCGGTTTTATTATGGGATCGATCGACCTGTCTGATGAAGAATGTTGGGTTCGACCAATAATTGATGGTGGGCTGGACAATGAAATGTGAGTTTGCCATGCATTGCCTTTTGTCATGTACACATGGGATTGGTCAGCTGTAAATAAGGAATGTTTGCCTAAAGCACAATATTTTGTATAAAAAGGGATGACTCGCTTTGTAAAGTTGAGCAGTCTCCTACGAATATACAGCCATTGTACTTCGTGGACCTCTGTAACTGTTTGCAGCCAATACAATTGATCTTTGACGTCACCAAGAAGATTCCGCGTTTCTGTAGTCTGAGACAGGTGAATCCGGAGACTTTGGGTGTGTCCCCTGGCACCGCTGGGTTCTAAATAACCCGGTTCTTCAGAAGGACCGCACCAACCAAACCGGAGGAGGCATCGCCATCGTCCACAGAAACACCATCCGCATCACGACCAACTCAGAAGACACCCTCACAGCCGCTGAACACCTGCACTTCCAGATACACACCGACCCCAGGACTACCCTAAGAGGCACCCTTATCTACATACCCCCAGGACCACGCACTCAATTCAGCGAAACCATCGCAGACTTCGTAACCCAGCACGCCCTCACCTCCCCAGACTACATCCTCCTAGGGGACCTCAACTTCCACCAGGAAAACAACAATGACAGC
Source organism: Lissotriton helveticus (assembly GCF_964261635.1). Taxonomy (NCBI): domain Eukaryota; kingdom Metazoa; phylum Chordata; class Amphibia; order Caudata; family Salamandridae; genus Lissotriton; species Lissotriton helveticus. Next base: position 50,230,543 of record NC_136061.1, on the reverse strand, counting down.
AACACCACCATCTTGCTGGACAACCTTGCCAACCTCGGACTCAAGCAACTTGTGGACACCCCCACCCACTACGCCGGCCACATGCTTGATCCCGTCTTCTCCTCCAGCAAGCACATCTCCTTCAGCCAGTCCACCGGACTCCACTGGACAGACCACAGCTGCGTCCACACCTCCTTCAAGAAAACCACGACCCACCACCACCCACAGCAGGCCCCCCGCAGAAGCTGGAGCAAGATCACCGCCGACCAGCTCACCACCTCCCTCAGCCACAACCCTCCCACCATCACGACGGACCCCAACGAAGCAGCTCGCAACCTCGCACAATGGCTCACCGACTACGCCGACGAACTCGCACCACTGAAGAAACCACCCAGCAGACCCCACAGCAAGAAACCCTTGTGGTTCACGGATGACCTCATCAACTCTAAGAGAACCTGCTGCTCCCTGGAGAAAACCTGGCACCAGGACCAGACGACAGAGAACATGACAGCCCTCTAGAACGCCACCCGCAAGCACCACCAACTGATCCGCACCACCAAGAGAACTAATTACAAACAGCGTCTGGACAACAACACCCACAACAGCAAGGAACTCTTCAGCATTGTTAAAGAGCTCTCCAACCCCAGCGCCTGCAACAATGACATTACACCCTCGCAAGACCTCTGCAACTCACTCGCCTCGTTCTTACACTGCAAGATCGCCGACATACACAACAGCTTCGGCGCACAGACCAACCACCCAACCACCGAACCAGCGCACCCGACCGCCACCCTCTGCACCTGGAACCCGGTCAGCACCGAAGACACCGCCCGCACCATGAACACCATCCACTTCGGCTCCCCCACCGACCCATGCCCACACCACATCTTTAACAAAGCCGACTCCATCATCGCACCCCTACTCCGGGACGTCATCACCAACTCCTTTGCATCAGCCACCTTCACGGAGAGCTGGAAGCATGCCGAACTCAGCGCCCTCCTGAAAAAACCCACCGCGGACCCCACGGACCTCAAGAACTTTCGATCCATCTCGCTCCTCCCGTTTCCCGCCAAAGTCATCGAGAAGACGGTCAACTAACAACTCTCCGCCGTCCTCGAGACAAACGGATCCCTCGACCCGTCACAGTCCGGTTTCCGAGCAAACCACAGCACCGAGACCGCCCTCATCGCAGCTACCGACGACATCAGGTCTATGCTCGACAACGGGGAAACCACCGCACTCATCCTCCTGGACCTCTCAGCAGCCTTCGACACTGTATGCCACCACACCCTGATACAACGCCTCAGCGACACCGGAATCCAAGGCCCGGCCTTGGAATGGATCATCTCATTCCTCGCCGGCAGAACCCAGAAAGTCCGCCTCCCCCCGTTCCGGTCCGTGCCCACCAAAGCCATCTGCGGCGTCCCACAAGGATCCTCGCTCAGCCCCACCCTCTTCAACGTCTACATGAGCCCCCTCGCGGCCATCGCACGCAAACACAACCTCAACATCATCTCCTACGCCGACGACACACAGCTGATCCTCTCCCTCACCAACGACCAGGACACCCCCGGAACCAGCCTCCAGGAAGGAATGAAGGACGTCGCGGAATGGATGAAGCTCAGCCGTCTGAAACTGAACTCAAACAAGACGGAAGTCCTCATCCTGGGACCTTCCCCCTCGGCCTGGAACGACTCCTGGTGGCCACCTGCCCTGGGCACCGCCCCCAAACCCACAGACCAAGCATGCAACCTGGGCTTCATCCTGGACTCCTCCCTCATGATGACCAAGCAAGTCAACGCCGTCTCATCGTCCTGTTTCAACACCCTGCGCATGCTCCGTAAAATCTTACGATGGATCCCCACCGCAACCAGGAAGACGGTCACCCAGGTGCTCGTCACCAGCCCCCTGGATTACGGAAAAACCCTCTACGCCGTAACCACAACCAAGCTCCAGAAAAGACTACAGCGAATACAGAACGCCTCGGCAAGACTCATCCTGGATATCCCCCGCCACAGCCACATCTCTGCCCATCTGAAGAATCTGCACTGGCTCCCCGTCAGCAAGAGAATCACATTCCGACTCCTCACCCACGCACACAAGGCTCTCCACGACGCGGGCCCCATGTACCTCAACAACCGCCTCGCGTTCTACACACCAAGCCGCCAACTCCGCTCCGCCAGCCTCGCCCTTGCCACCGTCCCACGTATTCGCAAAGCCATCGCCGGAGGAAGGTCTTTCTCCTATCTGGCAGCCAAGACATGGAACTCCCTCCCCACCCACCTCCGACTGACACAGGACCATCTGGCCTTCAGGAAACAACTCAAGACCTGGCTGTTCGAGCAGTAGCGACCCCCCCCCCCAGCGCCTTGAGACCCTAACGGGTGAGTAGCGCACTTTACAAATCCCCTGATTGATTGATTGAGCTGCAGTGGAATCCTCTGTTTGCTCAGGGTCTACTCTGACTCTCCTGCTTGTGGTGAGTTCTTAGGACCTTGCTGGACCCAATGTTGCTCCTTCTTCGCTGTCCATGCCTGTTGCAGTTGCCAAAGCTTGTTGGTGCTCCTGCCAGACACTGACCCCCTGGTTCTTGACTTCCGATGTGGGAAGTTCATGCCAGGCTCCTGGTCTTCCTCAGCATTGCCTGGGCCGCACAGCTGCAGTGACGAGGTCATGTCAACTCTTCTGAACCATTCAACATCGGTGGGCATTGCTCTTCCGTGCCTCCTGGTCACCTTCTAGTGGCCCAGACTCTGTCCCTTCTGCTTGCCGGTTTTTTACTTCAAGGATATACCCTTGGATTCAGCCGGAATCTTGCACAGTCTTCTGCAGTGGCATTTTTCCTGAAGTCCTCCATTGTGGTCTACGGCAGTTTCCAACGTCACTTCGCACCTAAGCACCCAGCTTCTCCGGTGTGGGTTTCTTGGTTCCTAGGGTATCCATTGGTGGGGTGACTCTCCAACCTTCTGTCTTCCATGCGGTTTCTTCAGGATCCACTGGGAAGGGTGCTTCTGCTCCAAAACTGCAACTGCGACTTTCCCGTTGACTTCTATTGGACACGCAGCTGTGTTCCCGCTCTGCACACAGCCTCCGTGGGGTTTCTGGGTACTTACCTTGGGTGGTTCCTTGTGTCCCCAGCTCCTCTGAGTCTCCTGGTCCACGTTCCAACTTCAGTCTCAGTTTGCATTCCACTTATTTAGTATATGGTTTGGTCTCCCCCTGGAGACCACTATATTTTGTGCTTACGGACCTGTTTACATTTGAAGTATTATTGTGTATTTGTGTTTATATCGCCAGATAAGAGATAAACCAATGTGTTAGTTAGTGTTATGTAATAAGTAGACATATTTTTGTATATACACTTTGTAGTTCCTTTTCGTTTAACCTGCACTACATGATTAGAACTGGTAATACAAGCTGCTTAGCATTCTTCTGGATAAGCCTGAAGACAGATTTCTATGGTTGTCTAAAACCACTGAAATCAACATAAGAGTTACCTGGATTAGTGCAAGGTGCTTCACTTAAGCCAGCCTCCTACACTCACTCTATTCCATAACATGCAAAGCACCATAGGTTTTGGAACTCGCTTTGCCCATGGTGGAAACTAAAGCTAACCTTCTGACGGTGGTGTTGCAACCTTTTGTCCAGCCTTCTGAACCACTGTTGCCTTTTAGTGATGCCCTTTTGGATACAATGATGGCCGCCTGGGAAAATACCTACTTCCGCCCCAGCAAACAATAGCTTGGTGACGAGAAGGTACAGGTCTCCCCAAGAGACTTTATGTTCCTTTCACTTCAACCGTTCCCAGGAAACCTTATGGTAAAGGCTTCAGGGTGTAAATAAATATTTATTTTCAGTCGGTAGTTTAGTCCTTAAGTCACTCAATGCCACATGCTTATCACGGAGATATACCCACTCAGTGCTTAATTTGTGATAATGGTTGTCGGTGGAGACTACCAGCACTCATTTCTGGGGACCAGCACTTATTTTTCCATTATTAAACATTTATCTAGAATAGGTTCCAGCTCAAGATCCTCGCACACACCTACAAAGCCCTCCACAACAAAGGACCATTCCTACAACAATCACCAACTGAAATTCAAACAATCCTCTAGCCACCTGCACTCCTCCTTGCTTGCCCACACTACCAGCATCCACCGAAGCCGCTGCAGGGATCGCTCCTTCTTCGTCACAGCCAAGACCTGGAACGAACTTTCCCTCCACCTCCAAACAGGATCCTCCCTGGTGGACTTAGGAAGAGACGCAAGACCTGGCCTTTCGACAGTGACACTGCATTGTCAGTACCCAGGTACTCCTAGGGGTGACAGTGCTGAACTATACAAATACCTACTGATTGATTGATTGATTGATTGGTTGATGGAGCAGAAGAGTGGGAAACCATACAAAGGAGATGGAGAGTGAAAGAGAAAGATGGCAACGTAGTCACAAAGGTAGATAGCAGGAACTTGCAAGAGTGGGATAAAGGGGCAGGGACTGCCTGGTAGTGGAGTAAAGAGTGCCAAATTTGCTACCTTCATATTGGTGCTCAGACATTTAATAGCACCGGCACAGGCTTCTGAGCAGAGCTTTGGGCACCGTCACACAATCTTTTACAAATCAAGCACTGCACCCACTGACTCTGTCACAAGAACTACAGTGTATTCAAAGACCCTTCGGCAGCACGTTTTAATGAGTTTTGCAATGCTCTAGAGACAGCCTCCCAATCTCAAATTACCCTGCGTTTTCCTTTCCCTATCTGTGCAAAGTGCTGAGAAGATTATTAAAATACCACTCACAGTTGCTGAGATGATCAAATCCAGTTCTAATCAAAGAGAAAATATTGTAAGTGTAAAACTTATAAACTTCTCCATGTCACTGATCACAGCAGAGCCAAGAAAGTGGTTCTCATTGTGATTAAGCCTTCCTACCAGAGATGGTCTAACACTGTCATAGTTTGAAACTTTGACATGAGAGAGTAGGATAGGGCCTAATTAGATTTTTTAGTGCTAACTTAAGCTCAACCCAACCAAGACAGAATTTCTGTTATTGATGGAACTCCATTGGCTCCCCTTGCTGGGCAGCACCACCTTAAAAATCACCGGCATCATTTACACAGCCATCACAAACAGAACCCCCGCTTATATTGCAGACAACCTCATCATCTTTGGTGGTTTTAGGCATCACCCCCAACCAGGACACCCTCAGACTGCAGACTAAGGTATGTAAAAAACAAAAAAACAAGACAGCAGACCTTTTCCAACTGTGCACCTAGGATCTGGAACAACATCCCCTGTCCATCAGGACTGCCCCAACACTGCTCCAATGTAGGAAAGATTTGAAAACTCACCTCTTTAACCAACACTACATTACTATGTATAAGCCATCTAGAACCCAGCTTCCTCTCCTATTGCTTGTTAAGTTTGTGCTTTTATTTGAACATGTACAGGGTGCCACTATCCTTTGGCTAGGTATCCACTGTAAAATGCCATATACATAAGTACATTTGTCTACAGTTGGGTTGGGCTTGTTAGCTCAATGTTCCTTAGCTGTGACCTTTGCAAAAGGTCCCTCTCAAGCTGAAGGTCCTGGTCGTCAGTTTGGTACTGAGTTGGTGCAACTGTGGTTTATGTGACCGATCACTGAAGGGTGTGAACCTCCATCACCACCATCCTCCTCAGAGGCAGCCTCTGGTAGCACATGGATCTCCTGGGTAGGAGAAAAAACTTGTTGTGGATGACACAGTGCTGCTGCTGGAACAGCCTCTTTATATAGTTTTTTTCACAGGTGGACATCGGGTAACTTCTCAATGAAGCCTTCTTCCTGCCTATCAAAGGACATCGCACAGAATCATTGACAAATATTTAGCTGACTAGATAGTCATCAAGTACGATGTGGGATCAGTCGATGATAAGCCAATATGAGTTAGGTCGACAGTAGTCACCGATGGGACGGTTGATGAGACGGTTGTCAATGAGTGCTCTATGAGACAGGAACTAATAAGGATGTTATCGAGGGACAGGGTGTTGAGTGAACTTTACTGGCCAGAGTTAGGTGCGAGCCTTCCATACCTTTATCCCAGAATTTGGAGGCAGAATCATAGTAATTATTTTATCAGTGCTTTCACCTTTACTGTTTTATTTTTAAACAGCAAAGGCACTACTGATGGATTATTCCCCCCAAAAATCATTTCCTCACTCAGTAAAAATATAAACCTTCAATATCTGTCTGAGGGTCTAGGCAGATAATCTTCAACAGATGTCAATATTTGATTGGGTTATCTTGGTGGTGAAGACAATCAATGCATTCTTAATATTCATTATCACTAAACTCAGGGCTTGCTATTACAGATGAACAAGTTACTTACCTTTGGTAACGCTTTTTCTGGTGGATAAAGTATCTGCCTGTGGATTCCTCTCCTTGTGAATATCCCCTTGCGTCAGCAACATTTGGAAATTCTTTTTGTAGCTTCGCGCCGACGTGGATGACGTCACAGAGGCTCGACACCGCGACCGACTCCCCTGACGTCACCGACTCCATAATAGGCCCACGCCGGCATGATGATGTCAGTTCCGCCCTTTTTTCCGTGCCTTCGAGGCACACGGACGGACCAACATCAGTAGATATATACACAGTATACACAGTACACAAATGTCAAGATAACACACATAGTGTGAAACCAAGCAGAAAAGCAATAGAAATAAAACTTTTCCTTCAACAATAAAAAACATATTAACATCACAGTTACTCAGGTATAGAAGAGTGGACAACGGGGAGGCAGGTGGGTCAGTGAGGAATCCACAGGCAGATACTGTATCCACCAGAAAAAGTGTTACCGAAGGTAAGTAACTTGTTCTTTTGATGGATAAGTCTGCCAGTGGATTCCTCACCTTGTAAATAGAGTCCTACAGCAGTCCCCACTCCTGGAGGAGGGTGTCCACTCCTCTATACCAGAAAGTCCTGAAGGACAGAACGCACAAGGTGGGCGTCCCTCTGATGGAGCAAGATTTTGCACGTTGCGCGACTTGCTCATACTCATGAACCTCAAATAACTATAACGAATTAACTCAACCTGTTTGTCTTACTAATTTCCCTTTTATTCTGACATTTGGGGTATCCGAGAGATGCTTGCATATGTGTGTATTAACATTAACAAACGCTGGTCAGTAAAATGGCCGCTGCTTGGCGGGATTTTCTTCTGCGCATGCGTCGATCACAATCACGTGGTGTGACGTACTCGCAGTTCTGGTGGGAATCTTTTGCACTTGCGCACTAGCATTAAGATGGCTGCTTTGTGTTCTCACATGCTGATGCTTGTGCTGCTGCTTTTACGGTGCTGTTTCGTGAGCCTCTAACACTAATGCTATAGTTATTATAAAGTAAGGGGTATAGAGTAGCTATTCACGGTATACAGTGTATTCATTTTTTCTTGTATTTCTAATTTGTTCTCGCTTACTTTTCATGTTTCGTAATTCATGGGACTGGGAGGGAAGAAAACCCCATCTTAGAAGTCCCTACTGCGCATGTCACCCTGGCAGAGGGAAGAAAAACCTTGAACAGTGGAACTCAGCCAGCTGGCAGCCACAGCTAAGATGCTCCTAAGAGAGTGACCTGCGACCCAGCAGAACGAAGCTGAACTGTCCTGCAAAAGATACATTTGTATATGTTCCATTGTATTCTGTAGAACTTCTCATGGGAACCCCAAATTCAATAGGCGGTCCCAGAATATGTAAATGGAGACTTGAAAAGGTGAAATGTGGTTGGTGTGTTGACCTATCCTACTTGGGGACCAATCGGAATTGGGGATTCTGACACTTGCAACATTTGGGGGGTGGTACACTGACCCGAAAACAGTATAACTAGCCTAGGTTTAGCTAGAGAAATTGTCCGACTTGTCCGAATAGCTGACCTGTCACTGACCCAACGCACTCAATAGGTGACTTGATACAGAGGGCTGCGGAGCACTCTGTCTGAAATTTCCATAGACTCAAGGGTTTTGTTAAAGAAACCTTAATTGCTGGTGGAGCACTTTGATGGGGAGATCGATAACCCAATCGGGGTTCTGACTGATAGCTGCAGAGAGGGTGGAGCGCAGGCGTTGCTTCCGAACTGCGGGTGCTGGTCGTGCCTTGGTGGTCCTGTCCTGAGCCTAATCTGGGTTTCCTGTCCTGTCCTGGGGTGTTCATTCTGCACCTGCTGTCCTACTGATGACTGTCCTTCCTTGGGGTTCCTCCCGTCCTTAACTGACCCGTGGCCAGGGTTGGTCTTCACACCACTTTAGGTAAATATAGTGCTGAAAAGTCTACTCTGCACCTTCTATAATTTCCTTTCTTTTGCTTTAATAAAGTCATACTCTTGCATGCTTTTTCGCATCTCTGAAAGAACAAGTCATACATAAAATTGTCGTTCTTTAGCATGTTCCATTTTTTCCCATCCTTTAAGTTCATTTCCTTTTCAGGTCATAATATACCGATGTTCCTTGTTTTACCCATCTTTTAATTGATTCAAGTAATTGCACCGGTTTATTATTACGGTCTATTTGCACCTTACCTATAGTTTCCTCTTTATGGGGATAATATTTCACTGTGAAGTTCTAGTAGGCTCTTTATTTTTCCCCGTCCTTTAGTCTCTCCTTACTAAGTTAAAATTCTGAAATTGCTGCCTAGCAGGTTCTATGTTCTTACCTTACTATAGACTCATAAATGTTTGGTTTGATCTACTTCCTTTATGGATACGTGCTCTTTGTAATTCTGGTTATCGATTGCTTGCTCGTTGTAAACCTCATGTTTTCTGAGCTTGATAAATTATAGATAAAGGTTTTCGAAACTTCTTGAGTTTGTGGTTATTATAAAAGTACAAATAGAATATATAAAGTCTAAGTATTTTGGTGTCTGCCTTACTTTTACAGCTAGATCCCTGATCCATTGTGATCTTAGGTACCCGTAACGGTGGAATGGTAAGTCGGGTACACTGGAAATAAATAGGAAGGAACAAGGGATACTGGTAGTAGAGTGTATGGTCACCCGATTAATAATATGGTAAAATTGAAGTTTATGGGCCCGATACGTATGTGGTAAAATTGTTGGCCGGGTGACCTGCGCGCTCTATCACCTCCTCACCTCGGTATCCAAGCAGTTATGCTTCGCGAAAGTGTGGAGGGAGACCCAAGCTGCCGCTCTACAAATGTCCTCCACAGGTACACCTCTAGACAAAGCAGATGTTGATGACTTTGCTCTAGTAGAGTGGGGTCTTATACCCTCTGGAGGTTCCTTACCAGCCAGGGCGTAGCAGATCTTGATGCATAGTATTATCCATCTCGAAATTGTGAGCTTGTGCACAGCTCTTCCTTTTCTGCAGCCAGCAAATCCAACAAACAGCTGGTCATCCACTCGATAGTCCTTCGTCCTATCAAGATAAAAGCTCACCGCCCTCTTAGGGTCCAGACGGTGAAGCCGCTCCTTCTCCTTGGAAGGGTGAGGGGGAGGATAGAAGGTAGGAAGGGTAGTAGACTGTCCTAGATGGAAGGGAGTTACCACCTTAGGCAGAAAAGCAGCTCTGGTCCTAAGAACCATTCGTTCAGCATGAATGGTCAAGAATGGGGGCTTCGAACTAAGAGCTTGAAGCTCACTTACCCTCCTTGCCGAGGTAATTGCAACAAGGAAATCCCTCTTAAAGACAACAACCTCAAGGGACAATTATGTAGAGGTTCGAAAGGGGAACCCATTAGAAAAGTAAGCACCAGATTCAAGTCCCATTGAGGCACAATAAAAGGAGTAGGAGGAAATTTATTTGTAAGGCTCTTCAGAAATCTTAAAACAATAGGAGATTTAAATAAGGACGGCTGATCCGGGAGGCAGAGAAATGTCGACAAAGCCGAAAGATAACCTTTCACTGTAGCTACAGTAAAACCTTGCTGCGCTAAAGAAAGAGCAAATAGGAGTATATCTGACAAACGAGCCCTCAAAGGGTCAATGGACTTCTCCCCACACCAAGTCACAAATTTAGACCATCTGTAAGAATAGATTGACTTAGTGGAGTCACGCCTGGCCGATAGTATGACATCCACCACATCATGTGGGAGAGAAAAGGAATTCAGGTTGCCCCGTTCAATCTCCAGGCATGAAGATGTAAGGTCTGGAGGTGGGGGTGTAGAACCTGCCCCTCCATCTGAGAGAGGAGATCTGCCCTGAAAGGGAGACGGAGCGGCGGGCACGAGGAGAGGTGGAGAAGATCTGTGTACCACACCCTTCTTGGCCAATCCGGGGCGACCAATATAACTTGGGCCTGGTCTTGGCGAATCTTCCTCAGAACCCGAGGAATCAAGGGTATGGGAGGAAACGCGTAAAGGAGTTGCGAGTCCCAACTCAACTGAAACGTGTCCCCCAAAGCTCCCTGCATCGGAAACTGGAGGCTGCAGAATGACGGGCAGTGAGCATTCTCGCGAGTAGTGAACAGGTCCACCTGAGGAGCCCCCGACGTCCGAAAGACGTGATGAACTACCTCTGGATGAAGCCTCCACTCGTGGTCTGCTGTGAACTGCTGACTGAGACTGTCTGCATGCATGTTCAGAACTCCGGCCAGATGATTTGCCATCAGACAAATCTGATGATCCTGAACCCAGGACCAGAGACGCAGGGCCTCTCTGCAGAGACACTGCGACCCTACTCCTCCCTGCTTGTTCACATACCACATTGCGGTGGTGCTGTCCGTCAGGACCTGAACCGACCGCCCGCGAAGGGAAGGGAGAAAGGCCTTGAGCGCCAGACGTATCGCTTGCAACTCCAGAAGGTTGATGTGAAGCAACCTTTCCTCTGGAGACCAAAGACCCTTGATCTCCAGATCCCCCAGATAAGCACCCCACCCTAGAGTGGATGCATCCATTATCACTGTGGCCACCGCTGGAGGAAGTTGGAAAGGCTTTCCTTGAGACAGATTGCCCTCCACACTCCACCAAGACAGATCCGCTGCAGTTTCTCTGGAGATCCTGATGGACTCCCTGAGATCTCCGTTGTGTTGATACCACTGCCTGCGGAGGCACCACTGGAGTGCCCTCATATGCCAGCGTGCATGGCTGACCAACAGAATGCAGGAAGCCATCAGACCGAGCAGACGAAGGACCTTCAGGACTGGAACGACCGCTCCATTGTGAAATAAAGGAATCATTTCCTGTATGTCGCGAATCCTTTGAGGTGGAGGGAATGCCTGACATACAGTAGTATCCAGTACTGCACCTATGAACAGGTTGCGCTGGGAGGACACCAGGTGAGATTTGGGAACATTTATTGAAAAACCCAACCTGTACAACAACTGATTTGTGACTTGCAGATGATGGAGCACTTTCTCTGGAGATTCCGCTTTGATTAGCCAATCGTACTGGAATTCCTGACCTTCTGAGATGTGCCGCCACCACTGCCATCACCTTAGTGAAGACTCAAGGCGAGGTAGTAAGACCAAACGGAAGGACCGCAAACTAGTAGTGCTGCGACCCCACCGTAAAACGGAGATACTTTCTGTGCAACTTCAGAATAGGGATGTGGAAATACGCATCCTGCAAGTCGATCGACACAATCCAGTCTCCTTCCAGCAGCGCTTGAAGAACCTGCGCAAGGATGAGCATCTTGAACTTCTCCAGCTTCAGGTAAAGGTTCAAGATCATGAGATCCAGGATAAAACGAAGTCTGCCATCCTTTTTGGGGATCAGGAAATACCGGGAGTAGCACCCCTGACCCCTCTCCTGCTCTGGAACCACCTCTATCGCACCCTTTCTGAACAGAGCCAGGACTTCTTCCTGCAAGAGCAGCAGGTGGTCCTCCGCACAAAAACCTTGGCAAGGAGGGTAATTGGGGGGAAATTCATGAAAGGGAAGAGCATACCCATTCTCCACGAGATTGAGAACCCAAAGATCCGATGTAATTAATTCCCAATCTCGTAGAAAATGGGTAAGACGGCCCCCCACTGGGCCCACATGATCCGGAATGGCGGATCTAGGGCTGCTTTGCTGTGGTTGCAGGGGGTTGGGAAGAGGTAGAGGAGGAGGAAAAGGCCTGACGACCCCTAGGACGAACTCTTTGCCGGCCTCTGTACGACTTGTACAGCGTATTTTGCTGCTGCTGCTGCTGCTGTTGTGGCTGCCTGTAGGTCCGAAAGGAAGACCTGCTAAAACCTCTGAACCTCTTCACCGCAGTACCTCTGGACTGTAGTCCCAAAGATCTTGCTGTCGCTCTGCTGTCCTTGAACCTTTCTAAAGCAGCATCAGCCTTCTTTCCAAACAATCCTGACCCATCAAAGGGCAAATCCATCAAGGCAGCTTAGACATCCGCAGAGAATTCAGAGGATTTAAGCCATGCCGCTCTTCTTGTGGTCACTGAAGAACCCATCACTCTTGCCAACGAGTCAGCAGTGTCCAGACCACTCTGAATGACCTGTCTAGCGGCAGCCTGAGTGTCAACAATAACCTTGTGAAAATCCTTCCTATCCCCCTCACGAAGCTTTGGAACCAGCTGTTTGACTGAATCCATCAATGCATGGATATAGCGTCCCATAAGACAAGTAGCATTAGTCGATTTGAGCGCCATGGTTGCCGAGGAAAAGACTTTTTTAGCAGCCTGGTCCTGCTTCTTTGATTCCTAATCCCCAGGAACCTGTGGAAAAGCGCCTGCAGATTTTTTCGAGCAGGCCTCCTGCACAACCAAGCTCTCTGGCCAGGGGTGTGTGGACAAAAAGTCCGGGTCACTAGGCACCACCCTGTACCTTCTTGCAACCGCCCTTGAAACAGCAGGGGCTGTAAGCGGTCTTTTTCAAACCTCAGATATAGGCTCCGCCAAAGCATCATTGAAAGGGAGCATGGGCTCGATCACAGAGGTAGGCGAATGAAGGACTTCAGTCAGTATATTAGCTTTATACTCTGCAGTAGGAAGTGTTAAATTCAACAAATCTGCAGCCTTCCTTATTACCACGTGATAAGGTGTCACATCCTTAGAAGGGGCGTCAGAAACAGAGGCCAAATCTCAATCAAGGGATAGTTCATCTAAAAGATCTTCTGAATCCTGCAACTCACCCCCTTCCATTTCTGCTTCACGGTACCTCTGCTCTTCCAGAAGTCTCTGTGCCTCACGCCTCGACCTCTCCTTCATGAATGAAGTTGACGGATCCGGAATCGACTCCGTCGGAGCCGGAGCCGAGCCCGAAGCCGGAGGACCAGACCGCTGAACACGAGGTCGGATCGGATTCGGCATCGGCGTAGAGGGTGTCGGTGTCGAAGGTCTTGGCGTCGAAGGCTTCGGCGGCGCCAAGAAAAGCCAAGGCGGCGTCAGAGCCGGCATAAATGGCATAAAAGGCGCAGGAGCATAAGTCTGGGGGATACCCAGATTGTATGTTAATGGACCCGTGGGACCAACCGGTGCACCAGAGGGGTACATAGCTCTTGAATAAACTCCATACATAGCATTCAGGAACTGAGTAGGGTCCTGACCTGGAGCAGGAAAAGCTGGATATGAGCCCACAGCCTGCTCTCGAGGGAGCGGAGTCTTCTCGACTTTGACCTCCACCTCAGGCTGATGCACCAGGGTCGACAAACCCACAGGCAATGGAGCCTCCTCTTCTCCTCCATATTCTTCTTCTCCCTCACCCTCCTGGTCAGAAGAATGAGTCGGAGCCGGAGAAGGATTCGACATCGGCTTCGGTGAATGAACAGGCGAATTCACAGGCGAAGCCTCATCTTCGGAGACTTGAACCTCCGGAGTCGTAGTCTCCACATCCTTGAGAATAAACTTCACCTGCAACTTCGGTCTCGAGCTCGAGTCCTTCCCAGAGTGACGACGAGACTCATGAGATCTCTTCTTGTGCTTCTTCCTTGATGACTTCGAAGCATGCACCGAAGACGACCTCGAGCGCAACTTCGAGCGAGACCTCGACCACGAACGACGAGTCCGTGACCTCAACCTCTTCTTGTCCTTCCTGCTCTTCAACTTTGCAACAAGGAGTTTCGTCTCCCTCTCACAGAGAGCCTTAGGATTCATTTTCTTACAGGATGAACACCAAACACAGCACTCGTGTGGATCCATAATAGACATCGTCTTGCCGCACTCTCCGTAGGGCTTGAATTCAGTCTTCTTCGTGGACATCTCGACACAAAGAAGCAAAAGGTCACCGAAATGAAACAAACAGTAACAAAGTTACCAACAGCTACAGAGGATCCCTAGAAACCGTTAGCGTCGACGACGCTGAAAAAAGGGAACTGACGTCATCACGCCGGTGTGGGCCTATTATGGAGTCGGTGACGTCAGGGGAGTCACGCGCGGTGTCGTGCCTTTGTGACGTCGCCCATGTCGGCGCGAAGCTACAAAAAGAATTTTCGAATGTTGCTGACGCTGTTGTATTTCTATCTAGGACCCTAATCAATATTCGTAATTTATGCCCTTGTATGGTTATAATAAATAATAATCAAACAAAAGAAGGAGTAACCACTAGGGGTACTGAATACCTGTATAATTATTACGGTATTTTGGGTTGCATGCCCTGCGACCCAGTATGGGACAATCCTTTGTCCTTTGAAGACCCCTCACTCACCAACCTAGTTGGTGACATGCTTCATCATCGGGGTCCCACCCGGACAGCCGAATGCCATCCAGGTGTGCTGCGACACCTGATTACAGTGGAGCGGGTTATTCGTTTTTATATGTGATAAGGGTAGAAAAGTGTGTTTAAAAGTTGTCTCAACACTACCCACTCGGAGACTTTATTCTGGAGTGGTTGGACAACCATTAAAATATAAACAGTAGTATTTACATGGGGCACCTTTGCCTTATTAGGTAGGCTGTGGTGTCAAAAAAGACGTATTAAAAAGGGAGGGAGGTCTACATGTTTCAACCTACGTGTGATTATAGAGGTTTTCGTCAGGACCAGTGTAACTTAGGCTGGGTGGTCTACACACGCTAAGGTGTATCCAGTCCTAGCCTAAAGTGCAGGTGAAATTACAAACAGGTGATTTGTGAAAAAAGTGTTGCTCTCCGATTAGTTTCGATTAAAAACCTGTGGAAAGAAAGGGAAACAAGGGGGGGATTGTGGTAAGGGCATGCTGGAAACGTACAGACATAAAAGGGTGACTAGTGCACTCTGTGAACCAAAGCCCATTCTTGGGCTCGACCAGTTGTAACTTGAGCAGACTTACGTGCTATTTGTGAGGGAGACGCACGTATTCACTGCCTTCAGGGTGACGATTATCATACTAAATTGTAATGTTTCGTCACAATAATGGGATACAAAAAAGCCTCTGTTCCAGTGAGTGTGAGGAAAAAAAAATGGGTCTGACCCATGTGGGAGTAGCTGTGTAAAAGCTCCAATAATGGAGCGTGCCGTGCTCGAATAATCACTAGAGTAAAGTGATGCGGCGCAAAAAGAGATCTTCAAGTGCCGAATATTGATCTCGTTAAAAACCACACACACACACATACAGGTAGCACACTAATCATTCATAAATAAGCATACTCAAACAGTATTCTTACTAGAAGCACGCTGATTTTGGGCTTCATGAGCTCACCGACCCTGCTCGTGCAGCCGCCATCTAAAATGAAGAGGGGCGAGGGGGTGAGTGAGGGCCGTAAGGGTTCCGTCGAACCATGACCTAACTAGTTGGGATCTGTCCGGACTTACTTGCGGATTATGGAAATCTGGCAGTTTAGCCTAGCAGCAGGTCTGTCGGGAGCTCCGCGGGAGTGCGGTACGGGCTCTGGCGTGCAGCTAGAAAAAGACTTCCGTGTTTGCCGAGTGATCGGGGCGGGGCGTGGTCACGTGGGGCCGCGTTGCCAGGGAGACAGCGCTAGAGGACAACACTAGTTGTGCGCAGCCGCAGATGGATGCGCTGAGAAGGGATTGTCATAAATGGGAATAAAAGGGGGGTTAAAAAACGCTCGTCAGCGTAGTGGTAACGGGAAGGTGGTATATTCAGAAGGGCATTAATCAGGGAATATGCTAGGTGACAGAACTGTTATTACACGGATTTTCTAGGTGGCGGATTAATGGGAAAGGTGCTGGACGGCTGTACCGTTAATACATCGGTTGCCCAAGGGGTGCATTGATGTAATTAGTTAGTAAGCACTGAGTTCCACGGAATATTGTTATTCAGACCTGCGCTCTGGGTGGACAATCTGTATATCCAACGTTGCTCCTTTTCAAAGAGTCGTTGTGATAGTTTATCGCCTGGTGTCAGTTGTTCTATGACAGTTCATGTCATATCATTAGGCGTATGATTCATGGAGAGGTAGTGCTCAGTTAGTTTGGTCATCGATTTTTTGCACCGGATGGTGCTTCTGTGCTCGCCAATTCTTTATTTAACCTTCCTACTGGTCATGCCAACGTAGCGTAGGTTGCATGGACAGATGATAAGGTACACAACGTTAGTACTGTTGCAATTTGTATGGGCCCTGATGGTCCAGACTTTCCCTGGTTCCAAAGAAAGGGTTTTCGTGTTCTCCGTCAAATGGCACACACTGCAATTACCGCACTTAAAGTGTCCGGTAACGTGAGGAAGACCCCACGCGTTTAGGATTGTGGGAGATGGTGTACCTAGATTCTTTGGTCTTGTGTTAACGACCGCGTCCTTTATGTTCCTGGCCCGTTTGAAGGAAAAAAGGGGTTTCTCCCATTTTAAATTGCCCGTATTAAGTATCTTCCAGTGTTGGGGGGGCGCTAGAGGGCGCACAGCGGGATGGTTGACTTGTAAGTCAGCTCCGCCGGACGGGTGCCTAGACAGCGGTAAAACCCCGTGAATGCTGCCAAACGAACTCCGGAAATGCGACCGAGGGCGTAGGAGAGTGATATCTACGACCTGATGCGGGACACACGGGAGCAACTATAACGGTATTGTTAACCGCATGCGTGCAGGCGGAATTCCGCCCGTACGCTGGGTTTTGCGAAACCGCACTTTACGTGACGAGCTGGGCTCGTCATGAGCGTGCGAGGAGGCTACGCCATGACGAGCCCAGCTCGTCATGAGCGTCGAAGGGGTTAATATCCCTGAAAAACTGCCAGGGGACGTTAGAGGAGACAAGATGGCGGAAGCGAGAACTTTAAATGCCTGTCCGCTATAGACGTCGGAGGCACAGGTGAGCGATCAAAATCAAATCGCTGGCTGATC
Organism: Lissotriton helveticus; assembly: GCF_964261635.1. NCBI lineage: Eukaryota > Metazoa > Chordata > Amphibia > Caudata > Salamandridae > Lissotriton > Lissotriton helveticus. Next base: position 50,213,433 of record NC_136061.1, on the reverse strand, counting down.
CGAAGTGCTGGGACCATTTGAGTCAGACCTGAGGGCGAAACAGTGGCCCAAAAACGAAGGATAGGTGGCAGCGCGATGTGCGTTTCAGCTAAGGCAAAATGGCTGCCGCAGTGGAACGCATGAATGGCAGCGCGAACGGAGTCTGTTACTGGGACTGACACAAGCGCCCGAGGAGCAGGGAAAGCCACAAGAGTACATATGTGATACGAATGCAGCGGAGAAGATAGGAATTGCGTGCAGGAAGACTGTCTGTGCGAGGATGGAAACAACTGCAAACCCAGACCACGCACATAGCGCGACTAACATGTAATGAGTGAAGGGGACTGGGCGGCAGTTACTAACGCACGGGGCAACAGGAAATGCAGGTCTAAGAGTAAAGCGCAGAGTGCATATACAGGGACCTCATAACCATTTACAGAGCAACCGTGAACGGAGCAGAGGTCCAGAGCGAGCACCCATGAAGTACCAAATCTGTGTTACCTGCCAAGCTGGCCCATAGCTCACTCAGAACAAAAGCGGGGGAATCCTTATAGCGTAAATTTCAGCAGAAGCACGACACGCGTGCAGGATACCCCAATAGGAAGGTTTGACCACGCGCACCTACTAACATGGGAGTATACTGTTGAACCGGCGATTCGCTCACCTGATGTGAAGCAGATGAATAGAACAGGACCTCCAAGATCGAATACACCGAGGAGCCGTCATTCCCAAGCGACGAGTGATTGTACCAGTAATACGGCAGACAAAGCGCGGCGCAACGCCCCACCTCGATCCTGCGCCATGGGAAAACCGGAGAAGCAGCAGTCCAAATTACAATTTGAAGCAAAAAAGCAATCAAGCAGCGCAACAAGAATGTCAGACACGGAGGGTGACGGCGAGTCCTGTGAGGGGGCAGGAATGGAGAAGATATTACGGGCTATCCAACAAAGCCTGCAAGACATGAACAATAAGCTGGATAATGTGGTGCTACAGGTAGATAACATGGCCGCCAAACTTGATAAACATGGCGAGAGGCTGGTGGAGGCGGAACAGCGCATATCTAGGATAGAGGACGACTCTGCAAACGCTTCAAAGGCCTATGGTGGACTGGAAAAGACAGTGGAGGTTCTACGCGCAAAGGTGGAAGATCAAGAAGCCAGGTCCAGGCGGAACAACGTCAGAATTGCTGGCCTGCCGGAGACCACAAACACGGGGAAGATGGAGGACTACATAGAGAAGCTACTGAAGGAATTGTTTGAAGCAAACCACCTTTCGCCTGTCTTTCTTGTGGAAAGAGCGCACCGCTCATTAGCACCAACACCGAAACCAGGAGCGCCACCTCGTGTGATAATTGCCCGCTTGTTAAATTATAGGGACAGAGATACTATCCTTCGACTAGCCAGAGAAAAGGGTAACATCACTCATCAGCGCAACACCCTGCAATTCTATCCGGATCACACCATGGCGGTCCAACTGGCAAGGAAGGAATTCGCGCCGATAAAGAAGAAACTGCGAGACCTAGGCATTGAATATGCTATGCTACATCCAGCAAGACTTAGGATCACCATGGCGGGCAAACACACCATCCTCCACACGGTCCAAGCGGCACACGAATATACCAAAAAACTGGGGCGACGACAAAAAACGCAAGACCGAGAGGAACACGGAAGCGATAACGAATGACTACACGGAGATGGTATTACGAGGCACTGGACTAATGCTGCATCGCAAATACAAGACCACTCCCAAGGCAAAGCTGTGAAAGAGGGCATCGCTCTCCTGTTAGGACAAGGGGATGGTCACGAGAGTGTAAGGCTGTGTGGATTACATGGATTACAGGTAACGAAGCGCAGTGGGCGGACTCACGATGTGATCTTATACCACCCGAACACCTGGAACAGTGAGTAACTGAAAGACTTTCAAAAGTCACATGGTAATGGTGTGAGGTAATGATCGGTATAATGCCCAGAACTATGTACAGTGAGGCACAAATGGAAGGACAGGTACCAAAAGACTCCATTGGGTTTTTATAGCGTGAAATAGGAGATTGCGGAGGGAGGCGGGAAGTGGCAACACGGGTTAAAACATGCAAGTTATCAAGAATAATAGAAGCACCTGTCCACATCCACCATGTGGATGGAGAAGTGTGCACTTGGCGACACCCCCACGCGGGTGCGCCCCTGTTACAGTTCTACTGTCTGTTCAGTTGTATTAAAGGGATGGCTTTGGCAAAGTTTGGGCGCTAAAGTGGGTGGGGGGAGGGTCAGGGAAACGAGAGTTGTTCTACAGAAGTCACTGTGTCTGAGAAGCTTTGCGACCTCCGATATTATCAGGGATGAAGCACTGAAATGTACATCACATTCAGCAACCGAAAATTACTTAAGGTCAACGTTTGAAGTGTTTGATAACAAGCAACGTCAGAATACATACCTGATGCATTAACATGACCACATCTACTGCATTTAAATGCATAACATGGAATATTCGGGGACTGGGAAATCCAAAAAAGATAAGACAGATTTTTGCTTACTTTGATAGATTACACGTAGACATTGTGTTCCTTCAGGAGACACACCAGGCCGCTACAGCAGGGGACACTATAGGAGCAAGGTGGGCGGAGTCGATCACCAGTTCGAATTATTCTACGTATTCTCGTGGTGTCAGCATTCTCATACGCAAGGGAGTGCACTTTGAGATATCAGCAGTACATAGAGACGCGGAGGGGAGGAGTGTTATAGTGGTTGGGATGGTGAGGCATCAACAAATGGCATTGGTGAACACATATGGCCCAAATACAGACGACCCAGGGTTTTATGCTAAACTGTGGCAGGAAATAGCACAATTACAGACCGAACATATATTGTGGGGTGGAGATTTTAACATCGCACTACAAGACGGATTGGATAGATCCCCCAACACATCAGAACCACATACACGTGCGAGACTGAAACTCACGGATGCACTTACTGACTTACAGGTGTCGGATATTTGGAGAGGGCAGAACCCGGGGGTGACGGCTGCGACACATATCACTGCGGCACATAATAGTTGGTCCAGACTGGATTACTGGTTGGGCTCGCGGGAGGTGGTGGCGTGGACGGTTTCGATAAATCATCTGCCGAGAACATTATCGGACCATAGTCCTGTGCTTTTGGAGCTGCTCATACCACACTATATACCCCCCCCCCTTCACATGGAGATTTAATGCGGGAGCGCTGAGAGATCCACTGTATACGGACACTATTCACAAGGCGATAGTAGACTACTTTGACATGAATTGCCCCTCATCTGACGATCCATGCCTCTTGTGGGAAGCATTCAAGGCCACTATACGGGGGTGTGTATTAGTACCACCACAGGTATACTGAGAGACATAAGGCAGCAACTGACAACACGAGAAAAAGATATACAAACACTAGAACAACAGTACGCACAAACACGGGACGTGTCGTTATTGGGCCGCATCTAAACTATACTGCAGGAACATCAACAATTCGCCACAGATGAGCTGAACTACATTTCCAAACGCAAAACTGCAAGAACATATGGGGAAGGAGGAAGGCCGGGCAAAACGTTAGCTGAGAAAATATGTGAGGGTAGACCACAACACCATATCACAGCGATCAAAACACAAGAGGGCACAGTCACCAGAGACATTAAAGGGATTCTGGGTGAGTTCATGGCCTCTTACGGTCAATTGTACAAAGCACGACCCACACCGACACGTGAAGACATGCTGACATACATGGCAGACGTAGAAATCGCATGGCTATCAGATGCCCCCCACAGGAATTATTTAGCCCGCCCAGTAACGGTGGAGGATGTTGTGGACACAATAAAACATTTACCAAACAGTAAAGCACCTGGGCCTGACGGCTACACAACAGAATTTTATAAAACTTTTGCTGATTTACTAGCGCCACATCTGGTCAGGCTGTACGGTGCAGCACACGAAGCACAAACTCTACCGGCATCTATGAGGGAGGCAATGCTGATAGCCTTGCTTAAACCGGGGAAGAATGAGGAGCAATGCGACTCATACCGCCCATTATCCCTCATGAATGTAGACACAAAAATAATAGCGAGCCTACTGGCTGCAAGGCTTAAGCCACTAATGCCGTTGCTGATCAGGCCAGACCAATCCGGCTTTATACCGGACAGATCTACCGCACACAACACAAGAACGCTATTTGCACTGGCACATTACCTGGCGCCGAATATCAAAGCAGTAGCGGTATTGTTGGACGCCGCAAAAGCGTTTGACACGATAGCCTGGACCTTTTTACACACAGTACTGATAAGGATGGGTTTCCCGCCTATATTCACACAATGGATCTCAATGCTGTACACGAACCTATCTGCCCGCATTCGGGTCAACAAGTATGTTTCTGAACCGATTGCCATATGTCGGGGAACGAGGCAGGGTTGCCCATTATCACCTATGCTTTTCGCATTAGTCTTGGAGCCACTGGCTTGTAAAATTAGACAACATCACCATGCTTCTGCAATTCAACTCCCAACACGTCCGATCCACATATCCTTATATGCAGACGACATGGTGGTTTATGTAAAAGACCCGGAACAACACCTCAACCCATTAATACGTGAATACATCAAATACGGGCAACATTCTGGTCTACAAATAAACTGGTCAAAGTCCCTAGTCCTGGCAATGACTGACAGTACTACCCCGATTACGATGGATTACCCACTAGAGTGGAAAGAAGAACCCACCAAATACCTAGGGGTGTGGTTTCACAGGGACCCAGAACAAGTAATAAGAACTAATTACGGCAGGGTACTATCGTCCCTAGAAGATAAAATCAAACGTTGGAACAGGCTCCCACTGTCATTAGCAGATAGGGCTGCAATAGTGAAGATGGTAATATTACCCAAGCTTCTGTACTTATTCACAAACATCCCCATTAGACCTCCGACGGAGGTTTTCCGAAACATTACCAGTATGGTACTGAGTTTACTCTGGGCGGGAAAGCATGCTAGAATAGAATTGCAAACGATGACACTGCCGTATGAAAAGGGAGGTTTTAAAGTCCCCAATATGTATCTGTATTACCTCTGTGCGCAAGCGCAATTTGCACATCACTGGTTTCACGAAATACCTTTCCTGACTCATGTAGCGGTGGAAAAAGGGGACGCTGATCCGATACCTCTAATTAACATATTGCCACACAGGCGACCCAGATTATATGATCGTGACATCAATCCTGTGAACACCACAATTGAGGCTTGGAGGCTGATGGGTAGGGCTTCCGACAAATTGCCGATATATGCACCGAGCCTCCCTCTAGCAGATCACCCAGCTCTGTCGGTCACACAGGAACAGGTAGGGATGGATTTACTGCGAAATACTGGCATTGATACATTGGGGGACCTGTACAAGGACGGGGTTTTTCGAACACTAAACAGCCTACACTACATCAGCCATCCAACATTGTTGTTCAGTTTTAACTATTACAGATTGCAGAGAGCGATTAAAGATCACTTTCCAGATTTCCCGGAGGAGCCTAAAACTCTAGACACACTGCAATTAATACTGGCGGCCCCAGCATCCACAGACCTAGTATCCAGACTATACACAAGCTTGCAGAGAGACATCGGGGGTAATACAGAAAAGATGAGAAATAAATGGAACGCACAACTGAATGACGCCATATCTGAGGAAGACTGGGAGAAGGCATGTTCTCTCACCAGTATGCTGACGCCCAATGGGAATCTCAGGATTATTCATTATAAATACATACACCAGGTGTATTATACGCCTGAACGACTCCACAGATATGGCTTAAGGGAGGATTCGAACTGTGTGAGATGCAGGGCAGACCACGCAGATTTCATCCATCTGGCCTGGCAATGCCCCTCAGTTGCAGAATACTGGGAGAAGGTGGTGCGAGAGGTAGGAAGGATGCTTGGAGAGACACTTGAATGCACGATTCTGGTCTGTCTATTAGGCCTTGTACCGCAGCTTAGGGCGAAAAAGAGGAAGTTTTGCGCGATCGCTCTATTAATGGCTAAGAGAAGGGTGGCAATGCATTGGAATGTAAAAAAGGGGCCTGGTGTGAAGGACTGGCTAAAAGATTTAACTTATTGTCGAGATACTCTAGCTACTTACGGAGAGGAATTGCCGACTGGATCTCGTCCCACAGACTTCTGGATGTATCTGAAGGATTACCTGCAGGCACAGTCGCCGTCTGGAACTGACTGAAATTACTGATATAACTTATGATCTTGCTATCTAGAAATGTGTATGTATTGACAATGCTTAGAAAGGAGAGAGAATGCTGTGACACAGTGATTATAGTTGGAGGGTTTTATTGGTTTGGTTACTGTCCTTAAAGTTCTGAATAAGGAAAACAAAAATGGAAAATGTAAGTGTGTACATATGAAATGTGGAACAAGATGCACTGTGTTGAAGTGAAAAGGCCGATTGCTAATGCGCCGCCGGTCCAGTGGATGTCGGCTAAATGGCTGTGTACGCCACATGGCACTAAGCAACTACTAGTGTGGTGACAGGCCGGCCCGCTGAGGTTGTAGGCATAACACCTATGTATTTCCTGGCTATAAGTGCAATAAACGACATACACAATAAAAAAATAAAAAAAGTATCTTCCAGTGTTTCTGGATGGTCTTAGTCACTTGATTGGATGCCAGGCTGTAGGTAGTTACACAGGTCAGTGGGATTTGATCGTTGGTCTTTGTGACATCTTCCAGGAGTATTTCCCGTTGCTGGTTTCTTGCTCTTTTTTGGCTTCGATTTAAGATCTTTTTTGGGTAGACTCTAGACTCTAATTTCGAGGTAAGATCTTTTGCTTGGTCTCGGTAATCATTAAGGTTGCTGCAGTTCCTACGTATTCTAAGGAATTGCCCATATGGCAGGTTTTCTCTTAGTGGTCGCGGATGAAAACTTTCAAACCTTAGCAAGTTGTTTTTTGCTGTGGGTTTGTAATGGGTTTTGGTGCGTAATCGTCCGTTTTCCTTGGTGATGACCAAATCAAGAAAGACCATATTTGTGTGATCTTTCGTGTAAGTGAACCTCAAGTTGTTGTCCCTGGAGTTGAGCCAATCAAAAAAGGATTCAAGAGTAGTTTCAGGTCCCTGCCAGATGACAAAAATGTCATCTATATAACGTTTCCAAAACGTTATATTAGATCCGAAGGGGTTGTCTGTATTGAGGATGAATTGTTGTTCGAAATTATATACGTATAACCCAGCTACGGATGGGGCAAAAGTACTGCCCATAGAGGTACCCCCTGTTTGTAAATACAGTTTACCTTCATATTCGAAAAAGTTCTTTTTGAGAGCCAGTCTGGCACACTCCAAAATGAAATTTCTGGGTGTTCTATGTGTCCATTCTTCATTGTTGAGCACTTGCTCAAGGACTTTGAGGGTATCATCCTGGGGTATGCTGGTGTAGAGACTCTCTATGTCGAAGCTTACGAGTAGAGAGTTTTCATCTACGTCAATTTGATCCAGAAGTTGGAGAAGATTCTTAGTATCCCGTAGGTATGTAGAGGTTTTTTGTACAATTGGTTTCAGAAATATGTCACAGAAGCGGGACAGAGGTTCCAGTAGTGATCCTATACCGGATACTATCGGTCTACCAGGGGGGGGGGTGTTTGTTTTTATGCATTTTGGGAAGTGTGTAAAAATATGGAGTTTTTCCATCGTTATTACACAAAAAATCCCCCTCTTGTTTAGAGATGAAACCCATGGATACCCCGTGTTCAACAAGGGATTTTATCTCTTGTTTCAGATCTTGTGATGGGTCGCTTGGTAGTCTGCGATAGTTCCGTTCGTCTGCCAGTAGGCGGAGACATTCGTTCTGGTACATGGTCTTGTCTTGTACAACTACCCCTCCGCCTTTGTCGGCTGGTTTGATCACGATTGCGTCACAATTTTTCAATTCCTCCAGGGCTTTCTTTTCATTTTTGTTAAGATTGATGTAGGGTTTTGGTAGTTGTAATCTCTCAATGTCGTTGAACACTGCTTGCTCGAACGCCGATAGCTCCACTGGGGTTGTATGTGGAGGAGGTACAAAAGTGGATTTTATACGTAGTCCAGTCTCATTAGGATCTTCATTTGTCAGGGGGTTGTTCGCTTTCTTTTCGAAAAAGGCTTTCAGCTTCAATTTCCTAAAGAAAGTAGCCAGTTCGCAATGTAACTGAAATTTGTCCAATCTGGGTGTCGGGACGAAGCCAAGTCCTTTACTAAGGACCTCTTCTTCAGTGGTTGACAATGGTCTGGTGGCTAAATTAGTGACTAAGTCTTGCTGCTGCTCGGACCTGGTTGTGGATTCTTGCTCCTGGTGTGGTTCCCTACTGGGTCCTCGGTTGCCCAATGGACCTGTTTGGGTGTCTTTTGTCTTCCTCTTCCCCTCCGGCCCCTGCCTAAAAAAGGCAGCCGGTAGTTGTTAGGTGGAAAAAAGTGTGGTTGGAAAGGGGGTTGCCATCCATACATTTGCGGAGGGGGAGCAAACGGATCCTGGAAACCCTGCATCATTTGTGGGTAGGGAGTCCAGTTGTTTTGTGTTCTGTTCCGTCCCCTTCCTCTCCCTCTTCCTCTTTGTTTCGTACTCCCTGTGCTTGAATTGCTTGACAAAGAGTCATTGCTAGAGGCATCAGAGTCCTGATCTGCTCTTGTGGGGGCTTTGTACTCTGGATCGGAGTACGGATAGGCTTTCTTAAAGGAGAAACGTTTCAGGTCTTTCTGAAACTTCTGAGCTTTTTGCTGGGTGAGGTTGTCTTTATATTCGGTCATTTCTTTGTTGATCTCGTCGAGCCTCTTCTTGTGGCCTTTAATGGTAGTTCTCATTTGCCCTTCAGTTTGTTGTATTTCTACTTGGATTTTCTCAGAGAGGCGGACTGCTGTTTTGAGGATCAACACTATCCAATCGTGCGTGCAATGCCACGCAATCTGTGACCAGTCTTTTCTGAATGTTTCATCATCAAGAAAAATACGGGGAGCATTGGTCACGAGTAGACCTTTGGGTGCCATATTGTTGTTAAGATACTCTTTTAGGATTGTACCGTGTAAAATCGTTCTTATTCTGTTCCGTTTCAGTTCTGTCAAATTTTCCCATTCAGTTGTTTGTGAGATGCTTTGTGATATATTAGCATCTGCAAAGATGGATAATTCACTCATTATCGCATCCACTTCAGCCTCGGAATATGAAAGGCCTTTATTTTCGCTCATGGTGACTAATGGAGGCTACTTGTTGTGTGTGCGGGGAGTGTAAAAGACACAAACTCTCGCAGCTGTGTGCTGCCCAATATATATAAACAGAGGAGAGAGTAAGGGTGGTTCGACCAGTAGGTCAGGTGGGAACTCCTGGTCCCCTTGGGTATAATAATCAAACAAAAGAAGGAGTAACCACTAGGCGTACTGAATACCTGTATAATTATTACGGTATTTTGGGTTGCATGCCCTGCGACCCAGTATGGGACAATCCTTTATCCTTTGAAGACCCCTCACTCACCAACCTAGTTGGTGACATGCTTCATCATCGGGGTCCCACCCGGACAGCCGAATGCCATCCAGGTGTGCTGCGACACCTGATTACAGTGGAGCGGGTTATTCGTTTTTATATGTGATAAGGGTAGAAAAGTGTGTTTAAACGTTGTCTCAACACTACCCACTCGGAGACTTTATTCTGGAGTGGTTGGACAACCATTAAAATATAAACAGTAGTATTTACATGGGGCACCTTTGCATTATTAGGTAGGCTGTGGTGTCAAAAAAGACGTATTAAAAAGGGAGGGAGGTCTACATGTTTCAACCTACGTGTGATTATAGAGGTTTTCGTCAGGACCAGTGTAACTTAGGCTGGGTGGTCTACACACGCTAAGGTGTATCCAGTCCTAGCCTAAAGTGCAGGTGAAATCACAAACAGGTGATTTGTGAAAAAAGTGTTGCTCTCCGATTAGTTTCGATTAAAAACCTGTGGAAAGAAAGGGAAACAAGGGGGGGGATTGTGGTAAGGGCATGCTGGAAACGTACAGACATAAAAGGGTGACTAGTGCACTCTGTGAACCAAAGCCCATTCTTGGGCTCGACCAGTTGTAACTTGAGCAGACTTACGTGCTATTTGTGAGGGAGACGCACGTATTCACTGCCTTCAGGGTGACGATTATCATACTAAATTGTGATGTTTCGTCACAATAATGGGATACAAAAAAGCCGCTGTTCCAGTGAGTGTGAGGAAAAAAAATGGGTCTGACCCATGTGGGAGTAGCTGTGTAAAAGCTCCAATAATGGAGCGTGCCGTGCTCGAATAATCACTAGAGTAAAGTGATGCGGCGCAAAAAGAGATCTTCAAGTGCCGAATATTGATCTCGTTAAAAACCACACACACACACACATACAGGTAGCACACTAATCATTCATAAATAAGCATACTCAAACAGTATTCTTACTAGAAGCACGCTGGAGGAATTGAAAAATTGTGACGCAATCGTGATCAAACCAGCCGACAAAGGCGGAGGGGTAGTTGTACAAGACAAGACCATGTACCAGAACGAATGTCTCCGCCTACTGGCAGACGAACGGAACTATCGCAGACTACCAAGCGACCCATCACAAGATCTGAAACGAGATAAAATCCCTTGTTGAACACGGGGTATCCATGGGTTTCATCTCTAAACAAGAGCGGGATTTTTTGTATAATAACGATGGAAAAACTCCATATTTTTACACACTTCCCAAAATGCATAAAAACAAACACCCCCCCCCCTGGTAGACCGATAGTATCCGGTATAGGATCACTACTGGAACCTCTGTCCCGCTTCTGTGACATATTTCTGAAACCAATTGTACAAAAAACCTCTACATACCTACGGGATACTAAGAATCTTCTCCAACTTCTGGATCAAATTGACGTAGATGAAAACTCTCTACTCGTAAGCTTCGACATAGAGAGTCTCTACACCAGCATACCCCAGGATGATACCCTCAAAGTCCTTGAGAAAGTGCTCAACAATGAAGAATGGACACATAGAACACCCAGAAATTTCATTTTGGAGTGTGCCAGACTGGCTCTCAAAAAGAACTTTTTCGAATATGAAGGTAAACTGTATTTACAAACAGGGGGTACCTCTATGGGCAGTACTTTTGCCCCATCCGTAGCTGGGTTATACGTATATAATTTCGAACAACAATTCATCCTCAATACAGACAACCCCTTCGGATCTAATATAACGTTTTGGAAACGTTATATAGATGACATTTTTGTCATCTGGCAGGGACCTGAAACTACTCTTGAATCCTTTTTTGATTGGCTCAACTCCAGGGACAACAACTTGAGGTTCACTTACACGAAAGATCACACAAATATGGTCTTTCTTGATTTGGTCATCACCAAGGAAAACGGACGATTACGCACCAAAACCCATTACAAACCCATAGCAAAAAACAACTTGCTAAGGTTTGAAAGTTTTCATCCGCGACCACTAAAAGAAAACCTGCCATATGGGCAATTCCTTAGAATACGTAGGAACTGCAGCAACCTTAATGATTATCGAGACCAAGCAAAAGATCTTACCTCGAAATTAGAGTCTAGAGGCTACCCAAAAAAGATCTTAAACCGAAGCCAAAAAAGAGCAAGAAACCAGCAACGGGAAATACTCCTGGAAGATGTCACAAAGACCAACGATCAAATCCCACTGACCTGTGTAACTACCTACAGCCTGGCATCCAATCAAGTGACTAAGACCATCCAGAAACACTGGAAGATACTTAATACGGGCCATTTAAAATGGGAGAAACCCCTTTTTTCCTTCAAACGGGCCAGGAACATAAAGGACGCGGTCGTTAACACAAGACCAAAGAATCTAGGTACACCATCTCCCACAATCCTAAACGCGTGGGCTCTTCCTCAAGTTACCGGACACTTTAAGTGCGGTAATTGCAGTGTGTGCCATTTGACGGAGAACACGAAAACCCTTTCTTTGGAACCAGGGAAAGTCTGGACCATCAGGGCCCATACAAATTGCAACAGTACTAACGTTGTGCACCTTATCATCTGTCCATGCAACCTACGCTACGTTGGCATGACCAGTAGGAAGGTTAAACAAAGAATTGGCGAGCACAGAAGCACCATCCGGTGCAAAAAATCGATGACCAAACTAACTGAGCACTACCTCTCCATGAATCATACGCCTAATGATATGACATGGACTGTCATAGAACAACTGACACCAGGCGATAAACTATCACAACGACTCTTTGAAAAGGAGCAACGTTGGATATACAGATTGTCCACCCAGAGCGCAGGTCTGAATGACAATATTCCGTGGAACTCAGTGCTTACTAACTAATTACATCAATGCACCCCTTGGGCAACCGATGTATTAACGGTACAGCCGTCCAGCACCTTTCCCATTAATCCGCCACCTAGAAAATCCGTGTAATAACAGTTCTGTCACCTAGCATATTCCCTGATTAATGCCCTTCTGAATATACCACCTTCCCGTTACCGCTACGCTGACGAGCGTTTTTTAACCCCCCTTTTATTCCCATTTATGACAATCCCTTCTCAGCGCATCCATCTGCGGCTGCGCACAACTAGTGTTGGCCTCTAGCGCTGTCTCCCTGGCAACGTGGCCCCACGTGACCACGCCCCGCCCCGATCACTCGGCAAACACGGAAGTCTTTTTCTAGCTGCACGCCAGAGCCCGTACCGCACTCCCGCGGAGCTCCCGACAGACCTGCTGCTAGGCTAAACTGCCAGATTTCCATAATCCGAAAGTAAGTCCGGACAGATCCCAACTAGTTAGGTCATGGTTCGACGGAACCCTTACGGTCCTCACTCACCCCCTCGCCCCTCTTCATTTTAGATGACGGCTGCACGAGCAGGGTCGGTGAGCTCATGAAGCCCAAAATCAGCGTGCTTCTAGTAAGAATACTGTTTGAGTATGCTTATTTATGAATGATTAGTGTGTGTGTGTGGTTTTTAACGAGATCAATATTCGGCACTTGAAGACCACATTTCTATCCTTCTCTTTGTTCATACATCAAATGCTGAATTTGAATCCAGCTCTGTGACAAGAGTGCAGTTGAAGTTTGAATGGGATGCAAATTATGTCTATCCATTTTAATAATCAGCCGACAATGCAAGTAATCTGATGGCTAGATTACAGACTGATGTTCTAAATGCATGTCTTTAACACTTCTATGCTAGAGGTGCTGAGAATTCCCCATGAGATGATGGGGAGTAGTTTAAAATGTTATGAATTTTTGAAAGATGCATTGCTTGGTACTTCAACATCAGTGTGGGCAGCAATCTACAATATCATGTTTTACCGGGAAAATCATTTGAAAGAGATAATACAGACCATGTATGGTCCAGATATGTATCATATGCAAGCATAATAATTGCCAACAAGGGCACTGTGTACCTTCAATGGCTGCTGTTGATGAGGACATGTTACACTATAAGTCAAATCTTCCCTGGACTTAAATAGCAAATGCTGACATTGCAAAGAAATAAATCAAATAGGACCACATGCTTACAGACTGCAGCGGCAGAGTGCCGTGTCACACACAACTGTTGTGGTGACAGTACAGTGGAACACTGGATCCTCTGATCATCTGCATTGGTGTTCCACGATTTTAAAGATTTTAAAACATTAAACAACACAAAAACAATAGCTTGTCAAGGACAAGAATTTTAGATCAAATACTGGAAATTGACAACCAAATTAAAAATTGAACAGTGGCTGGCAGATAGATCACATTTGGCTACAGTGGCATGGCATACCGCCTCAGCGGTCAAGGCAGTATCTCCTTAGAGGCCTGTTACCACTTCACAGTAGAGTATGATTGAGTAATTGTTGCTACTACAATACATGTACTATCTTTTGTGATACACTGCTGTGCTTGCATGTATTTCCCATATTGTTTCTTTGTGTATTAGCACCAAGATTGCTTTGAACCCATGTTCGAATTGTAAAGTGAATTTCTCAATACGTTTAGTAGTTTTAGCACAGCATCACTACATATTGGATGGGTGTTATACCACAATATTGCAGTCAAAATATCGATCTGCAGATATATTGTGATCATCATAACATCCCATTCCAAAACGTCCAATCCCAAAATATCATCACAGTGGTTACCATGGCAATATTTTTGGGGTTGATATGAAGTTCGCAATATATCCTAAGGTCGATATTTCAACGGCGATTTATTGACATACCTACTAGCTGGAAATGTTTGTCTGGAATATTTTGCAACATGTCAGTGTTGTATTATTAACTTGTACTTGACTTTTGAATATTTATTATGAAATAAAAATAAAAAAAAGTGTATGGATGAAGGCCTTGTTCTCGCTGAAGCCACCTCTTAGGAGGTGCTTACTAATTCCAGTTTGTGCTATACAGGAAACATTACTCCACATGAGTTCTAATTTCTCTTGTACTTGACTTTTGTGGATTTACAAAATAAAAAGAAAAATAAGAAATACGTCACAGAGCTTCCATAGTCACACAATTGATTTAAATGTGGAAACCAGAATTAGTTTCCAGGTCTCATAGTTCTAACCCTTGCAATCTAACCACAAAAGTCCAAAAGAATGTACCTTCCGGAGTGAGGACCGCATAGGTGATTGTCCAAGAGTACTGAGCTCTCCGTGGCGGCCTCGCTGTCACTCTCAGGACCAGCTTTGTCCTGGCTGGGATCATCCCCGTGCTCTGCTCCACTTCCAAAGCTGAGGAAAGGACAGTAGAGACTGGCATTATTATACAAGTAAAGGAGGCACTGGGGGCATGTGACAGGGACAGTAAAACACAGAGTGGCACATAGGAACCAACAGAGAACCAAAGGAACCGACATTGACAGATGGGAGCCAAGGTTGACACCAGGGAACTGAAAGTCACACACAGGAGACAAAGAATGACACGAGGAAGCCAAGAATGGCACACTGGACTGAGAGTGGCACACTGGAACCTAGAGCAACACACATCAATGAGATTGCAACACAAGAGCGCGACACACTGCAGCATCGAGTAATGCAAAAAAACAGAATGATGCAGCAGAACACAGAGTAGGACACTGGATCTGAGTGACATACTGTAGCTGAGAGTGATACACTGGAGCCAACAATGATATGCAGGAACTGTGAGTGACACACAAGAGCTGGGAGAGACACAGAGGAGCTGTTGGGACGTAAATGTCATGTAAACAACAAGAGAGAAAGGGTCAAAAAGGCCACTCTTCCTACTTTTAAAAAAAAAAGGCCACTCTTATACCCCTTAGAAATACTCAATCAAAATCAACAGAAGAGTGACTAAATAAACTTATTTAGTCACTCTTCTGTTGATTTTGATTGGGACGTAAATGTCCTCTGCATGGTACCCGAGTGCCCAACTGTACTGATGTCTGGATCCCTAATGCTGATTCTTTTTGTCATAGGCAAATACGGATCATGCGTTTGCATCCTGACATAGGCCTGTCTCATGGATTGGACCAGAGTGCTACCAGAGTGCTACCCTCATGGTGGCGAAGCACTACTGAGTTTATCAAGCGTTAAGCAACATGACGGCGGCGGTGGCAGCATACAGTGAAGTAACCAGCAGGAGTGATTGTGCCACTTGAGCGAGGCCAACAGGCTCCCTCATTCTTAAAAGTTCCCTTGCTGTGTGCCTAACTTAACCTTGGAATACATTGGTTTGGTGTGAAGTGCTGATCAGCGCATGAATGGTGCATCTGTGCTGGGTGTATGTGTGCTTGAGAAGGGTACAATACAGGGAGACTGCACTACTGTTCAGTGTGTGGAGGTTAAAGGCATGTGCTAGGTGTATGTTTACTAATGAGTGGAACAATACATAAAGGATGTAATGTTGTGCAGTGCGTGCAGGTTAAATGCATGTGCTGGGTGTACCTGTGAGTGGTGTACTACATGAAGCGTGCAGTGTGTACATATTAAATGTGTGTGCTAGATGTATGTGTGCTTATGAGTGGTACAGTACATGCATGTATGTGTGCCTGTGGATGTTACAATATATGGAGGGCCTGGGTTCCATTTTGTGAGGAGGGAGTGGGACAGGGAATCTGAATACATAGTAGGTTGAGCTCCGGGACATCAGAAGTAAAAGGCCTCAACTCCCATGGTTGGGCCCGTAACTCCTGCTTGCCCTGTGGCCCTCCGAAAGGGGTTCTGATAAGAACTCAGAGCAAGAAGCAAAAGCAGAATCAAAAGCAGAGAGTCAGGCAGGGGAGTTGAGAGTGAGACGAGAGACCTGAAAGTGGCAAAAGGTGCTGAGAACACCACACAGGCTCTAAGAATGATGCAGCCAAGAGAGATGCACCGTAGCCTGGCGTCATTATTCACTGGGAGAAAAACATACATCAGGTGTAAGTGTCATGACATAAATATTAAACAGTGAAGCCTGCAAAATTCTCTTTTAGCACAGAGCACACCTGCATCATTAAACCTTGAAGTATCTACTTATTTGCACAATCTTATTTTACCTGGAGAAATCTTACTCTTAACACGTAGGTCTTATAATAATGGATTTTTAAAAAAATTTGATTAAAACCTTTAATTAAAATCCCCATGCTTACTGATGTCTGGATAGGGCTAAAATCTAATTTAAGACTGTTTCTTCCCATGTTTATATGGTGGATACTCTTACCAGACGTCAAACAAGATCTGGGGAAAAATAACAATAGCTCCTGCATGCTCGTATGAACCACTACTAGCTATCATCACAACTTGGTGCCGTCAGGACATAATGACATGCAACTAGACATAGGTAACTCCCCTGCACACTGGGATCGGTTTTCCCCCTTTTTCTGAAGCCCTCAGATATGGAAAGTTGATTGACAAGACTGATGTGAAACTAACTTGGAATCTTATTAATTCTAGAATCTGCACCATAGAACAAGGAGATGAGCAAGAGGTGAAGAATCTGAGGGTAGACAGAGCACAAACTAGCTTGAGAGTTTTATCAAAGTTAATTAACTTATTCTACTAATGTATATTTCTAACTGCAGCCTCCTCACCTTTTGAAGAACAAGTTACTTACCTTCAGTAATGATGTATATTTAAGAGACATAGGTTAGTTGTAGATTCCTTACCTTAGAATTTCCCCCAGACGTCAGACTGGATCCAAAGATTTTTTTTAGCAGTACCCCTGCATGTTGGTAGGTGGCGTCAGTCAACTCTGCGTCCGTCGTTGGTGTTGTGGTCTCTGAGATGACGGTGCGGTGCATACTTAGAAGCCACGCCGGGCGCTGACCTCAGTTCTGATACCACTTTCAATGCCATAAGCGCAGAGCCATCAAAGACACTGACCACCGGTGCTCCACAACTAGAGCCCTGTAAGGGAGTCCCTATTCCTAGAAGTCAGTTCGCAGAGTTGGGAGGATGGGTGGGCCAGTAAGGATTCTACTACTAACTTATGTCTCTTACAGATACATCATTCGTGAAATTAAGTAACTTGTTCATCTGAAAGAGACAGTTAGTTGTAGATTCCTTACCTTAGAATAGATATCCCAGAAATAACATCCCCAGTGGTGGGTCTGCAAACTAAGTTCACGCTAGAAAGTCCCGGAGGACCGAACTGGCAAAATAGCCATCCCTCTGGACTTGGCTGTCCAGGAAGTAACATTTGGTGAATGTGTGCAAAGATGTCCATGTGGCCGCCTGAAAGATGTCAAGAAGTGGGACTCCACCTGCCAAAGCAGTGGTTATTGCCGTAACCCTAGTGGACTAAGTATGCAGCCCCAACGGAGGTTCCTTTTTCGCTAAAGCCGAACAAACTTCAATACAAAAGACAGCCCATCAAGAGATGGTAAGCTTTTGAATAGTCCGACCTTTCTTGGCACCTACATAGCCAACAAGGAGTTGAGCATCCACCCGGAAATGTTTTGTGTGGTCAAGGTAGAAGGACAGCGCATGCTTAGGGTCCAGATGGTGGAGTCTTTCCCCCTTATTGGAGTGGAGGTGGGTAAAATGTAGCCAAGGTGATTGTTTGTCCTATGTGAAATGGTAACCACTTTAGGAAGGAACAAGGGCCTTGTTCTTAGCACCACTTTGTCCGGATGCACAGGAAGAAAGGTTGCTTGGAAGAAAGTGCCTGAAGCTCGCTCACCCTGCGAGCAGAGGTGATGGCAACAAGGAAGGCAGTTTTCAGGGCGAGGAGCCTGAGAGGACAGTTGTGAAGGGGCTTGAAAGAAGCATGCATAAGATAAGTTAGAACAAGGTTCAAGTCCCACTGAGGCATTACGAAAGGAAATGGAGGAAAGAGATGATTAACGTCCTTGAAGAATCTAAGCAGTCACCTCCAGCTGCTTCAACACCCCCTGCATCCTTCGCAAGACCATCAAATGGATCCAACTGAGTCGAGGAAGACAGTCACCCACGCACTCACCACCAGCAGACTGGACTATGGAAACGCACTCAAACAACAGACAATACAGAACACCACCGCCAGACTCTTCCTCGGCATTCCCGGGCACAAACACATCAGCCAACACCTACGTAGACTCCACTGGCTCCCCGTAGAGAAAAGAGTCACCTTCAAAATCCTCACTCACGCCTACACAACAACGGACCCAAATACCTCAACGACAGAATCAACTTCCAAGTACCCAAAAGAAACCTACGATCTTCCAACCTCGCACTGGCCGAAACCCAGAGCATACACAGAGCTAGAGTAGGCAGAAGATCCTTCTCTCACACTGCAGCCAAGACCTGGAACGAGCTACAGGCAGACATCAGACGCGCCCCCTCCCTGAACACCTTCAGGAAGGCCCTCAAGACCAGGCTCTTTGGCTAAACAGCTCTGTGTGAGTGTCTCAGTGCCTTGAGAAACTCACGCTTGAGTAGCGCGCTACAGACCATTTGCTAAACCCACCTGTCCTACGTGATGGATTGCAAGTGGGGGAGGTGATGGCGAATCCTGCCACCCACTGGCCGTTGATGGGCCTGACATTTCGTACTAGGAAGGTTTGTAGGCTACAGCAGAGGGAAAGGGTGGACTGGCCCGCCTGCTGCCTCCCAGATTCGCAAGATCACTGGGTCCCATGTATGCAGCCACGCAGAGGCTGGGCAACTTGAGTGAGCCGGTGGCTAGGCTGGGCCAGACGTGGCTGGGGCCCCCTTCCGCAGCCACAAACAGGGAGAAAAGCAGACTGGAGTGGTCAGGAAGGCACAGTGAAGCCCAAAAATCTGGCAATTGCGCTCCATTGCCGAGTCTGGTCATCAAAGTGCATGTACAGCAAAGTTGACTAGACATCTCCCGAAAAGCCAGATGACCTCTACCAGGCGTAGTGCCTAAGGGCTAGCGACGTGGCAATCAGTCTGCCTTGTGAGTGGGTGGTATCCAGTCCACATCTGCTTGTGAATTTGGCTGCGTCTCTCCCATCCGCCACTGCCTGGAAGAGAACGGCCAGGGCCACCTGTGGGCACTGAGGCTGCACCTGCGCAACTGTATCCCAGATGGTGTGGGAGTATTGCCCCAAGAGGCACGCAGTATTGACAGACCAAGTTGGAGGAAGAGAACAAGAACTCCCCAGGGTCATCCAGCTTTTTGGATTCCCTATCTGGAGGAGCATAAGGAAATGCACCCTTTGAAGAAGAGCCATGGACCACCAAGTTCGAGGGGAAAGGGTGTTGGGTGAGGAAAACTGGGTCCCCCGGGGCCAGGCGATGACGGCAATCATCCTTTCCACAGGAGCCCCTGTGCTGGGCTTGTACCAGATGCCCTGGAGAACGTCAGTGTGTGCTTTGTTGAAGGGCAGAAGGGGTTCAGAGGAGGATGCAGCAGGCTGAAGCACCTCTGTCAGGAGGTTAGTCACAACTGACACTGAAGGGAGATAACAGCCCAAGACTGTGGCTGCCTTTGCACCACCACAGTTTAGGACGCTCCCTCCTCTGTAGCCACAGTAAGGGGAGAAAAGATGCCATGGTCTGGAGAAGTGTCCAGACCACTGGCGTCACCCAGGTCCTCTCTCCAGTCTGGTTCTTCCAGCTGGTCTCCTAAAAGACCAGCTGGAGATCTGGGTTGACTCACATCCTCTTCTGAAAATTAATGATCTGTTTGCATTCACCAACCCCTCCCATTCCTCAGCACCACCATGTGGGTGGTAGGGAATACTAAGTTACCATCTGGCATCGGATCCGACATCGGTCCGGCTCCGGGTTCATCTCGGAGGTGAGGATGGGGACGGGATTGGTTGGGGGCATGGCTATCGCTGGGGGCATCGTCACCAGGATCGGCACCGGGGAAGGTCGAGTATGATCGACCAGCATCAATTCGAAAACAGGCCTGGATCCATGGAGGCCCTCCGGGGCCAGAGATGCCGGCATCAAAAGGTCCAGGGCCCCCTACCGAATCCACAGGGTCCAAAGTCACGCTAGCGGAGTCGAGCTGCGAAAAGAGGAGGTGGAGGGCCACGTAGAACTGGAGGAGTTGGGCAGGGGACGCTCCGGCACCTGAAAACGGTGGTAGGCACGGAGTCATCCCTGAATTAGGCACCGGGGACACCTTAGAGCAATGATGCTCCAAATCCCACATCGCGTCGCGTAGCGTCACTCGACCGACCGGGAGAAGGCTAAGCGCACCGGTGTCTCTCCGGCTTCTTCTTCTTCTTGGACTTACCGTAAAACCTTGAAGACTTGGAGTGCGACAACTTGTGGGGGCTCTGCAAGCGTCCTCAAGAGCTTCCTCTCGAACAAGACCATCAACAACACAGAGCCGACTGCCGGGCCTTCAATAAATTTTGGGACTGTTTCCGCAAAGACTTCGGAGTCATGGCCCGGTACGAGGTGTGGATCTGCCACAGACATTAACTTGTGACAGGAGTGAAAAGGCTTGAACCCGGTTAGACGTTGGGACATCTGAAAGGCACCAGGAGTCAACGACTCAAAAAAGAAGTCAACAGAACATCGAAAAAGGTTAGTCAAAAAGGGACTAGGGGTAGCTCTCTCCGGTTTTGCGCTAGGTTGGCATGGAAAAGAAAAAAGAACTGATGTCAGCGCTCAGAGGTGCGTCTAAGTAGGCACAGCGACATAATCCCGGCGACTACGACATGAACGACAGATGCGGAGTCGACCAACGCCACCTACCTACGAGCAGGGGTACTACAAGGAAAAATCTTCGGATCCAGTATGACGCCTGGGGGAAATTCTAAGGTAAGGAATCTACAACTAACTGTCTATTTCAGATTCAATACCTAAGTACCCAAGCAGTCCCCTCCCTAAAGTAGGTTGTTATGCAGATCGAATTTACATCAGGAGCTCCTGCAGGACTGGACAGGCAAAAACACCTTACCTGCAGATCCGAGAATCAATACAGTAAAACCTGGTAATAGTATGGACAGAAGCCCACATAGAGATTTGTCAAATGTCAAATATGGAAACACCCCAAGTTAGAGACATATTTGCAGACTTCGTCCTAGTGAAATGAGCCCAGAGGTATTCAGTAGTTTTTTTTTTACCAATACACAAGACAATTTTATGCACAAGAAATCCACTGTGATAAGATTTGTTTCTGGACCACCTTTCCCTTCTTCGCATCAGTGATACCACCTTACAACTAATCATCAATATGGTACTTAATAAGTGCACATCAGGGGACCCAGCGGTGTGGTCTATCCAAATTGCTGGATGGGTGTTGGGAAGAAAAGAACATGGGCCTGTCCTCACAAAAGGGCAATACCACCTTTGGGAAGAAAAAGGATACAAGTGTTGGAAGAACCAATTCATCGGGGAAGAAGGTTGTACACTTAGGATGAACCCTCAAATCCTGAAGGTTGCTAAAGGAATGCACAGAAGTAAATGCAATGAGAAACATAGTACAGCTGAAAAGTACAGCTATGAAGTGGCACACAGGGTGCACACATCAGAAATGTTTAATTAGATTTAGAGCCATAAACGTTGTGGAGTATTATGTTTTCCAAACTGACGGTTTGCCCCTGCTATTGAAAGTCAGGTGGACAGTCATGTTTCCAACACTGATGCCCCCACTGGCTCTGCCATAGGAAATTGTACACCGACAGCCAACAGATTCAGTCGATCAGAGTAAGTGTATCAGACCGCTCGCCAATTTAGTGAAGAGTCTGATATATTAAACCATGGCAGTCACGAACTGTAATGTAATGAAAGGTCGATTTGTTGAGTGCTGCTGTCACCTGTGAGGGTATCCAGGAACTGTAAAAAAAATAAAAATAAGAAAATGAATCTATCCCAGGCTCCTCCAACGAGTAGCTGCCAAGCTATTTGTAGCCCCCCACTTACCTATCAGTAGCTCTTTTGTGTGCAGCCCAGCCTGCTAAATCAGAAGCTTTTAGTTCGTTGAATTAAGAAACGCATATCAAAATTTTAAAGTATCTATTTGAGACATAAATGTTTGTACTTTTAGAAACTGATGTTTGGTGAAAAATAAAGTTCCACAATATATTTAAAGCTAACAATTGAGTGATGTTTCAAGCAGAGTTAGTGAGACTTTTTACTATTAATACTACCTCAGTGCCAGGGGCATTGCAGCTATGGCTGTTATGCATTACCCACATAAAGGCATTCCATATCAACAAAGCCTTTTTACATTAGTGTTCGCAACTGTGCCTGATGAACTGAGGGGAAGACTGCTCCTAATCTTGTATATGATGATCACTAAGGTAATCTTTTCTTTTATGGTTATTATTACAACACTAATATTAGACTCAAGATTATTTATATTGAACTTAAAAAGGTCCTATTACAGAAAAGGTTGGAGAACCCTGGTGTAGTTCCTACACACTCTATGACAGCAGCTATAAATAAATGTATTGGCAGAAAAGTAACTCCTGACTCTATCTGGTCCACCTTCAGTCTTGTTCTGTTGATTAAAACACAGACATTATTGCAATAATTAAGAATGGTGGGGGCATGAAGGAATAGTAAAGGATCATGGTAACTTTTATGGCGTTCCTCGGTTTAACGTATTGATCATAATGTTCTATCATGGCCAGTCCAACACATTATTCTCAAGTAAACCTATATGCAGGCCTTTGTTGAAGGTGCAATGCCTTAACAGATCTGATTTCATTTTAGTTAGAAGGCTAATTAACAATCCGAACGGGAGATTTTATTTTATATCACTACCAAATACTATATGGATACCCAAACCTAATAAATTTCCCAGCAGAGGGCTCTATAATCACTAGTTGGTTCAAAAGTGGTTTTAAGGTTACTTACTAATTACCACTAGAAGAGGCCTGTTATTGCCACCCCAATTTTTGGGAGAATTTTTTGTCTAACATTAAGGATTGTTCATGATTTAGCAGTATGCTTTATGTCCTGTTAGAGATATTACAAATCACTAGTTGATTTCCTGTTTTTTAATGTCAATAGAAACTGTTGGATATCTCGATGGTCACAGGTAATTTCTCTAATTTTACAATTCTCCGAGATAGTTAGCCCAAACCGGTCTACCACTTGGTCCTCCTATTGCTGGAATACTAAAGGCTGTATAACCACATTATGGGCTGACTTTACATCTTAGGTTCTTGAAAAATACAGACTGATTGGCTACAAATTCACACTAATTAGGGGTTCACAGTTTCTGCACAGCTTAGCAACATTCAAACATTATATTTTTATGATTGCCTGGTCTAATAAGACCCGCCCCACAACTTCATCAACATCTTCTCTTTGCTTAGTGGTTTTTAAAAAAAATGTATTGGGAAGTGGCTAATGTACCTGCAAATGCTGAGCCACCACCAATGGTCAAATAATCCTTCTTACTTGGGGATTTGTTAGGGACAATGCATTGTTCTACACACAAAAGATTGCACTGGCCACCCTCTCCACAGTGTCATTGTTACACTTGGTCACTGATCTGTTATCATTATGAGACTCACAATTTACTTTCATGCTTAAGCCAGAATCCACAACATTAATGTTGGGGCCTTTTGCACTGATCAATGTTCTGCTTAATAAATCTCCCTTTCTATCAACATTGTTGGAACTAAAAGCATGTTCTGTTTGCAAGCAACACAACAGGAAGGGGTATTTTTCTAGTGTTACCTGTGAAACGCCTATTCTTAAGATTTTCCAACCTCTCCTTTGAGACCACATGATTTTGCAGTGCTTCGTAGCCACCCAGCAAGTCCTAGTTGTCTCATTATTACCTACTACAGTGTTGCCAAAAATCCTACAAAAAATATGTCAATTAAAAAAATTAATTGAGCCTCTCATTCTATTTAAATAATCAACAGAGATGAGCAATATCTAGTTAAATGTTGTGGGAGCCCATATAGTTCATCCATCATAAGCAGGGAATCTCCCATAGCCACCATCCCTCAGGGTGGGAAAGAGGTGCATTTAGGGTGCTCATTTGGGTCCTTTGCAAGCGAGTGGAGTTCATAGGTGCTGTTGCTATCCTTGCTCCCTCTCAATCCCATGCACCAAGAGTAAGTCTGTAGTACTTCCGTTGTTTTTTATTTAACCAGGTTTAGAACAGGTGCCTAAGGAGAAGGCTAGAAGCAGTTTGTCAGGGACTACAATTTGGACCTTGCTCTGGCGCCGATGCTTATTGTCATTTAGGGCACACACCAAGACACTCTTGGTTTGTGCCTGATTTGCAGGAATATGGGAAATAATCATATGGTAATTGTGAGGCTAGCTGCTGTAGATTAGTACTTTCTTTCTGCTTGCATCGGGCTAGGTCTCGTTTTTTCAGTTTGCGTAGCGTCTTCATCTTTTTTTAGTGTTACAGACTGCTATGAACTCTTCTGAAGCATTCTCTTGATGATCATCATCATTTGGTTGAGGATTTGCCAGGGAAGGCGTTATCATATCAGTAGTTACCTCTTGAACCCAGGCTACTGGGATAGATTCTTTAAAGTCTTGTTTCCATTTAGTGGATCAGTAGAGACCATATTCAGAAATGTGTGTGGTGTGAAAGAAGAACCAGACATATGGTCAGGTGCTTGGAGGTCCTGCAGGGGGAACTAATCTCCATCTACCGCCGGCTTAAGGTTGACTCCATGGTCTACTGAATTAGTCTATCAGGACAAAGCATGTAGCTGTCAATGGAGCTCTCATTTTTATCACCCAACAGAGTCGGGTACAAAGGTGGACGCTGTGGAGGCTTCAGTGGATGCAGGCTGGAGAGGACGTGTCGTGGAGTGCACATGAAGGACTAAGCTTCTCCTTTCTAATGAAAGGAATGGTAATACTGCGCCTCTGCCTACACCTATGAAGATCTTCAAAAAACAGAAACTAAGGACTGGACAAAGAGTCCCAAATGAACACCAAAAAAGGAGGAAAAAAAACTACAAAAGTTGGAGGGAAAGTGTCACAATTGATTTGTCCTACCGAACGCCATCGACCCGTAGGGCGCAAAGTTGGCTAAAACATGTAGGCCTGGTTCCTCCAGAGATAGATGTGAGAGACGCCTAAACCTCTCTTCTCACATCTCAAATATTTTTTTATCATACCACTACCTTTGATCTTCTTGATAAAATATGTAATTTCTAAGAGTAGAAGTTATTTTTAAACTTTTTTTCCTCACATGGTGGATCCCATATGGTCTCAGATTCAAGAGACAATCCCTGCTGTTGCAGGAAAATACCCACTGATGTAACATTCAGTGGCTAAATGCGCCAACGGAAGACATGGCTTTGGCGGATAAACACTGTTGAGGGTCTCACAACAATTTTGGTGTTGCCCTCCCCACCCCCTGTCTCAACACAACTCTACGACTCCTTTTGATTTCACATATTCATTTAAGGGAAGTCGAGTGGAACTTTAACTTCTCCCTCTTTTAAATCTGGTGGTTTCAATGGCAGCAGCACTAGCAGTAATAGAAATTATATTGACTCTAGCACTCAGCTGGTCTAAAAATGATCAAGCTCCTATGTTGTCCCTGCTGTTCAAGGTAGCAATGCCATGAGTGTGTAAGTACGGTGGATGCGTGCCAAAAGGGATACAGCTCCTTTTTTCCCCAGTTTCCCCATGTTTCATTTATATTTACACCTCTGGCACAGCTATTAAACACATGGGTTTCTGGTTGGATTCCATGATCACCATGGATCACCAAATTAATAAGATAACCACCTGCTGCTTAGGCTTACTCAAAAGTCTGAGAATAATTCTCCAGTTCCTCTCTTCCTCTGCTCAAGAACTATTGAGCATTATTTGATTATCTCCAGACTGGACTATGGAAATGTTCTGTAGACACAAATGAAAAAGCATTGAATAGGCTTTAGAATATGGAAAATGCGGCAGACCCCCTTCTCTTTCATATTCCCAAATGTGTCTCAGTCTGCTCTCATTTACATGCTCTTTCCTGGCTCCCCATAAACGAGCATGGTCGGTTAAAAGTGATGTGCTATATAACCAAGGCCCTGCCAGGTGTGGTCGTTCCTACTTATGCTCAGTGCTTCAACCATACGTTCCTAATTACGGTCTTCGTTCAGGTAGTCTGAATCTTGCAGTGATACCACGAGTTATACTCCCAAGACAAGAAGAGAGGTATTTTGCCTTCTTAGGCGCCACCTTATGGAACACCCTCCCCTGATGCACATTGTGTCTGTGCCTCATTTGTGAAGTTTCAAAAGCTACTGAATACCTGGCTATTCTAGTCCTGTTTGTTGCCATCTGCTGATTGCTAAGAGCTGGGAAACCCCTTTGGGGCAGCCATGTTCTCTTCAAATCCCTCTTAAAAAGAATAGAGTTTTGTAATTCTAGCCTTTTTAGCTTTTGGAGGTTTACTTATGGTTGTTTTCTGGGGCACTACGCACTCCACTTCAATTATAATTTTTTTTATTTATGACTGTATTGGTATTGTCAAAAGGTGGGGCTGTTGACACCAACAAACAGGTGCGATGCATGCAGTCAATGTAATCAAGCGATTTGTACTTTAATATGAGGAGCCAGTTTGACATTATCAATTTGTCTAAGATACTAGGATTCCATCCAGTTTATTTACTAGTCAAGACAAGCACATTGATAGTCAATTTCCATAGTTCACAAAGTTCTCATATGAGCCATCTCGACTCACCAGTTAAATGTGAAGACATGCTTCATATTATCCCTACAGTTGTCATGCTTATATGATACTGTTGCCATCCCCAGTAGTCCCTTCACACACAGACTGAGAGGGAAATAGTCTGCCCCAGGATTTTAAGATTCGTGATCAGCCTCTGCAAGCCGATCACAAGCCACACTGGCCAATGGCTTCTTCTCTCCATGCTACTGCACCATGTAAGCGGGCCACCTAGCAGCTCCAGCGCCCATAGCCTGTCTGCTACAGCCACCGGTAGCCAATTGTACTCATCCATACAAAAAGGTCCAAAATTGCCTTCTAATCGGCCGGACAGACCCACGGCTGCTTGAGATCGGTTGGGCAGCAGAAGACGGAAAGCGGCATCAAGCCAGGGGCTAGGAGCAGACAGCAAACGCAGTCAACACTACAGCTGCAGCTAAGGAGAAGTCTACTAAAACACATTAAAGAAGGACAATGTGCACAAGAGATTTTATGAGCAAGGAAGCACTTCTGGAACTCTTGCAGGTGATTCAGGAACTCTTGCAGGTGATTCAGTTAAGAGGGTCTTGAAAAGCAAAGGCCCACAATTCTCAACAGTTTTATTTGACAAGAAAAAACACTATTTAGTGCTTGACTTCAAGGCTGAGAACTTTCATGAGCTGGGTACATCCCCTCTTTTCTACCTGAAATAGCTTTAAAATACATTAAAAAGGACATTGCAATTTAGAAGGGCCATTAGAATGTGTTTTTTGGGATTTGAAAAAACTTGAAATTGAAGGCTTGAGATTTGAAACGACAAGTGAATTTAGCAGATATTTGCTTACCGACTGGGTCGTTGAGCACTTCGTCAGGGTCACAGGGCCCAGTGATGTCTTGCTCCACATTGAGGGCATAGTATAGGCTGCAGTCCCCATTGTTCAATAGCACTAGGTCCTGTGACTGGGATCCACCAACCAGAATGTTCCCCAGATCCAGCTGCTCCTCTTCAGCCTGAATGTCACACACACAAAAGACAATCAGTATCCTCTGCATGGACATGCGCATTAGAGACAAATTACAACAAAACTGTCACACATTTTTCTGAATGAGTTTTCGTGCTTATGAGAGCTCTCAGATGAAATGAATTAAATCTGAAGGCATATATAGGATTGTGCAGACCAGGCAAGAACCCACTCTTTAGAGGCCTACTCTCACGCCACATTATTGTAATATTTGTAAGTCTTCCAGCCTAGATCATAACTTAAAGACCTTCATCAAAGGTTGGAGTGATCCAGAACTGTGATTCTGCATTACGCCACCGCCCAGTGTCAAGACAGAATACTCTATGTGTCTTGAGAAGTTTTACAAATAACTCACCAATCGCTGATTATTATATTGAGTACAACTTTAGAACAATCCCCAACATGGTAATGACAAACCTAAACTACACTGATCATTCATTGACTGTCTGACTTCTATGTACTGATTGTCAAAAACTATTTGCAAGTGTTTGTATTAAAAATTGTCTTTTTTTATTTTTCCAGCTTGATATAAAGCAATACAAACTACAATATAGACGGTTGTACGGCATTACAACGCGGGCTTTTACCCCGCATGCCATTACAACGCAGTTTTTACAACGCAAGTCGTTACAATGACTTGCGTTGGGGGGCGCTGGATAGTGGAATAGTTTAATTTTCTATTGCAACTACAGCCCACGTTGACAGTAGGGAAGGTGTTGGATAGAAAATTAAACTATTCCCTATCCTCCAGCACCCTCCAGCACAAGTCGTTGTAACGACTTGCGTTGTAATAGCAGCGTTGTAATAGCAGTGCGGGGTAATGTCCGCGTTGGTATGGATGTTTCCCATTTAGACAATGTGTGGTACTGACAGGTGATGACTAAATCACTTGTGCCTGAGTCATATAACATGCACGCTCTACAGCATAAGGAAGCATTCTGAAAGATGAACAGTGATGCAGTCACTGGGCCCAAGACATAAAAATGGAAGTGAAGGAGTTTGGTAATAGGAGTGCCCCCATGCAGTGGAGGTGAAGACCAGGGAAAGAGAACCTGGAGGGAACACCCACAGAAGAACAGGAAACATTTGGAGATTTGTGGCGGTCAGAAGGGTGGTGCACCTGTCTCGGATTCACAGCTGTCGGGCTGCCCTAGATGTGACAGGTGAGGAGGTGGATCCTGAAAACCAAAAACAAGCACACAGAAGGAAGTGGGCTGAGAGATAGCATGACCTATCAGGGACTGCCATGCCTACTGCAAAGAGGCAACTCCCAGAAATCAGTACTGAATGAGAAGCTTTCCTTGGGGAGGACGCAGATGCCGGAGAACAGATTTGAGGAATCTTCACCCGATTGAACACTTTATTGCCAGGATAAATTCACTTTAGCCAGTAATGGACTTGGCATCTGGCCTGCTCTTTTGTGTTGGCAGCCAATTCTACAACATTACAAGAGCGATTTAAGGTCCTTGGGCTGGATTTGGAACCACTTCTAGAAACAGATTACAATGGAAGAAAAAAATACATAATAAAAGTAGGGGAGAAGGTAAGTAGAACAGCATCAACTGGGACAGTTGACGAGAAGGAGACTAACAGGCACATACATCAAAAGAAAAACCCGTTGCTAACAGGCAGATTCTCAGAATCTGCCCCTTTGCGACTGGTATTTTTGCATTTGGGATGCATCATCCGAAATGCAAAAATCGCAATTTAAGGAATCCCAAATTGAAATTCCTTAAATGCAATACATTAAAGTAAAGTAATTAGTGATTTCGCTAATAGGAGTAGCAAATTACCATGAAGTTGAACTTCTTGGTAATTTGCAAAAACTTTGAAAAATGCACTTTTGTGCATTTTGTCATTTTGACACCTTTGCACCCTTGAAATTGCGTGAGCAATTTGCGAGCACCTACTGGTGCTCGCAAATTTCTCATGCAATCTCTAATTCATTCCTATGGGCCTGTAGGCTCATAGGAATGAATTGGACAGCATTCCTTAATTGCGGCTAGAAATTTACGAGTCGCAATTAAGGAATGTGTAGGAATTGCTATTTTTATAGCGAGTCCTACATGCATAGGCTTTTGCGGTTCCTTAATTGCGATTCCTTAATTATCGCAATTAAGGAATCGCTAAAGCCTACGTTGATGCATGTGCCAGTAAATGTATGATGTCCAGACTTAGAGTTAGGTCATTTTGCTTCGAGTCAGAGGGTCTATGGTTAAAACAAGATTTCATATAGCATTTCCTACATTTAAACAAAGTACAGAGTAGTATGCTGCAATCGTGGCAGCTAGCCAGTCACTGAAGCGGTATGCTGAGGGTGAGGATAAGGACGGGGTTGGAGAAAAGCAGGCAATCTTTGGGTAATAGGCAAGAGCCGGTAAAACATGGTTGTGAGCATAAGTCGTTCCTGTCCCCAGCACTATACTGGCCAGTATCCCTGCCCAATCTGAGTTATAGATAGCTGTTGTAATGGTAACTCCAGAGTCAGAGATGCCTGGGGATTCCAACTGGGACCCAAAGGGACCCTTAACACCTAGAATGATGGGAGAGTTGGTCATTCTGCGTCCTACTCCCCTAGTAATTCCTCAGGGTTTCACCTGTTGGTTTCGTCTTATCAAAATCTCAGAGTGAAACAAAACAGATACACAGTGATGCCGAGCATTCTATACCTCAGTGGGGCTGATAGCTGTCATTACCCGCCCCATTAGAAGGAAAAAGAACTTGGTAATGTGGCCCCTTGATTTGTTACCTAATAGAGGTATCTAAAAGGGGTACACTACAGCAATAGGTATTTGTAAGAAAAAATTGGAGTAAGATTCAAAAAGGAAATTCGACCAAGATGTTTAGAGGGGCATGTCTTAAATAAAGACAAAGCCACAACACACAATTTAATTTACATTTTAAATATGAACGCCCTGCATAAGATAAGAATAACATCGTCCAAAACTTACATTCATAGCCTGAGCAGGCATATCTGTCCACTAAAGATACATTCTAGCATAGGACCAACTATGACAGAAACCTTGTGGTGGAAAGGCTTCCATCATCCAGCTCTAAAACTCTGAGGTGGTGCTAGTGGTAAGCAGGAATCGTTCCTGTCATCAAACTAGGTAACCAATAGGACAAATCAGGAGAGCAAAGCATGAAGATAGATGCTGGTCAAAGATACAATCAGCGACTGAATCCATGCACTGGTCTCACTTCACCTAACAATTTACAAGAAGCACACATCTCGGACTCCGTAACCAACATGGTCCAGGTCGCAGCGGAGCCCATGTTATAAGCAAGTGTACGTGCACCCTTTACTGTGAAACCATGGACATATCGGAATCAGCTTGGATCACAGTGCTACCCATCCTCTGGTCCATGGCATCGCCCAGAGGGTTCATCGTATGTCGTTGGGCGGAGGAAGAACATACATGTGCAGTCCAAAGTCTAGCAAGTGTCTTCCAGGTGTCCCACATTTTCAAAAGAAAACACTTCACATATTTTCAAGATTTGCAGTGACACAACAGATGGAATAGGCACAAATAATGGCTATCATGACTTCTGACCATAACCTGGTACCTAGAGAAATGGGATGTGCAAGACAGGAGCAAACATTCTCATTGTGTTTGTGCCAGACATGCCTTCACATGCTACAACCGTATCCATTCACCTATTCTCAATGTTGCAGTTGCTAAACCACGTGGAACAAGAATCCCACTCCATCTGCTCACTTTGTAACTATGTAACCTGTAACGTGCTGATCCTCTTGTAAAGCGCTCTGATACCTCCGCGTCTAGCCAGCGCTATATAAAACTTTTCAAATAAATAAAACTTCAAGGACGGCATCTGATATTTTGGAAATCTTAACTACCCTATCAAGCAATGTTTTTCTTTAAATGGAACAGAGGTGAAGCATTCAACAACAAATGTACTATCTGTTGTCTGCCTGACTGGGTCCTTTTTAGGTCTCGCCCTGGAACAGGGACGGAGACTTATAGTCGGCTGATGCCGGGGAATGAGGGACACAAAACTGGCACGATTTTTAGCAGTCGGATTTGGCTGCGCGAACGCGCACGTTCCGTCCTGCGCCGCCCTCCCAGCCTACTGCGCATGCGCCGCCCTCCCAGCCTACCGCGCATGCATGCATGCACACAAACACAGACACACACACACACACACACACGTCGCAGACAGACACTCGCTCACACACACACCCCCTCCCCCACAGTCACACACACGCACTCCAAGACACATACACACACGCACGCACACACATACACACACATACACAGGCCGCCCCCCCCCCCGCGCCTACATGCTCCTCTCCCTCCGCCCGCCCGCCGCTCAGCAACGCACTCACCGGCTTCCTCTCCTCAGCTGCAAGGCCCGGCAGCAGGACTCTTCTTCCCTCCTTCGGCACCGGGGCGCAGGGTAGGCTCCTGCCTGCTCCGGTGCTCCCTGCTCCCAACACGGCTCCAATCGCGGCTCTTCCGTGGGAGGCGGGGTAGGCTCCCGCCCTCCTACTTCCTGTTTCCGGGTGTCGCGCCGGCCTGCCTGACTTCCTGGTCGCAGGCCGGCAGAGTAACGAGGATGTTTTGCGGTATGTATTTATTTATTTAATTATGCATTTTTATATAGCGCAGACTTTACCCGAAGGCGGTATTTATTTATTTATGTATTTATGCATTTTTATATAGCGCGGACTTTACCCGAAGGCGGTATTTCTTTATTCATGTATTTATGCATTTTTATATAGCGCGGACTTTACCCGAAGGCGGTAATGCTTGCCTTAGCGTAATGGTGTTCCTTCTTAATTTATTGGTGGTGTCCCTGTTAGAATTATTCCCACTTTTAGTCTAGCAATGCTTGGCATGATGTTGGCATCTTTGGCATTATTGAGCCCATCCCTGGTATAATGGGACCACAACGTATTGTGGGCATTCTTGACCCAATTGTGCTTCTCTTCACCAGCGGTGATGGTCATCCCTGGCATGCGATGGGTGTTCATGGAATTGGATGTTGATATGTAGACATGTAAAGCCAGACTCTGTCCATGGGGCAGTAATATTCATGAGTACTTGATGACATGGAGATCAAAGATACAACTAAAACTGAAAAGCCATTATTTTGAGAGACTGTCATATTTGTTTTTGGGAATCAGAAATATTTATTAAAATGAAATGCTTGTAATAACAAGCCAATGCATGATTACCAGCTGTGATCGTGTTTTCAAAATGTTTGTAAAGTTGATATTAAAGTGATAATTCATGCTAATTTCTGTAGTCTTATTTACATCTTGTTTACAATTATACTATACTACTAATGTATGTTTACTAGCCATAACTGTACTGTTATATGTTACATTTTAATTACAGTGTTTGCCTTTTACAATCATTTTCTTACAAAGTACCTCGTAAAACAAAAATATTTATGGCTAAAATATTTTGCACTGTTTGCACAATATATTTGTGATGTTTACACTTACCTATTTGAAATTAAAATGTACAAATGGACATTTAGTCAATTACCATTAAAGAGTTTAACTTTTTTGCTAAGATATTCTTGTAATCTTTTATGCAAACAAATTTAAATACTGCATAAATAATTTTAACAACAAATACTTTATATGTAGCTTTTTACGTACATAAGAAAACTATAGCATAAAGCAAAAAACATTGCCATTTACAATAATAATAGCTCAAACTTAAATAATGCGAGACCTATTGCATTGCAAATGCTTGTTTTAAGTATAGAATGGAGCCGGTTCCGCAGAAAAGGCAAGAAATGTTTGAAGAGAAAGCACAAGAATTTCTGGCATAAGGATCCTGAAACAGGAAAAGCAGGTCCTTAATACTGTTAGTGACTTGGCATGTTTATGCGGAAGGCACTGAGCTTCTTTATGAGGTGGAAATGTATATTGTGTACAGGAGAAATGCCATTCTCACACGGTAAATGTATTCCACAGTGGGTTTTTGCACCCAATTCCAGGCTGACCATCTGCAAATAGGGAATGAGTGTTTGTTGTGCTGTACTGTAGTTACATGTATTTACGAAGAGGCGCTGAAGAGTGTTAAGAGAGTCAGCCAACACTTTTGGTTGACTGATGTTTAACTCTCTTAAAAGCATTCACCATATACAGCCTTCTCTCCAACTGATCCTGGTTGGCAGGGCATCACACTCTATATAATGCTCTCAACACTCCATGCGGTACATCATCATTAAAGATACATTTCTTGCATTGGCCGCAACAAAACGCATTATCAGATGGGTGGCATGCTATGCCATAGCTGAGTGCATGATTAAAAGAGGGCTGCATTGCAGTATGTTGCTGTCATCCTAATACAGGTGCTATGTGCAGGAAGAAATCAGAGGGATACAACATATGTGCTTTACATTTATTTACTGTTTACCTTTTTTGAGCTAGTCTCCATGGGTTCTACCCAGGAGCAACAGAGGAGCAGCCCACAGCTAGGGTCAGTTTAAGATATGTGTTCCAGTGGTACCAATGGCATATGTGCACTATATCATTACCAAAATGTAAGTTTATAGGTAAAGAAATAAAGTCAGTAAAATACACAATAAAATCTAGTTACAACCACAGTGTGGTCACCTTCTTTGGAAGGGCAGAGGGGACCTTTTACCATGACTACTGCCATCCTGGCTTCAATATGTTGAAAGTATTTATTTATCTTACATAAGGGGTAGAGAGGGGAATACGTCTGCGCACACCCTCCCCAGTTATAATTCACAAGTAACATGGAGTACGCAGAAAAAGATATGATGACAAAAGAGTAATTAAATCTCCAGCCTTAATGATTTGAAATCTAAGACGTATATTTTAAAGGACAAAAACACAGCGGTGGCATACTTCATCCTAGGTGTGCTACAACCCTCACAATCTTGAGGGGAGCTCTTTGAATGTTTAGAAGCCACAAGGTTGTTCAGAGGAAGCAGGATCCCTGGAGTGGGGTTTATAAAGTAGTGCAGAGAGGGGAAAAGATAAAAACTACTTACTGGTAAACTGCTGACTTTATCAGTGTCTGCAGAGAGCAGGGTTAAAAACAAAAGGTACTGAGACCTGAAAGGATTGTGGCAGCTTGCTCAACAACCCCAGATACATTTTGTTTTTTATCTCTACTGATGAAGGATAATATCCAGAAACACATGTCTAGAGATTTACAGCACTAACCTGCACCAACTTTGGTGAAACACTTCAGCAAAAACTCAAATAAGCATTTAATAAGAACTGCATTTACCATAATGCTAGGGGGTGAACCGTGCTGGGAGGTGAAGCAGTGTGCCCCCCATCCCACTTCGGTTTGAAACGGCTCCCTTGAGCCATTGAGCTGACAAGCTTTTGGAGATGCACCTGTTCACCTGTGGGAGGTACTGAGACCTGAAAGGATTGTGGCAGCTTGCTTAGCAACCCCAGATACATTTCTTTTTGTATCTCTACCGATGAAGGATAATATCCAGAAACACATGTCTAGAGAATAATAGCGCCAACTTTGGTGAAACACTTCAGCAAAACCTCAAGTAAGCATTTAACATGAACTGCGTGTACTATAATGCTAAGGGGTGAACTGTGCTGGGAGGTGAAGCAGGGTGCTCCCATCCCCCTTCTGGTTAAAAACAAAAGAGGAAGGCATCATTGTACCATTCCTAGATGGTTGACATGTTTCAGTCTTTAGGTACCCCAATTTAGGTGGTGCAGGCTTTTTTCAGAACCAGGCCTCCTGGATGGTAGTGCGCCTTGACTAGCACATGATCATACATTCAAATTGTTAACATTTGTGAAAAGACGCTAATACTGTGTCTGTAAGTTCAAAAGAGAAACATACTTTTTATTCTAGGTGGATTTATTGGGATATTGTAGAAAAGGTCAAGAAACATCATTATTGAGTAATATGTTAAATTAAAAAAGTGTCACAGCATGAGAATCCCACTTACCAACAGATTCGCTCAAACTCCGCACCTCAGATCTCCATACCCCTTTTGGCAAACCACCCTCAGTTATTTCCATCTGGTCATTCAATACCATGCACTATCAATATCGAGGTGACCAAGCTCCTTTTTTAGTTGTTAACCTGAGTGACATCGAGCATCTACAGGATGAAATAGATATACTGAATAATGGTCTGCATTTTGTCCCCACGAATGACGGATATTAACTTACTTTATGTATTGAAGTGGCAGCATTTTCCCTGAAAATCAGACTCAAATTCTTTTGAGCACTACCGAAGAATTCTGGAAATGCCGACCACCATACAGGTCTCAAAAAGAAATACACCTTCTTTCCCCCTCCACTCATTATTCCACCAGAGGTGACTCCCTTTGGACAGGCTGCAACCAAAGACTTATCAATAGCCATGGAGGATTACAGGCAGCCCTCGCACAATCTCTCTAACCGAGAGATGCAGAGCCTTAAATCACCAACTACATATCCTGATGTTGTGATAAAACCAAGCTGACGAGGGGGTCCCATTGTTGCCCTCCACACGTCTGATTACAGAGAGGAATGCTTATAATTGCTCGATGATGAACACAATTATCAAAAAGACACCCACAATCCAATTCAGAGACCAAGATGTAGGATACAAACTTTAATAGAAAAGGATGTGTCCAACTCTTGGATTGAGAAACATGAAGCGGACTTCCTTCACATTGAAAAACCAGACACCCCACACTCTTTACATCATACCTGAGATATATAAACAAACATTACCACCTCCAAGAAGACATATAGTATCAAGGATGGGATCTATTTTGGAATCCTTAACACAGAGTTTATCTGATTTTTCTAAGACCTTTGGTAAGAAGTAAACCGTCATTTAACTTCTTGGAAGTCCTTCCTTTTGACCCCTCTATCCACATCCTCATAGATATGGATGTATAACAGGATTCTGTAGAAAGAAACCGTGTGGCCCATTGAGGAACTGTTACAAGAAACCACTCTATAGTTTATCACACCAAAACAATTCATCATATGATGTGCTACCATAACAATGACAACTTTTTTCAATACGACAGGGGAGGTGCTTGAGGGCTATGGAGTAGAAGACCATTGGCTGGCGCTCTCCAGCCGTCCCGGGATTGCAGTCAACATCCTGGTGCCTTGGAGCATACCCAAAGGGCGGGGACCTGTGCAGGGCCCCTGCCAGAGCTTGAAGCTTGTTGGATCCGCAGACTGCCTATGCCCAGTTATTACAGACTGCAAAGTAGAGGCAAGAAGGTGACTGTGATAGAATAGCAGCACCCGTGAGACTGTGGGCCCTGTCAGACGTTTTGGACCGAATGGAGGAGCGCACCATGGGGACAGCAAAATATGTGGTGCATGAAGAACTTAAAGAGCTGCTGCAGTGGGCTGTAAACTGCAATAACCCCTATGGGAGGCACGGCACTAGACAGAAAGAGGTTCTGATAATTCCAGAACAAATAGGTTAGAGGGTGCAGGGAGCCCGGCTGGGACAGGTGAAACTGCTCAACGCCATGACTGACCAGGTACAAGGTACACATTTTAGAAAATTGAGTAGAGGATCAGGAAGAGAACACCAAATAATATAAGGGGTGTGGGCCTATCCACGAAAACTGAGGGGACCTCTATGATTTTTGTTTCTCGAGTGGCTGCAGTAGGTGATACTACCTGAGGGCCTCCCAAACTTCTATGCACTGCATTCTGTTAGTCCTGGTTAGCCACCATACCCTGTGGTGGCCCGGCTGTTACCCTTCAGGGTAGAGCTGCACTTGGGGAAACAATGCACAATTATTTTACAGAAAATGAGGAAATGGCATCACTAGCACTGTGTGATGAGGATGGTCGGACCGAAGACTGTAGTAACGTACCTGTTGCAAGGGAATGTATGAACGACCCCATCTCCCCTCTCTTTCTTCAGCAGCCTGAAGCCTGGAAGGATACAGAGCCGCAACCATATTCACGAGAAGACGACAATGGTCCGTGTTTCTTTAACTGGGCCGAGTTTTCACTAAGCCCGCCCCCTCGGATGACACGCAGGACGTTCAAATCCAGGAAGCGGATGGAGTCCCGTGTTCCCATTACTGAGCTGACCCTGTGATACAACCTCAACTGTGACAAAGTGTCACACATCAATAAGACAACCTAAACAGCGACTAAAAAATTCAAAATGAATGTGGAGTAATGAGGCTACTGCCTCGGTATCCAAAAACTCACCACTGTCAGAAGGAACCTGACAGATGAAAACAAGACGGTAGGCAGACCCGTGTGTTCCACCACCGGAGGAGAGGAGTTCGAGAGCGTAGAGAGAGCGGTGAAGCGTAGCGAGAAGAAAAGAACAGATGGAGAGCCGACCGGAGTTTCAACCCGCAGTCTGCTGGAGCCAGGAGGCCAACAACTCTGCCTTTCGCCCAGCCAGGCTTCCGGAGAGGCAGGGTATGCTCAGACATGAGTCCCTTGCTCACTGCACCATCAGGATTCAAGCAAGCCGGGCCGAAGACGGCTGCAATGCCAGAAACCGGTCCCCGGAAGCTTGTTTCCTTTCCAGTAAAGAATTGGCTTGGTAGTTTGGTCTGCCCTGTTCCCATGATGCACTGGGCCAGGGACAGACGAATTTGCATGTAGCCAGGTTCTGAGCTGGGATGGTGTAGTGAGCTAAAAAACGGTGATGGATCAAGCCCTGATCTTTTGACTGGGTAGGAGTGTTCTGCTTAATTCAGATGCTCTGTCCATCACCACCCCCTTTTATGAATAGGCTTCCGGAGAAGCAAGGCTCACACAGGTACGATCGCGTATCTCGGGTTGGGCGGGCAGGAAGTGTTTCACAAAGTCTTAATTGCCTTGATCCGGAACTCCCGATTCCCCTGCCCTGATTACCACCGTCACCTATTTGTTAGGAGCGTGCACCGTGTGTCTCCTCACTACCCTTTCCTCACGCGTTACACATTTTGAGCACCAGACTGAATCCAGTCTCTCCCTTTTCTCTTTCATCCGGACCTCTGCGAGCCCCTGCCAACGCCGACGTCATCCTGGAGTGGAAAAGACGCAGAAAGAGTTCCCCCAGAGGTCGTGATTCACCAGAGAAAAACACAGAGCCACCACTACCTTATTACAGACTTGCTATTCTCAGGAAACGTATCATAAGACCAATAAAACTCAGTTTGACCCCATCTAGTGTCCCTGCGTTTTCATCCAGCCCTCCACGCACTGGTGGACTGGGAGATATTTAAGGTGTAGTCCGAGGACACTGCACAGTCACTGCAGCTGAGGTACGTGAATAGTTTAATGATGAGATATGTAAGCACAAGTAGCTCTTGAATAAAGTGGAGAGGGAGCCTCTTAGAGATCCTGCCATAGGAGGGATGCTGAGGAAAGAGAAAGAGAAATTACTGAGAATGGTGATATGCTTGAAAGAGTATGGTTATAAGTAGTACAGCTCTACAATGCATGATGAAAGGGATAAAGATCGGAGACTATTAGAATGGTTAACCAATCTGGAATAGAGAAGCTCACCGATCTCAAACATTTGCAATAAAGGGGATGAACTGGTAGACACCCCAGGCAGCTATCAATGCAAAGTTTAAAGCTTCTTACGATACCTTATATTCGTCGAGGGGTGACATTGATGCGTTAGCACTGAATGATTAAATGTTGGGTAGTACATCCCAAAAACTCCAACAAGAAGAGGCAGATCTCCTGGACAGGGACACCTTATTGCAAGAAGTTTGGGCCAACATAAAACAGCTAACAAGGAGAAAGTACCTAGTGCGATCGGTCTGTCCACAGAATTTGATGAAGCTTATGCAGATGCTCCTGCCCTTAAACTGACTGGGGCATTTTTAATGGGAGGCTTAATCTCTGAAATATGTTGTATTGGTAGAAGCATAAGGAAAGGCTGTCCCCGCTCTCAGTTTTATTTGCCATAGTGGGGAGGCACTAGGGATTGGGATGTATGCTGTATGGCTATGCAGCAGCTCACGATGTGCAGTTGTGTTTTGTTGAAACCAAAAATGAGATCTAATAAACAATATGAATACCATAGGCAACAAGGGTAAATGATGAAAAAGAGTCAGTGCTCTCAATATAGTACTCGCATTTCCCATTGTTATGTCCATTGAAATTCCTCCAGGTACTTGTAGAAGGAAACTTCACACACAGGCAAAAAAACAGGGGCCAAGAGCAATGTGTGTGAAACCATGATTTTATATTGCCACAAACAATGTCTGGGCATGATTTCAAAGTTACTGCAGCACTCATAATAAGCCTATAAATGTTGTTTTAAAAAAGCTAGTTATGGGGGTGTGGCCAACGCTGATGCAGTATTGGGACTCGGGGTGAGCTCTGCCAGATTAGCCCCTTCAGCTTTGAAATTATTAAGGATGGCTAACTGTCCAGAATAATGTAAGGATCCTGAGGGGTTGGGTACCAACAACGAGCAACTTTGTCTGCAACTTTAACTAATCAAGTAAGCTGGCAAATAACAGACACTGCAGCAGCCATCTGTGGCAGTGAGACGTGTCGGTAATGAGAGGTGAGAGAAGGATGAGTCACCAATCATAAGGTCAGTTTGAATCCAGCAACGCACCTCCTCATGAATACATGAAGGGTCCTCACACTAAACTCTGTTTTACTCCCATAAATCTTCAAGAGAAGGAGGAAGAGGCACTATTCTTGACCCCCCTCTGGTGGCAATAAAATGCTTTGTGGTGAGAGGAAGATAGGTGATTTTCAGTGCCTATAAACTAAGCTTGGGCGGTGAACTCCATTCCGCTCGCGGAATTTCCTGCACTCCGCATTACACGGAGCTCGTGGAATTCCGAAAAACTCCGCTTCGCGGAGCGGAGTATTTTTCCTCGCTTGCATTTACCAACGTCAAGTTGGCGAGCGCAAGCGAGGAAAATTCACCTCCCA
Organism: Lissotriton helveticus; assembly: GCF_964261635.1. Taxonomy (NCBI): domain Eukaryota; kingdom Metazoa; phylum Chordata; class Amphibia; order Caudata; family Salamandridae; genus Lissotriton; species Lissotriton helveticus. Next base: position 50,172,592 of record NC_136061.1, on the reverse strand, counting down.
TCAAGATTTTTCCTCGTTCGCAATCACCAACATCAAGTTGGCGAGCACGAGAGTGGAAAATAAACCTCCCGTTGAGATTTCTCAGGGGGTCAGGTTTCTCATTGTGAGTGGTTGCGTATGCTCCCGACCGCTCGCGTTGAGAAACTGCCCGTTCGCATTGAGAAAGCTGCCGCTCGAGTACACATCCACTCAAGTGGCAAAAAAGGTAAGCTTGCGCTGTGCATGGTGCTGCTCACAATGATTGAACAGTGCGGAAAAGCATTCGGCACTGTACAATCACCGCGAACAGCATTTTTCTACCATACTCTGCCGCTTGCGGAGCTCCACGTAGTGCAACAGAGTTTATTTTGCACTTTGCTTAGCTCCGCGTAGTGCAACTCTGCGAACTCCGCCCAGGGTTACTGTACACAAGAGTGAGACACTATAGGCTCACAGAGATGAAGCTTCTCTGCATATGTAGCATGAATGTGTTTAATACTGGGCTGGGGGTTGCATGAGGTTGGGGAGGATGGCTGACGACAACGCACTTCACTAAGGCCGAAAAAATGTATCTAAACCTTTCCCATGAACTCTGTTTCATTGTTGGCATGTTCAGTTACTCTAAGTTGGTTAGGAGAGTTGGGGGAGGTGGGGAAATGTTATTCATGGGCCATCGAAAATGTTGGTGAGTAAACAGTTGGGCAGGTTGTAACAACTCTAAGCAAGATCCAACATTACAGAGGTTAAGAAGGATTATTCTGCAGAATTATCAAGGTGAAGAAAATATGGATTGTGAAGGGGTTAAAATCTTATATTAAAAGACACAAAATATGGAGGTGAACGCAGGCAGAAATGCTCAACATAACGAGGCTCGAGGAAACTCATCTTCTTAAAATCCAGAATAAGTAACAAGTTATACCCACAAGTGAATATAAGAGAAATGGGATCAATGGGGCACTGCATGGAGATCTCAATTATACTGTGTACAGAGTCAGAATGGACCCCAAAGGGTGTAGGTTTGTTTATGTGACGGGGTCCATGAGAGGGAAGTAAACAGACTTACTCACATCACATGACTGACATGCAGGCCAGGAAAACTTCCTCTTTTAATATGTTCCACAGGTTGGGAGAGTGGGGCCCACAGGAATTGCTATGGGTTTGGGACTCATGTTGTCCCGGAAGCTGCACTGGACAGGCACCCACAGGCTTGATACCTTAAGAGGGCATTGTTGAAAGAAGTCTAGGTAAATTACAAATTTCTGCAGGATATTTGGTGGGAGATGTACCCTCAAGACAGATAGTATATGTTCTTCTAACACGTGCACAGATCATTTTAATGGATGGACTTAATATGGGACTCCCAATCAGTTTTGCAGGCCACATCCAGGATAGAGATAGGAGTGACCTCACTTTCGCATCATGTAAGCTCACATGGAAGTTGATGTAAGGGTAAAGGCTAACAAAAGGGGTAATTGGAGATTTAATAAATCCCTCATAAACTGGTAGCCCAAAGTCTAACCAAGGGCATCATAAAATACTTTAAGAAAAATGACACTGGTGAGGTTCCACCGAGTACCCTATGAGACACCTTTAAGATAGTTATAAAGCACCAAAGTACTTGTAGTAATCACACATCAAGTGTGTCCAGATGTATTTATTTCAAATTGATGTCCTCAGCAGAACAGCTGCTTAAATGACAATGTCACAACAGTAATGCTGCTTTCCCCAGAACTCTAAGAATTAGACAATCCAAGTTCTATCTGGACATTCCAGCTCAGATACCACTGCAGACTGAGATGAACAATACACATCTTTTCCCTTATAGAAAAACAAAAGGAAGTGAAACAATAAATAACATAACAATTCAATAACAAAACATAAGTATGTTCAGTAAAGCATGTTCTGTAATATGACAGTCATCCTAAAGGGTCAGCCACTTTGCAAACATTTCCAACACTCCACACAGTTCCATTTTCTAACACAACCACGTTATGTCTAACCTCAACAACCTTCAATGAAGTGGAAAATGTACTGTCTCCCTGTATTTCCACACCACACTTCTTTGTAACAACCCAATCCCCTACCACAATGTTAGGTTCTTTCACACCTTTCCTTGTCTTGTAATACTCTTCTGCACACTTTTGCTTCAGCGTGACACCAGCTTTTATAGCTTGTTGAGCTACCCACAAACGATCTTTTGACAACTAAACAAACTGGATTCTCCTTCCTCCCAGGTTCTCTGCTCTTCAAAGAAACAAAAGGGGAAACAGCAGTAACAGGATGGGGAGTAGTTCTGTGTGCCCACTCTAATTTCTTCAACTCCTCTTTCCAGGATAATCCATTGGCCAATGACAATTGCGTGTTGTCCATGATTAAATGGTTGATTCTTTCATCCATTCCATTTGCTTATTGTCTAAATAAAGCTTCCCTTACGTGAACAATTCCCCACTTCTCCATGAATTCCTCATCTGTTGTGAAACTAACTGTACACCATTGTCTGACACAATGGGTTTTGGCACCACTTCTTTCAAAAAAACCTCTTCTAGCAAATCCATCACACATTTAGAATTGATTACGCTCATGGGTTCAAACACAAACCACTTAGAATGGTAATCAGCAAGCACCATAATAAACCTATTTTCGGTACCGAGTGTATTTATGTAACCAAGAAAGTCCATAGCCAACCTTTCCCAGGGCCCTGCTGGTCTCTTGACACATTTCAATGGAGGTTGCCTCAACATTTTAACCGTATCACTGTTGGCACATGCTCAACAATGTTTCACAGCATCCTCAACCATACTATCCAACATGGGGGTATCTCCTTGCCCGACCTAGAGGCCTACTACTGGGCAGAACACCTGGTCTCCATAAATGAATGGATGCACGCCCCGGCCACCCACCCCACCTTTGCACTAGAAAGACACACCATGGATGCCCATACAAGCCTACATTACCTATACGGAGGTAAGGGAAGGGCTAGACTATTGCCTGCTACGAGACTCACATTAGGGATATGGACGAGGGCGACGAAAGCGATAGGATGGGAACGCAGACTAACAAAACAAACCCCATTGTGGAAATGCGCCTGGCTAAAGGAGCTTAATAAATTGAAGGGATTCTGGAGTTGGGATGCTATAGGCCTGTCGACTTTGGGTGATGTGATGAAAAAAGGGGTACTGCAATCCTTTCCCTCACTACGCAAGGAATATGGGCTCCACCACACACAATATTTTAAATACATGAAACTACGACACCATGGAGGGCAGAAGGGGCTTTGACAGAGGCGCTTCGAGAATATGCTCCCCTAGAGGGCCGCCTTCGCCAGGAAAGGATCGCCGGTAAGGCAGTGTCCCTCACATACAAAACTATAATGAATAACAGGCCAGACAGACTTGGGAACCTACGGACTACATGGGAGCAAGAGGTGGGTGACATGGATGAAGTAGATTGGGGTATGGTTTTAATGCATCCCAGGGAGGTAGCAGTTAAATCTCGCCTAAGGTTCATCCAATTTACTGTCCTCCATAGGACCTATTTGTCAGAGTGCGCCTACACAAGATTGGGAGAATAACTCACCCGGGCTGTCTGAGGTGTGGCACTGATATAGGAGACTTCTACAATACCATCTGGACATGCCCGAATATTCAACGCTTCTGGGGGGGCGGTCCTGACAGAGCTGGGGGAGGTGCTAGAGACCACCCTACCTTTAGAACCCAAACTTGCCCTACTGGAAATGACGAACGATGTGGATCTGGCTCGACCCTTGCTGATATTCCTGGTGCTGGCCCTAGTGATGGCCAAGAGTGGCCAAGAGAGATGTGGCCCGTAAGTGGGGGGCGCCTGACACGCCACAACTAGAAGAGTGGAGAAGGGGGATGAACCTCTATATGGCTGCTGAGAGTTTTAGCAGGGTGTGGGGTAAATGGAGGCGCTATCATGGGCTGGATGGAGGGTTGTGAGCTGCATGAGAGGTATGGGCTCTTCCTCGTCAAGGAGCAGAACTGGATGAGGGGACTAGGGCTGATCAATAGATGGATCTGGGTGAGAGGCCTAACTGAACCATTGGACAATGCGGACTATGTATATGATCAAGGGGAGGGAAAAGTGGATAGGGAAGCGGGGGGACGGGTGTGCTGCTCGACATTGACATGCTTGATGTTTATTTTCATGATGATAAAAGCACCTTGCAACCTCCTAGAGGCAAATCCTATAATTCTTTCTTGTCCATCCACAACTTGAGTCAACACTGCTCCTAGTCCCTCGCTACTAGCATCAGTAGTCAAGTAAGTTTTCGCCATCACTTCAAAATGACCTAGACAAGGAGCTCCTGTAGTACTTTCTTTGATTTTTTGAAATGCACTCTCATACGCACTATTCCATTCAAATACCACATTCTTTTTCATCAACAATCACAGTGGCTCCACTATTTCAGTGAAGTTCTTCACATATTTTGAACAATATTCGGCTAGCCCAAGGAAGGACTTAAGTTGATCTTTATTTTCAGGACAAGGTGCATCACTTATTCCCTTGACAATACTTTGTTTGGGTTGTATACCTTCACTTGATATCTCATGTCCCAAATAAGTAACACTTTTCTTTCTAAATTGACATTTTTCTCACTTAACAGTTAATCCAAATTGATCCAAACGTCCCATCACTTCTTCCAGCAACTCATCATGATGAGATTCCTTCTTCCCAGCTATCATGATATCATCCTGGAAATACCAGACATTTTTTAAACCATCACAAATGTGTTTCATCACTCACTGAAAAACTGCTGACACAGATGCCAGTCGTAATGGCATTCATAGATAACAGAATGCACCTAATGGAGTGACAAAGGATGTCAAGTGCCTGGAGTCTGTGCAAATTGATTCGGTGATACGCTGCTGATATGTCAACAACTGTAAATACTTTCCCTCTAGACATAGCTGACAACATTTCAGAAATATTAGGAAGCAGTTGTCTGTCAGCCCAAATATTCCTATTGAGGTCTCTTAAAACCTGTACTATTTTGCAAATGGGGGTTCGGCAGGCCTAGCACTATCAAACATCTCCTAGTATCATCATGCAGCTCAACCCCTAGTATACTTTGAAGGGTCCCAAAGAGAGACAGGATACATTTAGAAGCAGGACTTCTGGGCTGGGCACCCTCAGACTTGGCACGGCTCCCTAAGTTCTTCTGGCCACAGGTGGAGTATTTCTTGGACGTCCTCTGACCAACATTAGTGACATGGGAAAAAGTGGTGAGAACATTAGCTCTGACATCTTTCCCATCTCATTTACACCACTATGTTTCAATCCTGAATTTTCCCAGAGGTTAAACTGAGGACAATTACTTTCACATTCTTCACTGGGCTTTAAGACCTTACTTACTTGGTTCAAAAAGCTTCTCCCGACATACACTTCCAAAAGGGGTTTATTATCTTAACATATAAACCACCCAATCTGAGTTGGGTTCAAAACAGAAAAACATGGGGTGAGATCCTGGGTAAGGATCTTTCTGTACACAAATGGCAGGAGCTTTGAGATGGTATACAGAACAGAGAAGCACTGTGTACACACACGGCTCTATGGCATAAAATGCCCATGAAAACCAAGAGCATGCACACTGAGTATGAGCAATGCTTGCAAGAAGATGGCCAAGATGGGGACAATCGGAAAGTATTGTGGTCATGACCACTGCTAAGTTTCTCCTGGAAATAAATACTAAGACGTACATAGGGCATCCTGCTAAGATATGGTGAATGCAAGCAACTAGCAATGTATAAGTACCCATGATTCTAAAGGAATGGAACGTTGTCATTTCTAGCTTGAATTCATGCTCAGATGGTTTGTTAAGATGCAGGGTTCAGTTTCTTTGTGTGCATCTCTCAAATTTTGAGCCTGTATATTTGTACGTTATTTTACTGCCTTTCCCTTATGTTACTTTTTTATGTTTTTCATTAGATTTAATTGGCTTTTTTATTCATTTTTTTTACATTTTCAACATTAGGTACAACTGAGCCACTAGCTTATATGGCGCTTCCTCCACTGGGTTATATTTCAATATTTTAAGGACTACTAGCATCCAGCCTCTGACCCTGAAAACATTTGTAGCACTGGCATGGCAACAGAGATCACCATGTATGCTCCAGATTTACCATGCCCTAAGTGACTCACCCCCACATGCCCATGTCAGTGGTACTGAGGTTGGTCAGGGCAATCAAGTGAAAAAACTGCTAATTTCTTTGATGGCAAAAGAAAAGTTTCATGCACATAATCAGTCGTTGCCCTCTATGTAACTTGTTTAAAATGTTACTAGCCTACTTTAGTAATGGTGGGCAGTAAGCCCTCAGAAAACTGTACAGTGTCCATGATACTTACCAAGATGGTACCTGTGGTGCCCGTTCCAATAACACGAAGGTAGTAGTGCGTTTTCCTCTCGGTTTCGAACTCCTCCTGTAATACTGAGGCATACACAGTGGCTTTGGCAAAATACTGGATCTCTTCCCGTGGAACAAAATGCCAGGTTTGAGACTGAAATAATACACAAAACAGGACATTTTACAAAGGAGGCGTGCAATACTCGTTTAATTTTCATTTGAAGTGGCAGATGTCATATCCAGAACTACAGAGACTACACCCCATTCAGCTCCAAAGAAACATCTGAAGCTGCAGATTCCTCACAAAAATAAGCAAAGATGTATCACTCTTTTAAGGAAGAGATTGCCAAGCCCTATTCAGTGTTATTGAAGACTCTCTGCTGATAATTGATATAGGAAGCTCCCTAAGTGCCTGGGAAGGGATTGAACAAAGGAAACTTTTATAGGCTGCACATTAGTAAGAAATTGTTTCAATGAGCTACTGTGTAAAATGAAGAAAGATGAGGATAGTGAAGGATAACTGGGGGTTATGGAGCTGTGTAGAGTTAAAACAGGAAACTATTGCACGGCTCACCCACACATCTTTGGAAAAGAAAGGGCTTCTTAACAGCACCACAGCTGTTAATTGACCAGGAGAGATGGCATGGAAACTGTACAACCCACTCCTGCACAAAATGCATCACTGCATATGTTCGAGCCACTAAAATTACATGACAGGGTAAAGCCATTCTTTTCTCAATAATCTTTAAATCCATTCCTGCATTAAAGGCATTACTGCTTATAGCCAACCAAGAGGTGGCCGGACAGTTATAACCATTCCACACACTTTGAAAGGTTCAACCCACTCCTGCATATGTTGAAAGGAAACACTACTTACCTGTAATCGTATTTCTCTGGAAAGGGAATGTAGGAAAGTAGGATCTGCTTTTATGGTTACCACCACTTTTTGACTGGTGCTATGCAATTTCTGACTAGTTGACTGGGAAACTGGTAATCAGAACCCCGGTCTCTGTGCTTTCCCCCCTAAATTGGTTATGGTGAGTACTTAGGTACATCCCAGATTGGACACTGGTGTACCCTTATCAGTCCCTAGTATATGGTACTGAGGTACCCAGGGCATAGGTACACCAAGGGTCCCCCATGGGCTGAAGCATGTATTATGCCACCTGTGGGAGACCACTCAAACTGTAGCTACAGACCTGCCATTGCAGCCTGTGCAAGTTGGTGCTAGCACCACTTACGAAATATATAGGTTTCCCTATATCTAAAGTCACTGTACTTAAAACCTATGAGTCACCCCTAAAGCAGACCTTTCAATACTGAAGACAGGGTGTTGGGTTCTAAGTATGAGGGTGCCCTTGCATGAGCAGGACACCCCTGCAACCATCGCAGTCCATTTTCCTGGATTGTAAGTGCATCAGCCATTATGATACATACAGTGGCCATGCGTCATTACGCGATGACCATCTCTAAACTGGCTGTAACGAACCCTCTGTCATGTTTGGTATCAAACATGGTGGAATCATACCCTTACACCGTAAAGGGTGTGGGGGTATGATTCCATGCACTGTAAAGCTCCTCAGGGAGGCCCGCAGTGCTCCCTGTACCAGTCTTCTGACCCGGACAGCACAACATGGATGTTGCCGAGCAGAAATGTGATTATGCCCTCCTGCTGCTGAGCCAGCTCAAGCAGGGGAAGGCAGAACAATAGGTATCCTGTCACAGGGAGGTGTATACAAGGCCTTCAACAATTAGGTATAAATTTTATAAAGGATATGGAAGCCTTGGGGCTACGAACACTCAATGGAAGATTTTCAACAGACTCACCACCGGCATGGTCCTACTACACCCACAGTACTAAATCCCGCATAGATTATACTATGGTATCACTAAATATCTTTGGCAACTGTACATCATACCATCTAAAGCAAGTCTTGGAGAGTGATCATTGTCAGCAAATCATTACCACAACATTCAAAAATAAAAATCACCAAATCTATTTAACAACTGAAGGTCAAATTGGAACCACTAATTATAAAAAGTTAACTTGGAAAACAGAATCTCGAAACAACCAACTGACAAGTGATCTGGCATTAAAACGGCTACAGGAATGCAGCGAAGAGGCACCATTTGCATCAGTAATCGAACAATGGGCCAGTTTCACTGCCAGACTGCCTACTAGTAAAGGTAATTCCAATATCATTAGAGATGGCCAAATGACTCAGGTAATAAAGAGGGTAACCAATATCAATCTCACACGCGCAGTGCAGAAAATGAAACGAACCAGAAATAGATTAAGGAAAGAGCTGACTAAATTTCCAGATAAAGAAGAAACTAGAACTGCCCTGAAAGTGGCAAACAAAAATCTAAAGAAGATAATATGGAATGAAAAAACTGAGGCCAATAACGCTCTTTGGACTCGTATATTTTATGCTAGTAACCTAGGAAATTCGAGGGAGTTCTGGAAGATGGTTAATACCCTAAATAGGCCAGATAAAACAATAGTCTCATCAGTATTGACTGAAACAGAATGGGTACATTTTTTAAGCCATCATCTAAATCCCCATCCAGCAGTACAGGCAATTGAAGACCATAGCCCATGGAATGAAACTGCAATAACAAATCAAGAACCAGTCATGGAGATAACACAGGAGCAGATTGTTAAACTAATAAAGAAGCAGAAAAATGGAGCACCAGGACCGAACGGGATACCCTTTTCTATATACAAAGACGATCCGGAAATATGGGCCGAAGTACTTGTAAAGGTCTTTAAAGAAATAGTTACTAAAGGGGAGATACCTGAAAGCTGGAGAGGCTCCTTAATATCCCCAATTTTTAAAAAAGGAGACTGGGCGCTTCCTGAAAACTACCGTTTAATAACGCTACAGGACACTGATGCAAAACTTTTTGCAGCCTATCTGCTAACAATCTTATCTGACTTGGTGAAAAAGTATAACATCCTCCCGCCAAACCAAACCGGCTTCATTAAAGGACTTGGTACTACCTCTAATATCCTGGCACTATCTATTTTAATGGAAAAGGCAATCTTAAAGGGCGAATCACTGTTTCTATGTTTTGTTGATTTTAAATCAGCTTTTGACTGTGTCAACCGAGATCTTTTATGGAAAAAGTTGCAAGCACAAGGGATTCCTCAGCCTTTAATATACCTGATCAGTCTCCTGTATACAAAAACTTGGGCCAAAGTTCGTATTGGGAATGGCAGATCATTAACTAAGGAAATACCAACTCTTGGCGGCGTGAAGCAAGGCTGCGTATTGGCACCTTTATTATTTAATCTGTTTTTAACTGATCTAACTGAAACACTGAATAAGATAAATGCCCATCCACCGAAACTTGCAGATAAGCACATATCAAATTTGCTATATGCAGATGATGTTATTCTTTTAAGTAGAACAAAGGTAGGCTTGCAAAGGTTAATTACACGTATACAGGAGTACGCAATAAAAAATAAAATGGTAATAAATGAATCCAAATCTAAAGTTATGGTTGTCTCAAAAAATCTAAGAAGGAAATACAATATGAAATGGTTCTTAGGTAAGGAAAAATTGGAGCAAACAAAAACCTATAGATACCTAGGACTGGTTTTTGATGACAATGGTAGCTTTAAACCCCAGATATTGGACATCACCCGGAAGGCGAACTCCCTAACAGGTGCATTTGGTATGATAAAAAAATCCACCAGTAACTTAACCTACCAGCCGCTACTCAAGGTCATATCTGCAAAATTGCTACCCTCCCTAACCTACGGCAGCGAAGCATTGAACGGAAAGGACGCAATAACAATAAACAAAGAAATCTCGAAAACTTTTCGATCTCTTTTCTGTTTACCAAAAAATGCCTCACAATCCCAAATTAGACTAGAATTTGGCTTGAATAACCAACTACATGCTCGGATGGGTAACACAATTAAAGTATGGTATAGGGTAAAAAATGACAAGGACAATTTAATCTCGGAGCTTTTATGGAAAGAAGTAGAGGGCAATAATAAACTATCTGTTTGGAAGTATCTCGAGAAGGCTTTGGATGAATTTGGGCTGAAGGAGATTTGGATGACCACTATTCCTCAGGAATCTTTCAAAAAAATTGTAAATAAGACAATTGATATCCTATCTATAATAAGTGACAAAGAGTCCCTGGTCAAAAGGAAACATGCTTGGTCTATAATAAATAGTTATAAAAAAAAGAGTCCGCAACAATATTTGAATACAGCTTGGACCTGGAAATATAAAAATATATTCATGAAAGCCCGGTTCGGAATCCTGCCTGGAGAATCTCATGCACTGCCATGGAAAAAGCTTGAAAACAACATATCATGTCGGCTGTGTAATACAGGAGAAGAAAATATCATACATCTATTATGCCTCTGCCCAGAACTAAAAAATGAAAGATTAACACTTTTAAAAAGGCACTTTAACAAAAGATCAATAAGGACATGTAGACAAGCACTAATCCAGTGTCTTTGCTTGGAAGATATATATATTAACTCTGCCCTCTCAAAATTTTTAACAAGTGCATGGAGAAAACTGGAATTTTTAAAACATTAACTATTATACTGTTTATATTTCTGAAATTTTAACATTATGAAATGATTGCTTATTTTTAAAATTACCGCCCTTTTACTGTATTCTAATTGAAATGTTATATTGTGTATTCGTTTTTGGTAAAGATTTTAAATAATCAATCAATAAAACATTTATCACTTTATCACCTCCCAGACAGGGTTTAGTATATTGGGGACGGGTGGGAGCGCTTGCCAGCGCCACTCAGTCTGCTTGAGGGCACATTTGGTGCCCTCCTTGCACAGTCAAGTGCAAACCGGATCAGGGAGCCATTGGCTCCCACTCTGGTGAGTTACTGGACAAAAGACATGGGAGTATCCACCCCACTGTGTCTGACCCCTCCCTGCGAATCGTCCCAACACTTTTCTAAGGGTACGTAAGGGCTTACCTGAAGGTGGTGTCCCTAGATTTGTTGTGGGAAAAGATTCATTTCAAAACACCACTTCTTCTTCAACCATCTGGGCACTCTGAACTTCGCTGGACTTCGCTCTGGGCATCACGACTGCAACTGGGAAGACTCCTGCTGCTCCTGGTCTTGTCGTCCTGCTCGTCTACTGCAATGTCCATGCCTGTGCTTCATACAGGAAACTTCCAAGGCCTGAGGGCATCCAAGACACCTGAAGGAATTTCCCTTTAAGTGAAGGAGTCACTTCCCTTCATATGCTGGCACCACAACTAAGCTGATCAGTATGCTGATCCTGGGCTCCCACGGATTCGGAAAGGCTCAGCAACACACGTGGTGATTCTTCACTTCTCTCGAGGCCTACCCTGTCCACTCACCAAGTCTGAGGCCAGTATCCCTTGTCGGAGCAGCAGGAACTGAACCTCTGTGCACCGCATGGACTTGCCGTTGCAAAGGCTTGTTGGCTTCCTTCCATCAAGATCTGCAGGTTCCAAGTAGCGCAAACCTCAAGCATCACCTGTGACTAAGATCGTCATCCTCACTGTATCACTTGCATCGTGGGCCTGCTTCTTTGGTAAGCTTCTCAAGGTCCTCTTGTGACTCCAGTGCCTCCCGCCTGTGGATCCCCTTGAGCGATTTCTTTGATTTCAGTGGGTTCCCCGGATTGCTCGAGACTTGCATTGACTCCACGGCTAGTGGTGAGTCACCTGGACCTTGCTGGTCCCGACACTGCACCTTCTTTGCTTTCCATGTTGTTTGCAGTTGCCCAGGCTTGTTGGTGCTCCCGACGGACACCGACCCCTCAACTCTCGACATACATTGTGGGACAGCTCGTGAACGGCTCCTGGTCTTCCACAGCATCGCCTGGTCCGCACAGCTGCAGCTTCAAGGTCATCGTCGCCTCTCAACATCGGTAGGCATTTGTCTTCCCTGCCTGCTGGTCACTTCTGACGTGTCCTTATACACACAGATACCACAAGAACAGGCATTAGAAACCTTGGAACTGTTTCTAAATCAAAGAGATCAACCCAGTAGAGTCCCTACAGATTTTATCATGAGACTAGCAAAGTTTGCCTTACAGAAAAATTACTTTGAATTTGATACAGAATTTTTCTTTCAAATCAAAGGGGTAGCCATGGGCTGCCCCTTCGCACTGGAGCTAGCCGTTCTATTTATGGGGCTTTATGAGAACCACTTTATTTACAATAACAACCCGTACGCAGAGCATATAACAAAATACATGTGTTATATTGATGATGTTTTCTTTTTATGGTCTGAATCATATGATAAACTAAATGAATTCATAACATGGTTGAATATGAGCACTGAAGACATCAAATTCAGCCACATTGCAAGCAACAAATCAATTAACTTTCTAGATGTCCAAGTTTACGCTATGGAAGACACACTAGGGACAACTTTATTCCGAAAACCAACGGATAGGAATAAAGCCTTGCACTACACAAGCCACCACCCAAGAAGCCTTAAGCAGAATCTGCCATTTGGACAGTTTTTAAGAATAAGGAGAAATTGTTCAAACAGAGATGAGTATTTTTCACATGCTAATGCATTGCTAGACCGGCTACTCCTTAGAGGATACCCCAAAAAACTGCTTAAGCATTCATTAAAAAGAGCTTGGTGGGTCCCAAGAGAAACATTGTTAAAAAAGAAAACACGTGAGGAACAAAAACGGATTGTATGTGTCACCACCTTCAACCCCAATACACACAAACTACGTAAGATTGTAATGCAGAATTGGCATTTAATTAAAGATTTACATTGTGAACTGCAAGAACCACCCTTGTTTGCTTACAAAAAAGAAAAAAGTGTGGCAAACCATATTGTGAGAGCAGCCCTACCCCGAGAACCCAAATCAACACTAAGAGGCATGCTGGGATTACCTCCAATAGTGGGACACCACAAGTGCGGCAATTGCACCTGCTGTACATCAACAGAGGAATGGTCGGTGTTCACTTTCGAGAGAATATATTGGAAACACTTAACCTTCACGAACTGTCTGACTAAGAACATAGTGTATGGGATTTGGTGCCCATGTCCAAAATTGTACATAGGGAAGACTACCCGGGAGGCAAGACAAAGAATAACCAAACATAAATCAAGGATAAGACGTCAGGTCCCCAACGCACCATTAGTACAACATTGGGTTGCTCATGGACATAAAGAAGACGAACTTCGATGGACGATCATTTCGAAGATTGAAAAGGATGCACGCGGCGGTAATTTAGAATTAAAACTGTCACAGCGTGAGGCTTTCTTGATTATGAAATGTAATACTGCCACCACAGGGCTAAACGAGATTTCAGAAATATTCCGAGGGAATCAATAATAGAGAACCCAATAGATGCAAACAACTGCGTGTGTACAGTTTTTCTTGACTCATTGTCACGAACTGGAAGATGTTTTATCTGAACCTGTTTACTTCACACTACAAGGACCATAATGCCATTTTCCAGGAAAGACATCGCAACTGGATATGGACTTACTATCCTTCTACCTAAACATGCCTCCAGGACCATTTCATGCCAAACTACAAGGCCCATGATGCATTGTTCCATGCAAAATATCCAAATGGGGCGTTGACTGATTGCCCCACAAGGATCATATCCCGTCGATTCAACACGAACTCAGAGCCTGTTTATCCCGCCGGTTTTTATTAAGTTCAACACAAACACGAGCCAAATTCCCCCTCAATTTGTCTTCCATCAGTAAAATGAGCACTTCCCTTTTAAAAGGCACGAGGTCACATGACCAGAAATGAAGCCGAGCGAAAAAGCTTCGACTGGAGACGCCGCATCCTGGAGAGACACCAAGTGAGTGACATATTTCCAACTAGCAGAGGTTTGCTTGTATCAGCCGGATAGCAAGATACAGCAAAGACGTACAAACACGAGACCGCGATATAACGAGTCCTTTATCTCTACGCTTTCAGGTACTAGCGCATTCACTGCAGCCTTAAAAACTGAGTCTCCACTAAAATACAGACCGGACCGGGAAGTGCCCAGGGTTAACGTTTGTCAGCGCCCACACCGGGTAAGTGACAAAAGCCCGGCTTAAGCCCTTAACACTTTGGATTCTTTTGTAAAAAAGCCTGCCCAGACGACTGACCCCATTTTCCATCACTTTTGCAGACACTCCAAGCGATTTTCTCAGCTTGCGAGGTGAGTGAGCGAATGTGTACATGTTTGTTTTGATTTGGATGTTTGGAGGCACCTTGGAATGGCATGTTACATGTGGGTTTACCGTTTATGTTACAGTGTCCATATAATCGTGAATCACACCAGTCCTGTGAGACGTTTTCTGAGAGGATTCTCAAGGTATGTGGATTCAAGCCGATTGGTGGCTGCTCTAGTTAGTTGTTGTCTGACTTGTTAGAAGAGTCTACCTAATTGGTCATTATTCTTTATGTTGTAGAAACTGTACTGATCCTGAGGAGAACCCCAAAAGTTAGGGAGTTCGAAACGTGTCGATCATTTACGGCCAATGGTCAACAGAATTAATAGATGGGCAAAATTGGATTAAGACTGAATATAAACATTCTAACTGCTTGAATTTTTGTAAATCTGGAATTCATTTCTTGTTTTCAAATTTTCTCAAATGTAAACATTTTGTGTTGACATTGACCTATACCTCATATGTATCATTTTGTTCTTTATATTTTTTTGTTGAAATTTTTCATGTTTGTGATTATGAATTGAGTGACTTAAGTGCGAAAGATTTGTGTGGGTGTGTTTCATATTTCAGAATTTGTTTTGTATATGGTGTTTGTAAATTTTTTATAAAGTTGTATATTTTGTATAATTAAATCTGTAGATGCACAGAAATGTCTTTTAAAAAATGAAAAAGCTTTCTGATTGAAAAAAATGATTATAATAAATAAGGATTAAAAAATAAGAACAGACTGCTATGTTTAATTCATAGCTGTTTTTTTAGGTAAAAAAGAAAAAATCTTTTTCCAGTACTGGCAGTTGTATTGCTTTGTGGTCACTTCTGAGTGGCATGGACTCTGTCTCCTCTGCTTACAGGTACTTCTCGACGTGAATCCATCTTTGGGTTCCACAGGACACATTCACCTTTTCCAGCAGCGGCATCTTCCTGAAGTCCTCGACTGAGTTTGACTGCGGTTTCCGACGCCACTTCAGACCTCTCTACCCGGCTTCCCTGGTGCAGGTATCCTGGTTACAAGGGTATCCATGGGTGGGGTGGCTCTCCAACCTTCTGTCTTCCATGGGGTTTCTTCAGGGTCCACTGGGAAGGATCCCTCTTCTTTAAAATTGCAACCGCGACTTACCCGTTGATTCGTATCGAGCCCACAGTCGTGCTCCCACTCAGCACAGGGCCTCCGTGTGGTCCCTGGTTACTTCCCTTGGGTGGTTCCTTGGTTCCCCTGCACTTCTACGTCTTCTGGGTATAGTATTGATTCAAGTCGTGGTTCGCACACACCACTATTTTAGTATATGGTTTGGTCTACCCCCGGTGACCACTGTATATTTGTGCTACTAATCTGTTTCTATTGAAAAGTATTGTGTGCATTGTGTATATCTCCGACTAGGAGATATGTGTATGTGTCAGTGAGTGCCTTATAATAAACACATATTTTTTTAAACACTGAGTGGTTCTTTTTCACTTAATCTATACCTATAACATTATGTTCTGGTAAAACAAGCTGCTTTACACTCCGTCTGAACTAAGCCTGAAGGCTGCTTTCCACAGCTACCACTTAGAGAGCTTTCTAAGGTTATCTAAGACCACTAAAAGCACCATAAGGGTTGTCTGGATTAGTGTAGGGTGCCCACTTACATAAGTGTGCAGCAGATACTAAGCCAGCTTCTCACAGGGAATTCACTCTAAATTCATAAACAGTAGAACATCTTCAGACAAGTACACGATCCCGGGAACACCATTTTGAAAACAATTTTTATAAAGGAAACATGCCTAAGGAAGGCACAATTTTTCCCATTTTAGGGGGTTTTAAAAAACAACCTCAAATTTGCCAAATTAAAACTACAATGCATTTGACAGAAAGCTCTTCTGCTCCAGACCCTTTTAAAAACCCAATGAGAAGGGAAAATGTAGCCTCTAATAGAATGTGCACACACTGTGCTAACTGATAATGTACCTTTAAGAATTCCAGACGCTCTACCAAGTAGTGCAGAGTCAGAGAGATAGTTTGAATTGAAGGAAATTTAATGGAAAGATCAGTGTTGCAATGCCCAAACTAATAAGATAACCGGAGGCGGGGAGGATTTCGATAGATTCAGAGAAAATAACCATAAGAAACAAAAGGTTTACAGGTATGTAACTTTTCCTTTTCTGTCATGGAATTCTCTTCTATATCCATTAATATTAGAATAAAAGAATAAGCTGAATTACACTCAACAGTGGTGGAGGGTTCCTAGGGAGAAGGCAAAGAGACAAATAGTATATAAACAAATAAACTGCACAGGGTGGCACGGCCTATCAAAGTGTCAGTTCTGCAGTCAATACAGTAATGTCTGGAAAGTGTATGCACAATTTCCAGGCTGCAAAAAAAATGAGAACATTACAAATCAGTGCACCAGTAGCTGTTTTCTACATGTAAAATGAGCCTTAGGCTTTCTTAGAAGGGGTCTATTAGCCATTTCAGAACAGGTGAATCTGCCACAAAATATCCATCTACATATGTTTTCTTTAGATTAAGCCAAACTATTGAAGATTTCCACCTGTTTCTAAATGGAGGTTTGGTTTGTCTAACAGCTGTGGTCGTAACCAGGCAGCACTACAGACCCCTTTTTTATATAAGGCATGGCAAGATTTTTCTGCTGGCTATGTTTGAGCCAGAAAAAAAGTTGGGAGAGGGATTGCTTGTCAACAGGGGCGGCTCCCCCATGTGGGCGGAGGAATGTCACCCCACTGCTTTCTCGCAGTGCGAAAAGCAGAAACATAAAATGGTATTATAAATACAATTTTATGTTTCTGCTTCTCGCACTGCGAGAAAGCAGAAGGGTTTGGTTTGGGGCGGGCGGTCCTGCTCTAGGGCAGGGGAGGAGTGGCTTGCCCATTATTGTGGGCGCTGACTGTTTGGTCAGCCAGCTGGGGCCGACCAAACCAGTCCTGCACACTCTCCCTTTTCCCCCATGTAGGCTGCATGCAGCCTAGATGGAGAAAATGGCCTCCCATAGACGCCTGTGTGGTGAGCGTCCCAACCAATCACAACGATGCCATTGCAGCTTTGTGATTGACTTAGGGGACGGGAGGGAGGCTGCCTGCTTCCTCTTCCAGACCCAGGAGTAAACCCCTCCCTCCCCGTGCAAACCCCCCTCCTTCCTTCAAGACCACTTGGCAGTACCTCGTGACCACTCGGCGTCCCTCACGACCACTCGGCAGTCCCTCGTGACCACTCACAAGCCTCACCACCCCGCATCTATACCCCCCACCCATTAGACATGCCGGCAGCGACGGCTTGACTGATACGAAACCCCCCCAAAAAAACAATGGGTAGGATGGAATGTGAAGAAAACCTTGTTAAGTTGGAAAACTATATTGTTCTTCCGAACACAGAGCTTGAGGTGCACTAATCCATCTAGATGATGTTACAGGAACAAGGAAAGCCACTTTGCACGAAATGTGTTGTAGGTCTGCTGTGTGCATGGTTTCAAAGGGGGTAGATTAGATAGGAAAGTACACTGGTAAGTTCCAAGGTAGGGAAGGTCTCCACACAGGGGAAAACATTTCCGCAGACTCATAAAAAAAACTTTAGTCACAGTGTAGAAAACCCAACACTCTATATAGTGCACCACAATGGGGTACACTGTGGATATAGGTTGAACGAACAAGTTACTTACCTTCGGTAATGCTTTTTCTGGTAGATACAGTATCTGCCTGTGGATTCCTCACATTGTGAATATCCCCTGCGCAGCAGGCAATCGGAAACTTTTGTAGCTCTCCACGCCGGCGAGGTCATAGATGACGTCACAGAGGGTACGACTCCGCTCATGACCCCGCTGACGTCACTGGATCCATAACAGGACCTCGTCAGCGTGATGACATCAGTTCCGCCCTTTTTTCCGTGCCCCCGAGGCACACGGAGGGACCGACATAAATAGGCACAGTATACATGGTACATAACCTTCAGACCCACACACATAGTGTGAAATCAATGCAATAAGCAAGAACAATTAAACACTTCCATTGAAAGTTATAAATATAACGTATACACTTAGTAGATATAGAAGAGTAGACAACGGGGAGGCGGGTGGGCATGTGAGGAATCCACAGGCAGATACTGTATCCACCTGAAAAAGCGTTACCGAAGGTAAGTAACTTGTTTTTCTGATGGATACATCTGCCAGTGGATTCCTCACCTTGTGAATCCAAGCAGTAATGCTTGGCGAAAGTGTGGAGAAAAGCCCAAGTTGCCGCCCTGCAAATAGCCTCTACAGGAACACACCTAGACAAAGCAGATGTAGAAGACTTTGCTCTAGTAGAGTGAGCTCTTATACCCTCTGGAGGTTCCTTACAAGCCAGGGCGTAGCAGATCTTAATGCATAAAATGATTCATCTTGAAAGTGTGCGTTTGTGCACCGTTCTTCCTTTCTTACAGCCAGCAAATCCAACAAAAAGCTGGTCGTCCACACGATAGTCCTTAGTCCTATCAAGGTAGAAGCTCACCGCCCTCATAGGGTCCAGACGGTGAAGCCGCTCCTCCTCCGTGGAAGGGTGAGGGGGAGGATAAAATGTAGGGAGGGTAATGGACTGCCCCAGATGGAAAGGAGTTACCAACTTAGGCAGAAAAGCAGCCCTGGTCCTGAGTACCATTCTTTCAGCATGAATGGTCAAGAATGGGGGTTTCGAACTAAGAGCTTGAAGCTCACTTACCCTCCTTGCCGAGGTAATTGCTACAAGAAAAACAGTCTTAAAAGACAGAAGTTTCATGGGACACTTGTGCAAAGGTTCAAAGGGTGAACCCATCAAGTATGTCAATACAAGATTTAAGTCCCATTGAGGCACAATAAAAGGAGTAGGAGGAAATTTGTTGGTAAGACCCTTAATGAAACGTAGCACAATAGGAGATTTAAACAAGGACGGCTGGTCCGACAAACAAAGGAATGCCGACAAGGCCGATAAATATCCTTTTACAGTTGCCACAGCAAAACCATGCTGGGCCAAAGAAAGAGCAAATTGAAGTATATCGGACAAACGGGCCCTTAAGGGGTCAATAGATTTCTCTCCACATCAGGAAACAAATTTGGACCACCTATAAGAATAAATTGACTTGGTGGAAAGTTGGCTGTCTGAAAGAATAACATCCACCACATCAGGCGGGAGAGAAAAATAATTCAGGTTGCCCCGTTCAATCTCCAGGCATGAAGGTGTAAGCTCTGGAGGTGGGGGTGTAGAACCTGCCCCTCCATCTGAGAGAGGAGGTAGGCCCTGAGAGGGAGACAGAGTGGCGGGCACGAGGAGAGGTGGCGAAGATCTGTGTACCACACACTTCTTGACCAATCCGGGGCGACTAATCTGACTTGGGCCCGGTCTTGGCGAATCTTTCTCAGAACCCGAGGAATCAAGGGTATGGGAGGAAACGCGTAAAGGAGTAGAGAGCTCCAACTCAACCGAAACGTGTCCCCCGACGCTCCCTGCATCGGATACTGGAGACTGCAGAATGACGGGCAGTGAGCGTTCTCTTGAGTGGCAAACAGATCCACCCGAGGAGTTCCCCACGTCCGAAAGAGGTGACAAACCACCTCTGGATGATGCCTCCACTCGTGGTCTGCCGAGAACTGCCGACTGAGACTGTCTGTATGCACGTTCAGAACTCCGGCCAGATGATTTGCCATTAGACAAATCTGATGGTCCTGAACCCAGGACCAGAGATGCAGAGCCTCTCTGCAGAGCCACTGCGACCCTACTCCACCCTGTTTGTTGACATACCACATCGAGGTAGTGTTGTCCATCAGGACTTGAACCGACTGACCGCGAAGGGAAGGGAGGAAGGCCTTGAGCGCCAGACCTATCGCCCGCAATTCCAGAAGATTGATATGAAGTAACCTTTCTTCTGGAAACCAAAGACCCTTGATCTCCAGATCCCCCAGATGAGCACCCCACCCTAGAGAGGATGCATCCGTTATCACTGTGGCCACTGATGGAAGCAGATGAAAGGACTTTCCTTGGGACAGATTGCCTTCCACACCCCACCAAGACAGATCCACCGCAGCTTCTCTGGAGATCCTGATCGACTCCCTGAGATCTCCTTTGTGCTGATACCACTGCCTGCGGAGGCACCACTGGAGTACCCTCATGTGCCAGCGTGCATGGTTGACCAACAGAATGAAGGAAGCAAACAGACCGAGCAGAAAAAGGACCTTCAGGACTGGAACGACCGCTCCATTGTAAAACAAAGGAATCATTTCCTGAATGTCGAGAATCCTTTGGGGTGGAGGGAATGCTCGACAAACAGTAGTGTCCAGTACTGCCCCTATAAATAGGTTGCACTGTGAGGGCAACAGGTGAGATTTGGGCTCATTTATCGAAAACCCCAACTTGTACAACAACTGGGTTGTCTCCTGCAGATGACGACACACCTTCTCCGGAGACTCCGCTTTGATCAGCCAGTCGTCCACATAGGAGAAAACATGAATCCCCGCCCTCCTGAGATGGGCTGCCACCACTGCCATCACCTTGGTGAAGACTTGAGGTGCAGTAGTAAGTCCAAACGGGAGAACCGCAAACTGATAGTGTTGCGAGCCCACCGTGAAACGGAGATACTTCCTGTGCGACTTCAGGATGGGAATATGAAAATACGCATTCTGCAAGTCGATCGACACCATCCAATCTTCTTCCAGCAGCGCCTGAAGGACCTGCGCAAGTGTGAGCATCTTGAACTTTTCTTGCTTCAGAAAAAGATTCAAGATCCTGAGATCCAGGATTGGACGTAATCTGCCATCCTTCTTGGGAATCAGGAAGTACCGGGAGTAGCATCCCTGACCCCTTTCCTGCTCTGGAACCACCTCTATCGCACTTTTTTTCAGCAAGGTCAGAACTTCCTCCTGTAGGAGAAGGAGATGTTCTTCCAAGCAAGAACCTTGGCAAGGAGGATAATTTGGAGGGAATTACCGAAAGAGTAGAGCATACCCATTCTCTACAAGATTGAGAACCCATAGGTCCATAGTGACCGATTCCCAATCCTGCAGAAAATGAGTAAGCTGACCCCCTACAGGACCAACATGTTCCGGAATGGGGAATCTAGGGCTGCTTTGCTGCGGGAATAGGAGGGGAGGTAGAGGAAGAGGAAGAGGAGGAGGAGGGTTGACGACCTCGTGGACGGCCTCTACTTTTTCCCCTATACGACTTGTACAGTCTATTTTGTTGTTGTTGTTGCTGCTGCTGACGAGGCTGTCCATATGAACGAAAGGATGGTTTTCCAAATCCTCTGTACCTACGAAAGGAGCTTCTAGTTTGAGTCTGCAAGCCAAGTGATTTTGCTGTGGCCTTGCGATCTTTAAATCTTTTAAGAGCAGCGTCTGCTTTCTTACCAAAGAGACCAGAACCATCAAATGGTAAGTCCAACAGAGTAGCTTGCACATCTGTTGAAAAGTCTGTAGACTTCAACAAAGCACCCCTTCTTGTTGCCACTGCAGAACCCATAATCCTTGCCACCGAGTCAGCTGTATCGACTCCACTTTGAATTACTTGACGTGCAGCAGCCTGGGTATCGTTCAAAACTTCCTGAAAGTTCTTCCTGTCTTCCTCAAACAGTTTAGGCAGCAACTGCTTAAAGGAGTCCATCAAGGCATGGATGTACCTTCCCATCAAGCAGGTAGCATTCATAGATTTCAACGCCATGCTTGCAGAGGAAAACATCTTTTTGGCAGACTGGTCAATCCGTTTAGATTCCCTGTCAGCTGGAACTTGAGGGAAAGCTCCCGAAGACCTTTTTGAGCGTACTGCCTGAACCACTAGACTCTCAGGTAAAGGGGGAGCAGTTAAAAACTCCAGATCGTTAGGAGCCACCCTATATCTCCGTGCTATAGACCTGGGGACAAAGGTTTCCTCCAAACCTCTAGCACAGTTTCAAGAATTGCCTCATTGAAAGGAAAGAGAGGCTCAACAACTGAGGATGGCGAATGTAATACCTCTGTCAATAAATTAGACTTGAACTCAGTGGTAGGGAGTGTAATGTCCAATAATTCAGCAGCCTTTCTTACAACCACATGATAGGGGGCTACATCCTTTGATGGAGCATCTGAACCAGGAGAAAACTCCCATTCAGGGGAAATGTCAAGGCCACCGGCATCCCTTAATTCAGCAAAGTAGTCCTCTGAATCAGGTAGCTCACCTTCTTCCACTTTCTGTCGATAACGTTCCTCTTCTAATACTCTTTGGGCCTCCCTCCTGGAGCGAATCATTGGCACAGGCGTCAACGGATCCATAACCGACTCTGTCGGATTCGGGACTGGTGTCGAACACGGCTCCGACGGCGCTGCTTGCGCCGAACGAGGCCAAACAGGCGGCGCCGGTGAAGATTGGAACGGTGCCGGAGCTCTCGGTGCCGGGAAATTCCAAGACGGCGCCATCGGAAGAAAGGGCATAAAAGGGGCCTGGACATAGGCCTGAGGAACACCCAAATTGAAAGCTAATGGACCCATGGGACCCGCAGGTGCACCAGAGGGGTACATTGCCCTTGCAAAGACACCATACATGGCATTAAGGTAATGCGATGGGTCTTGACCTGGAGCTGGGAATGGAGGATAAACTCCCGGTACTGCCTCCGAAGCCGGTGTTCCTGGAGTCGGGCCAGTCGGCGCCGATAATGGAACTTCCTCTGGCTGCCCCTGATCTTCCTGTCCAGGTTGAACTTCACTCGGATCCGGAGAATGGACCGAATCCGGAGATGGAGCCGGCGTCGGTGATCGACGCGGAGAGAGTTCGGGTGAAACTACATTCCCTGGAGAACCCGGATTCAACAGTGAAGGAGAGACATGATCCTTTCTGTGACGTCGAGGAGAGGTCGATCTCGGCGCCGGCTCTTTATCAGAACGATGTCTTGAAGAGTGCTTCTTCTTCTCATGTCTCTTCGACTTCGAGTGTCCCGACGTCGTCTTCGAGCCTTCTTCGTGCCCGATCTGGACTCGGAAGGAGACCTCGACCTTGATCTTTTCTTACTTGCTTTCTTATCCTTCTTCATCTTGGCCATAAAGAGTTTCGCCTTCCTTTCTCTCAATGCCTTCGGGTTCATCTTCCTGCAGCACGGACATCCATCGATGTCGTGATCGGAAGACAAGCACCACACACAATCTTCATGCGGGTCAGTGATGGACATCTGCTTACCGCACTCCCTGCAGGGCTTAAAACCAGATTTTCTCCCAGACATTGTCGAAAGAATCAAGAGGAACAGATGAAACCGTTGGCGTCGACGGCGTGGAAAAAAGGGAACTGACGTCATCACGCCGACGAGGTCCTGTTATGAATCCAGTGACATCAGCGGGGTCGCGATCGGAGTCGTACCTTCTGTGACGTCGTCCATGACCTCGCCGGCGTGGAGAGCTACAAAAGTTTCCGATTGGGTGCGGTGCAGAGGATATTCACAAGGTGAGGAATCCACTGGCAGATGTATCCATCAGAAAGACCCTTATTGTCAGAGGCAAAAGCAGATAATACTAATGCTCTATTTTGTGGTAGTGTGGGCGAGCAGTTAGACTTATCAAAGGGAAGTGCCAAGAATGTGTTGTACACACCAAGGCAATAAATGAAGCACCCACCCAAAGAATGAAGTGGATACCAAATTAGAAAAATGATACTTCCTTTTATATAAATATTTAGATCAAGAACTTCGGATACAAGGTAAATACTTTTGGCAATACGATAAATCATAGTAAAATGCAATAATCACAGTTGTGCGCAATTACAAACAAAACATTTCCTATAGAAGGAAAAAGGCAAGTGGAAAAAGCAATGCAGTACACTTATTGTGTGGTACCCTATTTAGAAATCAGAAAGTCAGGGCCTAGGTCCAAACTTGGGAGTGTCCCGGGTTTCTCAGGAAGCAGGGAAAAAAGGGACTAGGTAGCTGGTGCGCTACGAACCCAGGGGGCCACCTGTAAAGGCAAAGCAAAAAGGGACTTTTAAGAAAGTCCGAGGGCTCTCAATGGAGAGTGGGGTTGCAAGGGCTCTGGGGCCGTGGGAGCACAGCTGGTTTGAAGATGCTCCGGCTGGGCTGGGTGCAGATGTGCAGCTGGGAAAAGGCAGGCAGAGTTGGACCTCGCGGTCAGAGGTTGGCACCTTGCAGCGACGATTCTGGAGCTGCTGGGCCTCTGCTGAGGTGGGTCTCTGGAGGCCTGAAGTCACTCTTTGGGGGCTGGTTAGCTGTAGAGTTGTAGTCTGCATTGACTCGGCTTTGTAGGTTTTTGAAGAAGGGGGTCTGGTACCCCAGGTATTGGTGTCTTCCAGCTCTTGTGGGTTCTAGGGCCTCAAGACTTGGTGCAAAGGCTGAGCTGACCCTACAGAGCAGGCATAACTTCGGACGACACTTAGGGATATTGAGCGGGCTGGGGAGCTGGACGACGCTGGGTGGGACTTTGCTGTTTTTGGTGCCTGCGGCTGCAAGGAGATAGTAACTCTCTTGAGGGAGTTCCTTGGCAATTTTCAAAGTGGTAGTGACTCCTCGGGGTTTGTGGAGGCCACACAGTGATGAGACGAGTTGAAGGATGGCAATTGTCAAGCTCTATGGCGGTTGGCAGGATTGTGCATCCAATGTCCACCACGAGGTCTGCAGTTCTCGGTCCAACAGCGTTTCTTCGTTCATCTTCTTCTTGTCAACGTGGAATCTAAGTTCAGGGTCTGGGGATGCCACCTAAATTTTAAATGTAGAAGTGTTTACAAGGGAGTGACAGGAAGTGGCCAAATGGCCCCTTAGCTGGGGTGTCTACACCCCCTATTATGCCAAACTCATGTGGGAGGGGGAGATAGCCCTACCCTGATTGGATAAGTCACACCATCTTCAAGATGAAGGGCACTGAAAAATATGCTACACCTAGCCTCTAACACCTGAGGAGTGTAGTTGGCAGAGGGGGCACAACTCCTATTCTTACTATGTTTTCTCGCCTAAAGGGGTGAGGACAGGAGAGGGGGCATAGTACTCCTTCTATTTGGAGAGGCTGAGGTTGAGTTACAAAGGTGGCAAGGCCTTTAAAGCTTCCCACCACAGATGGCTCTTCCTGACCTGGGGGAAGGTGTGAACACCTCTGCCCAGGACAGGCTTTGTTCTCGACCTCTGAGCTCGCTAGTGCTCACCGCATGAGGTCAGAACTCTGTCTGGTTGCGAAAGGCTGGCTTACACCAGTTGATGACCACACTAAGGGTTGGTATGTTTTCAGAAGATTCTTCTTAGGGGTTCTCTGTGTGTAAATTGTAATAAATCTGACTGTGGAATCAGTGCAGGATTATTAAGATAAGATGTTTTGTACCAAACATCCCATAATACAGTGAAGCCATCATGCAGCTGGGGAACTTGTAACCACAAGTGTCCAGTCAATGTACTCTTTATGACTTACCTGTTCGACATGGCAATTGCAGGGGCATAGCTGCTCATGCAGATGTGTCCTCACAGGAAATATAGTGCACCCTGCCTTAGGGCAATAAGGACTGCTAGAGGGGTGGCTTACCTGTATCTCATGCAGAGTGTGGGGGACTGGCACACAGGCATGTGTAGCATGTTGACTCTACAGTTTTGTCTGCACCAAGGCATGCAGTCTACAATGCCAGTGCGCTTGGCCTTGGTAAGGGGACACTAGGGTGGCAGAGTTTTTTGCTGCTACCCTTGGGGTCCCTCTTCAGTGCCAATACCCTAGGTATCAGGGGACCATTTACTAGGGACTTACAAGGGGTACTGAAGCAGTACGAATTGGGAAATAAAAGATACAGTTTAGGAAAAGAGCTTCAGGCATGTGGCATCTGGTTGACAGGGACCCTGTGCACTTTCAGTCAAGAGAGGAGCTCTTTCTAAAAGGAGTGATGGTAGCTAAATTACTTTAATAGAAGTGAACTAAAGCCCATATTTTGCTAAGTGAAATAGGTAATGTAATCAATCCTGCGTAAGCCTGTCTCTTTTTGACAAGTCCTTGGATCCACCAGTCTCTGAAGGCACCAAGTGGCCAAAAGCTTGCAGTTGAAGACATATGAAGACTAAATTGTGGGTCTTTTAGCTAATTTTATGCAGTCAGCTGGAAGATTCAGGAGGTGTATTGTATGTACTCTATGGCCAGGCATTACATTTCAATAAAGTGCAGGTTGGGATAAAAACTTCTGCCGGACATGCAGGAAAGCGGATTCTCCCTATGCGGACGTGTCTTGCAAGTTTAAAGAAATAGATGAAAAATCTGGACAGCACCATTGTCTCTGTCATTCCGAAACAATAAAGATCATCATATTGCAGTGCATCATTTTAATTATGTTTTTGGGAAAAAAAGGAAAAGGTGGAAGTGGGTACGTCAATTGCCTCACCCTGATATTGCTCCTGATTCTATATTTTTGGAATACAGGTGTGAAGGTGAGGTCTTTTGTTGATTTGATGCAAAATGCCATTATGTCTAGCACCAGCTTGTGTCTAGAAGATATCTGCTGAACTTGTCCACGTTCCAGTTGTGTAAACCATCAGAAAACTGTCCCTCACCAAAGCCCTGTGGCAGATCAATTGTGCTAACAAAACACCTAGGCAGCCTCATCTAGACGATCTACCCCTTTGTAGTGCCATTCACAGAAATTGAAGCCCTGTGTGAATCCCCTCCTCCCAGCTACACACACACACAGACACACAAGCTGCACTGTCACCCTGCAGCATACATACAGTGCACATGCGTGCCACACATGTGGAAGCGAACGACCCTGCACCATACACACAGTGCACACACCTGCCACACAGATGGAAGCAAATGACCCTGCACCAGACACACAGTGCACATACCTGCCACGCAGGTGGAAGCAAACGACTCTGCACCATACATACAGTGCACATGCCTGTCACACAGATGGAAGCGAACGACCCGGCACCATACACACAGTGCACATACCTGCCACACAGGTGGAAGCGAAAGACGCTGCACAATACATACAGTGCAAATACCTATCGCACGGATGGAAGCAAAAGACCCTGCACCATACATAGGGTGCACATACCTGTCACATAGATGGAAGCGAACGACCCTGGCCCATACACACGATGCACATACCTGTCACACAGATGGAAGCGAACGACCCTGCCCCATACACACAGTGCACACACCTGCCACACAGATGGAAGCATACGACCCTGCACCATACGCAGAGTGCACACACCTGTCACACAGGTGGAAGTGAACGACCCTGCTCCATGCACATACCTGTCACATAGATGGAAGCGAACGACCCTGCACCATCCACACGGTGCACATACCTGTTGCACAGATGGAAGTGAATGACCCTGCCCCATACACACGGTGCACATACCTGCCACACAGATAGAAGCGAACGACCCTGCACCACACACACGGTGCACATACCTGCCACAAAGATAGAAGTGAACGACCCTGCACCATACACATGGTGCACATACCTGTCACACAGATGGAATCGAACAACGCTGCACCATACACATGGTGCACATACCTGTCACACAGATGGAATCGAACAACGCTGCACCATACACACGGTGCACATAACAGTCAAACAGATGGAAGCAAACGACCCTGCACCATACACACGGTTCACATACCTGCCACACAGGTGGAAGCGAAAGACGCTGCACAATACATACAGTGCAAATACCTATTGCACGGATGGAAGCAAAAGACCCTGCACCATACATAGGGTGCACATACCTGTCACACAGATGGAAGTGAACGACCCTGGCCCATACACACGGTGCACATACCTGTCACACAGATGGAAGCGAACGACCCTGCCCCATACACACAGTGCACACACCTGCCACACAGATGGAAGCGTACGACCCTGCACCATACACACGGTGCAAATACCTGTCACACAGATGGAAGCGAACGAAGCTGCACCATACACATGGTGCACATATCTGTCACACAGATGGAAGCGAACGACCCTGCACCATCCACATGGTGCACATACCTGTCACATTGATGGAAGCGAACGACCCTGCACCATACACACGGTGCACATACCTGCCACACAGATGGAAGCGAACGACCCTGCCCCATACACACGGTGCACATACCTGCCACACAGATGGAAGCAAACGACCCTGCCCCATAGACACGGTGCACATACCCGCCACACAGATGGAAGCGAACGACCCTGCCCCACACACATGGTGCACATACCCGCCACACAGATGGGAGTGAACGACCCTGCACCACACATAGGGTGCACATACCCGCCACACAGGTGGAAGTGAACAACCCTGCACCATACATACGGTGCACCTACCCACCACACAGATGAAAGCGAACGACCTTGCACCGTACACACAGTGCACATACCCGCCACACAGGTGGAAGTGAACAACCCTGCACCATACATACGGTGCACCTACCCACCACACAGATGGAAGCGAACGACCTTGCACCGTACACACAGTGCACATACCTGTCACACAGATGGATGCGAACGAACCTGCACCATACACACGGTGCACATACCCACCACACAGATGGAAGCGAACGACCCTGCACCATACATACGGTGCACATACCTGCCACACAGATGGAAATGAACAACCCTGCACCATACACTCAGTGTACATACCTGCCACACAGATGGAAGCGAACAACCAGATTAAGTGGGACACGAGAAGGAATCTCCCCCTAAAGGAGGCAGGTAAAACAACCCTTCAGTAGAAACAATGGACCATCACCTCCCGTCTCACAAAGCCAGGGTAAGAGGGCAGTAACTACTCTCAAATCGTGGCACGAAGTTTGGTTGCCCCATCACCCTCATAGCCTCACTCTGGGAAATCCCACAGTGAATAAGTGTGGTGATTGTCGTCTTCGTCACTAAGGTAAAAATAAAAAACACAGAAAGCATGAACAGGAAACTAACAATGCAGTGGAGGGCACTCTTTTCAGAGCTGTGCAGGGGACATTTATGTCCCGACACATAGAATGAGAACCCTTTACATTAATAAAAAAAGATTACAAAATTAAATCTGAGTTAGGCGTAGTTCAACAACAACAGAACATATTAATAAAAAACGAAATGGATAAAATATGTTTCCAATGCTACAACAAGATACACAGATACTTAATTTAATATGTAAAAAGATTTCATAGCTCGGTAAGGATCTCCAATGCACAATACCCATGAAAAGAACTCCAAACTACTGGACACTAACGGTCTTAATTCCTTTTTAATCGCCACCGGCAAGGACGTGTCCAAAGTAAAACCTGCATCCATTCCAGCCCTCACGTATGCAGATGATGCTGTTCTGCTCTCCCATCCGGCCCCCATGCATGCAGATGATGCTGTTCTGCTCTCTCATCCGGCCCTCGCGCATGCAATGATGCTGTTCTGCTCTCCCATCAGGCCCTCGTGCATGCAATGATGCTGCTCTGCTCTCCCATCCGGCCCCCATGCATGCAATGATGCGGTTCTGCTCTTCCATCCTGCCCTCACGCATGCAATGATGCTGTTCTGCTTTCCCATCCGGCCCCATGCATGCAGGTGAAGCTGTTCTGCTCTCTCATCCGGCCCTCGCGCATGCAATGATGCTGTTCTGCTCTCCCATCTGGCCCTCGTGCATGCAGGTGATGCTGTTCTGCTCTCCCATCCGGCCCCCATGCATGCAATGATGCGGTTCTGCTCTTCCATCCTGCCCTCACGCATGCAATGATGCTGTTCTGCTCTCCCATCCGGCCCCCATGCATGCAATGATGCTGTTCTGCTCTCCCATCCTGCCCTCACGCATGCAATGATGCTGTTCTGCTCTCCCATCCTGCCCTCACGCATGCAGATGATGCTGTTCTGCTCTCCCATACTGCCCTCACACATGCAATGATGCTGTTCTGCTCTCCCATCCTGCCCTCACGCATGCAATGATGCTGTCTGTTCTGCTCTCCCATCTGGCCCCCATGCATGCAATGATGCTGTTCTGCTCTCCCATCCGGCCCCCATGCATGCAATGATGCTGTTCTGCTCTCCCATCCGGCCCCCATGCATGCAATGATGCTGTTCTGCTCTCCCATCCTGCCCTCACGCATGCAATGATGCTGTTCTGCTCTCCCATCCTGCCCTCACGTATGCAGATGATGCTGTTCTGCTCTCCCATACTGCCCTCACACATGCAATGATGCTGTTCTGCTCTCCCATCCTGCCCTCACGCATGCAATGATGCTGTTCTGCTCTCCCATCCGGCCCCCATGCATGCAATGATGCTGTTCTGCTCTCCCATCCGGCCCCCATGCATGCAGATGATGCTGTTCTGCTCTCCCATACTGCCCTCACACATGCAATGATGCTGTTCTGCTCTTCCATCCGGCCCTCGCGCATGCAATGATGCTGTTCTGCTCTCCCATCTGGCCCTCGTGCATGCAATGATGCTGTTCTGCTCTCCCATCCGGCCCCCATGCATGCAATGATGCTGTTCTGCTCTCCCATCCGGCACCCATGCATGCAGGTGATGCTGTTCTGCTCTCCCATCCGGCCCTCGCGCATGCAATGATGCTGTTCTGCTCTTCCATCCTGCCCTCACGCATGCAATGATGCTGTTCTGCTCTTCCATCCGGCCCTCGTGCATGCAATGATGCTGTTCTGCTCTTCCATCCGGCCCTCATGCATGCAGATGCTGCTGTTCTGCTCTTCCATCCGGCCCTCGCGCATGCAATGATGCTGTTCTGCTCTTCCATCCTGCCCTCACGCATGCAATGATGCTGTTCTGCTCTCCCATCCGGCCCCCATGCATGCAGATGATGCTGTTCTGCTCTCCCATCCTGCCCTCACGCATGCAATGATGCTGTTCTGCTCTCCCATCCGGCCCCCATGCATGCAGATGATGCTGTTCTGCTCTTCCATCCGGTCCTCGCGCATGCAATGATGCTGTTCTGCTCTCCCATCCGGCCCTCATGCATGCAGATGATGCTGTTCTGCTCTTCCATCCGGCCCTCATGCATGCAGATGATGCTGTTCTGCTCTTCCATCCGGCCCTCGTGCATGCAATGATGCTGTTCTGCTCTTCCATCCGGCCCTCGTGCATGCAATGATGCTGTTCTGCTTTTCCATCTGGCCCTGGTGCATGCAATGATGCTGTTCTGCTCTCCCATCCAGCCCCCATGCATGCAGGTGATGCTGTTCTGCTCTCCCATCTGGCCCTCGTGCATGCAATGATGCTGTTCTGCTCTTCCATCCTGGCCTCACGCATGCAATGATGCTGTTCTGCTCTTCCATCCGGCCCTCATTTTTTTTTTTTTTTTTTAAATATATTTTTATTGCAGGAATCGGTAAATCAGTACAGTAGCGACCAGCATTGTATCACAAGCAGTAGTAATAGAATAAAGCCCTCCGGCCCCCCTCCGTAAAGTCTGTACACAGCCAACCGGCCCACAACCCTGGGGTCGGGCGGCGAAACGCACCGGGGGTCAGTAGGATGCTGGAGCTGGTCCGGATAATACCCTGTCCGTCATCTGCTTTTCTAAACAAGCCTAAAACCCCCAAAATAAACCCCCTCCCCCAAAATGTCTACTAACTCAGAAACCCCCCCTCCCCCCCACCACCAGCGCCAGGGAGCTATCAACATGGGATCTGCTATTGGACCCACGGGGAAGGCAATAGAATTGGCAGTGCTGACGTTCACTGGGACTCGGGGCGAGTCGCTGCATCACTTTCAGAATCGCTGGGGGCACAATAATCCCTAAGGGCCTGCACCAGCATTTCCCACTCCATCGCGGCCTCCTGCGCCTTCTCATTACCCTGCCTCCAAGCTAGTTGATATCGCAGCGCGCTCTCACCCGCCGCCCACTTCAAAAGCTCACTGCGCCATCTGCTGCCTGCCGGACCAGATCGTGCCTTCCAGTTCCTGGTCACCTCTCGCTTAGCCAGGAGGAGCCCCAGGTCGATAAATTTACTGGAAATTTTATTCCTGGGGGTATGGGGGAACCAGTGCAAGAGCCCCACTGCCGCATCCAATGATAAGAGTCTCCCTGTCACCTCCTCCAGAGTCGTCGCTACCTCCCGCCAGTAGGACGTCAGTCCTGGACAGGCCCAGAACATGTGTAAGAGGTCCGCCTCCTGAGCTGGGCATCTAGGGCATTCCGCCGAAGCCGTGGCAAAATAACGCCCGATTTTCACCGGGGTCAGGTACGCCCTATGGAGAACATAATAGTGGATCAGTTGGAAACGGGTGCTGCGTGTGCCCTTCCAGGCTCGTCTCACCAACTGGGCCCAGGTCGTCTCCGGGATTTCCCTACCAATGTCCTCCTCCCAGCGGGTCCTCAAAGTGGCGAGAGGAGCCAATCCCTCGGTAATCAACCTGCCGTAGAGGCAAGTGACCGCTTTCACCGTGCCCGCCGACATCATTACGTACTGGCACACCTGAGATAAGTGGGGTTCCTCCTGCCCAGTCCTCCAGTGTGCCTGGATCGCTCGTACAATGGCCGAGTGCAGCAGAAAGTCGCCCCGGGAGATCCCGAAGCGGTCAATGAGATCCTGAAAGGACAATAGCGCTCCGTCCTCATACAGATCCCCGACGAGCTGTAAACCGGAATCCTCCCAGGCCGCCAAACGTGACCAATCCCCTCCGTGGGGGAGGGCCGTCAGCATCCCCAACGGTATTTCAGGCGCGTACGGCGTTCTC
Organism: Lissotriton helveticus; assembly: GCF_964261635.1. NCBI lineage: Eukaryota > Metazoa > Chordata > Amphibia > Caudata > Salamandridae > Lissotriton > Lissotriton helveticus. Next base: position 50,139,475 of record NC_136061.1, on the reverse strand, counting down.
AGTTGGCCTCGGGCGTGGGCCCGATTCCAGCACAGTCGGACAGTCCGCTCCTCCATCGACAAGTCCCGCAGGACCAAACGTTGTCGCAGCGCTATAAAGGAGAGAACATGCCTGGCCATACCCGTCCCTCTACCGTCTTCCGGGCCCCGGAATTCCCTGGCGATCTCCTGGGTGAAGGTCTGGAGCTGCGCCGCCAGATAGTACTTCTCGAAGTCCGGCACAGCGAGCCCCCCCTCGTCTTTCGGCCTCATCAATGTAGTGAGGGCCACCCTCCGCCGGCCCGCTCCCCAGAGGAATCCAACCACCAGAGAGCGTAAGCGGCGAAACGCGGCCGGTGGGACCCAGATCGGCAAAGTCCGGAAGTAATATAATAACCGGGGAAGCGCCACCATTTTGAGCAGGGCGATACGTCCCGCCACTGAGAGCGGCAGCGTGGCCCAAAAGTCCATGCAACCCCGGAGTGCTCGAATGCAGCGGGCAATATTCCCATCAAGGAGGTCGGGTTGGTCGTGGTAAACGAATACCCCAAGGTACTTAAAGCAGTCTGGCTCCCATCTAATCTCCCTACTCAACGCAGGGGTGGGGGTACCCCTACGTACCGGAAAAAGACAGGTCTTAGACCAGTTCACTCGGAGGCCCGAGACCTCTCCAAACTCCATGAGCGCCCCTTCCGCTCCCCGTAAAGCGTCGACCGGGTCCTCAAGGAAGAGCAATAGGTTGTCCGCATATAACGAGACATAATGCGGGCCCGCAGATGTCCATAAGCCCGTATAGTGGGCGCCCGAGCGAAGGTGCATCGCCAGGGGCTCCACCGCTAGCGCAAAAAGAAGCGGGGACAAGGAGCACCCCTGCCGCGTGCCACGTTCTACCGGATACCGCGATGAAATCAATGGGCCCGCTCGGACCCTGGCCGAAGCAGAAGCATACAGAACCGCGGTCCATCTGACAAATCCCTCCCCGAGGCCGAATCTCCGTAACACCGTGCGGAGGTAGTCCCACTCTAGGCTATCAAAAGCCTTTTCCAGGTCCACCGACAAGACTACCGGGGACGGGGCATCCAGAAATGGTTCCCCCAGCAAGCGGAACAGCCTACGAATATTCATAGTCGTGTTCCGCCGTGGGATGAAACCGGCCTGGTCCTCATGCACCAGGGAACTCATATGTCCCAGCAGCCTCGAGGCCAAGATGCTACTCAATATTTTGTAGTCCACCGTCAACATGGATAGGGGACGGTAGGACCCCGGGTCGGATGAGTCTCGGCCCGGTTTGAGGAGAGGAACCACCAACGCCTCACACATCGAACCCGGGAGTCGCCCCAGCCTCTTCGCCTCCCTGTAGACCTCCAGTAACCGAGGGGCTAGGAGGTCAGCGTAAGCTGCATAAAACTCCACTGGTAGGCCATCTAGGCCCGGGGTCTTGTTCCTCGCCATCCGTTTAATGGCCCCGCGGATCTCCCCTAAATCGATGTCGGAACCCAGAGCTTTCGCCACTTCCTGCCCTACTGTGCGGAGCTCCAGCGGGCGAAGATAATCATCAAGCCGGTCCGGGTCACGTGTGGAGCGACTGCGGTATAAACATTCATAATAATGCCGGAAGCAACTAAGGATCTCCGGTTGGGTGCGTACCTCAGTTCCGTCCGCCCCACGCATATTTGTCGTCGTCTGGGACTGGCGCGTAGGGTTGGCCAGCCACGCCAACAACGCACTCGACCTGTCTCCCTCCGCGATAGACCGGACCGTATAGGCCTTATAATCAAAACAGCGGAGCCGTTCGACCTCCACCGCTACCCTCTCCCTCGCCTCCGCCGTTTGCGCCTGCAATTCCGGGCGTCCGGGGCGGCGAACTTCAAACTCGCGGAGTGCCCGGTCCGCAGCGTCTAAATCAGCTAGGATAACGCGCCTCACGCCCACCTTCTTAGAGATACAGTAGCCCCTCACCACCACCTTAAAAGCGTCCCATTCTAACGCCCTCGTACTCGCGGAGCCGCCGTTGGACGCAAAATAATCCGAGATTCTCTCCCCCAAGTCCGCCCTGAAGACACTGTCCTCGAGGAGCGCGGGTCGCATCTTCCAGGTGGGCACCGCCGGCGTCCCAGGAAACCAGCGAAGGTCCAATAGGAGGGGGTTATGGTCCGAGAAAGTCCTCGATAAGTACTCCGATCGGACCGCTGCCGAAACCAGTTCGGGCGAACCGAGAAAGCCATCTAGTCTGACATGCAGCTCATGGAGGCTCGAGAAATATGAATAATCCCTAGCTGCGGGGTGATGCGCCCTCCAAATGTCCGTCAAACCCCAGCGGGTCTGCCAATCCTGTCGACCCTTAGCCGTGCGACGGACCGGGGAATCGGGGAGCGGGGGATGCGATCGGTCTATGTTCACATCCACCACGGAGTTAAAGTCTCCCCCCAACAGGAGGGGTCCGGCAAAAAAGTGGGCCAACGAGCCCGATAACCTGGAAAAGAAGGCAGTCTGGTCAACATTAGGAGCGTATACACAGCAAACGTTCAGGTCTCTCCCTCCCAGGGTGCCTGAGATGGCCACGAAACGCCCCTCCGGATCCAATACTGTCCTCGTGACTTGGAAGGGGACCCCCGCCCTGATCCATATTAGCGCTCCCCTAGCATAAGCAGAGTACGACGTGGAAAAGACCTGCCCCCGCCATCTACGCTGAAGCGCCGCCCCTTCCGCCTTGTTCAGATGGGTTTCTTGCAGCAGCGCCATTTGCACTCCCCTACGCACTAAATAAGCATGGACCTTGTGGCGCCTGGACATAGTGTGAAGCCCCCTCACGTTCCAAGTAACACATTTCAAGTTAGCAACATCAGCCATTGTCCCAGATTGTTCTGGCATAGTCCCCCCATCCGGGTCCCCACAAAGAAAAAGCATCAGTCCTCCCAACGCTGATGGCGGCCATTTTCCCCAACCAAACCCAAACAACCCAAGAACCAACCAAACACCCCCCCACCCCCCCCAGAACAGGACCCAAACTGCAACATCTAGATCCCATCCAAACCTCGTCTTTCATCAACCCCAAAACCCCCACTAATCCTACGGTCGCCACCGTAGGAAGGCCGTATGGGCCAGGTGCGGGCTGGGCGGAGGCAGTGGGCCCTCGTCGCCCAGGTCACCAGGACTAGAAGAAGCCCCAAACAGTACCAAAACCTTCCGGGGCAAAAGCAGAGGCCCCCCAACCCTCACTCCCTCCTTGTCAGCAATAAAGGACGGCAACCGCCTCCCCCCTGCCGGGCCCCCACCCAAAACAAGGCAGTATACCCCGTTACCCTTGTCCATCCAGAAGGTCCTCCACCGATTTCGGTGTGATCACCGGTGTCTGGGTACTATCTGCCACGGAATCATCCGAGTCCGACGGTGCTCCCTCGGCACCCGGGTTTTCTTCCTCCTCAATGGCTTCCTCTCGTGCTCCCGACAGCTCCGACAAGACTTCCAGCACTCCCCTCCGTTCTGACGATGTCTCCGCAGTCGAGGGCCCTCCCGTGCGGCCGCGGCGATTCCTGACCCTCTTGGAACGCCTCCTCTGTTCCGGCCCATCCGCCCGTTGGGACGAGGAGCCAAAACCATCTTTCCCTGCCCGGTATAGTTCGAGCCAGTGACAGACATCCTCCGGGGTGTCGAAGAACTGGGTTTTGTCATCGACAATGATGCGGAGCCTTGCAGGATATAGGAGAGAATATTGAATGCCCTCGCTCCTGAGCTCGCGCTTAACCGCTAGGAAGGAGAACCGCTTGCGCTGCGTCTCGTAGGTGTAATCAGGGAAGATGTTCACCTGACTGTTCGCTACTTGGAACGGGCCATTGTGCCTGGCGGTATTGAGGATTAAGTCCCTGTCCCGAAAATGCAGCAACCGTGCCACCACCGGCCTCGGGGGACGTCCCTGCTGTGGGGGCCGTGCTGGGACTCTGTGGGCCCGCTCCAGAGTGTAAAAGGAGGACAGACCCTCCGGGACCACCGTGTCTCGGAGCCAGGTCTCCAAGTATCGCACCATGTCGTCCTCCTCGATCTTTTCCGGCAGGCCCACCACTCGGATGTTGTTCCTCCTGTTGCGGCCTTCCGCATCCTCCGCCCTCCGTTCCAGGGACTCAATTCGGGATAAGGCGTCCTTCATCGTCGCAGCCAAGGATCGCTGCGCCGGCTCCAAAGTTTTCACCGTGCCCTCCACCTCCGTGACCCGATCTGAAAGTTTGCCATGGTCCGCCCTGAGGAGGCCCAGGCTCGTCGCCACCTGAGCAATATCCTGTTGGAGGGCCGACCTCGTAGCCTCTATCGCCCCTAGGACACGGTCGAACTGGTGCTGCATCAGCGCGCCACCAGAACTCTGTGGGCCCCCATGCTCCTCCTTGTCTTGGGCTTCAGAGTCCGAGGCTGTCTGGGTGGATCCCTTGGCACCTCTAGGTTTCCCCATGCTTCCAGGGGCACTCCGCGGGGGTCCCGGAGCAGGCGTCTCCGTGTACAGGTGCCGACCCCGACCTTCACGGGTGTTTATCCTCGGTTGGGGGATGGGCGACCTCCCGCTCCAGAGCCTGTGGAGACTCCGCCGCTTCGGCTCACGCCACCACCACGGCGTCTGAGGGCACCTATGCGGGGGCGGAGACAACCGTCGCCGAGTCGGGCAGGTCCGTTCACCCACTGTAGCCCCGGGGTGAGGGCCACTGACCTCCTCGGATGAGCTACGGCGCCCGTGCGTCGCGCCTCCCATACAGGTGGACCGGCCAGGAAGACGTAGCTCGTTGCGGAGTCGCGAGGAGGGCCACCGCGTGGATCACAGGGCGTCCGCTCCCGGTGCCCTCCACTGCGTGGGCACCCGTTCGGCCAGCCAACCGAGTGCCAATCCGTCGCAAAAGGTCCAGGCCAGGAAATGCCCAGTGTCCAGAACAGCCGGGGACGGCGAAGCCGGGCGCCAGTCGTCACCCGCGGCGTCTCTCCAATTCAGTAGCTCCGACCGGGGGGACAAAGGAGTTCGGGCGCCATGTTAGGTCTCCCTCCGCCACTCCGCAAACTTCGGTATTACTCTGGAGCAGCCCCCGTCCAAGCTCCTCCAGGGGCTCCGGCAGGCTGCCGTCGGCACGCTCAGCAGAATGCAGGGTCTGGGGTGCCCCGCAGCCTCCGATATTCAGGATAATCCCGGGCTTAGTCCCGGAGCCGAGCACTCAGGCGACCATCGCCATCGGCGCCCAAGCCACGCCCCCCTCCATCCGGCCCTCATGCATGCAGGTGATGCTGTTCTGCTCTCCCATCCGGGCCTCACACATGCAATGATGCTGTTCTGCTCTTCCATCCGGCCCTCATGCATGCGGATGATGCTGTTCTGCTCTCCCATCCGGGCCTCACACATGCAATGATGCTGTACTGCTCTTCCATCCGGCCCTCATGCATGCAGATGATGCTGTTCTGCTCTCCCATCCGGGCCTCACGCATGCAATGATGCTGTTCTGCTCTTCCATACAGCTCCATTGAGCCCTTTATTAGGTCTCGGCTGTTGAAAGCAGCGCATGCACTGCTCTTGGTTGGCATTCGAGAGCTTCTTGGAATCAATTCAGAATCCGAAGCTCTTAGAGGCGGAGTTGAAGCCCCGCCCATCTTTCTAATTGGTTCTCGTCGTGGTGCATGCAAAATGTAGGCTTCTCATTGAAAATGAGGCTTATTAGTCACTCCTTGTTGTCGCCTTGACTCCTTTTGGGCATGCCCAACAGGATTTGATCTTTTACCGGCGGCGTGACACTCTCTGCTTCATTTGTCCCCACGCATTTTTTCTTCAGAGTACAGACTACAGCGAGAATGAGAACCGGAACATCAACAGACAGACCAGATGGTGCCCATGTCAGGTGCACTAAGTAAAGAGTGCCATGTATATGAACAGGTTTAATGCCCAACTCCCCCCAAGATATCACCATGGATGCTTTTTCTCCCAAGATACTTTATTGTTACACCTCTGAAGACAAATATTAATTCAACTAACAATCGCAACATATTGCACCACCCCTCGTAGACAATGTGTTCTCACCCTCCCCGTTTTTTCCAGCTTCTCATATTTCTGCATCTCTGTTGTTCCAGCCGGGTGTTTCTCACTGTGCATGCGCCACTTTCACATACCCACTCCTGTAGCCGGCTCTTGGTGATGACACCATTTGGGCGCGTCAGACCATAGAGTATTGTGGGCTAGCTGGACGGGAATAGCCTTATCTCCAGCCAGAGCGGAACACTAAACTGGATTATGGGGTCCGGGGAGTGTTTAGTGTTTAGTGACGTAAGCGCGGGGCAGCATGGTGCCCATTCATTGAGATCAGGGTAAAGGGACTGTTGCTGTGTCAAATGAAGATACCCTAGTCAAGAGTAGAAGGAGTTGATACACTTGGCAAATGAACGAGACAGTTTTCCCTGGCGCATAGTGAGTGGAAGGCAAACTGCAGGGAGATTGACTCGGTTGTACTTGGACTGATGGGCTAAAGCTAGTTGATTATGAGACGTCTCTGGTTTTATATTTTTACGCAGTGGGCGTTTGAGACATCGCGGTAATTGAAAGAGACCGTGTGGTGTGTATGGTTGGCTTCTCAGCAGTAACTGCAGTTTTAAAACCTTAGAAGAATTGGTGAGCAGGAAGTGGGTAAACTGAAAAGTCTGTGTCTGTGACTGTAATAAATACCTTATTGTAACCTTGTTATAGGGGGGTATTGTGAATACGTTAAGTACTTTATTGTAACTGTGTTGTTTACGTGCGATTTGGGCAGGCTGTTGCTTACGTTTCTCTGTATAGCGGCTTACTTCTTTCATTGGTTTATCCTTTGTTCCATGTCCTGGAACCGTGGCTTGTGGTGCAGGAGCTTAGAGTGACCGTTACTCATTTTCTTCGAGGCGTCTCTGATCGCAGGTCGTGGGCACTTCTTTATGAATACATCTTCATTCAACTATCTTGTTCTTTGTGGCATTCCACTCCACTGTTTGGCAACAAGGAGGTATTAAAGTTCACCACATTAATCCAATGTTCCAAGTTCTCATCCCAGGCATTACTTTTGAGGCAAACTTCTTCTTAGGCCAGGAGAGAAGACCAGGAAGTGGTAGGGTAACCCTACTCACCCAGGAATGGTATAAACATTTAGAGTAACACCTGTGAACACTGATGTCTATGTTGAGACCCCTGGGCTGGAAACAGTGCCTGTGATAACACGGATGGGCTGCTATAGAGGGCTTGAGACTGGAGAGGCTCCATATTACAAGTGTGCTGCTAGAATCTGTCACAAACCCCACAGGGAAGAAATACCCTTATTGCATGATAACACTATTTCTTCCAGCAATTCTTGCACTCATTTCTATGTTTTCCCAATGGGAATGGGGAATAACATAGAGAAATGGCCTCCGTGACTGGTATTAGCAAACAGTGACTCATATGTGCTAACACACTTTCCTATAGACACAGAATGAGTGCAACCCTTTGATACATCAGGCGCGATATTTCTATTTTCACATTGTCTTGTCGGTTCAAATTCTTCCAGTTATAACCAGGGGGACCTGCACGTGCACACACTGTTATAGGAAGCTTAATTTTAACAAAATCTGTCATTTCGAATTGTAAAAAAACTAAAGTCTGTACACAGTTTAACAGTTAGACCGTGGCACTTGCAATAAGAGCATTCTGTGTAGTGCTGGTTTAAAACACAGCAAAGTACCCCAAAAACAAGGTATAATGCTGCCTACATTTCAACACATAGACATATGCCTGCTCTCACTGGAGTGCTGGTGAGCTCTGCGAAAGAGTATTGTGGAATACAGGCCCAGTGGTTGTGATCTGAGAGTGCAGGAAGATTAAAGTGCAGAGTGGCATTTCGTTACAGAGCTTGGTGATTGAGTCATCTGCCTCAAAGTGATGCCTCTAACGCATTCATGTAAAAGGATGCATTAAAAATGCAACAGGTCTCGCCTTTGATTAGGTTAAAGCCATTTGCTTTGCTAATGGTATTGTATAGCAAAGCAAAGGCTTCAACTAAATAAAAGGCGAGACCTATTGCATTTTTAATGCTTGTTCTATTATGTCTCTTTTATGCACCGTTCCCCCGTCGTTATCTGCTGCATAGCCTCCGAAATTGCAGCCTTCGGCCGGCTCGTTATTTCCTGCGATCGCTACCTTATCCAGCACTTTGTTTTGCTGTTGAAGCATTCCTAAAAAATGCCCTCACATGGTGGAATTTAGCAAACTTATAGCTTGAATTATACATATTGTCAATTGTATTTTATCAGCATACCTATTTTTAGATGGTTTTAATGACTTTGTTTTTTTTTTCTTTATCTTTAATCCAAGTCACTGTGTACCATTATGTATTTTACACCTTGCAGTGGTGTAACACAGGCCCCAGCAGCCCCTGCAGAGCGGGGGGGGGGCCCTGAGCTCCAGGGGGCCCCCTCCAGTACACTGGCCTAAGAACTCCCTAGTATGTCCGAAAGGGGACCCCTCATTGCACTTTGTAGGGAGGCCCCCTTAAGTTTCGTTACGCCACTGATACCTTGTATTACCGTTACTTGATGGATGGATGGATGTTTTATTCTTTTATGATTATTTGCAATAATCAAATAAAGAGAAATTTAAATAAATGACCTACAACCTACTGTTTAAGAATTCTGCAACTCTCTTCTCTCATTTCACAAAAGTCCGCATTTGCAAGGTTGCTGGAACGCGCTTGCTAACACACTTGTCACCAAAGCAAAGCAAGAGGAGGACCACAAGAACAAAACAACCCTAGACTGGCCAACAAAAAACACAATAACAGGACAAGAACAGAAAACATTAGCTATCGGACCAGCTGGATGGTTGTTAGGACCCCTGTGTCCGGCACAAAACATCAAAAACATTCATCTCATTGGCAGAAGCTTGGGCAGATCTATAAAATAAACAGGATTGCTTTCCCTATTAGCATATTAATTCTGCTTATTGCTAAATTAAAACATTTGGGATTTACAGCCTGACGATGGGGAATGATACAAGCATGCAGACCTATGAAAGCTTCAAAGAAGGTAAACTATCTGCAAATCACTTTAAAACTCCTTTTGTCCATCAACATTATCAGCCATTCGGTTGATTCTTCCATTTATAGAGTCAAAAATTCTAATCAACTCACCGCCAGGAAGCCATCTCAGTTCATATTGCGGAAGTTGGAAGCGGTGGAGCTGGCATTTCATCCGATAAGAGGTGTGTGTTGCATGTGACTACATGAAGAGAAGGGTGCCTCATGTGTTTACTTGCATAGGGCAGTGTGCTTTTACTATGCTGCCCCATGTATGGATACTGGTGCTCTCTCTGTCTGCTGCTTCTCCAGTATACTGTACGTCTCTACCCTTCATTGCAGCTGTAGACCCTGAAGGACTCATGAATGGGACACCTTGCACAGGTCAATACTAGGTTGGGGTTGCCGTTTCATTTCCCATTTAGGGATGGCCACCCACCGCTACCTGCTGATCAGATGTTTGCCGGCGAGCGGTTCTGGGATTCTATGGCCTTGGCTGTTTATTACTTGAGCCTCCTATGGAAGTTTGAACCGTGGCCCCAACGCTCAGTGCTTTGCAAAGTTGCATCTCGATTGAGCAATCCTCTCCCCTTAGGTCCTGCTATATTAGATTCAAGTATTGCACTCACCGAGGTCTCATTGGGAAGAATGACTCCGGAGGCGGGGACGACAGACAGGAAGAGGCTGTCAGCATTCTGGATCTTCCACTCATATCGCAGAGGCAGCCTACTGATGTTTTTCAGGGAATATGAGCACTCCGATGAAGTCCCGACACATGTCGGCTTGCAGTAGAGTATGCCATCTTGTTCTAGGAGCAGAAGCGGGGTATCTGCTCGGCATGCCAAAGAGATCTCCTGCAGAAAAAAATGTGCAAGACAATAGCAGTCATGGAAACTGCACTTTCTCATACAATTTACATCCATCGGTTACATGCAATCCAAGCATCTGTTCTCAAACAGCATCATTTCAACTTCCTATAACCAATAACCAAACACTCATTTCTAGTTAGAATCTGCAAGGGAATCTTTTGAAATACTGATAATGGAAATGTCTGCACACCTACCCCTCGTGTCTTTAACATTAGTCTTATGAAACCTTTGGCACAAAGCTACTACAAGTCCTTCCACCCAGACTTCAAATATCATTAAAAAAACTTCAACCTGCAGCTCAAAAAGTAAAGCATGAACAATGCAGCTAAGGGCAACAGAATTCCCATCAATCCATGTATCTCCACAGATCTGAGAATTTCAACCCGCCCGTTAATTTAAGGGCTCTGGAACTCCACCTCTCACCCAACAGACCATGCAAGGCCCACTATTGGCGACCACCAGCCCTAGCAATCCTCACCTGGATATATTTGGGACAGGAGTTCAGCTTTAAAGGAAGTTGGTGCCTTTGTGTCTCGGTACTGTCTGGGATTGTCTTCAGAAGGAGAATGCTGTGGGAGCCGGGGGCAATATACCCAGAGAGTGGTCGCGTCAGCACAGCTGGACAGCTGCTCTGGTCCACGTTGAAGGTTAGAGGTGATGTTCCAGTGTTCTGAAGGAGTAGGCTGCGGTGTGCTGGGCTGCCTGGACTGACAGCAGGAAACAGCTGAAAGAAACAAGGCTCATGGCAGGGAACAGTCACAGAAACTACACAGATGTCAGCAAATAGCACCAAGCAAAACGCAGGAATGAGTGAAAACACAAAAGAAAATGAAACAAAATGATCAGAGTCAAAGGAAATGCAGGTCACAAGTGACTGTTTCAAGAGCTGTGCAAGTGTGAGCAAACAGTGGGGGTTTGCCAGTGCATGGGGACCAGCGGCTCCATGGCCACACCGTCAATGACAGTGTGGTGTCACCGGCATGCAAGACTCATGTCGGCGTTTGTTACAGGGATCCTTGAGGCGAGAGACCTCTGAGGGTGGGGAGTATTTTTCCTTATTAAAATGCCTGCTTTGAGCTTTTGTCATTTGTGTGGAAGTTGCTAGGTTTGTACCTTTGGGTAGGATGGACTTGACACTCACTTGTAAGGCATTTTGCCCACTATAGTGCTGGGGTTTCCCAAGGGATATAAATCCTGCTAATTGGCAAGTCTCACATGGGTGGACCGAGTGGTGGTGCTTATAATGCTCCACAAAGAGGTGAATGGTTCCCAGGAGGAAGAGGTATATTGTAAAACCAGGAGCATTTCCTGGCAGAGGAGACCAATATTTCAGAGGCCGTAGACTATTCAGTGCAATGGCACCTACTCCAGGGTCAGTTTTACTATATGTACGCAGTTGACAATAGTCCACTCTTGAGCATGCAGGGACATGGGCTGGGGAAGACGCCACCATCTATCCTCCTGCAAACTATCATGGGTCAGAGGAAGAGCATTCTTGGAAGCCAAAGATGAAGGGAGAATGGAGAACCCCAGCATCATAAGTACATCCTCTTGAAAAGCACAGCAGGGCATCTAAGAACAGTACCAAATGTCAATGTCCAATAACTTCTTCAATCTCTAAAGCAAAGGAAACAGGCTGTGCAGGAGAGCTCTGCCCTTTCCAGGGAGCCAGAGAGGCTTTTAGCTGTTGGAAGGAACGGGCAGGAAGGCAGCCAATACACAAGCTTTTTGCAAAATGCCCACTGCCACAGGAGCCAATGACGCCTCCGGGCAAGTTCACAGGAATATGGGCATCTGGAAAAGGGTTAGTTCATACGGGCAGGCCAGCGGCGTTTTTTTGGCGGTCAGGGAGCTGGCCGCCAGCACTTATCTCAGGGCGTACAGTGAATCCCCAGCAGCAAGTCCTTGGGCGGCAGCAACAATCCATGCAGAGACATGAACAGCATGAACCTCGAGGAGGGAACAGGAAAGTTTTATGGGACAAATGTGCACCCAGGGCAATGGAGGGTGACTTTTTTTCAACTCATAAAATAGGTTCTAATTTCAAAGATGGTAGATCAGCTGGAGTAGAAAGGCTTGTTGTTGTGCACAGAAATGTAGTCAAAGTGTTGTAGTTTGAAAGAAAGAGACAGGGAATGCCATTCCTAATTTGAGAGAATTCAGCTGTATTGGTTGTCCATTGGCATTTTGAGACAGGGGGGATTTACTTTTCGAAGGATATCGTTCATGAGGGCAACTGGAAGGTGTCAATAGGTCTGAAAGGCACTCATCAAGCGGTTCCCGGATTTCCTTTGACTTAGAGGTTGCTGCAATGTTACAGGGAGTGTAAGCATGGGAGTTTGCCTCTCTTTCATCGCCTCCAGCTCATTACCAATTTGCTGAATCGGGTAGCGGCAGTTCTAAGAGCTCAAGGAGTTCACATGATTGTGTACCTGTTACACATCACAAATGTTCCTTCCGTATAAATTGTTTAGAAATGTTCTCAAGCTCTAATGGAATAAATTGGCCTACTGAAAATAGGGATCAAAGCTCAATCTTTCTGTGAAATGAATTAAAATGTCAGCAGTCAGAAATATAAAGAGACCGAGAAGCACAAGGTGGACATTTCTGGCAAAGCTCGACCGGAACTGTTGCATTGTGTCTGGATCGCCAGCTGTCTTTCCTGTGAATTGTATGTCCCGGGCAAGATCAGCATTGGATACTAGACTACAAACTGTTGAGAATGGTTATGACCAGATTAGGTCTGTGTGATAAGGATCTCTTCGTGTCACTGCAGCACAAACACTTTCTGTCCTGCTCTTTATCAGTTGGAGACCAGATCCTCACAGATCAGAAAGATTAAGACCAGATTGCATTTGACATCGTGATCTCTTTGTGTTACTACTGAACATATAGTGCCTGGCCTTTTTCAGTTCAAGACCAGCTCCAGAGCCAGCAGCCGGAGTGCATTTCTTAAGCAATGATCACAAGGGTTTAATTATGTGTTTCTGCCACTGCATTGATCCCAAGAGTAGCGACCAAGACTCTTAGGAAGAAGGTGGATACAGCTCTGGCAACCCCACTGGTGATGCTGCACGTTTTGATGGATAATTCAATTTGTTCATAGAAGGATGCTTAGTAACAGAATCTAGAAAAAGATTTCAATTTCCTAAGCAGCAAAATGGAGACTGTGCTCCTGGGAGATGATGATGTTCAGGATGGCTTGGTTTTGTCTAGGCCAGAAGACACATCTCAGGGAGGGCTTCTGACAGGAAGTAGATCCAGATTATGGCACAGATCTGAAGTAGGGAGCAAGCCATCTTCAATTGGGCTGATGGTTTCATGAGACTGAGTCAGGACCTTCCTATGCTTGCAAATTTAGAGATTTTTTTCTGTAATTGATGGTTAGCTAAAGCAGGATAAAAGGTACATCAATCCTATTTGTGCTTAAAAATTCACTAGATCACCGTAGGCATCATTTTATGAGGCTGTGGAACCCTCACTCATCAATCAGGTACATAGTACTGTGTCTGCCCGTTGTGACAATGTCAGGGACATGTAATAAAGAAAATGAAGCCACCAAGCTCATCGGATGAATTTGGTTGATCTAAAGATACAGAGTTTATGGGGTGCACAGTATATAGAATGGAATGCAAATTAGCCTAGCTGTTGTTTCAGGAAGTTGCAGATGCATTAAAAACGAAAGGTTGAGGATTATACTTTGCTTTCTTTACACTCTTATGTATTTAGCAGCTAACTAATAGAGAGCTTTCAGGAACTACACTATCCAGAAACATAAAGAGGAAACTACAAAATGCCATGCGGCCATTGAACACTAATTCCAGCCAGTTACTCTGCTGAAGATAACCTACCCCTTCTTTGATCTGACAACAACTGGCCCAAATATGCATGCATAAGCATACATCTCACCTCACCTATGTGTCCTTAACAGAGTTGCAATTTCCTGGCTTGAAATCTAAACAAATTCCATACATTGTGAATCCCATTAGACTTTGTACATTTTTAACACTTATTGTTCTTGGTGTGAAACTCCTACCACACGTCTGAGAAGGAGAACTAGAAAACCAACAAATGAGTGCAAAGCCAGGAGGAGAAGAGAGCTGTGATTATGACACAGCAGTAACACATACTATGAGGCAAAATGACATGCTGAACAAATAACTAAAATTGGTCACCCATGAAAACAAGGATGAAAATGATAAGGGCACCTGAATTATTGGAAGACCGAGAGCACTCGTGCTCTGTCTGCACACGGGCGATGATGTAGTAGGGACACTTAGAAAAATACGGCTGGACCTCAAACTACCACAAGACTCATTGGAAGTGATCTGAAAATCTGACCACTTGTGCAATAGTAATCTAGAAATGTAAGAAGTCTGTCAACATTCTAGGGCTCAAGCTAAAAATTGGGAAATAACATCAGGGCTGCTCAGTAGTACAAGCGCACGTTCAACACTTACCACTTTGGATGAGTCGAGCACACAATCTGGAATGAAGTGCTGTTGACTTGGCTCAAAGGTGTGGCCCAGGGCTCTGATAGTGAGGCACCAGGGAGGGCAAAATGTGGAGTCCTCCACATAGCGGTAATTTCGCATGACCTTGATAACAGCAACAAGCAAGGTGATGGTTAGATGAAGCAAAAAAGATTAGACAACAAAGTATTCCACAGACAAGAACAGAATGAGGGGATTAGCTAAAGTTGCTACTGTACACAGAGGAAACGAATAGTCTTGGAGCTAGATGTACAAAACCTTTTTGAGGTCGCGAACAGCTCGATTCGCAGAGTCAGGCCATTTGCGAACACAAAAAGTAATTTCCAAATGTACAAAGCCCTATTTGTGATTCAGCAACCTGTTACTGAATAACAATTTGGCTTTGCGAATCAGTATTTGGAAAGGGCATGTTTAGGGCATCCCTTCCAAATACCAACTTGCATTAGTATATGTACAAAAATATGCGACCGAAATGTAGTCACAAAACATTCCCACTTTACCACCAACTCAGAGTTACTGATAGCACATTCACAAATGGGAAGGGGTCCCCAAGAAACCACTTCCCCATTGAGAATGGTTGAAAAAACTTTTGTTAGCGAAGAAGACAGATCCTACTCTTAAAAATAATTAAGCATAATGGTTTAATTTTTTTCTTTTAAACACATCCTGTTTTTCTTTAAGGAAAACGGGATGCATGGAAAAAAGAAAGATTGCTTTATTCATAAGCAATTAGACATGACGTTCTGCTGACCCCAGCAGGCCACCATTCTAGTGATGTTGGCGAATAGTAGTGGATCACAAATTGCGAACTACCTCAGTAATATTCATGAGGTAGGTCTATTTGTGACCCACTACAAAACACTATTAAATATTAGGGGCTAAATACCCCCTTTGCACATTAGTAATAACGGTTATCAAATAGCAATTCACAAAAAAGTCACTATTTGGTAATCGCTATTACCATTGTTCATACATCTAGTCATTACTCCCCAACAATGCATCTTTCTCATCCAAGCCACCAAAATATGCACAAGCGTAAAGGGCACCTTACAGTGTTCTTAATAAAAGGTTAATTTTCTTTTCTTCAGCAGTGTGTTGCATAAGGCTCCCTGTCCTTTCCTCTGCAGTGTGTTGCATAAGGCTCCCTGTCCTTTCCTCTGCAGTGCTTTGTACGAGACTCCCTATCCTTCCCTCTGCAGTGTGTTTAATGAGGCTCCCTGTCCTTTCCTCCGCAGTGTGTTGTATGAGGCTCCATGTCCTTTCTTCCGCAGTGTGTTGTATGAGTCTCCCTGTCCTTTCTTCCACAGTGTGTTGAATGAGGCTCCCTGTCCTTTCTTCCGCAGTGTGTTGTATGAGGCTCCATGTCCTTTCTTCCGCAGTGTGTTGTATGAGGCTCCCTGTCCTTTCTTCCACAGTGTGTTGGATGAGGCTCCCTGTCCTTTCCTCCGCAGTGTGTTGTATGAGGCTCCTTGTCTTTTCCTCGTGAGTACGTTGTATGAGGCTCCCTGTCCTTTCCTCTGCAGTGTGTTGCATAAGGCTACCTGTCCTTTCCTCTGCAGTGCTTTGTACGAGACTCCCTATCCTTCCCTCTGCAGTGTGTTTAATGAGGCTCCCTATCCTTTCTTCTGCAGTGTGTTGGATGAGGCTCCCTGTCCTTTCCTCCGCAGTGTGTTGTATGAGGCTCCATGTCCTTTCTTCCGCAGTGTGTTGTATGAGGCTCCCTGTCCTTTCCTGAGCAGTGTGTTGTATGTGGCTCCCTGTCCTTTCTTCCGCAGTGTGTTGAATGAGGCTCCCTGTCCTTTCTTCCGCAGTGTGTTGTATGAGTCTCCCTGTCCTTTCTTCCACAGTGTGTTGAATGAGGCTCCCTGTCCTTTCTTCCGCAGTGTGTTGTATGAGGCTCCATGTCCTTTCTTCCGCAGTGTGTTGTATGAGGCTCCCTGTCCTTTCTTCCACAGTGTGTTGGATGAGGCTCCCTGTCCTTTCCTCCGCAGTGTGTTGTATGAGGCTCCTTGTCTTTTCCTCGTGAGTACGTTGTATGAGGCTCCCTGTCCTTTCCTCTGCAGTGTGTTGCATAAGGCTCCCTGTCCTTTCCTCTGCAGTGCTTTGTACGAGACTCCCTATCCTTCCCTCTGCAGTGTGTTTAATGAGGCTCCCTATCCTTTCTTCCGCAGTGTGTTGTATGAGTCTCCCTGTCCTTTCTTCCGCAGTGTGTTGGATGAGGCTCCCTGTCCTTTCTTCCGCAGTGTGTTGAATGAGGCTCCCTGTCCTTTCTTCCGCAGTGTGTTGTATGAGGCTCCCTGTCCTTTCCTGAGCAGTGTGTTGAATGAGGCTCCCTGTCCTTTCTTCCACAGTGTGTTGGATGAGGCTCCCTGTCCTTTCCTCCGCAGTGTGTTGTATGAGGCTCCTTGTCTTTTCCTCGTGAGTACGTTGTATGAGGCTCCCTGTCCTTTCCTCTGCAGTGTGTTGCATAAGGCTCCCTGTCCTTTCCTCTGCAGTGCTTTGTACGAGACTCCCTATCCTTCCCTCTGCAGTGTGTTTAATGAGGCTCCCTATCCTTTCTTCTGCAGTGTGTTGGATGAGGCTCCCTGTCCTTTCCTCCGCAGTGTGTTGTATGAGGCTCCATGTCCTTTCTTCCGCAGTGTGTTGTATGAGGCTCCCTGTCCTTTCCTGAGCAGTGTGTTGTATGTGGCTCCCTGTCCTTTCTTCCGCAGTGTGTTGAATGAGGCTCCCTGTCCTTTCTTCCGCAGTGTGTTGTATGAGTCTCCCTGTCCTTTCTTCCACAGTGTGTTGAATGAGGCTCCCTGTCCTTTCTTCCGCAGTGTGTTGGATGAGGCTCCCTGTCCTTTCTTCCGCGGTGTGTTGAATGAGGCTCCCTGTCCTTTCTTCCGCAGTGTGTTGTATGAGGCTCCATGTCCTTTCTTCCGCAGTGTGTTGTATGAGGCTCCCTGTCCTTTCTTCCACAGTGTGTTGGATGAGGCTCCCTGTCCTTTCCTCCGCAGTGTGTTGTATGAGGCTCCTTGTCTTTTCCTCGTGAGTACGTTGTATGAGGCTCCCTGTCCTTTCCTCTGCAGTGTGTTGCATAAGGCTCCCTGTCCTTTCCTCTGCAGTGCTTTGTACGAGACTCCCTATCCTTCCCTCTGCAGTGTGTTTAATGAGGCTCCCTATCCTTTCTTCCGCAGTGTGTTGTATGAGTCTCCCTGTCCTTTCTTCCGCAGTGTGTTGGATGAGGCTCCCTGTCCTTTCTTCCGCAGTGTGTTGAATGAGGCTCCCTGTCCTTTCTTCCGCAGTGTGTTGTATGAGGCTCCCTGTCCTTTCCTGAGCAGTGTGTTGAATGAGGCTCCCTGTCCTTTCTTCCACAGTGTGTTGGATGAGGCTCCCTGTCCTTTCCTCCGCAGTGTGTTGTATGAGGCTCCTTGTCTTTTCCTCGTGAGTACGTTGTATGAGGCTCCCTGTCCTTTCCTCTGCAGTGTGTTGCATAAGGCTCCCTGTCCTTTCCTCTGCAGTGCTTTGTACGAGACTCCCTATCCTTCCCTCTGCAGTGTGTTTAATGAGGCTCCCTATCCTTTCTTCTGCAGTGTGTTGGATGAGGCTCCCTGTCCTTTCCTCCGCAGTGTGTTGTATGAGGCTCCTTGTCTTTTCCTCGTGAGTACGTTGTATGAGGCTCCCTATCCTTTCCTCTGCAGTGTGTTGCATAAGGCTCCCTATCCTTTCTTCCGCAGTGTGTTGAATGAGGCTCCCTGTCCTTTCTTCCGCAGTGTGTTGTATGAGGCTCCATGTCCTTTCTTCCGCAGTGTGTTGTATGAGGCTCCCTGTCCTTTCTTCCACAGTGTGTTGGATGAGGCTCCCTGTCCTTTCCTCCGCAGTGTGTTGTATGAGGCTCCTTGTCTTTTCCTCGTGAGTACGTTGTATGAGGCTCCCTGTCCTTTCCTCTGCAGTGTGTTGCATAAGGCTCCCTGTCCTTTCCTCTGCAGTGCTTTGTATGAGACTCCCTATCCTTCCCTCTGCAGTGTGTTTAATGAGGCTCCCTATCCTTTCTTCCGCAGTGTGTTGTATGAGTCTCCCTGTCCTTTCTTCCGCAGTGTGTTGGATGAGGCTCCCTGTCCTTTCTTCCGCAGTGTGTTGAATGAGGCTCCCTGTCCTTTCTTCCGCAGTGTGTTGTATGAGGCTCCATGTGCTTTCTTCCACAGTGTGTTGTATGAGGCTCCCTGTCCTTTCTTCCACAGTGTGTTGGATGAGGCTCCCTGTCCTTTCCTCCGCAGTGTGTTGTATGAGGCTCCTTGTCTTTTCCTCGTGAGTACGTTGTATGAGGCTCCCTATCCTTTCTTCTGCAGTGTGTTGGATGAGGCTCCCTGTCCTTTCCTCCGCAGTGTGTTGTATGAGGCTCCTTGTCTTTTCCTCGTGAGTACGTTGTATGAGGCTCCCTATCCTTTCCTCAGCAGTGTGTTGCATAAGGCTCCCTGTCCTTTCTTCTGCAGTGTGTTGTATGAAGCTCCCTATCCTTTCCTCAGCAGTGTGTTGAATGAGGCTCCCTGTCCTTTCTTACGCAGTGTGTTGTATGAGGCTCCCTGTCCTTTCCTGAGCAGTGTGTTGTATGTGGCTCCCTGTCCTTTCTTCCGCAGTGTGTTGAATGAGGCTCCCTGTCCTTTCTTCCGCAGTGTGTTGTATGAGTCTCCCTGTCCTTTCTTCCACAGTGTGTTGAATGAGGCTCCCTGTCCTTTCTTCCGCAGTGTGTTGGATGAGGCTCCCTGTCCTTTCTTCCGCAGTGTGTTGAATGAGGCTCCCTGTCCTTTCTTCCGCAGTGTGTTGTATGAGGCTCCATGTCCTTTCTTCCGCAGTGTGTTGTATGAGGCTCCCTGTCCTTTCTTCCACAGTGTGTTGGATGAGGCTCCCTGTCCTTTCCTCTGCAGTGTGTTTAATGAGGCTCCCTATCCTTTCTTCTGCAGTGTGTTGGATGAGGCTCCCTGTCCTTTCCTCCGCAGTGTGTTGTATGAGGCTCCTTGTCTTTTCCTCGTGAGTACGTTGTATGAGGCTCCCTATCCTTTCCTCTGCAGTGTGTTGCATAAGGCTCCCTGTCCTTTCTTCTGCAGTGTGTTGTATGAGGCTCCCTATCCTTTCCTCAGCAGTGTGTTGAATGAGGCTCCCTGTCCTTTCTTCCGCAGTGTGTTGTATGAGGCTCCCTGTCCTTTCCTGAGCAGTGTGTTGTATGTGGCTCCCTGTCCTTTCTTCCGCAGTGTGTTGAATGAGGCTCCCTGTCCTTTCTTCCATCCGCAGTGTGTTGTATGAGGCTCCCTGTCCTTTCTTCCACAGTGTGTTGAATGAGGAGGCTCCCTGTCCTTTCTTCCGCAGTGTGTTGTATGCAGCTCCCTGTCCTTTCTTCCGCAGTGTGTTGTATGAGGCTTCCTGTCCTTTCTTCAGCAGTGTGTTGTATGAGGCTCTCTGTCCTTTCTTCTGCAGTGTGTTGTCTGAGCCTCCCTGTCCTTTCTTCCACAGTGTGTTGAACGAGGCTCCCTGTCCTTTCTTCCGCAGTGTGTTGTATGCGGCTCCCTGTCCTGTATTCTGTGATGTGTTGTATGAGGCTCCCTGTCCTTTATTCTGTGATGTGTTGTATGAGGCTCCCTGTCCTTTATTCTGTGATGTGTTGTATGAGGCTCCCTGTCCTTTCTTCCACCAAGTGTTGTATGAGGCTCCCTTTCCTCAGCAGTGTGTTGTATGAGGCTCCCTGTCCTTTCCTCCGCAGTGTCATGAGACCGCATGGACAACCACTCTTGGTCATGTTTTCTCCAGTTTGCATAGCATGTTTAGGTTTCAGGCTGAAGTTTTATTTAATTTCAAATGGTCCCTGGTGCCCAGCTCCATCTCCAGTGCAGAGCCCCAGCTACTTCCTCCCACATATTCCTTCCTTCACACATATTGTGAACAAAAGGAGAACTAAAATGACCAGCATCACAAGCATGAGACGATGACCTCATACAGACTTAGATATGGAAGCGGTAAAGAGGAGACATTAGGGGAGATATCCCACAGAACGCACAGTCTGACTTGGCTGGTTTCTGAAGCTTTGGCGTAAATGGCTGTTATGGGCCTATCAGGTTTCCTGCCTTTTTTTGACATAATCGACCTGTAAAGAAGGGGTGCCCAACGAGGGCTCACAATGGCCCAGTTCTATGCCGGATTTTCGGGTTATCCATATAAGTTCATACAGTGAATCTAAATAATGTTTATACACTCTCTCTAGTTATCATTAAAAGCCTGGCATGGAATGAGCCCTCTTGGAATCTCACATTGAGCGCTATTGTTTTATTCCATACCGAAATGGAGCTTCATGGTCATTACACCATTTTGGTGTACATTCTTTTGTAAGTCCTTATTTTCCTCCAAATTCTAAACCAAACCTGTTTTTAGTCATGCTCAGTTCTTCTATAGCACTGGATTTCCACCTCTTTTAAAAAGAGCCCCCCCTCTGTGAGTTAATGCGGTTTCTACCACCACCATAAAATAACATGACTGCAGTTGCAAACCTACTATGTGCTATCAGGGACACGTATCAAGGAGAACAGTAACTAGACAGAGGAGCGTGCAAATAGGGCAAAGGAGGGAGAGCAGAGAGGAGAATGCCCGGTTACTCACTGGTAATCTTCATTACTCCGAGTCCTAGTCTTCCCGTTCCATTCCTTAACAATCAGCAGGTCGTCTGCTCTGTAGAAACCTATTACCTAGCAAACACTTCCCCCAATCCGGCGCTGCTTACCCGGCATGTATAAAGGGGGAAGTGCGTCACCACGACTACCTGAGAATACCAAAGAAACCCAAGAAAAAGAAAAACACAAAGCAATCAACAGAAGCAGTGACAGTGGGGCTCAGGCAAGGAAGGGGAAGACCAGGACTCGGAGTAATGAAGATTACCGTTGAGTAACCGGGCATTACCTCCTCACCCGTCTTCCCATCCCATCCCGTTCCTTAACAATGAGCCCAAACCCAAGCACATGGTTATTGAAACACAAAGACCAGAAGGATGAGGCAAAAACCAACAGGCCAGTTCAATTACAAAAGAAAACAGTATAAATCACAAAACATGAGCGTCAAAAGCAGCAGTAGCCACCATCCCTAACTGAAGCCGGTAATGGGAAACAACAGTGTGGGAAGAGGCCCATCCAGAAACATAAAAAATATCATGTAATGAGGCACCCTTAAACACACCCCAGGATGAGGAAACACCTTGACAGAAGAAGGAAGAGGACAACAATCAAGCAATCACGGATTTTTTAAAGCACACTACTCACCCACGAGGTTCTCAAGGTGCTGGGGTGGAGTGGGGAGCTGCTCCGGTCAGTCGAAGAGCCAGGTCTTGAGGGCCTTCCTGAAGATGTGCAGGGTGGGGGCACGTCTGATGTTGATCAGGAGGTTGTTCCAGGTTTTGGCCACGATGTAGGAGAAGGTTCTGCCACCTGTTCTTGTTCTCCAGATGCATTGGGGTTCGGCAAGGTCAGCTGATCGGACGTTCCTCTTGGGTACAACGAGCAGCCTCATAGGATAAGAGAACCGCATAAATCACCCATCGAGTCAAAGTAGACGAGGAATGATTGAGACCCATCCAGAGAGACTGTAGGTAACAAATTAGGAATCCACTTTCCGCAAATCACAGATACGATCCTGGTAGACTAAAGGGAGCACCTCCTCCTCTGAAGAAGACAGGTCAGGAAAAAAAACTGGAAGGACAATATCCTCCTAACAGTGGAAGTCAGACAAGACCTTCGGGGCAAAACCACTTTGTCTGGGCAAAAATGTAAGAAAGGGAGAGAAGCCAGCAATGCCCCAAGCTGACCAACCTGTCAACCAGAAGAAATGGCCACCAAAAAAAGAACCTTAGCCGAAAGAAACTTAAGAGTCAACGGAAAGCAAGGGTTCAAACTGAAGACCAGGCAACACCTGAAGCACCAGGGGAAGATCCCAGGCAGGAACTGGAGAGAGGGAGAGGGGATGCTAAAGCAAAAAAGAGACAAGACCCACAGCAGAACCCCGGAAGGCAAAAACGGCAGCCCATTGGGCACGGAGAGTGTAGACAGCCAAAACCCATGACAAAACTATCCCTCAAAAAGTCCAACGCCCTGACAAGATCACAGGAAGAAGAAGACAGACCCCTCCCACATATCAAACGCGACACATGGCCCTGAGATGGGTGGGAGGCGGGGACAGCAGTGGGATTTTCAGTACTGGATTGTAATCTTCTGTCATTGATTTGAAGTGATGCACAGGACTGTATTGTACGCATTATTGCAAAGTTTGAATAATATAAAAAGAGTAAAAAAAAAAAAAAAGACAGACCCCGCCCATGACACCAGGAGCCAACGTTCTTCCAGTACTTACAATGCCGAATGTAGGAAAGTAGGATCTGCTTCCATGGTCACCCCCAATATTTGCGTATGTCATTGTGTTTTCATGTCTGAGTGGGATCCTGCTAATCAGGACACCAGTCTCTGTGCTTCTTCCCTAAATTGGACATGGTGAGTACTTAGGTACACTCCAGCTTGGCCACTGGTGTACCCTTGTAAGCCCCTAGTATATGGAATCAAGGTACCCACGGCATAGGTAAACCAGGGGTCTCCCACGTGCCACAGCATGTATTATGCAACCCATGAGAGATCACTCAAATTGTGGCTACCGGCCTGCCATTGAAGCCTGTGTGAGTTGGTGCTAGCACCATTTACAATAAATAAAGATTTCCCTATATCTGAGGTCACTACACGTAAAACCTATAAGTCACCCCTAGGGCAGGCCATTCAATCCTGAAGGCAGGATGCTGGGTCCTAAGTGTGAGGGTGCCCCTGCATAAGCAGGGCACCCATACAACCTTTGGAGACCATGCTTCTGTGTTGTAAGTGCAACAGCCATTACGACAAATAGAGTGGCCATGCGTCATTACACAATGGCCATCTATAAATTGGCTGTAATGAACCCTGTCATGCTTGGTATTAAACATGTTGGAATCATACCTCCCACACCGTGAACAGTGTGAGAGGTATGATTCCATGCACTATAAAGATCCTCCGGGAGGCCTTCAGTGATCCCGGTACCAGTCTTCCAGAACTGAACACAAAGCTAGTGATTCAGAAAAGGGGGTGGTGATGAGCAGAGTGTCTGAATTAAGCAGACCACTCTTACCCAGTCCAAAGATCAGGGCTTGATCCATCACCGTTATTTATCTCACTGCCCCATCCCAGCTCAGAACCTGGCTATATGCAAATTAGTCTGTCCTTGGCCCAGTGCATCATGGGAACAGGGCAGACCAAACTACCAAGCCAATTCTTCACCAGAAAGGAGACAAGCTACCGGGGACCGGTTTCTGGCATTTCAGCCTCTTCGGCCCGGCTTGCTTGAATCCTGATGGAGCAGTGAGAAAGGGACTCATGTCTGAGTATGCCCTGCCACACCTATAGTGGCCAAAAACGATTCAGAAAAGGGGGTGGTGATGAACAGAGTGTCTGAATTAAGCAGACCACTCTTACCCAGTCCAAAGATCAGGGCTTGATCCATCACCGTTATTTATCTCACTGCCCCATCCCAGCTCAGAACCTGGCTATATGCAAATTAGTCTGTCCTTGGCCCAGTGCATCATGGGAACAGGGCAGACCAAACTACCAAGCCAATTCTTCACCAGAAAGGAGACAAGCTACCGGGGACCGGTTTCTGGCATTTCAGCCTCTTCGGCCCGGCTTGCTTGAATCCTGATGGAGCAGTGAGAAAGGGACTCATGTCTGAGTATGCCCTGCCACACCTATAGTGGCCAAAAACGATTCAGAAAAGGGGGTGGTGATGAACAGAGTGTCTGAATTAAGCAGACCACTCTTACCCAGTCCAAAGATCAGGGCTTGATCCATCACCGTTATTTATCTCACTGCCCCATCCCAGCTCAGAACCTGGCTATATGCAAATTAGTCTGTCCCTGGCCCAGTGCATCATGGGAACAGGGCAGACCAAACTACCAAGCCAATTCTTCACCAGAAAGGAGACAAGCTACCGGGGACCGGTTTCTGGCATTTCAGCCTCTTCGGCCCGGCTTGCTTGAATCCTGATGGAGCAGTGAGAAAGGGACTCATGTCTGAGTATGCCCTGCCACACCTATGGTGGCCAAAAACGATTCAGAAAAGGGGGTGGTGATGAACAGAGTGTCTGAATTAAGCAGACCACTCTTACCCAGTCCAAAGATCAGGGCTTGATCCATCACCGTTATTTATCTCACTGCCCCATCCCAGCTCAGAACCTGGCTATATGCAAATTAGTCTGTCCCTGGCCCAGTGCATCATGGGAACAGGGCAGACCAAACTACCAAGCCAATTCTTCACCAGAACACAAAGCTAGGGCTGCTGCCAGCCAGAGACAAGTTTCTGCCCTCCTGCTGCTGAGCAAAGCTCGAGCAGGGGAAGGCAGAACAATAGGTATCCTGTCACAGGAAGGTGTGACCACCTTCCAAGGAAGATTTAGTGTATGGGGGCAGGGAGGGGGTGCTTGCCCGCTCTGGCGTGAAACTGGACAAAGGACATGGAAGTATCCTCCCCACTGTCCAGCCCCACCTCTGGCAGGGACCCCTGAATCGTCCCAACCCTTTCCTAAGAGTACTTAGGGCTTACCTGTGGGTGGGCCCCTAGATTAGTTGTGAGAAAAGATTCAGATCACATACTACTTCAACTTCGACCGTTTGGATACTCTGGAATTCGCTGGACTTTGCTTTGGGAACCGAGACTGCCCCGGGGAAGATTCCTGATGCTCCTGGTCTCGTCGTCCTGCTGGTCTTCTGCTACAGCTGTGTCAGTACTCCATACAAGTTCTTCACCAGGCCTGTGGGCATCCAAGACACCCAAAGGAATCTCCCTTGGAGTGAAGGAGTCACTCCCCTGAATCTGCAGCCACTGAAATGCAGGTGACCGGTGTGCTGATCCTGGGCTCCCACAGACTCCAAAAGGCTCAGCAACACAGTTGGTGGTTCTGCAACTCCCTCGAGGTCTGCTTGCACGGTCTTCATACTGAGTTTGAGGCCAGTATCCCTCGTCCGAACCGCTGAAACAGAAACCCTGTGCACCGCATCGACTTGCCAAGGCTTGTTGACTCTCTACTTCAGAGATCTTCAGGCTCCAAGAATCTCCAACTTCAAGCAAGTCCTGCAGCCAAGATCTTTGCCCTCACTGCTTCCTCTGCACTGTGGGCCTTCTTCTTTGGTGAGCTGCTTGAGGTCCTCTTGCGACTCCTGTGCCTTAGGCCCGTGGGTCCTCTTGAGGGTCTTCTTTGGCTCCAGTGGGCTCCTCTGCTTGCTCGGGCCTGCTCTGACTTACCTGGTCGTGGTGAGTCACTTTGGTCTTGCTGGTCACGACACTGCACCTTTTACATCAACTATGTTGTTTGCTGCTGTTAAAGGCTTTTTGGTGCCCCTGCCGGACACTGACCCCTTGGCCCTAGTCATCCGACGTGGGACAGCTAGTAAATGGCTCCTGGTCTTCCACAGCATCGCCTGGTCCGTACAGCTGCAACTTGAAGGACACCCTCAACCTCTTCTGCATCTCCGAGATCAATAGGCATTCGTCTTCCGTGCCTCCTGGTCCCGTCTGCTTTCAGGTACCTCTCTTCAAAATCTACCTTTGGATTCCACTGGACTCCCTAGTCTTCTTCTCCAGTGGCATCTTTCCTGAAGTCCTCAATTGTGGTCTACGGCGGTTTCCGACATCACTTGACACCTATGCACCCGGGTTCCCTGGTGTAGATATCCTGGTTCCTGGGGTAACCACAGGTGGGGTGACTCTCCAATCTCACATCTTAAACGGGGTGTCATCAGAGTCCACTGAGAAGGGTCCTTTTCTTTAAAAAGGCAACTGAGACTTACCCGTTGACTTGTGTTGATCATGCGGTCGTATTCATGCTCTGCACACGGCCTTCATGAGGTTCCTGGGTACTTACCTTGGGTGGTTATTTGGGTCCCCAACACTTCTATGTCTTCTGGGTCCATTCTTAAATTAAGTTGTGGTTTGCATTTCACTATTTTAATATATGGTTTGGTCTCCCCTGGATCCCACTGTGTATTTGTGCTACTTCCGTGCTATATTTCCTAAGTATTGTGTGTATTGTGTTTCTATCTCCCGGTAGGAGATAGTACAATTGTGTTAGTGAGTGTTTATGATAAAATACCTATTGTTATAACTACACTGTGTGATTCTTTTTCATTTAACCTATACCATAAGAGTAAGTACTGGTAAAACAAGCTGCTTTACACTCCTTCTGGACTAAGCTTGAAGGCTCCTCTCCACAGCTACCACTTAGAGAGCTTTCTAAGGTTGTCTAAGACCACTAAAATCACAATAAGCCTTGTCTGGATTAGTGCAGGGTGCTACACTTACATAAGTGAGCACCATATACTAAGCCAGCCTCACACACCGACCATAAGATTTCAGGGTCGAAGGCCTGCGAGACAACTGGATGCTACGTGCTACCTCAAGCGAACAACCATGATCCAACAAATTCAACCTCTCAAGTACCAGACCCCTAGCCGGAGGTGAAGGAGAGAGGACACGCTGAGAAGAGGAGCAAGCAGCAGAGAGGGGTACAGGTAAAACTGCAAATGGAGACACAAGTGCAATATCCAGAAGAAGAGGAAACCAGGGCCTCCAGGACCACTCTGAACAACCAGAAGAACCTCTACTCGATCAGGCCAAATCTCCTGGAGGAGCCTGGGAATCAAGGGAAAGGGGGTAAGGCGAACAGGAACCCCTGAGACCTTTGGGCAGAGAAAGCATTGATCGCCTAGGCCAAACGCAAGGGAACCAGGCTGCAAAAATGCAGAAGAAGGGCTTTCTCCTCTGACACAAACCGATCCAGCCAGGTAAGGCAGAACCTGGAGAGAATCACTGAAAAAGAAGAGGAGACAGTCACTTGGTAACTGATGAAGAGAACACTCGGCTCAAAGATTCTGCAGACCCATTTTCCCAATCCAAAAAATCAAATGCAAAGAGAGAAAGGAGATTCCCCTTTGCCCACAAGCCACTCTTCCGGTAAAGGAGCAACAGAGAGCTGTGCATCCCCTCCTGCAAGTTGACAAAGGCACGAATGATCTGGTTGTCCGCCTGAACACAAACAGCCCGATCCTGAATGAGGGGAGCAAACCAAAGAAGGGCCTGCCAAACTGCGATCAATTCTAGCCAATTCGAAGGACTGGAGAGCCTCACAATGGGACCACCGGACCTGGGCCTAGGAATCCCCCTGAACTGCAACCCACCCCGTGGCACTGGCATGGGTCAGAAAGACCACCATTGAAGGAGGAGGAAGGAGATCGAAACACCAAGAGAGATTGTGAGGGGACAACCACCACTGAAGGGAAACCTAAATCTCCGGAGACACAGGAATGAGAGCCTCGTAGGCCTGAGAAGCAAGATCCCAGTGGCGCAGAATGTGATGCTAGAGGGAATACAAATGGAGACAGGCCCAGGAGAGGACATGCAGTGTAGAGGCCACCCCCCTCTGACTCTGCAGTCAGAGCCAGGCAGATACCTGAGATGGGGACAGTACCTAAAAGAGATGCTGAAACAAATTCAATTGTCTCCCTAGAGACAGAAAAACCATCCTCACAACCATCTGGAAGAGGGGCCGAGGAATTTCAGAAACTGGGAGGGCCGCAGGGAGGGCTTCCTGCGGTTTATGAGGAATTAAAAAGAATCCAGCAGACGACAGACCTGATGAACATCCTCCATTGCCTGAGAGACAGAAGGAGAAACAATCAGCAAATCATCAAGGTAAGGAAAAACCTGAACGCTCCCTTGAATGGAGAATACCCACCATGGGGGTCAAGAGCTTCGTAAAAACCCTTGAAACCAATGAAAGTCCAAGAGGAAGACCCATGAACGGGAAGTGCTGGGAGCCCACCACAAAGAGCAGAAACTGCTGATCCCCTGGATGGATGGGAACATGCAGGTAGGCGTCGATCAGGTCGAGGGAGGTGAGGAAGCACCCATGGTGCACCAGTTGAAGGATCAACTGCAAAGTTACAATCTAGAAATTACGATGAGGAATGTGTAGATTCACCCCCTTCAGATCAAACACGGGGCCACCAGCTTTCGATTCTTCACCGACTGCTTGACCAGTTTCTCCAGCTAGGGTCAAACACTTTGGAACCTTCAAACGGCAACTTGAGAAGGACAGACTTCTGTGAGGCCTCCGCCTTCCAAATCCACACTGAGATAAGGCAACAAGCAGCAATGGAAGCACCTCATGCAGCAGCAGCCGCACACAAGTTATTGACGGAGATGTCAGACAGGTAGCAAACCTGAAACTCCATCAGAGCCAACAAAGAGGAAGTTCCCCCCCCCCCCCCCCCCCTTCCTTCACTCAACTGAAGAGCCAGAATGTAAATTGTCGACGGGGTCTGAAGGAAGGGCGTCATCTGAAAGAACCTTTCCCTGGGAAGAAAGGCCAGCCATCAAATTATCCACCTTGACAGACTGCGAGAACTTCTCTGAAACCTCCTATAAAGTCTAATGTTTACCCAAAAAGCAAGGAAAATCAGACTTATCAATGTCTCGCCATTCATTGGCCAGCACCTGGTGGACAGCACCGTGCAATAGTCAGGATCAGGCAGGTGATACTGGGTAAAAAAAATTATCCTCCAACCCAACCATCAGACGTGAAGGAAAACCCAGATTGCCCCTGACATCGGCAAACAAGCCAGAGATCTCAAATCCCTGAACAAAACGACCCCTCTTCATCTGGATCAACAATAGCAGCCATGGTAGCAGGGCAAGGAACTTTAGCAGGAGGACTATCAGCTTCCGGTGCCCCAATGCAGCCTCCAAAGCCTCATTGATAAGAAGGCGCAGTGCATCCACTCTGTGAACCCTCACAGAACTAGAAGCAGCAGGCTCCATGACTGCAATCATTAATGCGGCCGCTTCCTGCATCAGACCAGTTTCTAAGAAAACAAAGTCCTGTGGCCCGCAACCTCTTCCTTGAGGCACCGACAAGCAGGAGGCGCCTGCAAGCAGAAAAGCAGCCCAGTTGGGCGGGCACCACATGAAAACAGGTAGGAACAGCTGGGGCCAAAAGAACAAGTTACTTACCTTCGGTAACGCTTTTTCTGGTAGATACAATATCTGCCTGTGGATTCCTCACCTTGTGAATATCCCCTTGCATCAGCAACATTTGGAAATTCTTTTTGTAGCTTCGCGCCGACGTGGATCCGGACGTCACAGAGGCACGGCACCGCTCGCGACTCCGCTGACGTCACCGATGCCTATGAGGCACGGAAAAAAGGGCAGAACTGATGTCATCACGCCAGCGTGGGCCTGTTATAGGCGTCGGTGATGTCAGCGGAGTAGCGAGCGGTGCTGTGCCTCTGTGACGTCCGGATCCACGTCGGCGCGAAGCTACAAAAATAATTTCCGAATGTTGCTGACGCAAGGGGATATTCACAAGGTGAGGAATCCACACGGCAGATGTATCTATCAGAAACAGGCATTAGTGCCGCTGCCTACAGAGAAGACCAACACCCGCTGAGCAGGGCAGGCAGGCCATAGAAAGAAGCGTGACTGCTAAAGCACGCCACAAAGGAACAAGTAAGAATCAAAACAACGAACCTGACCTCACTAGGCAATCCGAACTGCATCGTAGAAAAAGAAAGTACAGGCGGTCATGGTGATGCACTTCCCCCTTTATGCATGCAGGGTAGGCAGCGCCATTTTGGGGGAAATGTTTGACCTCTGCTAAGTAACAGGTTTCTGCACAGCAGAAGAGCTGCTCATTTTTAAGGAATGGGACTGGAAGACTGACAAGGAGGTAATATTAGGTGGGAGACAGCTGAGAGGAGTGAGGAGAGCAGTCATGAATGCAGGAAATGCAGACAGATGCAGGGGCAGATGCAGTGAGCAGCAATGCGGACTCCCACCAACAGAAGACGCTGGAAAGAGAGTGGAGCACGGCAGGGAGAGAGCAACTGTGGAGTGAAAGAGGCAAAACACTTCAAAAGTGGGACGTGATACACTGCAACTACTAAGTAGTGATGCTGGAACTACTAAGAGGAAACGAGCAGATAAGGAGAGCATTAACTGCTGTGAGGAGGCACAGGAACACCAGACAGACAGCTGGGAAGAAGGAGCAGGGACCACTGGAAGCAAAGGAGGCAGGAGAGAAAGAGAGCAGGGACTGCTGGGAGCAGAGGAGACAGGAGAGAGAGAGAGCAGGGACTGCTGGGAGCAGAGGAGGGAAGAGAGAGAGAGGGAGAGGAGGGACTGCTGGGAGCAGAAGAGGCAGGAGAGAGAGAGAGAGAGGAGGGACTGCTGGGAGCAAAGGAGGCAGGAGAGAAAGAGAGCAGGGACTGCTGGGAGCAGAGGAGACAGGAGAGAGAGAGAGCAGGGACTGCTGGGAGCAGAGGAGGGAAGAGAGAGAGAGGGAGAGGAGGGACTGCTGGGAGCAGAAGAGGCAGGAGAGAGAGGGAGAGCAGGGACTGCTGGGAGCAAAAGAGGCAGGAGAGAGAGAGAGAGAGCAGGGACTGCTGGGGGCAGAGGAGGCAGGAGAGAGAGAGAGAGAGCAGGGACTGCTGGGAGTAAAAGAGTTAGGAGAGAGAGAGAGCAGGGACTGCTGGGAGCAGAGGAGGCAGGAGAGAGAGAGAGAGAGCAGGGACTGCTGGGGGCAGAGGAGGCAGGAGAGAGAGAGAGAGAGCAGGGACTGCTGGGGGCAGAGGAGACAGGAGAGAGAGAGAGAGAGGAGGGACTGCTGGGAGCAGAGGAGGCAGGAGAGAGAGAGAGAGAGAGGAGGGACTGCTGGGAGCAGAGGAGGCAGGAGAGAGAGAGAGAGAGGAGGGACTGCTGGGAGCAGAGGAGGCAGGAGAGAGAGAGAGAGAGGAGGGACTGCTGGGAGCAGAGGAGGCAGGAGAGAGAGAGAGAGAGGAGGGACTGCTGGGAGCAGAGGAGGCAGGAGAGAGAGGGAAAGCAGGGACTGCTGGGAGCAAAGGAGGCAGAAGAGACAGAGAGGGAGCAGGGACTGCTGGGAGAAGAGGAAGCAGGAGAGAGAGGAGGGACTGCTGGGAGAAGTGGAGGCAGGAGAGAGAGAGAGAGCAGGGACTGCTGGGGGCAAAGGAGGCAGAAGAGAGAGAGAGGGAGAAGGGACTGCTGGGAGCAGAGGAAGCAGGAGAGAGAGAGCAGGGACTGCTGAGAGCAGAGTAGGCAGAAGAGAGATAGAGGGAGGGAGCAGGGGCTGTTGGGAGCAGAGAAGGCAGAATAGAGAGACAGAGAGAGATGAGGGACTGCTGGGAGCAGAGAAGGCAGAAGAGAAAGAGAAGAGGGACTACTGGGAGCAGAGGAGGCAGGAAAGAGATACAGAGAGAGAAGGGACTGCTAGGAGCAGAGGAGCAGGAGAGAGAGAGAGAGAGAGAGAGAGAGAGAGAGAGAGAGAGGGAGAGATAGAGAGAGAGAGAGAGGAGGGACTGCTGGGAGCAGAGGAGCAGGAGAGAGAGAGGGGGCTGTTGGGAACAGAGGAGGCAGGAGAGAGAGGGGATGGACTGCTGGGTGCAGAGTAGGCAGGAGAGAGAGAGCAGGGACAGCTGGAAGCAGAGGAGGCAGGAGAGAGAGAGGATGGACTGCTGGGAGCAGAGGAGACAGGAGAGAGAGAGAGGGCAGGGACTGTTGGGAGCAGAGGAGGCAGGAGAGAGAGAGAGAGAGAGAGAGAGAGAGAGGAGGGACTGCTGGGAGCAGAGGAGCAAGAGAGAGAGAGAGAGGAGGGACTGCTGGGAGCAGAGGAGCAGGAGAGAGAGAGAGGGGATGGACTGCTGGGAGCAGAGGAGACAGGAGAGAGAGAGAGATAGAGAGGAGGGACTGCTGGGAGCAGATGAGCAGGAGAGAGAGAGAGAGCAGGGGCTGCTGAGAGAAGTGGAGGCAGAAGAGAGAGGGAGAGCAGGGACTGCTGGGAGCAGAGGAAGAAGGAGAGAGAGAGCAGGGACTGTTGGGAGCAGAGGAGGCAGGAGAGAGAGAGAGATGGACTGCTGGGAGCAGAGGAGCAGGAGAGAGAGAGAGGGAGACGGGACTGCTGGGAGCAGAGGAAGCAGGAGAGAGAGAGAGAGGATGGACTGCTGGGAGCAGAGGAGCAGGAGAGAGAGAGAGGGAGACGGGACTGCTGGGAGCAGAGGAAGCAGGAGAGAGAGAGAGGATGGACTGCTGGGAGCAGAGGAGCAGGAGAGAGAGAGAGAGAGCAGGGGCTGCTGGGAGCAGAGGAGGCAGGAGAGAGAGGGAGAGCAGGGACTGCTGGGGCTAAGGAGGCAGAAGAGAGAGAGGGAGAAGGGACTGCTGGGAGCAGTGGAAGCAGGAGAGAGAGCAGGGACTGCTGGGAGAAGTGGATGCAGGAGAGAGAGGGAGAACAGGGACTGATGGGAGAAGTGGAGGCAGGAGAGAGATAGGGAGAGCAGGGACTGCTGGGGGCAAAAGAGGCAGGAGAGAGAGAGAGGGAGCAGTGACTGCTGGAAGCAGAGGAGGCAGAAGAGAGAGAAGAGGGACTACTGGGAGCAGAGGTGGCAGAAGAGAGAGAGAGAGAGGGAACAGTGACTGCTGGAAGCAGAGGAGGCAGGAGAGAGAGAGAGCAGGGACCGCTGGGAGCAGAGGAGGCAGAAGAGAGAGATAGAGGGAGCAGAGGAGGCAGAAGAGAGAGAGAGAGAGGGGGAGCATGGACTGCTGGGAGCAGAGGAGGTAGGAGACAGAGAGAGAAGGGACTGCTGGGAGCAGAGGAGGCAGGAGACAGAGAGAGAAGGGACTGCTGGAAGCAGAGGGGGCAAGAGAGAGAAAGAGCAGGGACTGCTGGAAGCAGAGGAGGCAGAAGAGAGAGAGAGGGAGCAGAGGAGGCAGAAGAGAGAGAGAGAGAGAGCATGGATTGCTGGGAGCAGAGGAGGCAGGAGACAGAGAGAGAAGGGACTGCTGGGAGCAGAGGGGGCAAGAGAGAGAAAGAGCAGGGACTGCTGGGAACAGAGGAGGCAGGAGAGAGACAGCAGGGACTGCTGGGAGCAGAGGAGGCAGGAGAGAGAAAGAGGGAGAGGAGGGACTGCTGGGAGCAGAGGAGGCCGGAGAGAGAGCAGGGACTGCTGGGAGCACAGGAGGGAAGAGAGAGAGAGGGAGAGGAGGGACTGCTGGGAGCAGAAGAGGCAGGAGAGAGAGGGAGAGCAGGGACTGCTGGGAGCAAAAGCGGCAGGAGAGAGAGAGAGAGAGGGTAGGGACTGCTGGGAGCAGAGAAGGCAGGAGAGAGAGAGAGGGGAGAGGAGGGATTGCTGGGAGCAGAAAAAGCAAGAGAGAGACAGCAGGGACTGCTGGGAACAGAGGAGGCAAGAGAGAGAGAGCAGGGACTTCTGGGAGCAGAGGAGGCAGGAGAGAGAAAGAGGGAGAGGAGGGACTGCTGGGAGCAGAGGAGCAGGAGAGAGAGGGAGAGCAGGGACTCCTAGGAGCAGAGGAGGCAGGAGAGAGAGGGAGAGCAGGGACTGCTGTTAAATATTGCAGGGATTTGTTAGCATGAGCTGAAAGCCATTTTGTATTTCTGGCAGCCATCTTGTTTGCCATGTGTTGCCATGTGCTCGCCATGTGCTCTGTCCTCCCTCAGTGTTGACTGCTCTTGTAATCTGCCTAGAAACAAACTATATTTAGCATCTTCCACCTTCAGACATGTTCAGAAGGGCCTAGCTAGTAGAATGCACCTACTTCTCTAGTATAACTGTCAGGCTATTTTTGCTGCTGTATGGAGAAGTAACTCTCCTCCCACTTTGTTGAGCAAGCAGATCTTGCATGTCCATCTTAGGCATTTTGCATGCTTACATGAGCCAGGACTGCCCCTTGGTCTTATGCTGACTATGTAACCCTAAGCATATATAAGGCTTCCGTTTTCTGTACTCCTCAGACTGCCTCATTCAGTTGCTAAGACTTCTGTGTGACGTAGACTCCCTCATTTGAGCTTAATAAAGATGTTCTTTTTATATTTCAGCTTCTGTGCCAATTTATTCTTTGTTGGTTTAAAGGGACCAAGGTTCAGTGGGACCCCTGAGAAGGTTTCTATTTTCGTCAAATGGCGCCCAATGTAGGGCTCATCAGAGAAGTGGCTATCTAAGGAGTGATCTTGTCAGGAGACAGAAATCTACTGTGGAGGACAGGACAGGACTCTACTAAGGAGGTACTCTGTGCACGGAGATTCTGGGGATTCTCGGTCTCTGCAGCCCAGTTTATTTCTGGTCTTCCTGATTTTGATCCTCCACGTTTACCACTCCTGACTGAGAACCTTTTTGGCGTGAGTATTCTAAAAAGACCGTTAGGTCATTCAGAACTTGGCAGTTAGAATTTGGACAACCATTTGATTGGTAAGAGTCGTTCTGCCGCACTTGCTGTTGGTTTTGATGCCTTGGATTGGTAAGGTAGTTCAGTAACACTTACTGTGGCTTAGATTTGCGTTGGCCAACTTTTGATTAGTATGTATGTAATATGTAAATTGCAATTTATGTAGGCAGGTAATGAGGAGATTTTTCTCTATTTGAATTTGTTTGAACGGCGCAACGTACAAAGTGTACCTTAAGCGCTACTTTGATTATAATATTTGCATATTCTTCAATATTTTTGGCATGCCTGTTTAAAGCACACATCGAAGAATGTGTTGCTTTTTGGAGGTACCATAGTGAGATGTGAAGTGAATTAGCCGGCTCCCTTGAGGGAATACCTAAATAGGTTTAGGTATCAAAACATATTTCTTCCTTGGTGATTCTGTATCCTCATGGAATTCAAATATGGACATAATACAAACAAGGATCCTTTTCTACGCACGTTTATAAATGGAGATATGCAGAGCGATTTTTGGGTGTTCTGCTAGTGAATTGAGTGTATTTTGGCTTCTTGGAAATAAAACAGTTTGTTGGGCTGTTTTTTTTGCAGTCTTTTGGAATACTATTGAGAAGCGCTTCTTGTAAATATGACTTACAACTAGTATTTACAAATGGTTTGGTTTAAGAACAGTCCGTGGGCTGTCCTTTGTTTCTGTCCTAAGTGTTGATCTGTGGGTTAAATGTGTGTTTAAATGTCTATGTGGTTTTCACATTAGTGATACTTCTGTAAGTAAATAGCGATTGCGCTCTTTGTGTAAGGATTGCTAGGCTTAAGCGCGCTGTATTGCGTGATTCTGAGGGTATGACCCCTTCTGTATATATCTGGAAAGAGCTCAATGTGTGTTTGTGTTTTCTTGCTGTCATCAGTCTGTTATGCCAAATTTCATTTAATTAATATTAAATGCAAATTAAATAAAAATCCAGAAATGAACCATATGATATGCTAAATAACTGCATGTTACTATTAAATTGATAAGAGTAAGAAACTATGCAAATGTACAAACTGCCAATGCTTAAAAGATAAAATTAGAATTCACATTGAATAGGAATAAAATAGGCCTAAAATAAAAACAAAATTGTGTGTTTTGCTATGAATAAACAATAAGATGTTACACCATTTTCCTTAGATACATTGTATTAGATATTAATAGGCAAACACATCATCTGAGTAAATTGGATGTTGTTGAACTAAAACACATATTATAGAACATGCATTGAAATGCCTCAGTTTTAAATAGCCAGTCACCGTGCTTCCATTTCAACACTAAAAAAAGTTTTATAACAGCAGTGTTTTAACTGCCGCTTAGCAGCAGCTGTTGTTTTGATTGTAGGCCACGGAGAGACAGGGCTGTTGACTCAGCTAAGTGGAAACAAGGGGTAAACATCTACATTTCAGACTGCTGTTTTAAAAAGTTACAAAAATCAGGTTCATTATTTTTGATAACAGGAAAACATTTAAAGTAAGGATTTCCTTTTCTAAAGCCTTTGTATAAGCATATTTGTGGTTCTGATGTTAAATAATTGTCCTTTTAAAAAAAAGTTACGCAAAATGTTTCATGTTTCAAGTTAGGCTTCTGTGCTTAGGCTTATGAATGAATGCGTCTAAATATGATAGGCAAGGGATGCAGCTTGCTTTTCATGTGGAATTATCAAAAAAAATTGGTTTTATTAAAAAAAAATTGTATTAATTATGAAAAAAATATTTAAAAAATAAGTGCTTTTAAATTCGTTTTTTAATATTTCTAAAGCTTAATACTCATATGACCTCCTAGCATTAAAATTAAATTTAAGTTGAGTTGTACTGCATAATGAGGATATTTGCATATGAAAATTCACTCTGCGCAGACGTAAAAAAAATCATTTTTATAACAGAATATATGATGTATTTTTGATTTGTCACTCCTGGGCTATCTAGAGAACATTTTGAGGATGACTATTATGCAAATAAATTATAGGATATTCATTTTAAGTGCCCCAAATATCAAAGTCAAAATTGGGTAAAATTCACTATTTAAACAGCATTTTTTTTCCCATTCAGAGCAGCTTTTAGGCCTCAGTAAATGCATACATTTAGGTATAATACAAATAGCTGACTTCTGTATTGTTAGACAAGTCTACTGCACACTGCTTAGAATTGAAAATATGTATAAAAAAACCAGCAGAAGTTATTAAACTGACAAACAGCGGAATGGGCCAGCTTTCTGTTTTCATCGTGACTTTGAATAGGGAAAGCTGCATGGAAAATTTGCACACAGAATAGGACAGCTGGGAAGAGTTAAATGTCAGTTCTATATTTAGAAGCCTGGCAGGGCTACCAGAGCAAGGTCTGCTTTGACATTTTGACATCTGAAACTTTTTGAAGGACAAGATGGCAGCGCAGGGAAAGAAGAAGGAGTTGTGCTTATTTTTTGTTGGCAAAAGCAAGTTTTTATGCACTCATATGAATATACCACAATACAATTGTATATGTGTGCTTGGCCATATATACAGCACTAATGCTTTTAGTTTGGTGCTTACTAGGGCTGAGCCAATGGTATTTAGTTTGAATTCATTCGCCCTCATGTTTCACTTGTACATTTGCTAAAAGGATTGGGGTTTGGGTATTCATATTCTTTACCTCCTCAAAAGTGCTATATACCTCCTATAAATTTGTTTATGGCCAGTTGCTACAAATAGGGGTTGATAGTGTTGACAGAAGTAGGAAACCTGAAACTACTGTTTCAGGTTTCCTACTGTCAAAATGGGGGAAGGAGGCTAGCTCCTCTACAAATTAAGGCTAGGTAAAATGTATATTGCTCTCTCCTTTTCTTAATTTTTTTTTAGCCTGTCTAAATTTTCTGTGAAATAGCAATGAGACATTTAATTGGCTATTCCGTAGTACTGTTTTAAACATTGTTAGCATTAATAAAATGAATACAAATATATTTTATGTCACTGCCCATCCTGTTTGATGAAATTATGACAGGATAAATAGTCTAGATTGTTGTTCCCTTATTTTGACTTTTAAGGGGAGCTAGATGTGGGTAGTTTTTGTTCTAAAATTCTTAGGTAATAACACCATTATTGTATGTTATTCCATGCTACATAGTTTTAGGAGGGCACTGCTAGTTTTTTATTAGCTAGTCCGTGTAAATAAACTGACAGTCCTTATTAGAGCTGATGTTGCATAGTTTGGATCATGAAAAGTAGAACGTAGGGAAGATGCCCATGTGATTCTTAGCAAAAAATGTTTTGAAGGAAATGTTGTTTTATAGATAAGAACCCTTGTTAAATTAGAACTTTTAGATTTTCCTGCTGATCCTATAACATGAGAGCATCATCCTAAGCGTACAATGTAGGTGCTTTCATTAAGAAGAATCATTTTAGAAGTGTCTGCAGTCCTGTACAAGTAATGTAAAATTTATGAGCAAAAGTGTAGAACATTTCCTTTTTTTGAGGGTTTTCAGATTAGCACACAGGAATACACCAATGTAAGGATTTAGGGTACGTCTGTGTTGTTTTTCTCTTTTCCTCACAATTTAGTAAATGAATACAGACTTCCTTGGCTGCTTGGTTTTGGATGATGTCTTACTCTTGCCAAAGAGTTCCTTTTATACTTGCCAATAGGTCCAGGATGTTGTTTTTTTTACTCTCACAATGGATAGATGGAAGTGGTTCTTGGGTGCCTTGCTATTATATGGGGCGTCCCAAGACCAGGAAGTATTTTGAGACTATCCTCTGTGTTGATAGACTGTTTCTGTGCCTTGTCTAAAGACTTTTTGTTCTGTTCACCAATAGATATTTGTGCCTTACAACCATTGCCAGAGGGGCCTAGACATCAGATTCAGCCCGGGGAGTCAGCATCAGCCAAGCTTGAAGCCAAAGTGAAGGTAACCAGCACAGGCATTGCTGGCAACTAGGACCTCAGTGAAGGCGGAAGCCCTGGGATGTTAAGTGTGTACCCCTGCCACTGTCTTGGGCGAAAGACGGGGTCACAAATCAGAAAGGAGAAATATTTGATGCCCAGCTGAGAGTCACAGACAGACCAGAATGGCGAAGAGGCTTTGCTTGAGGTGACCCCTCTGATGCTTCAGAGATCCTAGCATCAGGCCTCTGAATCCTGGTCCCAAAGTGAATACAAGTTTGCTCCTTTGGTTGTTGGTCAAGAGATACCAGAGCACACTGGATGCAATGTGTGGCCCCAATGAATGAGCAGTGCGCCAGCAGAGCAATACAGGAGTTAGGGAAGGACTTGAGTTTAGGGTACAGGTGCTGTGTCTCTGGTGCCTGTTAGATTGAAGTGAAGAAAACTGGTGCACTGCCTGAGACACTGGACAGGATCGTTAAGAGCATTTGCCTGGTGGGTGACTGCCCTATCCTGAAAGAAGAGACTTTTTCCTTGAAACTGGGCTGTGATTCTTGAGTTGCGAGTTGTGCAGCTCCACCTTGGAAACAACAAGAGCCTGCCTGTGAGGCTCAAACGGACACAGGGAGAAGACTCCCCTCTGGTTGGTTGTACAGCAGCTTCAATTTCCCCAAGGACTTCTTCTTTTTCTTGTCAATATTGTACCCCTTTAGCCATCCCATTTTTGATGAGGAGTAGCCCTTTGCAGCTCTTCGTTCTAATTCTTATGGCCCTGTGTGGTCCTCCTGGTCCCAGATATGATTGATGTTCTAGCCCTCATAAAAGGAAAATTTAAAAGTCAATTGGAAAATGTTTTTATTAGATATGTGTTGTTGGCTATTCTGAAATTAAAATGAATAGTCACTGAAATGCATAGGAGCCCTGAAAATATTTACTAGATGATTTTAGGATTTACTTTTGCTTAGGACTAGGAAAAATTATAATTCTGTTTGTGATAGTGGTCATTACTTTATCCTGCTATCTGTATGTTATTTATGACCTAATGCTTTGTTCCCTTTGTATTCCTGCTTATACCTTATATATGTACCCGCTTAATGAAATGTTTAGAATGGAAAATGCCCACCTAGCAATGAATTAGGATATTGATACATTTATGAAAATTAATGTGCAAATATTTTCTATGTTCCTAATGGATCATAGGAATGTCATTAGCTAATGCTAAAAGGACCATCTGTTAAA
The DNA here is from genome assembly GCF_964261635.1 of Lissotriton helveticus. NCBI lineage: Eukaryota > Metazoa > Chordata > Amphibia > Caudata > Salamandridae > Lissotriton > Lissotriton helveticus. The sequence continues at coordinate 50,099,661 of NC_136061.1, read as the reverse complement.
TATTGCAGGGATTTGTTAGCATGAGCTGAAAGCCATTTTGTATTTCTGGCCGCCATCTTGTTTGCCATGTGCGGTCACATGCTCGCCATGTGCTCTGTCCTCCCTCAGTGTTGACTGCTCTTGTAATCTGCCTAGAAACTAACTATATTTAGCATCTTCCACCTTCGCACATGCTCTGAAGGGCCTAGCTAGTAGAATGCACTTGCTTCTCTAGTATAACTGTCAGGCTATTTTTGCTGCTGTATGGAGAAGTAACTCTCCTCCCACTTTGTTGAGCAACCAGATCTTGCATGCCCATCTTAGGCATTTTGCATGCTTACATGAGCCAGGACTGCCCCTTGGTCTTATGCTGACTATGTAACCCTAAGCATATATAAGGTCACTGTTTTCTGTACTCCTTAGACTGCCTCATTCAGTTGCTAAGACTTCTGTGTGACGTAGTCTCACTCATTTGAGGTTAATAAAGATGTTCTTTTTATATTTCAGCCTCTGTGCCAGAGTTGGTTTAAAAGGACCAAGTATCAGTGGGACCCCTGAGAAGGTTTCTATTTTCTACACTGCTGGGAGCAGAGGAGGCAGAAGAGAGAGAGAGGGAGCAGGTACTGCTGGGAGCAGAGGAAGCAGGAGAGAGAGAGCAGGGACTGCAGGGAGAAGAGGAGGCAGGAGAAAGAGGGAGAGCAGGGACTGCTGGGAGCAAAAGAGGCAGGAGAGAGGGAGCAGGGACTGCTGGGAGCAGAGGAGGCAGGAGCGAGAGAGAGCAGGGACTGCTGGGAACAGAGGAGGCAGGAGAGAGAGAGAGAGAGCTGGGACTGCTGGGAGCATAGAAGGCAGGAGAGAGAGAGAGCAGGGACTGCTGGGAGCAAAGGAGGCAGCTCAGAAATAGCATTAACTGCTGAGAGGAGTTAGTTTGAAGGGACCATAGAAAGAGCAATTAGGCAACAGAAGGTCTGGAAATCACATCATCTTGTATTTACCTTGTAGGAAGCAAAGACCTCCAGCTCTGCGCCGTAGAGGGTGTTGACCTGGGAAGGACAGAAACTGAGGCGGAAAGCCATCGATTTCAAAGGCGGGATTTCGATGCATTCCGGTGTCACGTGGAAGTGGCTATCTGCTCTGAAGGTCCAGAAGACTGCGATCTTCCCCTTTGTGTGATTGGTCATGCTGAGAGGTAAGGGCTCAGCATCACTGCCCACTGAACGGTATCCAAAATCAAATTCTTGGATGTTGGTTGAGACGTGAGGAGGGAACCTGAGCGGCTCACCGCTGAAGAGGTCCTCAAAGAATTCTGCCATAGAGTCAACTTGGATGTACACCGCTGGGGCGTCATTAGTGGGGTCCTAGAAAAGAGAAAGTTACTGAGTAGAAAGACCAGGCGAGCAACTCATTCCATCTGCAATGTTTGTTTTCAGTCTCTGACTAAATACAACAAAACACTTTTGTGAAGTAAGCAACGGAAGGAAGAGAAAAACGTAACAAACCATGTCATAAAGAAGCAAATAGTTTCTGTCCTAGACTTGAAAAATGTTATTATGAAACTGATTTTGTTTCTAAGGCTAGGCAGATTTTAATCAATCATTAGAAGTTACCAGAAGCAGAGCAGGAATGCTCCAGTTGTGTGTGTTTCAATAATAGGCTCGATGTATGGTATAGAACACGAATGTGTACATCCCTGCTCTGTCAAGTCTCGTCCTCGCTAAATGTCCTAAACAGGCCTCTCTTCACAAGCATGCAGGAATTATAATGTTTATTTTCATTGGTAGACCTATCATCTGCTTACAAAGGGCCATCATAGGTAGTCAGGTCCTACAAAATGCAAAATAAGTTATGTTACAGTTCCCTTACTTTTCTAGTTTGCATTATGGTGGTATCTCCCTCCCTGCCCCCTTCCTCTTTCCACCCATTGGAATGATCCTACAGTTGAGCCAGAGGCTGCCTTGGAATGTTGACAGGAGCAGCCTGACTGGCGGGGCTCGTTGGCTGTGCTTGAGAGCGACCTGTTAGAGTTTCCAGGGTGGAGGCCGTAATCAAGAGTTAAATAATCTTCACCTACCTGTTCCAGGCGTCTTTATAACAATTTAGTTTTAAAATTATACCATGAGAGGAAGGTGAGTCTATTTTCATGTATAAAAGAGTAAACTTTGCATTATGAAAAGACAATGCAGGGACTTTTCTTAAGGCTTCTCTGGCCTGAAACATCCACCCACAGCCATATCGGGATGAGTGGGGAATAGGGTAATTGAGGGCCCTTTTCCTCACATAGCGGTTCCAACACAAGCCGGAGACTTTCATCTGATACAACTCCACTTTTGGTAGGGACCGGGGGACTGAGAGCTATATATATATATTTGGACATCTCTAAGAATTCTGGTAATGGCCGACTTCGCCAAGCAAGCCTCTGTGCTCAGCCACTGCATTGGCCATTGCTGCTGTGCCACTGCATAGTACCACTCATAGTCAGGGGCAGCCATTCCTCCCTCATGGTACAGTTGCCGGAGCACCGGAAGTGCAAATCGCCTTCTAGCTGCCCCAATATGAGTTCTGTCAGGATACTGAGCAGTCTTCTAAAACAGATCTGAAGAGGTCTGAAGCGGTAGGGCTGCAAAGAAATACAATAATCAAGACAGTACCAGTAACTTAGAAATCGCCACCCGCCCCATCGGGTACAGCTGTAAAGACGTCCAAAAAGGATGTGCCTTATCGATATTACCCTCTCTGATGTCACTGGTATCATGATAAATTTGCACGTGCTGGTATATAAATGTAGTGTAAAACCACTGCAGGTGGCAGCTCGTGAGGGTTCCCCATCCTGTTCAAGGACCAGAGCCAGTGGGTACAGGCATGACTTGGCCCAATTCGCTCTGAGGCCAGACACCTCTCCAAATTCCTACAGCAATGTCATCAGGGCTGGGAGCGAAGTGGGTACATCCTGCATGGAATATAGAGTGTTAAACAAGTCGGGCTGAACGATACTCCGAGAGGGAATGTCCCGTGACGGTGGGTGACAGGTGGACCCTGGTCACTAAACAGTTGGACAGATCACTGTTTTTGCATGTGGTTTCACTTGTGTTGATAAAGAATTTGTCAATGTTCAAATATTTTCTGGCTGAGTGATGAATGACAAGGAGATGGAGTGGATTAGCTGGGTTCCACTCATCCTGTCCAGAGAGGCAACAAACTGTTCCTAGCATTAAGACGCATTTAGCCAAGACACAACAATCCGTAAAGCTCCTGAATGTGGCCGGACTATCAAGACTATTAAAATCAGAAACCGCAAAAGCCCTGCTAATGGCATCTGACATACTCTTCCTACAAGAAACCTGGTCACTAACAATTACCGGCTTCCAAGGGGTCCATCAAGCAGCAAAAAAAAAAAAAAATTGGAAGGCCATCAGGGGCCTGTCAATCCATCTCAATCCCAGTCTGAAACTAACAGTTACAGAAATACCAACTCAAAGGAGATGATTCAAGTGCTTGCATTGGAGAGATTTAACATAACAGCCTCACAAAATAGGATCCTTTTGATTAATGCACAAGTTACTACTTGTGTAACGATATATCTGTAAGAGACATTAGTTAGTATTAGATTCCTTACCTTAGAATATCCCCAGGCGTCAGACTGGATCCGGAAATTTTTGCGTAGCAGTACCATTGCGCGTCGGTAGGCGTCGTCTGCGGCTCCGCGTCCGTCGTCGGCGTCGTTGGCGCCGTGATGACGTCGTCGGAGTACTTAGACGCCGCCTCCGCGTGCTGACGTCAGTTCTTAGACACAGCTTTTCCGCGCCAGAAACGCAGAGCCATGTTAAAAACCAACACTGGTGCCATTGAAACTAGGGCCCTGAAAGGGGACAATCCTAACCCTAGATATCGGTTCGCAGAACAGGGAGGATGGGTGGGTCGGTAAGGAATCTAATACTAACTAATGTCTCTTACAAATATATCGTTACACAAGTAGTAACTTGTGCATCTGAAAGAGACACATTAGTATTAGATTCCTTACCTTAGAATAGATACCCCAGCAATACCAACCCCGGTGGTGGGTCTGCGAACCAAAATCACACCAGAAAGTCCCGGAGGACGGAACGACCAAAGAAGCCATCCCTCCGGACTTGGCTGTCCAGGCAGTAGTGTCTTGCGAACGTGTGCAGCGAGGCCCACGTAGCTGCCTGACAGATGTTTTGTAAAGGCACTCCCCGGCCCAGGGCAGTGGTAGTCCCCGTGGCTCGGGTAGAATGAGCCCGCAATCCAGCAGGAGGCTCCTTCCTAGCCAAGGAGTAGCATGCCTGGATACACAGGATGATCCACCGGGAGATGGTCCTCTTGTGCACCGCTTTCCCCTTCTTCGCGCCCACGTAACCAACAAAGAGTTGGTCATCCACCCGGAACTGGCGTGTGCGATCCAAGTAGAACGAGAGTGCACGTTTTGGGTACAGACGGTGGAGCCGCTCTTCCTCTTTAGAGGGATGTGGTGGCGGGAAGAAGGTTGGCAAGGTGATAGACTGCCCGATGTGGAAGGCCGTGACAACCTTGGGCAGGAAAGAAGGTTTGGTACGCAGCACCACTTTGTCCGGATGGACAGAAAGGAAAGGTGGGGTACAAGAAAGGGCCTGGAGCTCACTCACTCTCCTGGCAGAGGTGATGGCAACCAGGAAAGCAGTCTTCAAGGTCAGAAGGCGAAGAGGACAGTTGTGAAGTGGCTCAAAGGGAGCGCACATCAGAAAGGTAAGAACCAGGTTCAAGTCCCACTGAGGCATCACAAACGGAACAGGAGGAAACGTGTCTGTGAGGCCCTTAAGAAATCTATTAACAATAGGGGACTTGAACAAAGAAGGTTGATCAGGCAGCCTGAGAAAGGCTGAAAGGGCAGAAAGGTAGCCCTCGATAGTGCCCAGAGCAGAGCCCTGCTGGGCAAGAGAAAGAAGGAAGAGAAGGACTTCAGAAAGAGGGGCATTGAGGGGATCCACAGCTTTTGCTGTGCACCATGCCACAAATCTGTTCCACCTGCAGGCGTATACCGACTTTGTGGAGGGACGCCTGGCTGCCAGAATGATGTTACAAACTTCAGGAGGCAAGTAAAATGGCCTCAACTGTCGCCGCTCAATCTCCAAGCATGGAGGTGGAGACTGGACAGGTTCGGGTGGAGGACCGTCCCCTGCTGCTGCGACAGAAGGTCCTCCTGAAGAGGCAGACGAACCGGGGGATCGACTGACAGACTGAGTAGCTCTGGATACCAGTACCTTCGTGCCCAGTCCGGAGCCACAAGGATGACTTGGGCCCGGTCGCGCTTGATCTTCTTCAGCACTCTGGGCAGAAGTGGTATAGGCGGAAAGGCGTACAACAGACCGCAACTCCACTCGTGATGAAAAGCGTCTCAGAGCGAGTGCCGCCTTGGAAATTCCAACGCGCAGAACTGATGACATTGCGCGTTCTCTTCGGTGGCGAATAGATCTAACCAAGGCTCTCCCCATCGCTGAAAGAGGCCTTGCGCCACGTCCGAGTTCAGACGCCATTCGTGATCCATCATGCACCGACGACTGAGCTCGTCCGCCCTGGCGTTCAGAGAACCTGCCAGGTGTTGAGCCACCAGGGTCACGCCCTGGCGTTCCAGCCACTGCCAAAGGCGAAGAGCCTCTTGACAAAGGATCCACGACCCCACCCCGCCTTGTTTGTTGCAGTACCACATGGCGGTGGTGTTGTCCGTGAATACCTGCACTACACTCCCCCGGACAGAGGGGAGGAATGCCTTCAGTGCCAGACGAATCGCCCGGAGCTCCAACAGGCTGATGTGGAGCCGGGTCTCCGCCGGAGACCAGAGGCCTCTGATCTCCGCCTCTCCCAAGTGGCCTCCCCAGCCCTGGAGGGACGCGTTCGTCACAACTACGTGCTCCGGTTGGGGAAGGGAGAGGGATCTGCCGCTGACCCAATCGCGGTCCGTAAGCCACCACTGCAGCTGTCTCGCAGTGCCCTCCGAGATCAGGATGTGGTCGGATAGGTTGCCCTGATGCTGGGCCCACTGAAACTTCAGGTACCACTGAGGAGCCCGCATCCGCCACCTGGCGTGATGCACCAGTAGGATGCAGGAGGCCATCAGCCCCAGAAGCCACAGCGTCAACCTGACCGAAACCCGGGATAATGGCTGAAAGATGGGAATCAGAGCCTGAATATCCCGGACCCGCTGTTCGGGCGGATAAACCCGAAACCGCGCCGAGTCCAGAACCGCTCCGATGAAGAGGAGCTTCTTAGAGGGGCACAGGTGTGACTTCGGCACATTGATGGAGAACCCCAGCTGGTGCAGGAGGTCCGCCGTCGTCTGGAGGTGGCTGACGACTGTCTGGGGCGAGCCCGCCTTCAACAGCCAGTTGTCGAGGTAGGGGAAGACTGAAACCCCTAACCTGCGCAGATGAGCTGCGACCACCGCCATCACCTTCGTGAACACCCGTGGGGCGCTGGTAAGGCCGAAGGGGAGCACGGTAAATTGAAAGTGCTCGTGGCCCACCATGAACCGCAGGTAGCGCCGGTGGGCTGGCAGGACGGGGATATGAAAGTAAGCGTCCTGCAAGTCCAACGCTACCATCCAGTCTCCTGGGTCCAGGGCAGCCAGAACCTGAGCCAGTGTCAGCATCTTGAACTTCTCCTTCCGTAAGAAGCCGTTGACGTTCCTTAGGTCCAAGATAGGGCGTAGGCCCCCTTTGTCCTTCTTGGGTACCAGAAAGTAGTGGGAGTAGCAACCACACCCTACTTCTGGCCCAGGAACGCGCTCGATGGCCCCCTTGGCCAAGAGGGCCGTAACTTCCTCCTGCAGAAGTGGCAAATGATCCCCCGATACACGATGGTTCTGCGGTGGCATGGCTGGAGGAGTCGTCTCGAAGGGGAGGGAGTAGCCCCTTCGGACGATTTGCAGCACCCACCTGTCCGATGTGACAGTGCGCCAGTGGAGGTGGTGATGGCGAACCCTGCCCCCCACTGGCGTCACATGGGCCTGAAAGCACAGACTAGGAGGGTTTTGAGGCGGATGCTGCGGGGGAAGGTGTGGACTGACCTCGCCGCTGCCCCCGAGCGCCCGGACAGCGGTTCCCATGGCCGCCACCGCGTTGGTTATTGCCCTGCGGTGCGTGGCTGGCGGCGCGTGTGGGCGCACCCCTTCCGTGGCCACGAAAGGAGTGAAAGGCAGCCGATTGCTGGCGCTGGCCCGAGAGGCCCAAGCGCTCAAGCGCATGGTCTGCCTTGTCGCCTAAGAGGCGACGGCCATCGAACGGCATGTCCATGAGCGTGCTCTGGACATCCGCCGAGAAGTTGGCGGACCTCAGCCAGGCGTGGCGTCTGACCGCCACCGTCGTTGCCATCGCTCTACCCAGCGAGTCAGTGGTATCCAGCCCACACCTGATGGAATACTTGGCTGCATCCCGGCCCTCCACAAGGGCTTGGCCCAGTTTGGCCCGTACCTCCAACGGACACTCTGGCAGCACTTCCGCGACCTTATCCCACACAGAGTGGGTGTAACGTCCCAAGAGGCAGGCGGTGTTGGAAGACCGCAGGCCTAGACTAAGGGATGAGAAGATCTTCTTCCCATACTGGTCATACCTCTTGGATTCCCGGTCCGGCGGGGCCGACGGGAATGCGGTCTGGGAATTGGAGGCCTGGATGACCAGGCTCTTGGGGGTAGGGTGGGAGGACAGGAAACATGGGTCGCCCAGGGCTGGGCGGTGGCGCCTGGCCACGTTCCTATCTACGGGCGAACCCGTAGCGGGCTTGGACCAAGTGCCCAGAAGAACGTCGGTCAAGGCCTCATTAAAGGGCAGCAGAGGCTCGGCCGAGCTTGACTGCGGTTTAAGGACCTCAGTGAGGAGGTTAGTCCTCACGGCCGCGATGGGGAGCTCAAGGCCCAAGGCCTTGGCAGCCCTCATCAGCACCACACTATACGTTGTCCCTCCTCCGAAGCCACGGTAGGAGGGGAGACAAACCCAGTGTCTGGAGAGGTGTCCAGGCCACTGGCCTCCCCAAGGTCTCCTGTCCAGTCCTCATGAGACTGACACTCCCTGGTCAGAAGGTCCTCAGACCCCTCCCAGTCCTCCTCATCACCCATCTCCTGAAATTCAGGGTGTTCAACTAATGGGGCCTGTTCATAAAAGTGAAATTCACCAAACGACGTCTGGAGCGGCGCCCAGCGGGGCCGTCCCGACGGCTGAACAGGAACGAGGGTAGGACCGGGGCCAGCGCCGCCCGAGGACGGTGCCGGAGGCGACACCTGAGGGTCCAACGCCGGGGAGGTCGTCAGATCCACCGGCGACGAACCCGATCCCGAAGGAGGACCAGTGGCGTCCTGCGGCGCCGGGCCCGAAGGCGCCGCCTGAACAACTGGACCCCTGCGGCGCCGGGCCCGAAGGCGTCGGCGGAGTCGGGGCCGTAGCACCCGACGGCATCGGGGCCGGAGCCGCCGACCCGCTAGGGGCCCCAGACGGGTCCGCTGGGTCCGGAGGCTCCACGGAGCACGTCGGAGGAGAGAGTTTCCGCATGGCCATGAGGAAACGCTCGATCTCCTCCGGCGACGCGTTGAGCCCAGGGACCGGAGGGTGTGGGGCTCAACGCGGCGCCCGTGACTCCGACGGAGCTGCGTGCGTGGTGTCACCCGAACCCCCGGCCGCATCGCGCGAGCGTCGGGGGGAGTCCGAGGAGCGATGACGCCGCTTGGACTTCTTGTGCCTCTTACCTGACGACGACTTCGACCCGGAGGAGTGGGGCCTACTCTCGGAGCTGTGGTGGCTCCGAGCCCGCGACCTGTCCCTCGACCTCCCATGGGATCGGGACCTCTCACGGCGCGGGACCGACTGCCGGAGCTCGAGGCGCCTACGGGACCGCTCCCGCCTGGCTTTCGAGGAGAGGGCCCGGCAGTCGGAGCAGGCCTTGTCGTCGTGGTCGACGCCCAAACAGGACAAACATACGCGGTGAGGATCCGTGACCGACATCAGCCGGTCGCAATCGTCACAGTGCTTGAAGCCGGGCATCACTACGGCACCGTTCGGAGTCGAGAGACTTCGAAAAGCAATCAAAAAGGATCAAAAAGGTTAGTCAAAAATGACTAGGGTTACTGCTTTTTCCAGATCTGCGCTTGCTGGCGTAGAAAAAAGAAGAACTGACGTCAGCACGCGGAGGCGGCGTCTAAGTACTCCGACGACGTCATCACGGCGCCCACAACGCCGACGACGGACGCGGAGCCGCAGACGACGCCTACCGACGCGCAAGGGTACTGCTACGCAAAAATTTCCGGATCCAATCTGACGCCTGGGGATATTCTAAGGTAAGGAATCTAATACTAACGTGTCTCTTTCAGATATCTATTTCAATAGCTTTGGTTTAGTATGAGTGAAAAGGTTGAGCCAGCTAAGTGATAACTTGGATCAAATTCTCTGTGAACATGTGAATCGTGATACAGAAATTTTTGGGGAATTCGACTTGCGACAACTAGGATCAACCCCAGCCAGCTGCCCACCCACAAACTCCTTAAGCAAACAGCTGCATACAATCTTAAGTAAACATAGACCGAAGCCCATTCAGACCATAGCTGTAAACTCAGGGCTATCACCTCAGTTTTTGAAAACCTTCAGGGGGATAAGTACTATCTACTCTCTTTGCCTCAGAAAACTTGTGGAACACCTTGAGAGCTTTGAAGTCCTTTCCTCACGAGAGCGACCACCTTCTACTCTGTACAATGTTTAACCTCAGCTCATCCAAACGTGTAGGTCATAAGACACTGGGCAACTCTCACCATGACGAATCTGCATTAATTGTGTATCTTTTTATTAACTTGAGGCATTGAAAAGAACATTGCACCACTGTTGCGTAGAGAATTACAAGAAAGCGTGACAATACAGCATTACACTATGTCAAACATCTTGAATACAGTGACTGGCGACCCCACGCTCACCCCTTCTGGGGCTACATCTGGTCCGCCTCTTCAACAAATTTGCATTTTCAATCTGGAGTATAGAATGGGGCCCGGTCTGTTTGCAGACATTAACAGCATGGAAAGCTACTAATGGACAGTCTCTGCAGGCCCAAAGCGGCAAACACCTATTTACCCACTGGGAATCCACAATCGGGGGTATCCATAAATCACTAGACTCCTTCCCAGGCCATGGGCTCCCTTTGTCAAAAACTTCCAACAAAAATCAAAGCATTCTGATCAGCTCATGACACATTCCCAAGCTGATGAAAGCAAGCCGCGAAACCCACAATCAACCAATCAAGCTGCTTTGCAACAGGAACTGCGGGCCCAAGAAAACAACATAAGCAATTGGTATGGCGGGTGAAAAACCAGAAGTGGGACAAGGAGTGGCAAAAAGTAAACTCATTCATGATTAAGCGAAAACAGGACAATTTATGGAGGCATATCAAAAATAAAACACCCCAGGATGAAACCAGATCTAATGCCATTGACGTACCTATGTAGACCCTGCACGTAGAAAAGGTAAATGCAGTCGAACAACAGAGTGCTTTCTCACCCGAAACTTTAGACCCCGCAGATAACCTAAAGGAATGTGACCCTAAGTACAAGATCAACAACATCCAAAAAGCTGTATGCAAAATGACAAACATCGGGTGCGCCAGGCCCAAACGGGCTCCCAGCTCAACTATTCAAAGATGATCCAGTACTATGGCCTGCAATACTTTCTCCACTGTTCTGAACATGCTTTAAGCCCTGCCAAGTTCCCAACAGCCGGAGAGGTTAAATACTACACCTGATTTTTTAAAAGGGTGACAGACAGAACCTCATCAATTACCACCTGATTGCCCTATTGGACAGTGAGGCCAAGACATACGCCTCTGCCATTTTAAAATATCTTGAGTCATGGGTAACAACAAACATGATAATTCTATTTTGCCAAACAGGATTCAGACCAAATTCTTCCACACTGGATGACATACCTCATCGACCAGGCGAACAGACAGAAGTCACTAGCTCTTACGCATGCATTGTTGAATACTCATCAGGATTTTACCTGGTGGATAGGGGCATTTTATAAAGAAAACTCCAGGCATGGGGCATTCCAAGTGACCTTCTTAATGCTATCATATTGTTGTATTCATCAACCTGGGTGAGGGTCAAGCTATCAGACACTGCGCGAACCAGGAAGATTAACACTAATCAAGGGCTAAAGCAAAAATGAACCCTAGCTCCAATGCTGTTTAATCTATACACAGCACACGTCTTCTGCACAAAATCACACCAATTTAATTCCTCCAAAAATATGGGGGGGCGTGGCTTGAGAGCCGATGGCGGAGGTCGCCTAGCAGCTCGGCTCCGAGACCGAGCCACCATTAATCCTGCTTTCGGGGAACCCTCCTGCGACCCGGACACCTTGTACCGCACTTGCGCGCCCGCGGCGGTCTTTGGGACTGGGTCCAGACGGAGAGCGGGGATTGCACGGCGGAGACCAAGATGGCGCCCGCATCACTGTAGCGGCCTCGAAGACGGCCGAGAGACCTGGAGGCGGCGGACGTCCTGGCACCCCCGGCGGAGCGGGTGACCCTTCCCCCACTGAGGGAATACCTAGCGGCTTGCCCCCTGACGACCCGGCGGCCAGACGGAGCTGCCCCCGGCCCGCTGCCGGGAGACGCTGCTGAAGGGCTGCGTGGGGGAGGGGCGGATCCTCGTTGCCGCACGGGGCTGTCGGTGCGGCTCGAGGCACTGAACCCGGCTCCCGGCTTGAAATAGAGCGGACCGCTCTGGAGACGCTGAGGGGGAGACTGTGGAGCGCCCTCACTGTCCCCCTGAAGCGCGGAAGCAAAGCATGGCGCCAAGGCGCTCCACTGAGATGCGGCCCCTGGGGGGCCTGGAGGTGCCCGGCGATCGGCAGTGGAAGACCCCGACCTGCTGCCTCGAGACGGCGCTGGGGAGCGAATCGGAGAGGAGGTGAGGAGGCTCTCTCTTTGCCGTGAGTGGGTTGCCGGGGCGGCTTGCAGCCCTTGCTCTGACCCCCTAGATTGGGAGAAGACAGACTGCTTGTGGGTTGCTGCTGGGATCTGCGGAGTGCCCCACCGCCCCAAGCTATAAGGACGCACTGCGTGGCGCAGGGTTGCACGACTGCGGGGCCGAATAGCGAGTAGAGGACTGGGGGCACCCTGAGGACTCGCTGCTCCCCGGGCTTTCTCCGCACCTACCCAAGACCTCCCCGGCCCCTGACACTGGGGCTAAGGACATACATCTGCTCAGCACGTTGCGGTGGAGGAGAACATTAGGACCGCCGCTGTTGCGCTCTACCCTTGGACCTACCGGCGGATGCTCAGCTTGACCGCCATCTAGGAACCTGCTCTCCTCGGGGTCCTGCTAGTAGCTGGGGGGAACGGACTGCGGAGTGACGCCGCTTCGAGTGGCCGCATTAGCGACGACCCCCAGCTAGATCATCCCCTGTTGCTGCTGCGACCCTCCCGCGGACCCTAAACATCATGGGTAAACCGAGGGGACCTAAAAGGGGCGCCCAGACCGCCTCTGACGTGGAGCCGCCTGACAACGAGGAGCGCCAACCCCTGGAAGGACCTGGGAACCCGCATATTCAGGAGCAACTCGACAAAATCCTGCTGGCAATCACTGAGACAAGATCGGCCCTCCGAGAATACATTGCTCAAGTTGCGACGGGCTTGGGTCTGCTTAGAGCGGACCACGGTAAGCTCTCGGACAGGGTGAAGGAGGTAGAAGGTTCGGTGAGTCACCTAGTACCGGCGCAGAAAACTCTGGACGCCACGGTGAAGGACGCTCTATCCCGAATAGAAGCCCTGGAGAAACGTGCGGAGGATGCGGAAGGGCGCAACAGGAGAAATAACATTCGGATAGTGGGCCTTCCGGAAAAAATTGAAGGAGAGGATATGGTGTCGTTTTTGGAGGATTGGCTACGGACGGCGGTGGCGCCGGAGGGGCTGTCCCCCTTTTATACCTTGGAACGAGCACACAGAGTGCCGGCCAAACCGCCGCTGCAAGGCCGACCCCCCCGTCCGGTGGTGGCGCGGCTGCTCCATTTTCGCGACAGAGACTTCCTGCTGCAGGCCGCCAGACAGAGGGGACCATATCAAGTGGATAACAGTCGTGTGAGCATTTTTCCGGACTATACTTACGAGACGCAGAGACGTCGGTCCTCCTTCCTGGCCGTCAAACGAGAACTACGTGCTGCGGGCATCCAGTACTCCCTACTCTTTCCGGCACGACTCCGCATCATCATAGACGACTCCACCAAGTTCTTTGACACCCCAGACGATGCGTGTAGTTGGCTTGAATTATACAGGGCTGGCAAGGATGGCTTTGGAACCTCTTCCCAATCTACGATGGAAGGCATTCTACAGCGGAAACCTAAGAGATTCAGACGTCGCAGAGGTAGGACTATTCGTCCCTCTACGATAGAGACTGCGGCGGAGCGGCGTGGTGCGCTGGAAATGGTCTCCTCCATATCTGGCCCTCAAGGAGAACATGGGACTGCTCAATCGGAACCTGGAGAGAGTGGGGGCCAATCGGACACGGAGGGATCTGAAACGGATAGCGTGCAGCTCCCGGTGGTCACCCCGGAGACAGCAGAAGGCCTACTAGATGAACAATGAAACTTTCGGGTGAGCCTGTTCTGGTTGGGGAGTTAGGAGTGAGTAAATGCATGCATGGGGTTGAAGGGTCTCGTCAGGGGAACTGTTCGTTTACGGATTGGGTGGAGGGTTGCGGGAATTCCCTACATAGGCCCTGAAGATATAGGGCTCGGTCGTAATGCAGTTTGCAGCGGGGAGACCCCGCATCGGCACTCGGCCCCCGTATCGCCCTTAAGGCACACCTACGGTGGCTACCGTCAGGTTAGTTGGGAGGGGATTGTTTGAGGACACAGTTTGGATGGGGACTAGATGGTACTATTTAGAACCTGTTCTGGGGGGGTGGAGGAGGGATTCGTGTTTGACTGTTGATTTACTGCTGTTGGGGGGGGTACTCGTCATCGGTACAGATCTCATTGGATGCTTGCACATGTCTGTAGTGTGTTTAGTGAGACAGGAAGACAGGACATGGGACAATGGCTGATCTCTCCACTCTGAAATGCATCACCTGGAATGTGCGGGGTCTGCACACCATGTCCAGGCGACATAAGGTCCATGCTTATCTAGTGCGGAGAGGTATACAGATTGCACTACTGCAGGAGACACACCTCACCAAGTCGGAGGGACTAGCGCTACAGCGTAGATGGCGAGGGCAAGTATACAACACCACATACTCGGCTTATGCAAGAGGCGCGCTGATATGGATAAAAGCGGGGGTACCCTTCCAGGTAGATAGTCACACTGTAGACCCAGAGGGGAGATACGTTGCAATAGCAGGGAGACTAGGGGGAAGAGATGTGAACATTTGCTGCATTTACGCGCCTAATACGGACCAGCTCGCCTTTCTGACTGCGTTATCGGGCTCCTTGGCCCGCTACCTCTCGGGACCCATCCTCTTGGGAGGCGACTTTAATTCGGTGCTCAATGTTAATCTAGACAGATCTCATCCTCCTCTTCCGGACTCCCCGACACATCGAGTGGCCAGGTGCAGGTTAGACTGGCAGACCAAGTGGGGATTGACGGATATTTGGCAGACCCAACACCCACAGGCCCGGGACTACTCCCATTTTTCTGGCATGCACGAGTTGCATGTGCGACTAGATAGCCTGCTGGGGTCGGGAGAAGTAGCTTCCTCGGCTGTGCGATCGGAATACCTAACAAGGACTATCTCTGACCACAATCCGTTATTGATAGATCTCCGGTGGCTCCAGAGCACCCCCTGTGTGCCAACCTGGAAATTGCGACCCGAACTGCTGGAGGACCAGGTGTTACGCAATGACTTGGAGGACAAGATCGCGGGATACTTTGAGATGAATGAGGGCACGACTGCTGAGAGAGCCACGGAATGGGACGCCTTTAAGGTTGTGATTAGAGGCTATTGCATAACGCAGAGAGTTGGAGTGCGCCGAGTACTCCTGGAGGATCTGGCTAGAGCTGATCAGGTCCTCCGCGAACTGGAGGTTACCCGCCATGGCCGCCCGGAGCTCCAACAACAGACCATGGCGGCGAAAGAGGCGGTGGCTGTGGAGGTTGAGCGGCTGCGAAGCTATGACCACAAACCTTACCTGACTAGGTCATTGGCTGAGGGCGACAAATCGGGTACGTTGCTGGCTTGGCTCGCCAACCCGACGAAACGTACATCGCCCATTGTGGCCATGCGGACTGCGGAGAACGGGGAGGTCTATACTCAGCCCGAGATCCTTAACTGCTTCTGGAGCTATTATGAGAGGCTGTATCGCAGCCGCTTACTGCCGGATACTACTCCGACGGACACCTTCCTGCGTGATCTGCCGATCCCCACTCTGGAACCGGAACTAGCGAAGGCCCTGGGGCGGGATGTGGAGTTGGGAGAAATCAGAAGCGCCGTGAAAAAAATGGCGCGCAATAAGACGCCGGGTCTGGATGGACTCCCAGTAGAGTTTTACTCTACATACGTAGAACTCTTGGCCCCCAAACTCCTGCAGGTTTACAAAGAAGCAAGGACTTTGGGACGCCTACCGAGCTCGATGCGAGAAGCCCTGGTGATACCTCTACTCAAACCCGATCGCGAAGGCGTGGAGCCAGCATCTTATAGACCACTCTCGATGCTTTCGGTTGACTATAAGATCTTGAGCAGCATATTAGCTACACGACTGCTGGAGCACATGAGCTCCCTAGTACATACAGACCAGGCGGGCTTCATCCCCAGGCGTAACACCACGATGAACATCCGACGCTTGTTCCGATTATTAGAGGGTGATCACGCAAATGCTCCCGATCCTATGGTCCTATCGATAGACCTGGAGAAGGCCTTCGACAGCCTGGAGTGGATTTATCTCCACAAGGTCCTGGAGCGGTTTGGACTAGGTGAGGGATTTCTGAGATGGACCACAGTATTGTATGCCTTGGCGGTGGCTAGAGTGAAATCGGGCCCGCTGATTTCACAACGATACCCCGTAGAAAGGGGCACGAGACAAGGCTGTTCGCTATCCCCATTGTTGTTTGCCCTGGCAGTGGAGCCGTTGGCTGTATCGATCCGCACGGGAGCCCATTACAGGGGGTTGAACTCTCCGTCGGGTCACCAATACATTTCCCTATACGCTGACGACCTACTGCTTTTTCTTGAGGACGCTAAGACGGCCCTGGCCGGAGCTGATTCGGTGCTCACGGCTTTTGGTGAGATCTCGGGACTCCGGGTAAACTGGGCTAAGACCTGCCTGTTTCCGGTCCACAGTGAAAGTCCCCAGCCGAATACTCACAGAGAGATCCGATGGGAGCCTGTCTGTTTTAAATACCTGGGGGTACATGTATATCATCGCCCTGCTGACACACTGGAGGGCAATATTTCTAGAGGCATCAGGGCACTTAAGGGTAGCATGGCCTTTTGGTCCACCCTGCCCCTCTCAGTGGCAGGACGAATAGCACTACTGAAGATGGTGGCACTACCCCGCCTGCTGTACTACTTCAGGACACTTCCGATCTGGATCCCTAGATCTACCTTTCAGGGCCTAGACTCTCTCATAGTGGCGTTCCTGTGGGGTTCGGGCCGCCGTAGAGTAGCACTCAGGACTCTATTGAGACCTAAGGCAGAGGGGGGGCTGGCGGCGCCCGACTTTGAAATGTACTATTTGGCTGCCCAACTACAGACCTATACCCAGGAGGTGGCGCGGAAGTTTCGTGGCCCGGAAGAGACACGGGGCAGTGGTATACCCAGGCATGTTTTATCATATATTGCACTACAACAGAGGCTTGATTTGAGAGACCTCACCCAGGAGGAACGTACCATACGCTTGTGCTGGAATCGAGTGCATCGCAAACTGGGAAGGCCGCGGCCTTATGCCCCGGAGATCCCGTTGGGAATGCTCACTGCATTGCCCCATGGCGGTGACTGGTCTCGCATGGGAGTCTGGGAGGAGATGGGTATACAGACCCTGGGAGACCTCTACGAGGACGGGGCGCTGCTGCCCTTTCAGGCGCTTCTGGACCGCTACGACGTCCCTCGAGGCGATTTTTTGCTCCACGCGGCGATCACAAGGGCACTCCAAGCACACTGGAACACGGGTCATGAGGAACCACAGCTGTCGGAGGCATGTCAGTACATCATGATGGCTGCGGGAACGGTTAAAGCAGTGACATGCTTATATTCCAGGATGATTGCTGGGAGACTGACCCCCCTAACGGCTCTTAAAACCCGATGGGAAATTGATATAGGGAAGGAAATCCCGGAGACCACATGGGCCCAGTTGTTGCGACGGGGCTGGAAGGGCACGCGCAGTGCCCGATTCCAACTGGTCCACTTCTATATATTACACCGGGCCTACTTGACCCCGGAGAAACTACAGAAATATTTCAACCTGGAAGCGGCGGCCTGCCCTAGATGTAGGGCAGCTGGAGCGGACCTTTTTCACATGCTGTGGTCCTGTTCTATGCTGACCTCCTACTGGTTGTTTGTGGGAGATACGCTGTCCGAAGTGACTGGAAGGTCGTTGCAGATAGATGCAGCAGTAGGGATTCTACATTGGTTTCCGCATACCCCTAAAAATAAGATCACTAGTAAATTCATTGATTTGGGGTTGCTCTTGGCCAAACGAGAAATCACCAGACACTGGAAGGCGCGAGCTGGTCCAACAGGCACTAAGTGGCGCAATGAACTTCTTAAGTGGGCGGGGAGCAAGAGCACGTTGAGATACCTGCAGGCGAGACGGCGACGAGATGAGCGAGCTCTGGAGACGGCGCAAGCATGGGAGACGTTGGTGCAGGCCCTGCGCGACCATAACACACATACTGATTCAGATAGTGCCGATGAGGAACAGCCTAGATCCCAATAACGTACTATTGGTGAGATGTACCCAATACGGAGAACTAAGTCTCTTATCACATACTATTAGACCACACGCTGTACTGCCGATGACGAGAGGGGTGGAGGGAGGGGGATAGAGGAAGGGGGCGCCATTCGTCTCCACCATGTACTAGACTGCTATACCATCGAGACTGACAACTCACTCCTCTGGGGGGATGGAACTGGTTCAAGGGGGGGTGGATGTTTCTTTTTGGGTTGTTTAGAAAAGCAGAAGAACCATATTTTACACCTGTTACACCCTGCCAGGACGGGGGGATATTCATTGTAAATTAAAGGCACACGCCGCCCAACCCCCGGGTTGTGGGCTGAATGGCCGTGTATAGAGATTATACCACTACCGTCGACGTTACTTTGGATCAGATAATAGGTGCCAATAATGTGATTATAACTGTTTCCTGCAATAAAAACATATTTACAAAAAAAAAAAAAAAGATACTGCAGTATACAGGTGACAGTGTTTTGCTTGACAACTCTAAAGTAGGGATTTAGAGAGCCCTAAACACCCTTCACTTATACAACACAGCAAACAAGATTTGTATTTGTATTTGTATTTCCGGTTTCTATAGCGCCAACTCACCGGCAGGTCTCAAGGCGCTTTTGACCAAAAAAAACACAACAACATACTCAGCAGGGAGACTAGAGGGGGGCAGGCTTAAACTGAACTCAAAGCCTCTCTGAATAAGATAGTTTTCAGGGACTTCCTAAACTGAAGGATGTTTCCTTCTTTGCGAAGGGACTCAGGTAGTTTGTTCCAAATCTTGGGGGTCAAGACTGAGAAAGATCTTCCACCTTTTGTAGCAAGTCTATAACGAGGACAGACGAGCAATTGAGAATTGGAAGACCTAAGGCACCGTTCTGGTTTATACAGCTCTAGACGTTTTTTTATATATGACGGAGCTTGTCCGTAAATCGCTTTATGGGCAATACAAAGACTCTTGAATTCAGACCGCTGCCTTATGGGCAGCCAGTGGAGGCTCTGTAACAATGGTGAGGCATGTGAGCGTCTTGGTAGCCTAAAAATGAGCCGAGCCGCATCGTTCAGAGTCACCTGCAGTCTATTAATTAATATTTTTGGAAGGCCCAGATACAGGGCATTGCCGTAGTCTAGCCTGGATATAATGGTCGCAGATACGACCGTACGCAGCATGGACGTGGACAAAAGGGGGGCTAACTTACGTAGTTGTCTAATCAGCCCTGTGCAGGCACCAGCTATGGTGACAATCTGGCTTGCCATTGATAGCTCACGATCTATTTTAATGCCCAAGCTTTTCACTTTGTCTGCTGGTTTGGGGGTAGGGCCCAACTCCTGGGGCCAGTACAAGTCGCTCCATGGAGAGCAGGTCGGTGCAACCACTAAGACTTCTGTCTTCTCAGGGTTTATTCTCAGAAGGTTCGAGGACATCCATCCGACAACAAATCTGAGTACATTCTGTGCCTGGGTTTGAGCTTGTGTTGTATTATCTATACTCAGCAGCAGTTGGGTGTCGTCTGCATAGTCAAATACCCGGCAACCCATCTTTGCCAAGGAACTGATTAAAGGCTGAAGGTACAGATTAAACAGGAGGGGGGATAAGGCAGAGCCCTGGGGCACCCCACATGTTAGGTTTCCAACCTCTGAAATCTCCTCCCCCAACTGAAGATAATAGTAAATGCCTAGAAAAAAAGGTGATATCCTTCGGGAGGATGCGTGAGCAAACAACTCACCAGTGGCCTCTTGGCCCCTTAAAAATGACACGAGCAAAATCTTACAACTATCTGTGCACTTGGCTCTCGGCAGAGGTGGCCCCAAACACACCTGAGCCACCTCGAGGATAAGGTTGCACTAATTACTACCATGCTTTGCCAACTGAATGCTGCCCTCGAAAGCCCCACTTCAGTCCCAATATGAAAAGTACTTAGGGCCGTACTACTGATGAAGCACGTTTTCGCATATTACGCGACTTGCTCAAATCAAGAACCTCGAATAACTTATAGTCCTGTAATACAACCCGTATGTTTTACTAATTTCCTTTAATTTGGATATGCATGTATCTTAGTGATGCTTGCCTATGTGTTTACTAATACGAATAACTCGTGTCCTTAATATGGCCGCCGCTTGGGAGTTTGCTTCTGCGCATGCGTTAGTCACACTCACGTGACGTGACGTAGTTGCAGTTCTGGTGGGAAAATGTGCGCATGCGTGCTAGCTTCTAGAATGGCTGTCAGTGTTATAATGTGGTGAAGCTTGTGCAGATGCTCTCGTGTTATCGTCTGTTGCACTAACTATAATGCAATAGTATATTTTTCTGATGTGTGAAGTATAAAGTAGCTTTTCATGGTACATGGTGAATTCATTTATTTCTATGTTTTAATTTGTTTTCGCTTACTTTTCATGTACCGCGGTATTGAGGGTCTGATGCAAGGCTCAAGACTCCATATTAAGAGGATAGTCTGCGCATGTCCAAACTCTAGCTGTGGCATTGACAAGATACCAACTGAAGGTCCCTGCCAAGATGTGCCTGGGAAGATGCACCTTCACCCAGCCGGAGAAACAGAATTTGTACTGCATTCGCAACAATTGTATCCTTTGCTATTGTATTCTGTAGAATAGGTCATGGGAACCCCAAATTCACTAGGCGGTTCCATAAAATGCAAATACGAGCTTGTAGAAGTTTGTTCTGATTGCTGTGTTGACCTATCCTACCTGGGGACCAATCGAAATTGGGGATTCTGACACTTGCAACATTTGGGAGGTGGTACACTGACCCGAAAACAGTATAACTAGCCTAGGTTTAGCTAGAGAATTTGTCCGACTTGTCTGAATAGCTGACCTGTCACTGACCCAACACACTCAATAGGTGACTGAATACAGAACGCTGCGGAGCACTCTGTCCGAATTTGACCATAGACTCTAAGGTTTTACTAAACCTTAAGTGCTGGCGGAGCACTTTGCTGGGGAGTTCGCTAACCCAATCGGGGTTCTGACTGATAGCTGCAGAGAGGGTGGAGCGCAGGCGTTGCTTCCGAACTGCGGGTGCTGGTCGTGCCTTGGTGGTCCTGTCCTGGTCCTAATCTGGTTTTCCTGTCCTGTCCTGGGGTGTCCAATCTGCACCTGCTGTCCCATAGATGACTGTCCTTCCTTGGGGTATTTCCTGTCCTTGACTGATCCGTGGCCAGGGTTGGTCTGCACACTTTTCTAGGTAAATATTGTGCAAAACCTTTACACTGCACCTTCTATTTTTCCTGTCTTTGCTTTAATAAAGACATTTCTTTGCATATGTTAATTTTCCATGCTGTCCGCAACCTACTATAAAAATCACACAGTATATTTTTCTTAGCATGTTCCTATGTTTCCCTACCTTTTTAGAACACATTCTCTCCATTCTGTTTATGAATCATAACTGTGGTATATAATTCTCTCCTGAAATCTGATTTAACATAATGATACTAGAACTATAGCGTGTTCCATTTTTCCCCTCCTATAGATGTATAGGATTTTTCAAATCCTTACCTTACAGTATTTTTTCTAAACAGTAAATGTCTAGTTCATGATCCATTTTTCTAAAAATCTATTTAGTAGTTCGCATTGTTATAACTTTCCTATAGACCCATAAATGGTTGCCTTAGTTTTGCTTTCATATGGTTACGTGCTCTACATTATTCTGATTATAGATTGCCTTCTCGTTTGTAAAATGTATACACTCAGAAACTGATTTCTAAGATAAACTTTTAAAACTTCCCAGTAGTCTGTGGTTATTTGATGAAGTAAGAGAAATAAAGTCGGTATTTGTATTTTGCCTGCTTTCCTTTTACAGCTAGCTCCCTGATCCATTGTGGATCCTAGGTACCCGTAACGGTGGATTGGTAAGTCGGGTACAATAGAAATAAATAGGAAGGAACCAGGGTTGCTGGTAGAAGAATTGTTAGGTCACCCGATTAATGTATATGATGAATTGGAAAAATATGGGCCTGGTATGTGTATGGTGAAAATTATTGGCCGGGTGACCTGCGATCTCTATCAGTAATTTTCTGGTAGCAGAGGTATGGTTAGGGACTAGTTAAAGTTAGGTAGGACTAGTTAAGCTAGATAGGTTGGATGCTGCTAAAATTTTGTGCTAACATTATTGCTGCTACAAGGGTAAACAGTTTGTGTGAATTGATCACTCACGTGAAATGTTTGCTTTGAAAAATTATGAAATGTTTTAAATTGTTTTTCTTATTATTATACTGATATATGTATTAACCCACTCGTTAGTAAAGTGTTTATATGTTTGTTGGGAATCCCCGGGGAATTGAATAGCGAGTGGTGAAGAGAATCCACTTCGCGTTGAGGTCACTGGTCTAAGGAAGGTTAGTGCAGGTTAGGCAGAACTGGAAGCACTAACTAGGGTTTTTCTGAATGTATGTTTGAATAAATGATAGCGACAAGATCACTGGCAAAACTTCTATTGTGAGAAAAACCTAGTAGGGGTCACATCGGAAGGAGTAGCATGTACATCGGAGCTTGGGTGATAGCAAAGGGGTTCGCTGGTGAAACTTTAGACTTAGTATATATCCCGGAAAGAAGTGGATAAGTCAAAAGAAGTAGCAGGTTCCCTAATGCTTGCGTGAAGGGTAGGCAGAAGAGATCTATCCGTAGTGTATGAAAAGTAAATGGAAGTAGTTTACTTGCAGTGAAACAAAGCTTTGCTGTCTAGACACTTGGGTACAGTGGCGAATGTGTATTCGTTTGTAAAATAACAAAGTACTTGCACTTTTAGAGAGAAATTAAGTTTCCGTTACCTTGTGAGGGAGGGTGTCAGTTGCGGAGCTGCTTTGACGTCACTCTGTGCCGCGCTGGGATTGGTAGACGCAGCGGGTGTGTAGCGGAGCTGGAATTGTAAAGGAGGGGTGAGTGCCGAAGCGTGAGAACCTGTCTCGCGAAAGGCCGCGCACCCATTGGTCGAGATTATTTGAAACCGTGCACTTCATTGGTTGCACGAAAATAAAAAACGCACTTGGATTGGAAGTGATTTGTAAACAGAGTCAGTAGCAGAAATCGTATGTGGCACTCGTATAGACCGCATACTAGACCTGATCCACGATATTTAGGGTTTGAGAACGATCAGTGGAAAGGGCATAAAACCGACATTATGTACGGAAATAAGAGAAAACTATCCCTTGTAAACAAAGTAAAGAATAATTATAAAAAAGGACAAGCCGATTAAAACCAGAGAAGGTATTGTCATTCCGCCACCTAATACTCCCGCATCTTTTATGATGTTTGATAAAGGGTACCACTCGTGTGTATGGTTGGAAAATTGGGCGGCGTACACCAAGGATGACGGAATTTTGGCTTTTCCGTTAGAGGGTACATTCAATGGTAGAATTCTATTTAATTTGAGAACCCGAATGAATGACTTACATCCCAGACCTAGATTAACACAGTACGAAGCTTTAGAGGAATGGGAGATCGAAGCTTTTGAGAGAGACAAGCCCCGAATGGATAAAGGGTTAACAAAATTTTATCCGAAGTTAAAACAAGAGACCCGTGATAAAAAGATGAAACAATGGAGACAGAATATGATTGTAGAAGGGCTGTTTCCAATGATGCCAATGGGTGGTCCTCCTGCAGGAGAAAAGAGAACAGAAAAATGCAAACATTGGGTGCCCATGGGGGAGTCGGATGATGAATTATTAGATGACATGTTTATGAGAAGTCCGCCTCCTTATAATGAAGGACACCGACCCTCTAGTGAAGGGGATAATTCTCGGAGACCTCCTCCCCGGGAAGAGGCCAGATCAGTAAGTGTAGGAGAGGGTTGTCAAATACCTCCGTATAATGAGGGTTTAGGACCCCTAGGTGCTAGAGATAACTGTCAAAGAGCACCATTTTGTGGGGAGTCAAGATATTCGAGAGAAAGAGACTTCTGCTCTAGACCTCCCTACGAGGATGAGGCAAGGCCTTCAACGTCAGGAATTCCGTTCTCAAGACCCCCGTCAGAGGAGGAACCAAGATCCCTAGGCACAGGAAGTCTGTTCCCAAAACCTAATTACGGTGAAGGACCAAGTGAGACACATCCCACTGCCCCGAGTTATGCCCCAACTTTGACCCCGCAGGTATTACATGACAATTCTTTAGACAGGATATTGGAGGACAGGGAACGAGAGGCATTAGCTAAGCAGAGAGCAGAGATATTTCAGAAGATCTCCCAGTTAAATACAAGTCCTGAAGCCTTGACAATCCCGGTAACTATTGGACCAGTGGTTCCGCTGTATGGGGATAGACAGGGAAGTCCGAAGACTCCAGTTATTACTCCAGTTGTAGCACAGCCAAGACCGGAGCCCTTAATTGTGGATGACCAGACCAGTGAATGTGAGTCCGAGGTCTCGCTAATGGATCTGCCCATTAGGGGTGCAGGAAAAAGGTTACAGAAAAGACATAATCCTTTCAACATGAGGGAGATTCAAATGGAATCGACTTCGGGTACTAAGAGTGTCACATTGGTGACTCTTGAAGAGATTGAAAGATGGAGTCGAGAGTTAGAAAAACAAACTCCTCAGTCGAAACCTTTAGATATTTTCAAGCTTAGAATAGAAATGGAAGAGCTAATGGCAGGAAATGTAGGTTTAGACAGATTAAATATCTATTCTGAAGAAAAGTTGCTGTTTATCGGCAAGAGTTTTACCCGAAACACCAGAGTGCTCCATGAAAAATTAACAGACACTGCAGCTAGTATGGGAATCGATATTTCAAAATCAAAGCCACTGCAGAAACCCTATAGAGCTGATTTTTCAGACAAAGATCTGGAAAATATGAATGTGTCAGGAAAAAAGGCGCAAGTTAAAGAATTATTGACAGTGTTGCAAAAATGGGGAGACGTGGAAAAGTGGAAAGCCAGGTGGGCAAAGAAGAAAGACGAGGCCAGATCTAAACAGACGACTTCTGAGTTCGTTCTAAAGGAAGCTGACAAACCTGAGCAGTTATACCCTATGCGTGAAGTGCCAGGTGGAAAATACGTGCACGTTCCATGGTCCAGACAGGATATTGTGTCCTTTACAAATGACTTTCCAAAATTACGAGAAAAGCCTGTGGATTGGTACAGGCAGGTGGAAAGGTTTGTAAAGGTGCAAAAGTGCTTGTGGAAAGACCTGGATGGGTTTTTCGACATTGTGGTTCCTGTGGATTTATGGACCGAATGCAAGGTTGCCATTGATTGGCCCTACAAAGAGTATGATAGGGACCCTGTAACAGGTGCACCCTCTGATGAGGTAATGAGAAAATATGACCAGGTCATGTTACATCTGAAAAAGAAGGTGCCTGCAAAGGAAACTGATTGGACCAAAATAGATAGAACCACGCAGGAAAGGGATGAGTCTGTGCACTCCTTTTATGAAAGACTGTTACAGGTATTCAAAACTTACAGTGGAATAGATAACATCGAGATGAAGGATATGACCCACTTCATTTACAGGTTTGTAAACGGTTTAAGACCCGAAATTTGCCAGTGGATCAAAGACAATAAGATTTGTTGGCAGTCTAAGAAAATGGATGAGGTCCTACGGTATGCAAAGTACTGTGAGGACGAGATGGCAGATAAGAAAAAGGCACTCAAGGAAAAGGTCATGTGGGCACAAGTGAAGCTAGCAGAACAACAAGAAAAGCAATTGAATAAGATGAATAAGAATACCCAAAATCAAGGCTCTGGGGGTGGAGGGAAGCCCAAGTTAAAAATGAGCAGAGAAGAAGCTAAAAAGAAATTTCCCTGCCACCAGTGCGGAGAAATCGGGCACTGGAGAGACGAGTGTTCATATTTACAGCATGATAATACCCAAACCCCTGATTTAACTCCACAGACGCAGAATGAAAAACCAAGAAAGACTCAGCATCAGGTAAAGGCAAGTCAATTGCCCCGAGCGCCAAAACCAAATTATAAAGGAAAATCACCACAGGGTGATGACATAGAGATCTGGGGAGGAAATGAGAATAGAAATGCAGCAACTTCGCAGTTTTTGTTGAATGATACCTTTTTCTGTGACGACCAATACTGACGGGGCCTGAGAGGGGAGGACAAGGAGTGTGTTCTTGGCGCCTCCTTGCCGGTAGACCAGTCCGGGCCATACATTGAAGGAAAGGTTGATGGAAATGATGTCACCTTTCTATTGGACACTGGTGCTACCCGTTCTACTGTGAGAACAGCGGACGTTCCAAACCTACCCCTCTCGGGAGAAGCAATCCAAGTAGTGGGTGTATTTAATCAATTGATTAGTACCCCAGTTACCGAGCCCATGGAGATCACAATAGGGAATTTCAAAGAAATGCATAGATTTGTAGGTTGTGATACCAGTCCAGTAAACTTACTGGGACGTGATTTGTTGTGCAAAATGAACTGCACCATCTTTTGCACACCAAAAGGCGTCGAAATTCAAACCCCAGATGAGGATGGCATATACAAATTAATGTTAATTCGACCAGACTCAGAAATTAAACAAATGACTATACAGGACTTACCTGAAGAACTCCAAAAGACAGTAAAACCAGAAGTATGGGACTTTACAGGAAAGGATGTAGGATTAATGGCAAATGTAGACCCAATACAAATAGCCATGAAAGAAAATGCAGTTTATCCTAATACCAAGCCATACAAAATGAGTGCAGAGTGAGAGCAGGAGTTGCCATTGAAATAAAAAGACTGCTAGAAGCAAACATCATACAAGAAGTGATGAGTAGTCCGTGTAACTCACCCATAATTGGAATCAAGAAACCTAGTGGCAAGTACAGGGTAGTGCAGGACCTGAGAAAGGTAAACAAAATAGTGGTTCCTTGTTGTCCTATTGTTCCAAACCCAGCAGTGATCCTATATCAGATTCCCTGGGATGCGGAGTGGTTTACCGTGATAGACCTATGTCATGCATTCTTTTCGATCCCATTGCATCCAGATAGCAAATTTCTTTTCTCATTTGCTTTTGACAGTCACGTGTACGTTTGGAATCGGGTCCCCCAAGGGTACACCGAAAGTCCCTCTATCTTTAATCAGATCCTAAAAAAGTGCCTTAAATCTTTAGTGTTACCTGGAAACTCTGTCTTGGTGCAATATATAGACGACCTTTTAGTGGCATCTAAAAGTCATAGAGATTGTGTTGTTGACACCATTGCTTTACTGAATCACCTAGGTGAAAAAGGACATAAAGTGTCCCCTGACAAATTGCAGTTCTGTACAAAATCAGTGAAATATCTGGGGCACCAGATAGAAAAAGGCATCAGAAAAGTCACTTCTGAGAGAGTCAGAATAATTAGGAACATGCAGTTACCCCGTACTCTGAAAGAAATCAGAATGTTCCTTGGAGTGGTAGGTTACTGCAGGCAATGGATTGTGGGATTTGCAGTCCTGGCAAAACCTTTGATAAAAATGACAAAGAAAGGAGCAAAGGACCCAGTGGAATGGGATGATGAGGGCATGACAGCATTCACTAAATTACGAGAATGTCTGTGTACAGCACCTGCTTTAGGGATGCCTGACTATTCTGAAGAATTTGCACTATTTTGTGACACACGAGATAATTGTGCACTGTCAGTCCTAACTCAGGAGCATGGGTTGACTAGACGTCCGGTGGCATATTTTTCTGCCACTTTGGATCCAGTGGCTGCTGGATTACCCGGATGTCTGAAAGCAGTAGCTGCAACTTGCACGAGTCTAGAACTGAGTGAATCTATTGTAATGGGACATCCTGTAACCGTGTATGTTCCCCATGCAGTTGTGATTTTATTGACCAGAACTAAGACCCAGTATCTCACCCCTAGTCGGCTGACTAAATACGAGAGGATTCTCGTGGGTGCTGCGAATGTGGTCATTACTCAGTGTAATATCCTGAACCCAGCTACCCTGCTCCCTGACTCAATGATTATGGAAGCCGAGGGAGAGGACGAAGATGACTGCATAGATCTGACAGAATTCAGTACTAAACCACGCCCAGACATTAAAGAAGTACCTTTGCCTGTAGAAGATGAGGAGCTGTTCGTGGATGGCTCATGTATGAGACACGAACTTGTAGGCCTAAGTGCTGCTTATGCTGTAGTCTCTATAGACGCCATTAAAGAAGCTTCCTGTTTATATGGAGTAAAGTCTGCACAAGTAGCCGAATTGATTACATTGATAAGAGCCTGTAAAATTGGGAAAAACAAAAGAATAACAGTATATACTGACAGTCAGTACTGTTATGGAGTTGTGCATGACTTCAGCCAATTTTGGCTACAGAGGGAGTTTCTGACTTCTTCAGGTACTCCCATCAGAAATGGGAAAGTTGTACAAGATTTACTGGAAGCAATACAATTACCAAAAGAATTGGCAGTGGTCAAATGTGCTGCTCATAAATCTGGCATTAACCCTACAACTTTGGGAAACCGATTTGCTGATGAAGAGGCTCAACATTGTGCCAGAAATCGCATGTCTGTAAATATTAAAGCGGGGGGACCTGGAAACAGCTGCCAACTTATGGTGTTTGAAGAGGTGCCTACCTGGGAAGAGTTGAGAGACTGGCAGCATACGGTGCCAGAAAAAGAGAAAGAAAAATGGAAGAAACTTGGTTGTCGACCGAAAAGTGAGGATGGTGTCATTGTGGGCCCAAATGGTATGCCTGTGTTGCCTAGACATCTGCTTGCTTCTATGGCCAGACTGATACATGGAGATTCACACACTGGTAGGGACGCCATGGTTCTGGTTTTCCAACAAACATGGTACAATCCGAAGTTCAGGAAGGTAGCAGAGTCACTCTGCCAGAGGTGCTTAACATGTCAGGAGTTTAACGCTGGGAAAAGGACAATAGTCGAATTGGGAAAAATTGGAAAATCTGGAGGTCCCTTTGTAAGAGTACAGATTGATTTCATCACCATGCCTCGCTGTGAGGGAATGAGATATGTCCTTGTCATTGTCTGCCTGTTTTCAAAATGGGTGGAGGCCTACCCTGCTAAAAAGAGTGACACCATAACTGTAGCTAAATTGTTACTACGAGAATTAATACCCAGGTTCGGGGTTCCAGTCACAATTGAATCAGATAGAGGAAAACATTTTCAGAATGAGGTAATCGATCAGCTCTGTAAGGCATTTAAGATCACCCAAAAATTGCACTGTGCATATCGTCCAGGGGCTTCTGGAGTGGTGGAGCAAATAAATGGCACTATAAAATCAAGGTTAGGAAAAATGTGTGACTCTACAGGCATGAACTGGATAAATGCTTTACCTCTTGTTCTGATGGGACTTAGAAGTATTCCATATCGAAAAACAGGCCTGAGCCCTCATGAGATCCTGATGGGAAGAGTGATGAGACAAGCATGGGTACCAGGACATAAACTGCAAAACATTTCTGATGATTTGGTACTTGAGTACTGCAAGCAACTGGGTGACCAAGTGCGTTCTATCTCTCGCCAGATTGGGGAAGACGCCGTCGCCAATCCAACAACTTCAGTCCACAAATTGGTTCCTGGCGACTGGGTTAGACTCAAGAAACATACTCGTTCGAGTTGCCTTGCACCGAGGTGGGGAAAACAACGCCAAATAATACTGGTGACCACGACAGCGGTGAAGTGTGCCGGCGTTCCAAAGTGGATCCATGCCAGCCATACACAGAAGGTGATTCCAGACGAGAAAACTGACGCTGAAGGTTGTCCAGCTGAGGGGTCTGCAGAAGTTGGTCCTGAAGTAGCTGATGACGAACAACCGAGCACCAGTCAAGATGATTGGATACCCATAATCGACCTGACTAATGACCCAATCCGAACAAGAAGTCAAACCTATGCAGATAGAGAGTGGGATAGAGAGGAAGAGATAGGCACAGGCGAAGATCCTCAGATTATTGAGATTCACGTCAAGTCTGAGGAGGAAGAAGGACAGACAGGGACAGAGCAAGTGATTGACACACCTCCACAAACTCCTGAAATTGAAAAGGGACAGACAAGAATTAGTGAAAAGGTTCAAGCAGAAGAAAATCAAGGGATCGAAGTGCTTGAACAGGATCCAATAGAACTAGAAGAACGTGTTCAGGGCTCAGAAACAGAGACGCTCGAAAGTCAAAATCAGAATACACCTGAACAAGGCCAGCTTAGTAACCAGGCAGAAGAAATAGAAGAAAGACCTGGAACTAGTCAGACAGGAAGGGAAGAAACAAAAGCAGAAGTGCCACAAACAAACGAAAATAAAAGAGCATTAGAAGACAGCCAAATCACAGTGCCAACTAAAAGACTCAAAAGAAAAAGAAACATATCGAACCAAGATATATTAAGAGACTGAGACTGAGAATAAAAACAGTAGAGGAGAAACTTGCAGAAAGAAGGAAAAGTCCTCGTATTGCAGAGCAAGTTGGAGAAAGTTCACAAAGGAGGAGTGACCGAATAAAAAGATTGAACGAAAAATACCAAGATCCTGAATGGACATACTTAGTGTTGGAGGAATTTGAAGATCTTGATATTACTGACGAAAGTGACGAAGAACAGACAGCTGATTATTCTGCCGAGGAAGACGAACCAACCTGAAGTTGTGCAGGGTAAGCTACCTGTGCAAAGTTACAAAGAGGGGTTGAGAAATCTTCTTCTGAACGAAAATGTCTGATTCAAATGTGAATGGAAGGCCTAGACGCAGTTGTTGTAAAACATGCTGCAGAATATGTATATGTAGCATAGCTATAGTGTTAATCATTTGGATAGGACTAACAGTTTTCATTCCTTATATGGTGAGCAAAAATACTAATATTGACCCTACTCAGACTGTGACCACTGACACTGAGAACTGACAACACGAAGTGTAGAGAGACGTGAAAAAGCACTCAGACAAACAAAACGAGACTTAGAAGCATCAGATGAGGAAGGACTACACTATCATGGAGTTAAAAACCAGACACAGTTAAATGTTTTCGCTAATCTTTTAGTGCACTATGTAGAAACTATGGAAATAGAAGACTGTTATGTCTGCATGAAGCTACCTACTTCTGTAGCTGAAGGCGTGACTTATCATCACCTACCTTTAACCTATGGAATTTCCTGTAGCATTCTAGCTAGTTTGTTTTACAAAAAAGGACCGTTACAGTACTACTATACTCTAACTCTGACGTGATATTTTCTGAACTTCCTATACGTGGAAATCTGAATCCTGTACATACTAAAAGTGACGTTACACGTTATATGGGAGAATATTTTCTGACTATAGGTAACATAGACTTAAATGAAGCACACAGAGATAACTTGACCTGTTCATTACATGAACAAGAAAAAATGTTTTTAAACATGGCAGAGAAAAGAAGGGAGCGTTTCCAAAGAAAGGCAATTGATAAGAGACAAAGAACTCCTAAATGGGCTGAAAACATGGAAAGCACCTCAAATGGTGGGAGTGGTCCTGCTTTGTTGCTGGATTTCGAAAGAAAAGGGAAACTCTGTCTTCACCACGAGCAGACTAGTTATTATAATAACATTTTCATTGGTTCCAGTCAATGTGAGCACAATTACAAGGTAATTGGAGGTTGGGGTTTCAAAAATGGGTCAGAACCTGTGTTTCCCGGAATCTATTATATATGTGGAAACAAGGCTTATTTTCAATTGCCGGATCACTGGTATGGAAGCTGCTACTTTGGCATTGTCTTCCCGAAAATATACCATGTGAAGGAAATTGCTGGAAGCAATGAAAACACTAATGGCTTAGTGCGTAGTAAAAGAGAAAGCGTAGGTGAAATAATGGGTAGTATTTTTAGTGCACTGATACCTGGAGTGGGAGTGGTTCTGAACACACACAGAATTTGCAAATTATCCACTATAGTGGATGTGTTGTCTACTGACACAGCTCATGGATTCCTGCTGGTCAATACCGAAATGGTTGCGATCAGATCAATGGTTTTGCAGAACAGACTTGCGCTTGACACCTTATTAGCAAAAGAGGGCGGAGTCTGCCGGATGTTGAAAGCGCAACATTGTTGCACTTACATACCGGACAAAAGTGTACAAATCAAAAAGTACGTAAAGAACATTACTAATTTGGAAAAGGAACTCAAACCACTAGAGGTTGATAGTGCCTGGAAGAGACTTACTGATGGTCTCTCCACTGTAGGTCATTGGTTTGCTAATTTAGGTAAAAGTTTATTGTTCAAGGTACTGATGCCAATTGGAGTGATAGGTTTCATCATCTTTCTCATATTTGTCTGTTGCAAATGCCGCAAACACACAAAGAAATACGCTGTGAATAAGAGAGGTGTGAAACGGAGTGTGGATGAACTTGAATTGGAAGACTTGAATAATCAGATTTACAAAAGGGTGAAAAATTCTCAACCTAACAAAGATGTGAAAGAGAAATTGAATAGGATGTTGGAAGAAATCGAAATGCACAAAGTGTGAGAGAAGTTGGCATCTGGTTCCATTAGTTTGTGATGATAGTAAATATCATCAAAGAGGGGATTGATGAAGCAAGTTTTCGCATATTACGCGACTTGCTCAAATCAAGAACCTCGAATAACTAATAATCCTGTAATAC
The DNA here is from genome assembly GCF_964261635.1 of Lissotriton helveticus. Lineage (NCBI taxonomy): Eukaryota > Metazoa > Chordata > Amphibia > Caudata > Salamandridae > Lissotriton > Lissotriton helveticus. The sequence goes on along the minus strand of NC_136061.1, from coordinate 50,067,300 downwards.
AACCCGTATGTTTTACTAATTTCCTTTATTTTGGATATGCATGTATCTTAGTGATGCTTGCCTATGTGTTTACTAATACGAATAACTCGTGTCCTTAATATGGCCGCCGCTTGGGAGTTTGCTTCTGCGCATGCGTTAGTCACACTCACGTGACGTGACGTAGTTGCAGTTCTGGTGGGAAAATGTGCGCATGCGTGCTAGCTTCTAGAATGGCTGTCAGTGTTATAACGTGGTGAAGCTTGTGCAGATGCTCTCGTGTTATCGTCTGTTGCACTAACTATAATGCAATAGTATATTTTTCTGATGTGTGAAGTATAAAGTAGCTTTTCATGGTATATGGTGAATTCATTTATTTCTATGTTTTAATTTGTTTTCGCTTACTTTTCATGTACCGCGGTATTGAGGGTCTGATGCAAGGCTCAAGACTCCATATTAAGAGGATAGTCTGCGCATGTCCAAACTCTAGCTGTGGCATTGACAAGATGCCAACTGAAGGTCCCTGCCAAGATGTGCCTGGGAAGATGCACCTTCACGCAGCCGGAGAAACAGAATTTGTACTGCATTCGCAACAATTGTATACTTTGCTATTGTATTCTGTAGAATATGCTATTGTATTCTGTAGAATAGGTCATGGGAACCCCAAATTCACTAGGCGGTTCCATAAAATGCAAATACGAGCTTGTAGAAGTTTGTTCTGATTGGTGTGTTGACCTATCCTACCTGGGGACCAATCGAAATTGGGGATTCTGACACTTGCAACATTTGGGGGGTGGTACACTGACCCGAAAACAGTATAACTAGCCTAGGTTTAGCTAGAGAATTTGTCCGACTTGTCTGAATAGCTGACCTGTCACTGACCCAACGCACTCAATAGGTGACTGAATACAGAACGCTGCGGAGCACTCTGTCCGAATTTGACCATAGACTCTAAGGTTTTACTAAACCTTAAGTGCTGGCGGAGCACTTTGCTGGGGAGTTCGCTAACCCAATCGGGGTTCTAACTGATAGCTGCAGAGAGGGTGGAGGGCAGGCGTTGCTTCCGAACTGCGGGTGCTGGTCGTGCCTTGGTGGTCCTGTCCTGATCCTAATCTGGTTTTCCTGTCCTGTCCTGGGGTGTCCAATCTGCACCTGCTGTCCCATAGATGACTGTCCTTCCTTGGGGTATTTCCTGTCCTTGACTGATCCGTGGCCAGGGTTGGTCTGCACACCTTTCTAGGTAAATATTGTGCGAAACCTTTACACTGCACCTTCTATTTTTCCTGTCTTTGCTTTAATAAAGACATTTCTTTGCATAGGTTAATTTTCCATGCTTTCCGCAACCTACTATAAAAATCACACAGTATATTTTTCTTAGCATGTTCCTATGTTTCCCTACCTTTTTAGAACACATTCTCTCCATTCTGGTTATGAATCATAACTGTGGTATATAATTCTCTCCTGAAATCTGATTTAACATAATGATACTAGAACTATAGCGTGTTACATTTTTCCCCTCCTATAGATGTATAGGATTTTTCAAATCCTTACCTTACAGTATTTTTTCTAAACAGTGTGGGCCCGATGTAGGTAGCCCTTTACCGATCGGAATCGGCCGAAAATACAGATTTTCGTCCGTTTCCGATCGGTAAAGGGCTATCGAGATGTAGGGGCACATTTTCGGTAATTTTACCGAATCGTTATCATTTCCGAATCGGTAAAGTTACCCAATCGGTAATATTTACCGATTCGGTAATGATGACGATTCGGTAGAAGTACCGAAAATGCAATGTAGGTAGCCAATGTTCCATCAGCACATGGCCTACAGAATCGGTATTTTACCATGGAATACAAATCCATGGTAAAAAACCGATTCCTGTGTACATGCACATCTGTGCATGTACACATGTGCCATGTGACAGACAGACGTGCCCTTAGGGCATGTCTGTGTGCCACATTGCACACATGCCCGTTTTGGGGGTGCTAGAGGGTGTCAAAGTGACACCCCCTGCACCCTTGTGAATTCTTTAATTACCGATTCGGTAAATACCGAATCGGTAATGCCTATTCATTCCTATGGGCTTCAAAGCCCATAGGAATGAATGGGCATTACCGATTCGGTAAATACCGAATCGGTAATTAAAGAATTGTTAAGGATTCGGTAACGAATCCAGATGTTGGGACCTACATCCATGTGAGAAGTTGGCCTGGTAGGGGATGTTTCCAATTCTGGAACCACCTACTACCTGACCAAACAATCCCTTATGGTGTCTGGTTGTAAGTCAACCTTATTAGACAAGCTATCCTAGGGGTAGCATGGACTAAGCAGCCTAAAGGCTTAACTTAAGAGGTCGTGTTAAGCGAGCTGTTTTACCACATACAATCCTGTAATATCAAATGAAAGGACACCACACAAGTATATATTATAAAAATATATGTGTTTATTACTAAAAACAATCCCCAGTATTCTTTATGAATAAAGGGGCACAAGCGTTAAATCAAAAGCACTGTTTAAACATACAAGTTGCACAATTATGGATGAGGGCGGGTGGCCACTCAAACCATATACTAAACAAGTGGTATAAGAGAGGCCACTCGAACAGTGGTTAGGCCTAGGGCCTAGGGAATCGCTGGGAGCAGTCAGGACAAGCAATGCTGAAGTCGGGAATGGCCCTCGGGATTCGGGAGATGTGCGGAAAGCGCACGCACGCACCAATGTTAGCCAATGGTGCGTAAAAGTCATAGAGTTAAAGTTTAAGGACACTTCCGCTGGACCTAGAGGAACAAAACTTAACACACAGACCCTAGAGATGTGCACCAGTGTGGGAACACCGGCGGAGCAAAGTTACCTCACCCACAGGAAGTGGGTGCACAGGGTCGAAGTGGCGTCGGGTTTTGACACGCAGGCTCTTGGTGCTTGAAGCTGAAAGGGCTGCAGGCGGGTTAAAGATGAAGTGTCCGGTGGAGTCCAAGGGTGGACTCAAGTTGTAGAGTACCTGAAAGCAGAGGGGACAGAGTCTGGGTCACTCAGCAGTGACCAGGGTGGAACCAGGACGGAACCAGGCAATGTCGGGCGCAATCAGGTGGTCGTCGAGGAGCTTCTCTCCGCTGTCACGTGGGCTCTGGGGCATCTGCGACGTCCAGGAGCAGGTCACGATCTGTCCCACGCAGGCTCTCACCGTCGGTGCAGTCGGCTTCAAGTTTGGAGCAAACAAGCCTTGGCAAGAGCAATCCACGCGGGACCGGAAGATTGCTTCTCACTCGGACCAGGAAGGTCAGAGTCGGGGCTCCTTTTCAGGGGAGCTGGTGTGGATCTGGAGCAACCAGATTCACGAGTCTTCTTAGTTAGTTCGTCGGCACAGGGACCACTAGCCAACTGGCAAGTGACCGGGGCAACGCGTTGAGCCAAATAGAGCCCAAGGGCCCCACGCAGCACTCGTCGAGTGTGGAGGGCTGAACTTCGGCTCAGGAGCAGCTCAGGGTGGGGGCTTCTCAAACCCCGGTGCACAGCTTCGAGGGTCACTCGTGGGCTGCACGGTCAGCGTCTCGTGGTCAATTCAAGATGGCGTGCCCCACGCTTCCGGTCGCCTCCACGGGTCTCAGCTCTGCAGGGACTGTGGATCGGGCTGTTGGAAGGCAGGCAAGCTTGATCTCGTCGATCTCAGTCACTCGAGTTCCGGCGGGAACTGCAACTAAGTAGACGTCGAGGGCTGGATGGTGCCTGCTGCTGCAGGGTGGTCACTCCTTGACCACAAGGGAGATTCTTCGGGCTTCCACGTTGAGATGGAGGTCCAAGGGTCCAGAGTTTCGTTTCTAATGTTTCTTCCAGGAAATCTGATGTGCATTGGCACTGCTCCCACTCTTATTCCAATCTGGGGGGCGTGATTACCTGCTAGGTCCCTCCCTATGGGTGGGACCCAGGAAGGGGGTGGATACACCCCTTTCCTTTGATCCAGGCCGCCCTGGCACGAGGGCTGGAGTGCCCCAGAACCGGTTTGGCCGGATTATGCAAGGGGCAGCCTTGTGCGCCCCAGGCAGTGTCTGGTTTCTTTCAAACCTCCCTGCTACAATCCACTATCTCCTGTCTGGAGGGCGGTGACACCCTCCTGTGACAGGAAACCCTTTGTCCAGGACCCATTTGGTTGAGTTTCGGTCAACTGCAGGGGTCCAGACATTTGTCTGTGGCAGAGGCATCCATTTTGTGGATCTTAAGGTCTTTGGAGAAATTAACCGCATTTAGTAAAGGAACATGTCTTACCCCTCTAGAGGGGTGGAATGCCATCCCCGTCGCCAGAACTGGCGAGGGGATGGTATTCCAAATCGTATGACACCTTACACGACATGTTTTGATAAAGCCAAACCAAAGTTGCTATTTAACCGCGAGGATTATAAGGCACTTAAGAGTATATGGTATGGCATTATCCTGAAACAGCTTAGGGAGTTGTTCCCGACAGCTGCAGACAGGCTCAGCTCATGCTAGAGCTCCATCTCACATAAAACCACGCACCCTGCCTCCAGGATTGATGAGGCCTTCCATAGGAGTGGCTCACAGGTTTACATGTGTCCAGATATAGGTTTAGATATAGGTATACTATACCTAAGCAAGGGGTGATTACACCACCTTACCCCAGCTGAGTGATCAGCCAGTTGTGTCAATTTAAGAACCAGCCAGGGGTGGCAAAAGATATGCTGCAGCCCCTGGTAGGCCTTGGTGGCCCCTATGCCCTGGGCACCTATAGTGCATTATACAGGGGCTGACAAGGAGTCCATTTCCAATTGGTATGTGCCTATAGCACATGTGTCATTAATTTAGTGAGAGAACAGCAGGCTGGGGGTCTGATCAGCAGGCCCACAGCCTCAGTAGTCGAAAACCAGTGAAGCAAAAAGCAAAAATTTGGGGTGACCATAGGATAGCAGACCCTACTCTCCTACACAACCCCCCCCCCAAACGCAGGGACATTAAACTAACCTTGACCAGATAAGTCTTCATGTTCTAAGTGGAAGTACCTGGAGAGACCATCTGCATTACCATGGTCAGTCCCTGGGCGGTGCTCCACTGTAAAGTCCATCCCCTGTAGGGAAATGGACCACCTGAGCAGTTTGGGATTTTCACCCTTCATCTGATTAAGCCATAAGAGGGGCTTATGGTCTGTCTGCACCAGGAAGTGAGTTCCAAACAAGTAGGACCTCAACTTCTTTAATGCCCAAACCACAGCAAAGGCCTCCCTCTCAATGGCTGACCAACGTTTCTCTCTGGGAGTCAGCCTCCTGCTAATGAAAGCAATAGGCTGGTCTTGACCATCTTGATTAAGTTGTGAGAGCACAGCTCCCACCCCCAACTCAGAAGCATCTGTCTGTACAATGAACTGTTTGGAGTAGTCAGGACTCTTCAGGATAGGTGCAGAGCACATGGCCTTCTTCAGGTCATCAAATGCCTTTTGACAGCTAACTGTCCACTGAACCTTTTTTGGCATCTTCTTGGATGTCAAGTCATTTAATGGTGTCACTATAGACCCATAGTTTTTCACAAACTTTCTGTAATACCCAGTCAGGCCCAAGAAGGCTCTGACTTGTGTCTGGGTAACTGGAGGAGCCCAGTCCTGTATGGCCTGGATTTTGCTTTCCAGTGGCTGAACCTGGCCTCCACCTACTAGGTGGCCCAGGTACACAACCTTACTCTGCCCTATCTGGCACTTTGTGGCCTTGATAGTTAGGCCTGCCTTTTGCAGGGCCTCCAAAACTTTCTTCAGGTGGATCAGGTGATCCTCCCAGGTGGAGCTAAAGACAGCAATATCATCTAGATATGCTGCACAAAAGTCATCCAACCCAGTAAGGACTTGGTTCACCAACCTTTGGAAAGTGGCAGGTGCATTCTTCAAACCAAAGGGCATTACCACAAACTGATAATGTCCACTAGGGGTAGAGAATGCTGTTTTGGCTTTTGACTCCTCAGCTAGTCTGATTTGCCAGTAGCCAGCTGTCAGATTGAATGTGCTCAGAAACTTGGCAGAAGCCAATCTGTCAATGAGCTCATCTGCTCTTGGAATGGGGTGAGCATCTGTCCTAGTGACAGCATTGAGACCCCTGTAGTCCACGCAAAATCTCATTTCTCTCTTTCCATCTTGGGTATGAGGTTTTGGCACAAGGACTACTGGGCTGGCCCATGGGCTCTCTGATGGCTCAATCACTCCAAGCTCTAACATCTTTTGCACCTCAGCCTTGATGCAATCCCTGACATGGTCAGGTTGCCTGTAGGTCTTATTCTTCACAGGCAGACTGTCACCAGTGTCCACTACATGGGTACACCAGTCAGTCTGGCTGGGTGTGAGTGAAAACAAATGCCTGTGGGCCTGCAAAACTTGTCTGCAGTCCATCTGTTGCTGGTCAGTGAGGCTGCCTGCCAAGGCTACTCCATCAACTGAACCATCATCAGGGTTCTGGGAAAGCAGGTCTGGGAGAGGGTCACTCTCTTCCTCCTGATCCCCATCTGTGGCCATGAGCAAGCTCATGTCCTCCCTGTCCACAAATGCTTTCAAACGGTTCACATGGATTACCCTGTGAGGGCTCCTGGGTGTTCCAAAGTCCACCAAGTAGGTGACTTCTCCCTTCTTTTCAATGATAGGATAGGGTCCACTCCATTTGTCCTGGAGTGCTGCTGGAGCCACTGGCTCCAGTACCCACACCTTCTGTCCTGGTTGGAACTCTACCAGCACAGCCTTTTGGTCATGCCAAGCTTTCTGCAATTCTTGGCTGGCCTCCAGGTTTTTGGATGCTCTTTCCATGTATTCAGCCATCCTGGAGCGGAGACCAAGTACATAGTCCACTATGTCTAGTTTGGGCTTTTTGAGAGGTAACTCCCATCCTTCCTTCACCAAACACAATGGACCTCTCACAGGGTGGCCAAACAAAAGTTCAAAAGGGCTGTAGCCAACCCCCTTCTATGGGACCTCTCTGTAAGCAAAGAGCAGGCAGGGTAAAAGAATGTCCCATTTCCGCCTGAGCTTCTCTGGTAATCCTTTTATCATGCCTTTAAGGGTCTTGTTAAATCTCTCCACAAGCCCATTGCATTGTGGATGATATGGGGTGGTAAACTTATAGTTTACTCCACATTCCTTCCACATTGCTTTCAGATAGCTGGACATAAAATTGGTGCCCCTATCTGATAACACCTCCTTTGGGAAGCCCACTCTTGAGAAAACTGCAATGAGGGCTTTTGCCACCACAGGTGCTGTGGTGGTCCTCAGGGGAATAGCCTCTGGATACCTGGTGGCATGATCCACTACCACCAGTATGAATCTGTTCCCAGATGCTGTTTGGGGGTCCATTGGACCCACAATATCAATTCCAACTCTTTCAAAGGGGACCCCCACCACAGGTAGTGGTATTAGGGGGGCCTTTGTTGTGCCACCTGACTTACCACTGGCTTGGCAAGTGACACAGGAGCGACAAAACTCCTTGACATCCTCTGACATGTGAGGCCAGTGAAAGTGTGAAACAAGCCTGTCCCACGTCTTGTTCTGGCCTAAGTGTCCTGCAAGGGGAATATCATGGGCCAAGGTAAGAAGGAACCCCCTAAACTGCAGAGGTATGACCAACCTCCTGGTCATGCCAGGCTTGGGGTCTCTAGCCTCTGAGTAAAGGAGTCCATCATCCCAATACACAGTATGGGTACCTTGGGCATCCCCAGCAGCCTCAGCAGCAGCCTGCTGTCTGAGGGGTTCAAGGGAAGGGCAATCTAATTGAGCCTGCCTCAGGTCTGCCCTTGAGGGTCCCCCTGTCCTCAGAAACTCAACCTGGTCAGGTTCAAGCTCCTCAGAGACAGTCTCCTCTTGGACTGCAGAATCAGTTTCCTCTGAAACTTGATCCTCAACCTGGGGCAAGGTGGAAGGCTGAGCCTTTCCTCTCTTGCTCCTTCTCTTGGGTTGTGGCTGGTCTATTGTTTCAAGATCCACCACTGGTTCAGGAAGGCACTTCTTAGCCTGAGCCCTTGTCATGGCAAGGACATGCTCTGAAATCCCTAGCATTTCTGCATGAGTCCTGTACTCCACTTCTGACCATGCTGAGCTTTCAAGGTCATTGCCTAACAGACAGTCTACTGGTACGTCTGCACTCACCACAACTTTCTTTAGGCCATCAACCCCTCCCCAGGAGAAGTTCACAACTGCCACACTATGGGAGGTAGTGGAGTTGCTGGCGTTGGTCACTAGGTAGCTCTCACCTAGTACAATCTGTCCAGGGTCCACAAAGTCAGGTGTCACCATTGTGACACTGGCACATGTGTCCCTGTATGCTTGAGCCAGTTTCTCATTAATTAAGGGAGTCTGCCTGTATTTGCCCAGGTTAGTGGGGCTTACTGCAGTGGGCAACTCAATGTCCACATCATACAGAAGAACTGCCTGTGTAGGGATTCTGACTAGGCCAGATCCTACTTCCATACCCAGGGTCAACCCAGCTACACCCTTGGACTGTGTTCCACCACTGCTTACTGTACTTGGGGTTGCAGTTGCTTTAGGAGCTGTAGTGGTGGGAACTGGATTTGCCTTGGTGCACTCACTGCCCCAGTGTGAAACTGATTTGCAGGTATTACACCAAGGTGTCTTTGGACCTTTGTTCTTCTTCTTCTTGTTACCATTTTGGGAACCACCCTCCTTACTATTAGTTTGGGGGCCTGAAGACTTCTGGTCTTTTTCTTTATCTTTCTGATTCTGATTACCACCCTTCTGGTCTGTTTTCTTCTGGTCACCACCTTGGTTCTGGGGTTTCTGCTTAATCCTTGTTCTGACCCATTTGTCTGCCTTCTTTCCCAATTCTTGGGGAGAGGTCAGATCAGAGTCAATAAGGTATTGATGCAACAGCTGGTTTGTACAGTTATTAAGGATCTGTTCTCTCATTATAAGATTGTACAATCCTGTATAGTCTGAAACTTTACTTCCCTGCAACCAACCCTCCAAAGCCTTAGTGGCACACTCAACGAAATCAGTCCAGTCTTGAGTCTGTGCTTTTTGGGTGTCTCTGAACAACAACCTGTATTGCTCAGTGGTTAGGCCAAACCCTTCAATAAGAGCACTCTTCAAAACAGAGTAGTTTTTGGCATCCTCAGGTCTAACTGTGAGGAGCCTGTCCCTCCCTTTCTCAGAAAAGGAGTACCATAAAATTGCAGCCCACTGATCCTGAGGAACCTGCTGTACCATGCAGGCTCTCTCCAGAGCAGTCATCCATTTGTGGATGTCATCCCCTTCTTTAAAGGGGGGCACAATTTTTGTCAGGTTTCTATTGTCATAGCCCCTGTCTTTTTCTCTTGGAAAATTGCTGCCACCAGTGGCATCTAAGCCACTTAATTTCTGCTCTCTTGCCAAGGTAAGTCTAGCTTGAGCCAAGGTAAGTTTAGCTTGAGCCAGGGCTACCTCCTCCCTCTCTATCTGGAGTCTGACAGCCCTCATTCTGGCCCTATGCTCAGTCTTTTGAGAGGCAGTCATACCTCTCTCAGATTCTCTGGAGGCACTAGAAATATGAGAGTCCCCTGAGGGAGATCTCACTCTTCTGTTGCCTGGGAGAATAAGACTGTGGGATCTGGGGAGGTGCTGGCCCTCTCCATTTCCCAGTAGGTTTAAATTGGCCTGGCTAAGCCTGGCAAATCCAACCTGGCTACCCTCCTGACCCTGGTCTTCTGTGTCCTCAATCTCTGAGTCCTCATCCACCTCTTCTCCTTCTTCCTCCTGAGGGGTACCAGTTACAGCTGGGTTCTCTCCATCTCCTGACCTTAGGGGAATTCCCTTCGCCCTTTCTAAGTCATCCTGTTCTAGAATGGCTATCAGGATTGGACAGGTGGGGCTTCTGCCCCTTTTTAACCCTCTTGATTTGCACAAGGCAACCAAGTCCTTTCGGGTTAGCTTGTCATAGCTGGAAGTTGCCTGGGTAAGGTCAACTGTCACAGGAGTAGACCCTGAGGCTTTTCCTGTGTCAGACATGACTCTAGTGTGGTGTAAGTGATGCACCTACCTACACTAAGTGTTTTCCTACTGTACCTTACTAGTGAGTTGTAGTCAGGGTGTGCTAATCCCTTCAACCTACAACTACTAAGTTCAGTAGAACTTAATATGCTAAGCTTTTGATTTTATATGTACCTAGAGGTACTTGATGTGATCTTTCAATTTGATACAAAGATTGCAATGGTAAAACAACAGCAAGCTCAAATCCGCACCGCTGCTCACCAATGTGAGAAGTTGGCCTGGTAGGGGATGTTTCCAATTCTGGAACCACCTACTACCTGACCAAACAATCCCTTATGGTGTCTGGTTGTAAGTCAACCTTATTAGACAAGCTATCCTAGGGGTAGCATGGACTAAGCAGCCTAAAGGCTTAACTTAAGAGGTCGTGTTAAGCGAGCTGTTTTACCACATACAATCCTGTAATATCAAATGAAAGGACACCACACAAGTATATATTATAAAAATATATGTGTTTATTACTAAAAACAATCCCCAGTATTCTTTATGAATAAAGGGGCACAAGCGTTAAATCAAAAGCACTGTTTAAACTTACAAGTTGCACAATTATGGATGAGGGCGGGTGGCCACTCAAACCATATACTAAACAAGTGGTATAAGAGAGGCCACTCGAACAGTGGTTAGGCCTAGGGCCTAGGGAATCGCTGGGAGCAGTCAGGACAAGCAATGCTGAAGTCGGGAATGGCCCTCGGGATTCGGGAGATGTGCGGAAAGCGCACGCACGCACCAATGTTAGCCAATGGTGCGTAAAAGTCATAGAGTTAAAGTTTAAGGACACTTCCGCTGGACCTAGAGGAACAAAACTTAACACACAGACCCTAGAGATGTGCACCAGTGTGGGAACACCGGCGGAGCAAAGTTACCTCACCCACAGGAAGTGGGTGCACAGGGTCGAAGTGGCGTCGGGTTTTGACACGCAGGCTCTTGGTGCTTGAAGCTGAAAGGGCTGCAGGCGGGTTAAAGATGAAGTGTCCGGTGGAGTCCAAGGGTGGACTCAAGTTGTAGAGTACCTGAAAGCAGAGGGGACAGAGTCTGGGTCACTCAGCAGTGACCAGGGTGGAACCAGGACGGAACCAGGCAATGTCGGGCGCAATCAGGTGGTCGTCGAGGAGCTTCTCTCCGCTGTCACGTGGGCTCTGGGGCATCTGCGACGTCCAGGAGCAGGTCACGATCTGTCCCACGCAGGCTCTCACCGTCGGTGCAGTCGGCTTCAAGTTTGGAGCAAACAAGCCTTGGCAAGAGCAATCCACGCGGGATCGGAAGATTGCTTCTCACTCGGACCAGGAAGGTCAGAGTCGGGGCTCCTTTTCAGGGGAGCTGGTGTGGATCTGGAGCAACCAGATTCACGAGTCTTCTTAGTTAGTTCGTCGGCACAGGGACCACTAGCCAACTGGCAAGTGACCGGGCCAAAGCGTTGAGCCAAATAGAGCCCAAGGGCCCCACGCAGCATTCGTCGAGTGTGGAGGGCTGAACTTCGGCTCAGGAGCAGATCAGGGTGGGGGCTTCTCAAACCCCGGTGCACAGCTTCGAGGGTCACTCGTGGGCTGCACGGTCAGCGTCTCGTGGTCAATTCAAGATGGCGTGCCCCACGCTTCCGGTCGCCTCCACGGGTCTCAGCTCTGCAGGGACTGTGGATCGGGCTGTTGGAAGGCAGGCAAGCTTGATCTCGTCGATCTCAGTCACTCGAGTTCCGGCGGGAACTGCAACTAAGTAGACGTCGAGGGCTGGATGGTGCCTGCTGCTGCAGGGTGGTCACTCCTTGACCACAAGGGAGATTCTTCGGGCTTCCACGTTGAGATGGAGGTCCAAGGGTCCAGAGTTTCGTTTCTAATGTTTCTTCCAGGAAATCTGATGTGCATTGGCACTGCTCCCACTCTTATTCCAATCTGGGGGGCGTGATTACCTGCTAGGTCCCTCCCTATGGGTGGGACCCAGGAAGGGGGTGGATACACCCCTTTCCTTTGATCCAGGCCGCCCTGGCACGAGGGCTGGAGTGCCCCAGAACCGGTTTGGCCGGATTATGCAAGGGGCAGCCTTGTGCGCCCCAGGCAGTGTCTGGTTTCTTTCAAACCTCCCTGCTACAATCCACTATCTCCTGTCTGGAGGGCGGTGACACCCTCCTGTGACAGGAAACCCTTTGTCCAGGACCCATTTGGTTGAGTTTCGGTCAACTGCAGGGGTCCAGACATTTGTCTGTGGCAGAGGCATCCATTTTGTGGATCTTAAGGTCTTTGGAGAAATTAACCGCATTTAGTAAAGGAACATGTCTTACCCCTCTAGAGGGGTGGAATGCCATCCCCGTCGCCAGAACTGGCGAGGGGATGGTATTCCAAATCGTATGACACCTTACACGACATGTTTTGATAAAGCCAAACCAAAGTTGCTATTTAACCGCGAGGATTATAAGGCACTTAAGAGTATATGGTATGGCATTATCCTGAAACAGCTTAGGGAGTTGTTCCCGACAGCTGCAGACAGGCTCAGCTCATGCTAGAGCTCCATCTCACATAAAACCACGCACCCTGCCTCCAGGATTGATGAGGCCTTCCATAGGAGTGGCTCACAGGTTTACATGTGTCCAGATATAGGTTTAGATATAGGTATACTATACCTAAGCAAGGGGTGATTACACCACCTTACCCCAGCTGAGTGATCAGCCAGTTGTGTCAATTTAAGAACCAGCCAGGGGTGGCAAAAGATATGCTGCAGCCCCTGGTAGGCCTTGGTGGCCCCTATGCCCTGGGCACCTATAGTGCATTATACAGGGGCTGACAAGGAGTCCATTTCCAATTGGTATGTGCCTATAGCACATGTGTCATTAATTTAGTGAGAGAACAGCAGGCTGGGGGTCTGATCAGCAGGCCCACAGCCTCAGTAGTCGAAAACCAGTGAAGCAAAAAGCAAAAATTTGGGGTGACCATAGGATAGCAGACCCTACTCTCCTACAATCCCATTTACCGATTTTTGAATACCGATTCGGTAGGATTCGGTATTTCAAAATCGGTAAATGGGATTTACCTACATCGGGCCCTAAATGTCTAGTTCATGATTCATTTTTCTAAAAATCTATTTAGTAGTTCGCATTGTTATAACTTTCCTATAGACCCATAAATGGTTGCCTTAGTTTTGCTTTCATATGGTTACGTGCTCTACATTATTCTGATTAAAGATTGCCTTCTCGTTTGTAAAATGTATACACTCAGAAACTGATTTCTAAGATAAACTTTTAAAACTTCCCAGTAGTCTGTGGTTATTTGATGAAGTAAGAGAAATAAAGTTGGTATTTGTATTTTGCCTGCTTTCCTTTTACAGCTAGCTCCCTGATCCATTGTGGATCCTAGGTACCCGTAACGGTGGATTGGTAAGTCAGGTACAATAGAAATAAATAGGAAGGAACCAGGGTTGCTGGTAGAAGAATTGTTAGGTCATCCGATTAATGTATATGATGAATTGGAAAAATATGGGCCTGGTATGTGTATGGTGAAAATTATTGGCCGGGTGACCTGCGATCTCTATCACTACCATCCACAATCACTTATGGCAGTGAGGCCTTCCCAGGACAACTTATCAAAATCATGGAAAAAATACATCTAAAAGTCTACAAAGAGTGTTCTGGCTGCCATATTACACCAGGGGATCTCTGGTGAGACTTGAATATGGTCTGGAGGGTCTAATTTGGGCCACACATGAGGGCCCTTTCTAAAATACTATCACAGATGTATCTCGGCCATGCCCTGCACCTTGAAGTTTGTCCTTCAAAATATATTCTAAAATACTCCTTGGTCCACCTATCTAACGGCTACAGCAGACACTCTCCAAATAAACCTGACCACACTTATTTACCCATCGCTCACACACAGCAGTAAAAAGTATACTGAAAAAAACGGATAAAACTCTCCTTGAAGACCGCGGACATGCAAAAGTCCGCTCCACTATTAAGTCCCAGGTAATTTCGTATGATAACTACTGTCATGCTGGCCTGCAGCCATAACCATACCTTAAGTGCACAATTGGGAAAGTCTACCTTACCCAAATTGTGGCTGCGGGGATGATGGCATTACAGTGCAGGCTGTGCAGCTACAAATCTGAAACATTTTCACACTTACTATGTTGCTGCCTGACGCTGCTCCACTTTAGGCGGTCACTACTAAAGCCACTCTTTTTAACCCAGGTCATAAGGACTTGTAACAATGCCACAAACTGGATTTTCAGCACCATGGTCCTTTCCGAACTGTGAAGAATAGGCAAATACTTTAAAGTGGTGCAGGACCTTCTTTAAAAAATCCAACAAAGTCCAGAGATGACTGCTGACTGACAGCCTTTTTACTCTCTTTGTCCCGTTTATTTAATTAAATACACATTTTCGCACAATGGACAATATGTACTTTGCCTTACCTGCAATTGACTTCAAACAATCACATTGTCTCTAAGTGCACCATAGTAGTTTTTAAACTGTGTCTAATCTTCTGATATCATATGTCCACTTATGTCAGATGGTTCTCCAATGCTCTACTCCTTTTTTATGCACCTTGGCTTACCTATAATTGACCCTAATCAATCATACTGCCTCTAAGTTAAGTATAGTACATTTTAAATGACGTGTTATATCTTCTGATATCAAATGTCCGCTTATGTCAGATAGTTCTATAATGATCTACTCATTTTCACTGTCCTTTGCATAGCATGTCTTTTAAAATGTTTTACACTGTCAAGGTTTCAATTAACCATACAATAACATTTCTTTGACTGAGTGGCTTGGTGCACTGTCTCACTGCTTTGAAACATGCACAACTTTTTGTTCTTCGCCTAGGCAACAGTTGTAGAATAGCGGGCAGATGTAGTAAGGCCTCTTATAGGTTTACTGGTGGCACATGCAGGTTTGAGGGACAAGAGGTCAGTGTTCCTATACTGCATTTGCATGTGCATTTGCCAATGTTCTAATCTTAGGTTGTGGTGGGGGACATTGGGTTTTGATCACACTTTCTTGGTCAGTGTGGGAGAGTGGGTGTTAGTAAAAAGGAATACAAGTCTAATTAATTACACCCAGGAGGGGATTCACACCATTGGAGGGATAAAGAGAAGACATGATGTGATGGAGCTTTTAGTAATAGGTAGGTTTCAACTGCATTTTACAAGGGGCTACAAGGACATAATGTTTCTCAAGAGCCAGTATTTCTTTGTTTTCTCTCCAGATCTGCTGTTATGTTCTAATCCATTCTTGGTATTTGAAACAAGACTTCTATAAGGTCACCTTTAAACATACACTCATGGGACCCCTGATTTCATCTGGACACTGGATGGCAGGTATTGTTTACTTCTCCTTATGTTGGATGTACTTGTCAGGGAATCTCCATGAATAAAGGTATTTACCTCCAAACTAAGGGGTCTTCACTCTTTCAGGGCCAAGATAAGGGTCCTATAAATAGGGCAATGATATTAAATTGTGATAATATTAATATGTGCTTTCATAGTTGTGGCAGAAAGTTTGGAACTAATGAGTTTGTTATCAATCCACGGGTTCACTCGATGAGAGAGTCAGAAAATGTACAAGTATATTCTCATCACTATGAATGAAAATAAAGTGGCAATGATGATAGGGACAAAAAGAAGGCTTTCCCAAACCACCTTCTTATTGTATTCTCCTACAATGAAGGATAGAGAACATATTTACAAATAGCAGCATGGTGTTGGGCACTAATTATTACTTTACAGTCTAACAACCCATCTGATTTTCCTTCATTGCCTTTCCAATTAATAAGTTAATTACTGTGTTCTGTGAACTTCCATACATTTACCTGACCACAGGGTACTGGAGTAGGGAGGAGTAAGGTTCCATCTTTTTCCAACTGTAGCTTGCCCTCCTTTAGCATGGAGCCCAGGATGTCTGGTGGATACATGGTCAGGCCTCTGGTCATGTTTGTACGGTACAGCGAAAGGTGCTTTGGTAGAAGTACAGCTGGTTTCGCATCATCTGAATGGCATGTGCCAATCAAATCCAGAAAGAAAGGATCCTGGGGAGAAGGCAAAGCACATAGCCTAAGTGAAAAGCTGTTTTTCCCCACACACAGCCTCAAACCTCATTCATGTTTAATCAAGTTGTAAACAATTTGGATAGAGTCATGTTCATATTTCTACGACCTTTATTAGAATTATGAATGTGTCCTATTTAGGTTTCATTGGGTCGCAGCTGTGCAAGTGTTCTAATACAGTCATAAAAAAATTGGAGGAATGCACATTTAAAACAAGCATTTACAATGCAACAGTCTCGCCTTTGCAAATGTTTGAGCTATTTGCATTGTAAATGACAAACTTTTTATTTATGTGTTGGTTTTGAAAACAGATAAATAAATGGCATGGTCATTTACAATGACAATAGCTTAATCGCTCGCAAATGCGAGACCTATTCTATTTTCAATGCAATAGGTCGCGTATTTACACGAGTTTGAGCTATTGACATTGCAAATAACAATGAGTTTTATTTATGTTTCAAAAACCAAAACATAAATAAAAGGTCTCACACTGCTGTCTCTCTCACACTGCTGTCTCTCTCACACTGCTATCTCTCTCACACTGCAGTCTCTCCCTAGAACACACACAAAGCTGTCTCTCTCACACACACTGCTGTTTCTCACACACTGTTGTCTTTCTTACACACAATGCTGTCTCTCACACTTCTGTCTCTCATACACACTGTCTCTCACACTGCAGTTGTGGGATGTGGGTTTCTAGCTCACATCACACACACACACACACACACACACACACACACACACACAGAGCCACACACACACACACACACAGAGCCACACACACAAAATGGAACTCAAACTAGGTATTGTAGATTGCACAAAAATTGATTCACAGCTTAATCCTCAAAGGGGATGTGCTCACTCTTGTGCCCCAAAATAAGATACATCAAGGTTAAAGAAAATGCTCACCCTTTTCCCCAAATTTCAACACAATCTTCTGGAGCACCGTCTGAGTTTAATGTTTTACATGGGAATGCAGGCAAAAAAAGTCCAATGAAATTAATACATACAGGGCTTAGAAATGGTACTTGGGATAGCATCAGTTAAAGTTACAGACCCTACGTTACTGTAACGTCTGCCCGCCTAAATATCTCCAACACAGCTGAACAGCTCATCTTAAACACGGGCCTCAGGTGGTATACTTGACGCGATGGCTGCTACCGAAGGCACAAGTGTTTAAGAAATTAAGCCCGCTGACGAATGTTGTCTTAAGTAAATAAAATTACGCTTTTGGAGACTGCCTATAAAAACACAGTCCTTTGGGTGTTGAAAACTCCCAACTGTGACCATCAGGAGGCTAATGAATAAGGTGCAAATAAAAGGTAAGTATGGATGTGCTACTCTCTCATCAGTGCATCGATGTATGAAAGTGAAGCTAAACTTCACCTCTTTACCTAGCGGACCACACTCTACATCCACCCTTGCAGCCACGCATATTCCAGTCTACAACAGAGTGGAAAGAGCTGAGGCCAGCACAGCTACAAACGGCAGCATGGGCATATACAACTGTCATTATTTGATAATAACCAATAATTCCCATGTGAACTGATTCCCGAAACTACATCCACGATGCATTCACCACTGAACAACGAGTGCTTTAACACTCAAGAATGACCCAGCTGAGCAAGGCAGCAAACACAAAGAAAGAAAGAAATACGATATGTATGAAACATGCACTGTAAAGAGGGCATGGAGCAACGAGCCAAACCACGGCGATCATATGACTGCCAATGAGGACATTATCGATAATTAAAAACAAGTCAGCTTAAACCGGCTCTTCCGTTATGAGGAAACTTCAGCTGGGCTCTAAGAGCTAGTAATATCTTCAGGCTGCCTCCCTCCCTAGTGCACGTACCTTGCAGATTACTGTTTAAGGGTAAACATTAAGTGCCAACATGCTACCAAAAGTGGTGTCGGGCCACTTTAATTCTGACATCATCAAACAAGTTTAAGGAGGGGGGAGCAGGCCGCCTGGACATTGTCAGCGCTCCCGAGAAACGAACATGTCTTGCCGTTTTTCTTTTGAATAGAAAACAGAATGATGACATTTCCAGCCAAAGTGTTCCACCTTTTTTTGGATCCATTTCACAGGGAAACAAATAAAGACTTGCCTGCAGCTTCCATCCGTCGGCCCCAGTCCCGTGCTCACCCGCTCGGCGTAAAAGTGCAGCTCATCGGCGCAAGCCTACGTTGTCTGTATGCGCTCGTGCCGCACCGGCGCCGTCCGCAAGTTCTGCCGCCGAGTAGTGGGGGCAGTGTCAGGAGGTGTTATCTGAGTCTGGGGACGCAGCAGGGCTGGAAGCCACTCGCTTGCGAAAGTGGAAGCGTTGGAGAGCGCGAGAAGAGACGCGCGCGTTCACAGCGCATGTCTCCTAAAGCGCGCGCCCACAGCCATCGACTGCAATGGGTCTCTCCTGTCCCACTTCGCTAGCTACCCGGTGACTATAAGTCTTACTGCGCGAGCAGCACATGCGCTGCATTGGTAGGCGAGACCTAAAAATGCTTATATGAGGGTCATTTTTTACAAACGTCCCATTTCCACAACCTAGTATCATTGTTTCTTATCACCACATGGAGCATGTGCAATTAGACAGCAAGTTTAAGTACAGTGAACAACATATCTCTGCATCAAGCACAATATGTAATGATTAGTCGGTTATTTGGTACTTCATGTTGATGTAATGACATTGCTTCTGTTTGAACTGGCAGGCGAAATCACAGAAGGGAAACAGTGCCTTTAAATTAAGACTACTTGTGCAACAACAAAGGGTCTAACGTGTAATAAAGGCAATTCAAATTACCATCTCTAAAAATCAGAATTGGATTTTAAATTGGTTGCAATTTAGGAAAATATTTATGTTGCCATGGTAGCACTATTCGCAACAGAATTCTATTCAAATGTTGTATAAGAATCCCCCCCAAAAATTACAAAAGCAGCTTTATTTTATGACAAAAAAACCTTAAAACACAGAAATGTTGTATAACATGAGTAAGACGCCTGAAATTGATAGGTCAGTGTATAGAAAGACTTGTACATCCGACAGTAATTCATTGAGTAATTCATACTTCTGACAAATTCAGGAGGATACATCTGCCTCACTTTCTTAATCTTGTACAGTAGGTCCCAATGAAAAGAATCCACAAGGCCTCCTACCTTCAGGGGCTTTATAAGGCAAACCCACAGGAGCAACAGACATACTCTACCCATGTTTCACAGCGAGGTGAGACTCTCAAGGACTAAGGTAAGTTTGAATCCGATGACTCCTGAAGACCAGTTCCCTCCCCTACCAATGTGCCTTGGAAACAAACGTGAGAAGGTGTCACCACATGTTCCAGTACCGACCACTCAGGAGCCGGTAGAGCCAGGGATGTGCATAATATGTTTTTGGCGGTAAGATACTTTCATTTTGTGCAGCATATGTTCCGGGAGTTTTCAAAACTTCGGTGCCAGCTTAATCAAATCCTGCGGAAGCTTGAGCCACAAGACGTCAATGCTGTATGTATGTACAGCTCTTGTGGAAGCTTGAGCCACAAGACATCTGTGTCAGTGCTGCATGTATGTACAGCTCTCGTGGAAGCTTGAGCCTCAAGACGTCAATGCTGTATGTATGTACAGCTCTTGTGGAAGCTTGAGCCACAAGATCCCTGTGTCAGAGCTGCATGTATGTACTGCTCCTGTGGAAGCTTGAGCCACAAGACGTCTGTGTCAGTGCTGCATGTATGTACTGCTCCTGTGGAAGCTTGAGCCACAAGACGTCTGTGTCAGTGCTGCATGTATGTACTGCTCCTGTGGAAGCTTGAGCCACAAGACGTCTGTGTCAGTGCTGCATGTATGTACTGCCCCTGTGGAAGCTTGAGCCACAAGACGTCTGTGTCAGTGCTGCATGTATGTACTGCTCCTGTGGAAGCTTGAGCCACAAGACGTCTGTGTCAGTGCTGCATGTATGTATGTCTCCTGTGTAAGCTTGAACCACAAGACATCTGTGTCAGAGCTGCATGTATGTACTGCTCCTGTGGAAGCTTGAGCCACAAGACGTCTGTGTCAGTGCTGCATGTATGTACTGCTCCTGTGGAAGCTTGAGCCACAAGACGTCTGTGTCAGTGCTGCATGTATGTATGTCTCCTGTGTAAGCTTGAACCACAAGACGTCTGTGTCAGTGCTGCATGTATGTACTGCCCCTGTGGAAGCTTGAGCCACAAGACGTCTGTGTCAGTGCTGCATGTATGTACTGCCCCTGTGGAAGCTTGAGCCACAAGACGTCTGTGTCAGGGCTGCATGTATGTACTGCTCCTGTGAAAGCTTGAACCACAAGACGTCTGTGTCAGTGCTGGATGTATGTACAGCTCCTGTGGAAGCTTGGGCCACAAGATGTTAATGCTGCATGTATGTACAGCTCCTGTGGAAGCTTGAGCCACAAGACATCTGTGTCAGTGCTGCATGTATGTACAGCTCTTGTGGAAGCTTGAGCCACAAGACGTTAATGCTGCATGTATGTACAGCTCCTGTGGAAGCTTGACCACAAGACATCTGCGTCAGTGCTGCATGTATGTACAACTCTTGTGGAAGCTTGAGCCACAAGACATCTGTGTCAGTGCTGCATGTATGTACAGCTCTTGTGGAAGCTTGAGCCACAAGACGTTAATGCTGCATGTATGTACAGCTCCTGTGGAAGCTTGACCACAAGACATCTGCGTCAGTGCTGCATGTATGTACAACTCTTGTGGAAGCTTGAGCCACAAGACATCTGTGTCAGTGCTGCATGTATGTACAGCTCCTGTGGAAGCTTGAGCCACAAGACATCTGTGTCAGTGCTGCATGTATGTACAGCTCTTGTGGAAGCTTCAGCCACAAGACATCTGTATCAGTGCTGCATGTATGTACAGCTCTTGTGGAAGCTTGAGCCACAAGACATCTGTGTCAGTGCTGCATGTATGTACAGCTCTTGTGGAAGCTTGAGCCACAAGATCCCTGTGTCAGAGCTGCATGTATGTACTGCTCCTGTGGAAGCTTGAGCCACAAGACGTCTGTGTCAGTGCTGCATGTATGTATGTCTCCTGTGTAAGCTTGAACCACAAGACGTCTGTGTCAGTGCTGCATGTATGTACTGCCCCTGTGGAAGCTTGAGCCACAAGACGTCTGTGTCAGTGCTGCATGTATGTATGCCTCCTGTGGAAGCTTGAACCACAAGACGTCTGTGTCAGTGCTGCATGTATGTACTGCCCCTGTGGAAGCTTGAGCCACAAGACGTCTGTGTCAGGGCTGCATGTATGTACTGCTCCTGTGGAAGCTTGAACCACAAGACGTCTGTGTCAGTGCTGCATGTATGTACAGCTCCTGTGGAAGCTTGGGCCACAAGATGTTAATGCTGCATGTATGTACAGCTCCTGTGGAAGCTTGAGCCACAAGACATCTGTGTCAGTGCTGCATGTATGTACAGCTCTTGTGGAAGCTTGAGCCACAAGACGTTAATACTGCATGTATGTACAGCTCCTGTGGAAGCTTGACCACAAGACATCTGCGTCAGTGCTGCATGTATATACAACTCTTGTGGAAGCTTGAGCCACAAGACATCTGTGTCAGTGCTGCATGTATGTACAGCTCTTGTGGAAGCTTGAGCCACAAGACGTTAATGCTGCATGTATGTACAGCTCCTGTGGAAGCTTGAGCCACAAGACATCTGTGTCAGTGCTGCATGTATGTACAGCTCTTGTGGAAGCTTGAGCCACAAGACATCTGTATCAGTGCTGCATGTATGTACAGCTCCTGTGGAAGCTTGAGCCACAAGATCCCAGTGTCAGAGCTGCATGTATGTACTGCTCCTGTGGAAGCTTGAGCCACAAGACGTCTGTGTCAGTGCTGCATGTATGTATGTCTCCTGTGTAAGCTTGAACCACAAGACGTCTGTGTCAGTGCTGCATGTATGTACTGCCCCTGTGGAAGCTTGAGCCACAAGACGTCTGTGTCAGGGCTGCATGTATGTACTACTCCTGTGGAAGCTTGAACCACAAGACGCTTGTGTCAGTGCTGCATGTATGTACAGCTCCTGTGGAAGCTTGAGCCACAAGATGTTAATGCTGCATGTATGTACAGCTCCTGTGGAAGCTTGAGCCACAAGACATCTGTGTCAGTGCTGCATGTATGTACAGCTCTTGTGGAAGCTTGAGCCACAAGACGTTAATGCTGCATGTATGTACAGCTCCTGTGGAAGCTTGACCACAAGACATCTGTGTCAGTGCTGCATGTATGTACAACTCTTGTGGAAGCTTGAGCCACAAGACATCTGTATCAGTGCTGCATGTATGTACAGCTCTTGTGGAAGCTTGAGCCACAAGACATCTGTATCAGTGCTGCATGTATGTACAGCTCCTGTGGAAGCTTGAGCCACAAGACATCTGTGTCAGTGCTGCATGTATGTACAGCTCTTGTGGAAGCTTGAGCCACAAGACGTTAATGCTGCATGTATGTACAGCTCTTGTGGAAGCTTGAGCCACAAGACATCAGTGTCAGTGCTGCATGTATGTACAGCTCTTGTGGAAGCTTGAGCCACAAGATCCCTGTGTCAGAGCTGCATGTATGTACTGCTCCTGTGGAAGCTTGAGCCACAAGACGTCTGTGTCAGTGCTGCATGTATCTATGTCTCCTGTGTAAGCTTGAACCACAAGACGTCTGTGTCAGTGCTGCATGTATGTACTGCCCCTGTGGAAGCTTGAGCCACAAGACGTCTGTGTCAGTGCTGCATGTATGTACTACTCCTGTGGAAGCTTGAACCACAAGACGCTTGTGTCAGTGCTGCATGTATGTACAGCTCCTGTGGAAGCTTGAGCCACAAGACATCTGTGTCAGTGCTGCATGTATGTACAGCTCTTGTGGAAGCTTGAGCCACAAGACGTTAATGCTGCATGTATGTACAGCTCTTGTGGAAGCTTGAGCCACAAGACATCTGTGTCAGTGCTGCATGTATGTACAGCTCTTGTGGAAGCTTGAGCCACAAGATCCCTGTGTCAGAGCTGCATGTATGTACTGCTCCTGTGGAAGCTTGAGCCACAAGACGTCTGTGTCAGTGCTGCATGTATGTATGTCTCCTGTGTAAGCTTGAACCACAAGACGTCTGTGTCAGTGCTGCATGTATGTACTGCCCCTGTGGAAGCTTGAGCCACAAGACGTCTGTGTCAGTGCTGCATGTATGTACTACTCCTGTGGAAGCTTGAACCACAAGAAGCTTGTGTCAGAGCTGCATGTATGTACTGCTCCTGTGGAAGCTTGAGCCACAAGACATCTGTGTCAGTGCTGCATGTATGTACAGCTCCTGTGGAAGCTTGACCACAAGACATCTGTGTCAGTGCTGCATGTATGTACAGCTCTTGTGGAAGCTTGAGCCACACGACATCTGTATCAGTGCTGCATGTATGTACAGCTCTTGTGGAAGCTTGAGCCACAAGACATCTGTGTCAGTGCTGCATGTATGTACAGCTCCTGTGAAAGCTTGAGCCACAAGATGTCTGTGTCAGTGCTGCATGTATGTACTGCTTCTGTGGAAGCTTGAACCACAAGACAAGTGTGTCAGTGCTGCATTTATGTGCTGCTCCTGTGGAAGCTTGAGCCACGAGATGTCAGTGTCAGTGCTGCATGTAAGTACTGCTCCTGTGGAAGCTTGAGCCACAAGATGAATGTGTCAGTGCTGCATTTATGTGCTGCTCCTGTGGAAGCTTGAGCCACAAGACATCTGTGTCAATGCTGCATGTATGTACAGCTCTTGTGGAAGCTTGAGCCACAAGACATCTGTGTCAGTGCTGCATGTATGTACTGCTCCTGTGAAAGCTTGAGCCACAAGATGTCAGTGTCAGTGCTGCATTTATGTACAGCTCCTGTGGAAGCTTGACCACAAGACATCTGTGTCAGTGCTGCATGTATGTACAGCTCTTGTGAAAGCTTGAGCCACAAGACATCTGTATCAGTGCTGCATGTATGTACAGTTCTTGTGGAAGCTTGAGCCACAAGACATCTGTGTCAGTGCTGCATGTATGTACTGCTCCTGTGAAAGCTTGAGCCACAAGATGTCTGTGTCAGTGCTGTATGTATGTACTGCTTCTGTGGAAGCTTGAGCCACAAGACAAGTGTGTCAGTGCTGCATTTATGTACAGCTCCTGTGGAAGCTTGACCACAAGACATCTGTGTCAGTGCTGCATGTATGTACAGCTCTTGTGGAAGCTTGAGCCACAAGACATCTGTATCAGTGCTGCATGTATGTACAGTTCTTGTGGAAGCTTGAGCCACAAGACATCTGTGTCAGTGCTGCATGTATGTACTGCTCCTGTGAAAGCTTGAGCCACAAGATGTCTGTGTCAGTGCTGTATGTATGTACTGCTTCTGTGGAAGCTTGAGCCACAAGACAAGTGTGTCAGTGCTGCATTTATGTGCTGCTCCTGTGGAAGCTTGAGCCACGAGATGTCAGTGTCAGTGCTGCATGTAAGTGCTGCTCCTGTGGAAACTTGAGCCACAAGATGAATGTGTCAGTGCTGCATTTATGTGCTGCTCCTGTAGAAGCTTGAGCCACGAGATGTCTGTGTGAGTGCTGCATGCATGAACTGTTCCTGTGGAAGCTTGAGCCATGAGACCTCTGTTTCAGCGCTGCATGTAAGTACTGCTCCTGTGGAAGCTTGAGCCACAAGACGAATGTGTCAGTGCTGCATTTATGTACTGCTCCTGTGGAAGTTTGAGCCACATGACAAATGTGTCAGTGCTACATGTATGTTCTGCTCCTGTGGAAGCTTGATATATAAAGAATGGTTCTGTCGGGAAGCTGGCAATTGATTTGTACAAGTAAAATCACTGTATTCACAATGTTTGATTTATGTGAAGTAACTAAAGTTGTAATGCAAGGTTCAACGTCCCTATTTGGAGCACCAACCTATACTGTTTTTACACACCACAAGGACAATTATTTTTTAGTCAAACAAAATATTTTGTATTGTACATAAATTACGGATCATGGCCGTCAATAAAACAATACAAAATAGGATAATCCAGTGAATAAAGTGCAAAAAGGTGACTTGGTGGTGATATGTGAACAATGTGCTATACATATATTGTACAAATAGGAATGAAATACTGTCTAATGTTTCAATGCATGAATGCACAACCCAAGAATGGCTTTGTGCTGGGGCCTGTACAACTGCGTAGACTAGAGTGACTACAACGTCGACGTTTCGACCCTGGGGACTAGCGCAGCTTAACATTCATCAAGGGCGGTCTTCCTCAGGACAAAGGATGGATGAGCAACGGTTGACAGCCAAAATAAATCGAACAGGATTCCCATGTAGTGAATATAAAAGGATCCAAGTGAATTCAGCATCTGTAGACACACACCGATTAGTTGTGGTCTAGGACAATGTACGAATATCTACAGGTCCCCACCAGCCGGCTGGAGCCTAAACGATTAAAGAAAGGCCGCCAGCTTTGCGGTCGTTATGAAAGGAGCGAGAGATGTGACTTCCTCCGTCAGTGCTGCATGTAGTTACTATTCTGTGGAAGCTTGAGCCACGATAGGTCTGTGTCAGTGCTGCAAGTATGTACAGCTCCTGTGGACGCTTGAAGCACGAGACGGCTGCGTCAGTGCTGCATGTATGTACTGCTCCTGTGGAAGCTTGAGCCACGAGACCTCTGTTTCAGTGCTGCATGTATGTACTGCTCCTGTGGAAGCTTGAGCCATGAGACGTCTGCGTCTGTGCTGCATGTATGTGCAGCTCCTGTGGAAGCTTGAGCCACAAGACGTCTGCGTCAGTGCTGCATGTATGTACTGCTCCTGTGGAAGCTTGAGCCACAAGATGTTAATGCTGCATGTATGTACAGCTCCTGTGGAAGCTTGAACCACAAGACGCTTGTGTCAGTGCTGCATTTATGTACAGCTCCTGTGGAAGCTTGAGCCACAAGATGTTAATGCTGCATGTATGTACAGCTCCTGTGGAAGCTTGACCACAAGACATCTGTGTCAGTGCTGCATGTATGTACAGCTCTTGTGGAAGCTTGAGCCACAAGACGTTAATGCTGCATGTATGTACAGCTCCTGTGGAAGCTTGAGCCACAAGACATCTGTATCAGTGCTGCATGTATGTACAGTTCTTGTGGAAGCTTGAGCCACAAGACATCTGTGTCAGTGCTGCATGTATGTACTGCTCCTGTGAAAGCTTGAGCCACAAGATGTCTGTGTCAGTGCTGTATGTATGTACTGCTTCTGTGGAAGCTTGAGCCACAAGACAAGTGTGTCAGTGCTGCATTTATGTGCTGCTCCTGTGGAAGCTTGAGCCACAAGATGTCAGTGTCAGTGCTGCATGTAAGTACTGCTCCTGTGGAAGCTTGAGCCACAAGATGAATGTGTCAGTGCTGCATTTATGTGCTGCTCCTGTAGAAGCTTGAGCCACGAGATGTCTGTGTGAGTGCTGCATGCATGAACTGTTCCTGTGGAAGCATGAGCCATGAGACCTCTGTTTCAGCGCTGCATGTAAGTACTGCTCCTGTGGAAGCTTGAGCCACAAGACGAATGTGTCAGTGCTGCATTTATGTACTGCTCCTGTGGAAGTTTGAGCCACATGACAAATGTGTCAGTGCTACATGTATGTTCTGCTCCTGTGGAAGCTTGATATATAAAGAATGGTTCTGTCGGGAAGCTGGCAATTGATTTGTACAAGTAAAATCACTGTATTCACAATGTTTGATTTATGTGAAGTAACTAAAGTTGTAATGCAAGGTTCAACGTCCCTATTTGGAGCACCAACCTATACTGTTTTTACACACCACAAGGACAATTATTTTTTAGTCAAACAAAATATTTTGTATTGTACATAAATTACGGATCATGGCCGTCAATAAAACAATACAAAATAGGATAATCCAGTGAATAAAGTGCAAAAAGGTGACTTGGTGGTGATATGTGAACAATGTGCTATACATATATTGTACAAATAGGAATGAAATACTGTCTAATGTTTCAATGCATGAATGCACAACCCAAGAATGGCTTTGTGCTGGGGCCTGTACAACTGCGTAGACTAGAGTGACTACAACGTCGACGTTTCGACCCTGGGGACTAGCGCAGCTTAACATTCATCAAGGGCGGTCTTCCTCAGGACAAAGGATGGATGAGCAACGGTTGACAGCCAAAATAAATCGAACAGGATTCCCATGTAGTGAATATAAAAGGATCCAAGTGAATTCAGCATCTGTAGACACACACCGATTAGTTGTGGTCTAGGACAATGTACGAATATCTACAGGTCCCCACCAGCCGGCTGGAGCCTAAACGATTAAAGAAAGGCCGCCAGCTTTGCGGTCGTTATGAAAGGAGCGAGAGATGTGACTTCCTCCGTCAGTGCTGCATGTAGTTACTATTCTGTGGAAGCTTGAGCCACGATAGGTCTGTGTCAGTGCTGCAAGTATGTACAGCTCCTGTGGACGCTTGAAGCACGAGACGGCTGCGTCAGTGCTGCATGTATGTACTGCTCCTGTGGAAGCTTGAGCCACGAGACCTCTGTTTCAGTGCTGCATGTATGTACTGCTCCTGTGGAAGCTTGAGCCATGAGACGTCTGCGTCTGTGCTGCATGTATGTGCAGCTCCTGTGGAAGCTTGAGCCACAAGACATCTGCGTCAGTGCTGCATGTATGTACTGCTCCTGTGGAAGCTTGAGCCACAAGATGTTAATGCTGCATGTATGTACAGCTCCTGTGGAAGCTTGAACCACAAGACGCTTGTGTCAGTGCTGCATGTATGTACAGCTCCTGTGGAAGCTTGAGCCACAAGATGTTAATGCTGCATGTATGTACAGCTCCTGTGGAAGCTTGACCACAAGACATCTGTGTCAGTGCTGCATGTATGTACAGCTCTTGTGGAAGCTTGAGCCACAAGACGTTAATGCTGCATGTATGTACAGCTCCTGTGGAAGCTTGAGCCACAAGACATCTGTATCAGTGCTGCATGTATGGACAGTTCTTGTGGAAGCTTGAGCCACAAGACATCTGTGTCAGTGCTGCATATATGTACTGCTCCTGTGAAAGCTTGAGCCACAAGATGTCTGTGTCAGTGCTGTATGTATGTACTGCTTCTGTGGAAGCTTGAGCCACAAGACAAGTGTGTCAGTGCTGCATTTATGTGCTGCTCCTGTGGAAGCTTGAGCCACGAGATGTCAGTGTCAGTGCTGCATGTAAGTACTGCTCCTGTGGAAGCTTGAGCCACAAGATGAATGTGTCAGTGCTGCATTTATGTGCTGCTCCTGTAGAAGCTTGAGCCACGAGATGTCTGTGTGAGTGCTGCATGCATGAACTGTTCCTGTGGAAGCTTGAGCCATGAGACCTCTGTTTCAGCGCTGCATGTAAGTACTGCTCCTGTGGAAGCTTGAGCCACAAGACATCTGTGTCAGTGCTGCATGTATGTACAGCTCTTGTGGAAGCTTGAGCCACAAGACGTTAATGCTGCATGTATGTACAGCTCCTGTGGAAGCTTGACCACAAGACATCTGCGTCAGTGCTGCATGTATGTACAACTCTTGTGGAAGCTTGAGCCACAAGACATCTGTGTCAGTGCTGCATGTATGTACAGCTCTTGTGGAAGCTTGAGCCACAAGACGTTAATGCTGCATGTATGTACAGCTCCTGTGGAAGCTTGACCACAAGACATCTGCGTCAGTGCTGCATGTATGTACAACTCTTGTGGAAGCTTGAGCCACA
The DNA here is from genome assembly GCF_964261635.1 of Lissotriton helveticus. Lineage (NCBI taxonomy): Eukaryota > Metazoa > Chordata > Amphibia > Caudata > Salamandridae > Lissotriton > Lissotriton helveticus. The sequence continues at coordinate 50,038,570 of NC_136061.1, read as the reverse complement.
AGACATCTGTGTCAGTGCTGCATGTATGTATGTCTCCTGTGTAAGCTTGAACCACAAGACGTCTGTGTCAGTGCTGCATGTATGTACTGCCCCTGTGGAAGCTTGAGCCACAAGACGTCTGTGTCAGTGCTGCATGTATGTATGCCTCCTGTGGAAGCTTGAACCACAAGACGTCTGTGTCAGTGCTGCATGTATGTACTGCCCCTGTGGAAGCTTGAGCCACAAGACGTCTGTGTCAGGGCTGCATGTATGTACTGCTCCTGTGGAAGCTTGAACCACAAGACGTCTGTGTCAGTGCTGCATGTATGTACAGCTCCTGTGGAAGCTTGGGCCACAAGATGTTAATGCTGCATGTATGTACAGCTCCTGTGGAATCTTGAGCCACAAGACATCTGTGTCAGTGCTGCATGTATGTACAGCTCTTGTGGAAGCTTGAGCCACAAGACGTTAATACTGCATGTATGTACAGCTCCTGTGGAAGCTTGACCACAAGACATCTGCGTCAGTGCTGCATGTATATACAACTCTTGTGGAAGCTTGAGCCACAAGACATCTGTGTCAGTGCTGCATGTATGTACAGCTCTTGTGGAAGCTTGAGCCACAAGACGTTAATGCTGCATGTATGTACAGCTCCTGTGGAAGCTTGAGCCACAAGACATCTGTGTCAGTGCTGCATGTATGTACAGCTCTTGTGGAAGCTTGAGCCACAAGACATCTGTATCAGTGCTGCATGTATGTACAGCTCCTGTGGAAGCTTGAGCCACAAGATCCCTGTGTCAGAGCTGCATGTATGTACTGCTCCTGTGGAAGCTTGAGCCACAAGACGTCTGTGTCAGTGCTGCATGTATGTATGTCTCCTGTGTAAGCTTGAACCACAAGACGTCTGTGTCAGTGCTGCATGTATGTACTGCCCCTGTGGAAGCTTGAGCCACAAGACGTCTGTGTCAGGGCTGCATGTATGTACTACTCCTGTGGAAGCTTGAACCACAAGACGCTTGTGTCAGTGCTGCATGTATGTACAGCTCCTGTGGAAGCTTGAGCCACAAGATGTTAATGCTGCATGTATGTACAGCTCCTGTGGAAGCTTGAGCCACAAGACATCTGTGTCAGTGCTGCATGTATGTACAGCTCTTGTGGAAGCTTGAGCCACAAGACGTTAATGCTGCATGTATGTACAGCTCCTGTGGAAGCTTGACCACAAGACATCTGTGTCAGTGCTGCATGTATGTACAACTCTTGTGGAAGCTTGAGCCACAAGACATCTGTATCAGTGCTGCATGTATGTACAGCTCTTGTGGAAGCTTGAGCCACAAGACATCTGTATCAGTGCTGCATGTATGTACAGCTCCTGTGGAAGCTTGAGCCACAAGACATCTGTGTCAGTGCTGCATGTATGTACAGCTCTTGTGGAAGCTTGAGCCACAAGACGTTAATGCTGCATGTATGTACAGCTCTTGTGGAAGCTTGAGCCACAAGACATCAGTGTCAGTGCTGCATGTATGTACAGCTCTTGTGGAAGCTTGAGCCACAAGATCCCTGTGTCAGAGCTGCATGTATGTACTGCTCCTGTGGAAGCTTGAGCCACAAGACGTCTGTGTCAGTGCTGCATGTATCTATGTCTCCTGTGTAAGCTTGAACCACAAGACGTCTGTGTCAGTGCTGCATGTATGTACTGCCCCTGTGGAAGCTTGAGCCACAAGACGTCTGTGTCAGTGCTGCATGTATGTACTACTCCTGTGGAAGCTTGAACCACAAGACGCTTGTGTCAGTGCTGCATGTATGTACAGCTCCTGTGGAAGCTTGAGCCACAAGACATCTGTGTCAGTGCTGCATGTATGTACAGCTCTTGTGGAAGCTTGAGCCACAAGACGTTAATGCTGCATGTATGTACAGCTCTTGTGGAAGCTTGAGCCACAAGACATCTGTGTCAGTGCTGCATGTATGTACAGCTCTTGTGGAAGCTTGAGCCACAAGATCCCTGTGTCAGAGCTGCATGTATGTACTGCTCCTGTGGAAGCTTGAGCCACAAGACGTCTGTGTCAGTGCTGCATGTATGTATGTCTCCTGTGTAAGCTTGAACCACAAGACGTCTGTGTCAGTGCTGCATGTATGTACTGCCCCTGTGGAAGCTTGAGCCACAAGACGTCTGTGTCAGTGCTGCATGTATGTACTACTCCTGTGGAAGCTTGAACCACAAGAAGCTTGTGTCAGTGCTGCATGTATGTACTGCTCCTGTGGAAGCTTGAGCCACAAGACATCTGTGTCAGTGCTGCATGTATGTACAGCTCCTGTGGAAGCTTGACCACAAGACATCTGTGTCAGTGCTGCATGTATGTACAGCTCTTGTGGAAGCTTGAGCCACACGACATCTGTATCAGTGCTGCATGTATGTACAGCTCTTGTGGAAGCTTGAGCCACAAGACATCTGTGTCAGTGCTGCATGTATGTACAGCTCCTGTGAAAGCTTGAGCCACAAGATGTCTGTGTCAGTGCTGCATGTATGTACTGCTTCTGTGGAAGCTTGAACCACAAGACAAGTGTGTCAGTGCTGCATTTATGTGCTGCTCCTGTGGAAGCTTGAGCCACGAGATGTCAGTGTCAGTGCTGCATGTAAGTACTGCTCCTGTGGAAGCTTGAGCCACAAGATGAATGTGTCAGTGCTGCATTTATGTGCTGCTCCTGTGGAAGCTTGAGCCACAAGACATCTGTGTCAATGCTGCATGTATGTACAGCTCTTGTGGAAGCTTGAGCCACAAGACATCTGTGTCAGTGCTGCATGTATGTACTGCTCCTGTGAAAGCTTGAGCCACAAGATGTCAGTGTCAGTGCTGCATTTATGTACAGCTCCTGTGGAAGCTTGACCACAAGACATCTGTGTCAGTGCTGCATGTATGTACAGCTCTTGTGAAAGCTTGAGCCACAAGACATCTGTATCAGTGCTGCATGTATGTACAGTTCTTGTGGAAGCTTGAGCCACAAGACATCTGTGTCAGTGCTGCATGTATGTACTGCTCCTGTGAAAGCTTGAGCCACAAGATGTCTGTGTCAGTGCTGTATGTATGTACTGCTTCTGTGGAAGCTTGAGCCACAAGACAAGTGTGTCAGTGCTGCATTTATGTACAGCTCCTGTGGAAGCTTGACCACAAGACATCTGTGTCAGTGCTGCATGTATGTACAGCTCTTGTGGAAGCTTGAGCCACAAGACATCTGTATCAGTGCTGCATGTATGTACAGTTCTTGTGGAAGCTTGAGCCACAAGACATCTGTGTCAGTGCTGCATGTATGTACTGCTCCTGTGAAAGCTTGAGCCACAAGATGTCTGTGTCAGTGCTGTATGTATGTACTGCTTCTGTGGAAGCTTGAGCCACAAGACAAGTGTGTCAGTGCTGCATTTATGTGCTGCTCCTGTGGAAGCTTGAGCCACGAGATGTCAGTGTCAGTGCTGCATGTAAGTGCTGCTCCTGTGGAAACTTGAGCCACAAGATGAATGTGTCAGTGCTGCATTTATGTGCTGCTCCTGTAGAAGCTTGAGCCACGAGATGTCTGTGTGAGTGCTGCATGCATGAACTGTTCCTGTGGAAGCTTGAGCCATGAGACCTCTGTTTCAGCGCTGCATGTAAGTACTGCTCCTGTGGAAGCTTGAGCCACAAGACGAATGTGTCAGTGCTGCATTTATGTACTGCTCCTGTGGAAGTTTGAGCCACATGACAAATGTGTCAGTGCTACATGTATGTTCTGCTCCTGTGGAAGCTTGATATATAAAGAATGGTTCTGTCGGGAAGCTGGCAATTGATTTGTACAAGTAAAATCACTGTATTCACAATGTTTGATTTATGTGAAGTAACTAAAGTTGTAATGCAAGGTTCAACGTCCCTATTTGGAGCACCAACCTATACTGTTTTTACACACCACAAGGACAATTATTTTTTAGTCAAACAAAATATTTTGTATTGTACATAAATTACGGATCATGGCCGTCAATAAAACAATACAAAATAGGATAATCCAGTGAATAAAGTGCAAAAAGGTGACTTGGTGGTGATATGTGAACAATGTGCTATACATATATTGTACAAATAGGAATGAAATACTGTCTAATGTTTCAATGCATGAATGCACAACCCAAGAATGGCTTTGTGCTGGGGCCTGTACAACTGCGTAGACTAGAGTGACTACAACGTCGACGTTTCGACCCTGGGGACTAGCGCAGCTTAACATTCATCAAGGGCGGTCTTCCTCAGGACAAAGGATGGATGAGCAACGGTTGACAGCCAAAATAAATCGAACAGGATTCCCATGTAGTGAATATAAAAGGATCCAAGTGAATTCAGCATCTGTAGACACACACCGATTAGTTGTGGTCTAGGACAATGTACGAATATCTACAGGTCCCCACCAGCCGGCTGGAGCCTAAACGATTAAAGAAAGGCCGCCAGCTTTGCGGTCGTTATGAAAGGAGCGAGAGATGTGACTTCCTCCGTCAGTGCTGCATGTAGTTACTATTCTGTGGAAGCTTGAGCCACGATAGGTCTGTGTCAGTGCTGCAAGTATGTACAGCTCCTGTGGACGCTTGAAGCACGAGACGGCTGCGTCAGTGCTGCATGTATGTACTGCTCCTGTGGAAGCTTGAGCCACGAGACCTCTGTTTCAGTGCTGCATGTATGTACTGCTCCTGTGGAAGCTTGAGCCATGAGACGTCTGCGTCTGTGCTGCATGTATGTGCAGCTCCTGTGGAAGCTTGAGCCACAAGACGTCTGCGTCAGTGCTGCATGTATGTACTGCTCCTGTGGAAGCTTGAGCCACAAGATGTTAATGCTGCATGTATGTACAGCTCCTGTGGAAGCTTGAACCACAAGACGCTTGTGTCAGTGCTGCATTTATGTACAGCTCCTGTGGAAGCTTGAGCCACAAGATGTTAATGCTGCATGTATGTACAGCTCCTGTGGAAGCTTGACCACAAGACATCTGTGTCAGTGCTGCATGTATGTACAGCTCTTGTGGAAGCTTGAGCCACAAGACGTTAATGCTGCATGTATGTACAGCTCCTGTGGAAGCTTGAGCCACAAGACATCTGTATCAGTGCTGCATGTATGTACAGTTCTTGTGGAAGCTTGAGCCACAAGACATCTGTGTCAGTGCTGCATGTATGTACTGCTCCTGTGAAAGCTTGAGCCACAAGATGTCTGTGTCAGTGCTGTATGTATGTACTGCTTCTGTGGAAGCTTGAGCCACAAGACAAGTGTGTCAGTGCTGCATTTATGTGCTGCTCCTGTGGAAGCTTGAGCCACAAGATGTCAGTGTCAGTGCTGCATGTAAGTACTGCTCCTGTGGAAGCTTGAGCCACAAGATGAATGTGTCAGTGCTGCATTTATGTGCTGCTCCTGTAGAAGCTTGAGCCACGAGATGTCTGTGTGAGTGCTGCATGCATGAACTGTTCCTGTGGAAGCATGAGCCATGAGACCTCTGTTTCAGCGCTGCATGTAAGTACTGCTCCTGTGGAAGCTTGAGCCACAAGACGAATGTGTCAGTGCTGCATTTATGTACTGCTCCTGTGGAAGTTTGAGCCACATGACAAATGTGTCAGTGCTACATGTATGTTCTGCTCCTGTGGAAGCTTGATATATAAAGAATGGTTCTGTCGGGAAGCTGGCAATTGATTTGTACAAGTAAAATCACTGTATTCACAATGTTTGATTTATGTGAAGTAACTAAAGTTGTAATGCAAGGTTCAACGTCCCTATTTGGAGCACCAACCTATACTGTTTTTACACACCACAAGGACAATTATTTTTTAGTCAAACAAAATATTTTGTATTGTACATAAATTACGGATCATGGCCGTCAATAAAACAATACAAAATAGGATAATCCAGTGAATAAAGTGCAAAAAGGTGACTTGGTGGTGATATGTGAACAATGTGCTATACATATATTGTACAAATAGGAATGAAATACTGTCTAATGTTTCAATGCATGAATGCACAACCCAAGAATGGCTTTGTGCTGGGGCCTGTACAACTGCGTAGACTAGAGTGACTACAACGTCGACGTTTCGACCCTGGGGACTAGCGCAGCTTAACATTCATCAAGGGCGGTCTTCCTCAGGACAAAGGATGGATGAGCAACGGTTGACAGCCAAAATAAATCGAACAGGATTCCCATGTAGTGAATATAAAAGGATCCAAGTGAATTCAGCATCTGTAGACACACACCGATTAGTTGTGGTCTAGGACAATGTACGAATATCTACAGGTCCCCACCAGCCGGCTGGAGCCTAAACGATTAAAGAAAGGCCGCCAGCTTTGCGGTCGTTATGAAAGGAGCGAGAGATGTGACTTCCTCCGTCAGTGCTGCATGTAGTTACTATTCTGTGGAAGCTTGAGCCACGATAGGTCTGTGTCAGTGCTGCAAGTATGTACAGCTCCTGTGGACGCTTGAAGCACGAGACGGCTGCGTCAGTGCTGCATGTATGTACTGCTCCTGTGGAAGCTTGAGCCACGAGACCTCTGTTTCAGTGCTGCATGTATGTACTGCTCCTGTGGAAGCTTGAGCCATGAGACGTCTGCGTCTGTGCTGCATGTATGTGCAGCTCCTGTGGAAGCTTGAGCCACAAGACGTCTGCGTCAGTGCTGCATGTATGTACTGCTCCTGTGGAAGCTTGAGCCACAAGATGTTAATGCTGCATGTATGTACAGCTCCTGTGGAAGCTTGAACCACAAGACGCTTGTGTCAGTGCTGCATTTATGTACAGCTCCTGTGGAAGCTTGAGCCACAAGATGTTAATGCTGCATGTATGTACAGCTCCTGTGGAAGCTTGACCACAAGACATCTGTGTCAGTGCTGCATGTATGTACAGCTCTTGTGGAAGCTTGAGCCACAAGACGTTAATGCTGCATGTATGTACAGCTCCTGTGGAAGCTTGAGCCACAAGACATCTGTATCAGTGCTGCATGTATGTACAGTTCTTGTGGAAGCTTGAGCCACAAGACATCTGTGTCAGTGCTGCATGTATGTACTGCTCCTGTGAAAGCTTGAGCCACAAGATGTCTGTGTCAGTGCTGTATGTATGTACTGCTTCTGTGGAAGCTTGAGCCACAAGACAAGTGTGTCAGTGCTGCATTTATGTGCTGCTCCTGTGGAAGCTTGAGCCACAAGATGTCAGTGTCAGTGCTGCATGTAAGTACTGCTCCTGTGGAAGCTTGAGCCACAAGATGAATGTGTCAGTGCTGCATTTATGTGCTGCTCCTGTAGAAGCTTGAGCCACGAGATGTCTGTGTGAGTGCTGCATGCATGAACTGTTCCTGTGGAAGCATGAGCCATGAGACCTCTGTTTCAGCGCTGCATGTAAGTACTGCTCCTGTGGAAGCTTGAGCCACAAGACGAATGTGTCAGTGCTGCATTTATGTACTGCTCCTGTGGAAGTTTGAGCCACATGACAAATGTGTCAGTGCTACATGTATGTTCTGCTCCTGTGGAAGCTTGATATATAAAGAATGGTTCTGTCGGGAAGCTGGCAATTGATTTGTACAAGTAAAATCACTGTATTCACAATGTTTGATTTATGTGAAGTAACTAAAGTTGTAATGCAAGGTTCAACGTCCCTATTTGGAGCACCAACCTATACTGTTTTTACACACCACAAGGACAATTATTTTTTAGTCAAACAAAATATTTTGTATTGTACATAAATTACGGATCATGGCCGTCAATAAAACAATACAAAATAGGATAATCCAGTGAATAAAGTGCAAAAAGGTGACTTGGTGGTGATATGTGAACAATGTGCTATACATATATTGTACAAATAGGAATGAAATACTGTCTAATGTTTCAATGCATGAATGCACAACCCAAGAATGGCTTTGTGCTGGGGCCTGTACAACTGCGTAGACTAGAGTGACTACAACGTCGACGTTTCGACCCTGGGGACTAGCGCAGCTTAACATTCATCAAGGGCGGTCTTCCTCAGGACAAAGGATGGATGAGCAACGGTTGACAGCCAAAATAAATCGAACAGGATTCCCATGTAGTGAATATAAAAGGATCCAAGTGAATTCAGCATCTGTAGACACACACCGATTAGTTGTGGTCTAGGACAATGTACGAATATCTACAGGTCCCCACCAGCCGGCTGGAGCCTAAACGATTAAAGAAAGGCCGCCAGCTTTGCGGTCGTTATGAAAGGAGCGAGAGATGTGACTTCCTCCGTCAGTGCTGCATGTAGTTACTATTCTGTGGAAGCTTGAGCCACGATAGGTCTGTGTCAGTGCTGCAAGTATGTACAGCTCCTGTGGACGCTTGAAGCACGAGACGGCTGCGTCAGTGCTGCATGTATGTACTGCTCCTGTGGAAGCTTGAGCCACGAGACCTCTGTTTCAGTGCTGCATGTATGTACTGCTCCTGTGGAAGCTTGAGCCATGAGACGTCTGCGTCTGTGCTGCATGTATGTGCAGCTCCTGTGGAAGCTTGAGCCACAAGACATCTGCGTCAGTGCTGCATGTATGTACTGCTCCTGTGGAAGCTTGAGCCACAAGATGTTAATGCTGCATGTATGTACAGCTCCTGTGGAAGCTTGAACCACAAGACGCTTGTGTCAGTGCTGCATGTATGTACAGCTCCTGTGGAAGCTTGAGCCACAAGATGTTAATGCTGCATGTATGTACAGCTCCTGTGGAAGCTTGACCACAAGACATCTGTGTCAGTGCTGCATGTATGTACAGCTCTTGTGGAAGCTTGAGCCACAAGACGTTAATGCTGCATGTATGTACAGCTCCTGTGGAAGCTTGAGCCACAAGACATCTGTATCAGTGCTGCATGTATGGACAGTTCTTGTGGAAGCTTGAGCCACAAGACATCTGTGTCAGTGCTGCATATATGTACTGCTCCTGTGAAAGCTTGAGCCACAAGATGTCTGTGTCAGTGCTGTATGTATGTACTGCTTCTGTGGAAGCTTGAGCCACAAGACAAGTGTGTCAGTGCTGCATTTATGTGCTGCTCCTGTGGAAGCTTGAGCCACGAGATGTCAGTGTCAGTGCTGCATGTAAGTACTGCTCCTGTGGAAGCTTGAGCCACAAGATGAATGTGTCAGTGCTGCATTTATGTGCTGCTCCTGTAGAAGCTTGAGCCACGAGATGTCTGTGTGAGTGCTGCATGCATGAACTGTTCCTGTGGAAGCTTGAGCCATGAGACCTCTGTTTCAGCGCTGCATGTAAGTACTGCTCCTGTGGAAGCTTGAGCCACAAGACATCTGTGTCAGTGCTGCATGTATGTACAGCTCTTGTGGAAGCTTGAGCCACAAGACGTTAATGCTGCATGTATGTACAGCTCCTGTGGAAGCTTGACCACAAGACATCTGCGTCAGTGCTGCATGTATGTACAACTCTTGTGGAAGCTTGAGCCACAAGACATCTGTGTCAGTGCTGCATGTATGTACAGCTCTTGTGGAAGCTTGAGCCACAAGACGTTAATGCTGCATGTATGTACAGCTCCTGTGGAAGCTTGACCACAAGACATCTGCGTCAGTGCTGCATGTATGTACAACTCTTGTGGAAGCTTGAGCCACAAGACATCTGTGTCAGTGCTGCATGTATGTATGTCTCCTGTGTAAGCTTGAACCACAAGACGTCTGTGTCAGTGCTGCATGTATGTACTGCCCCTGTGGAAGCTTGAGCCACAAGACGTCTGTGTCAGTGCTGCATGTATGTATGCCTCCTGTGGAAGCTTGAACCACAAGACGTCTGTGTCAGTGCTGCATGTATGTACTGCCCCTGTGGAAGCTTGAGCCACAAGACGTCTGTGTCAGGGCTGCATGTATGTACTGCTCCTGTGGAAGCTTGAACCACAAGACGTCTGTGTCAGTGCTGCATGTATGTACAGCTCCTGTGGAAGCTTGGGCCACAAGATGTTAATGCTGCATGTATGTACAGCTCCTGTGGAATCTTGAGCCACAAGACATCTGTGTCAGTGCTGCATGTATGTACAGCTCTTGTGGAAGCTTGAGCCACAAGACGTTAATACTGCATGTATGTACAGCTCCTGTGGAAGCTTGACCACAAGACATCTGCGTCAGTGCTGCATGTATATACAACTCTTGTGGAAGCTTGAGCCACAAGACATCTGTGTCAGTGCTGCATGTATGTACAGCTCTTGTGGAAGCTTGAGCCACAAGACGTTAATGCTGCATGTATGTACAGCTCCTGTGGAAGCTTGAGCCACAAGACATCTGTGTCAGTGCTGCATGTATGTACAGCTCTTGTGGAAGCTTGAGCCACAAGACATCTGTATCAGTGCTGCATGTATGTACAGCTCCTGTGGAAGCTTGAGCCACAAGATCCCTGTGTCAGAGCTGCATGTATGTACTGCTCCTGTGGAAGCTTGAGCCACAAGACGTCTGTGTCAGTGCTGCATGTATGTATGTCTCCTGTGTAAGCTTGAACCACAAGACGTCTGTGTCAGTGCTGCATGTATGTACTGCCCCTGTGGAAGCTTGAGCCACAAGACGTCTGTGTCAGGGCTGCATGTATGTACTACTCCTGTGGAAGCTTGAACCACAAGACGCTTGTGTCAGTGCTGCATGTATGTACAGCTCCTGTGGAAGCTTGAGCCACAAGATGTTAATGCTGCATGTATGTACAGCTCCTGTGGAAGCTTGAGCCACAAGACATCTGTGTCAGTGCTGCATGTATGTACAGCTCTTGTGGAAGCTTGAGCCACAAGACGTTAATGCTGCATGTATGTACAGCTCCTGTGGAAGCTTGACCACAAGACATCTGTGTCAGTGCTGCATGTATGTACAACTCTTGTGGAAGCTTGAGCCACAAGACATCTGTATCAGTGCTGCATGTATGTACAGCTCTTGTGGAAGCTTGAGCCACAAGACATCTGTATCAGTGCTGCATGTATGTACAGCTCCTGTGGAAGCTTGAGCCACAAGACATCTGTGTCAGTGCTGCATGTATGTACAGCTCTTGTGGAAGCTTGAGCCACAAGACGTTAATGCTGCATGTATGTACAGCTCTTGTGGAAGCTTGAGCCACAAGACATCAGTGTCAGTGCTGCATGTATGTACAGCTCTTGTGGAAGCTTGAGCCACAAGATCCCTGTGTCAGAGCTGCATGTATGTACTGCTCCTGTGGAAGCTTGAGCCACAAGACGTCTGTGTCAGTGCTGCATGTATCTATGTCTCCTGTGTAAGCTTGAACCACAAGACGTCTGTGTCAGTGCTGCATGTATGTACTGCCCCTGTGGAAGCTTGAGCCACAAGACGTCTGTGTCAGTGCTGCATGTATGTACTACTCCTGTGGAAGCTTGAACCACAAGACGCTTGTGTCAGTGCTGCATGTATGTACAGCTCCTGTGGAAGCTTGAGCCACAAGACATCTGTGTCAGTGCTGCATGTATGTACAGCTCTTGTGGAAGCTTGAGCCACAAGACGTTAATGCTGCATGTATGTACAGCTCTTGTGGAAGCTTGAGCCACAAGACATCTGTGTCAGTGCTGCATGTATGTACAGCTCTTGTGGAAGCTTGAGCCACAAGATCCCTGTGTCAGAGCTGCATGTATGTACTGCTCCTGTGGAAGCTTGAGCCACAAGACGTCTGTGTCAGTGCTGCATGTATGTATGTCTCCTGTGTAAGCTTGAACCACAAGACGTCTGTGTCAGTGCTGCATGTATGTACTGCCCCTGTGGAAGCTTGAGCCACAAGACGTCTGTGTCAGTGCTGCATGTATGTACTACTCCTGTGGAAGCTTGAACCACAAGAAGCTTGTGTCAGTGCTGCATGTATGTACTGCTCCTGTGGAAGCTTGAGCCACAAGACATCTGTGTCAGTGCTGCATGTATGTACAGCTCCTGTGGAAGCTTGACCACAAGACATCTGTGTCAGTGCTGCATGTATGTACAGCTCTTGTGGAAGCTTGAGCCACACGACATCTGTATCAGTGCTGCATGTATGTACAGCTCTTGTGGAAGCTTGAGCCACAAGACATCTGTGTCAGTGCTGCATGTATGTACAGCTCCTGTGAAAGCTTGAGCCACAAGATGTCTGTGTCAGTGCTGCATGTATGTACTGCTTCTGTGGAAGCTTGAACCACAAGACAAGTGTGTCAGTGCTGCATTTATGTGCTGCTCCTGTGGAAGCTTGAGCCACGAGATGTCAGTGTCAGTGCTGCATGTAAGTACTGCTCCTGTGGAAGCTTGAGCCACAAGATGAATGTGTCAGTGCTGCATTTATGTGCTGCTCCTGTGGAAGCTTGAGCCACAAGACATCTGTGTCAATGCTGCATGTATGTACAGCTCTTGTGGAAGCTTGAGCCACAAGACATCTGTGTCAGTGCTGCATGTATGTACTGCTCCTGTGAAAGCTTGAGCCACAAGATGTCAGTGTCAGTGCTGCATTTATGTACAGCTCCTGTGGAAGCTTGACCACAAGACATCTGTGTCAGTGCTGCATGTATGTACAGCTCTTGTGAAAGCTTGAGCCACAAGACATCTGTATCAGTGCTGCATGTATGTACAGTTCTTGTGGAAGCTTGAGCCACAAGACATCTGTGTCAGTGCTGCATGTATGTACTGCTCCTGTGAAAGCTTGAGCCACAAGATGTCTGTGTCAGTGCTGTATGTATGTACTGCTTCTGTGGAAGCTTGAGCCACAAGACAAGTGTGTCAGTGCTGCATTTATGTACAGCTCCTGTGGAAGCTTGACCACAAGACATCTGTGTCAGTGCTGCATGTATGTACAGCTCTTGTGGAAGCTTGAGCCACAAGACATCTGTATCAGTGCTGCATGTATGTACAGTTCTTGTGGAAGCTTGAGCCACAAGACATCTGTGTCAGTGCTGCATGTATGTACTGCTCCTGTGAAAGCTTGAGCCACAAGATGTCTGTGTCAGTGCTGTATGTATGTACTGCTTCTGTGGAAGCTTGAGCCACAAGACAAGTGTGTCAGTGCTGCATTTATGTGCTGCTCCTGTGGAAGCTTGAGCCACGAGATGTCAGTGTCAGTGCTGCATGTAAGTGCTGCTCCTGTGGAAACTTGAGCCACAAGATGAATGTGTCAGTGCTGCATTTATGTGCTGCTCCTGTAGAAGCTTGAGCCACGAGATGTCTGTGTGAGTGCTGCATGCATGAACTGTTCCTGTGGAAGCTTGAGCCATGAGACCTCTGTTTCAGCGCTGCATGTAAGTACTGCTCCTGTGGAAGCTTGAGCCACAAGACGAATGTGTCAGTGCTGCATTTATGTACTGCTCCTGTGGAAGTTTGAGCCACATGACAAATGTGTCAGTGCTACATGTATGTTCTGCTCCTGTGGAAGCTTGATATATAAAGAATGGTTCTGTCGGGAAGCTGGCAATTGATTTGTACAAGTAAAATCACTGTATTCACAATGTTTGATTTATGTGAAGTAACTAAAGTTGTAATGCAAGGTTCAACGTCCCTATTTGGAGCACCAACCTATACTGTTTTTACACACCACAAGGACAATTATTTTTTAGTCAAACAAAATATTTTGTATTGTACATAAATTACGGATCATGGCCGTCAATAAAACAATACAAAATAGGATAATCCAGTGAATAAAGTGCAAAAAGGTGACTTGGTGGTGATATGTGAACAATGTGCTATACATATATTGTACAAATAGGAATGAAATACTGTCTAATGTTTCAATGCATGAATGCACAACCCAAGAATGGCTTTGTGCTGGGGCCTGTACAACTGCGTAGACTAGAGTGACTACAACGTCGACGTTTCGACCCTGGGGACTAGCGCAGCTTAACATTCATCAAGGGCGGTCTTCCTCAGGACAAAGGATGGATGAGCAACGGTTGACAGCCAAAATAAATCGAACAGGATTCCCATGTAGTGAATATAAAAGGATCCAAGTGAATTCAGCATCTGTAGACACACACCGATTAGTTGTGGTCTAGGACAATGTACGAATATCTACAGGTCCCCACCAGCCGGCTGGAGCCTAAACGATTAAAGAAAGGCCGCCAGCTTTGCGGTCGTTATGAAAGGAGCGAGAGATGTGACTTCCTCCGTCAGTGCTGCATGTAGTTACTATTCTGTGGAAGCTTGAGCCACGATAGGTCTGTGTCAGTGCTGCAAGTATGTACAGCTCCTGTGGACGCTTGAAGCACGAGACGGCTGCGTCAGTGCTGCATGTATGTACTGCTCCTGTGGAAGCTTGAGCCACGAGACCTCTGTTTCAGTGCTGCATGTATGTACTGCTCCTGTGGAAGCTTGAGCCATGAGACGTCTGCGTCTGTGCTGCATGTATGTGCAGCTCCTGTGGAAGCTTGAGCCACAAGACGTCTGCGTCAGTGCTGCATGTATGTACTGCTCCTGTGGAAGCTTGAGCCACAAGATGTTAATGCTGCATGTATGTACAGCTCCTGTGGAAGCTTGAACCACAAGACGCTTGTGTCAGTGCTGCATTTATGTACAGCTCCTGTGGAAGCTTGAGCCACAAGATGTTAATGCTGCATGTATGTACAGCTCCTGTGGAAGCTTGACCACAAGACATCTGTGTCAGTGCTGCATGTATGTACAGCTCTTGTGGAAGCTTGAGCCACAAGACGTTAATGCTGCATGTATGTACAGCTCCTGTGGAAGCTTGAGCCACAAGACATCTGTATCAGTGCTGCATGTATGTACAGTTCTTGTGGAAGCTTGAGCCACAAGACATCTGTGTCAGTGCTGCATGTATGTACTGCTCCTGTGAAAGCTTGAGCCACAAGATGTCTGTGTCAGTGCTGTATGTATGTACTGCTTCTGTGGAAGCTTGAGCCACAAGACAAGTGTGTCAGTGCTGCATTTATGTGCTGCTCCTGTGGAAGCTTGAGCCACAAGATGTCAGTGTCAGTGCTGCATGTAAGTACTGCTCCTGTGGAAGCTTGAGCCACAAGATGAATGTGTCAGTGCTGCATTTATGTGCTGCTCCTGTAGAAGCTTGAGCCACGAGATGTCTGTGTGAGTGCTGCATGCATGAACTGTTCCTGTGGAAGCATGAGCCATGAGACCTCTGTTTCAGCGCTGCATGTAAGTACTGCTCCTGTGGAAGCTTGAGCCACAAGACGAATGTGTCAGTGCTGCATTTATGTACTGCTCCTGTGGAAGTTTGAGCCACATGACAAATGTGTCAGTGCTACATGTATGTTCTGCTCCTGTGGAAGCTTGATATATAAAGAATGGTTCTGTCGGGAAGCTGGCAATTGATTTGTACAAGTAAAATCACTGTATTCACAATGTTTGATTTATGTGAAGTAACTAAAGTTGTAATGCAAGGTTCAACGTCCCTATTTGGAGCACCAACCTATACTGTTTTTACACACCACAAGGACAATTATTTTTTAGTCAAACAAAATATTTTGTATTGTACATAAATTACGGATCATGGCCGTCAATAAAACAATACAAAATAGGATAATCCAGTGAATAAAGTGCAAAAAGGTGACTTGGTGGTGATATGTGAACAATGTGCTATACATATATTGTACAAATAGGAATGAAATACTGTCTAATGTTTCAATGCATGAATGCACAACCCAAGAATGGCTTTGTGCTGGGGCCTGTACAACTGCGTAGACTAGAGTGACTACAACGTCGACGTTTCGACCCTGGGGACTAGCGCAGCTTAACATTCATCAAGGGCGGTCTTCCTCAGGACAAAGGATGGATGAGCAACGGTTGACAGCCAAAATAAATCGAACAGGATTCCCATGTAGTGAATATAAAAGGATCCAAGTGAATTCAGCATCTGTAGACACACACCGATTAGTTGTGGTCTAGGACAATGTACGAATATCTACAGGTCCCCACCAGCCGGCTGGAGCCTAAACGATTAAAGAAAGGCCGCCAGCTTTGCGGTCGTTATGAAAGGAGCGAGAGATGTGACTTCCTCCGTCAGTGCTGCATGTAGTTACTATTCTGTGGAAGCTTGAGCCACGATAGGTCTGTGTCAGTGCTGCAAGTATGTACAGCTCCTGTGGACGCTTGAAGCACGAGACGGCTGCGTCAGTGCTGCATGTATGTACTGCTCCTGTGGAAGCTTGAGCCACGAGACCTCTGTTTCAGTGCTGCATGTATGTACTGCTCCTGTGGAAGCTTGAGCCATGAGACGTCTGCGTCTGTGCTGCATGTATGTGCAGCTCCTGTGGAAGCTTGAGCCACAAGACATCTGCGTCAGTGCTGCATGTATGTACTGCTCCTGTGGAAGCTTGAGCCACAAGATGTTAATGCTGCATGTATGTACAGCTCCTGTGGAAGCTTGAACCACAAGACGCTTGTGTCAGTGCTGCATGTATGTACAGCTCCTGTGGAAGCTTGAGCCACAAGATGTTAATGCTGCAAGTATGTACAGCTCCTGTGGAAGCTTGACCACAAGACATCTGTGTCAGTGCTGCATGTATGTACAGCTCTTGTGGAAGCTTGAGCCACAAGACGTTAATGCTGCATGTATGTACAGCTCCTGTGGAAGCTTGAGCCACAAGACATCTGTATCAGTGCTGCATGTATGTACAGTTCTTGTGGAAGCTTGAGCCACAAGACATCTGTGTCAGTGCTGCATATATGTACTGCTCCTGTGAAAGCTTGAGCCACAAGATGTCTGTGTCAGTGCTGTATGTATGTACTGCTTCTGTGGAAGCTTGAGCCACAAGACAAGTGTGTCAGTGCTGCATTTATGTGCTGCTCCTGTGGAAGCTTGAGCCACGAGATGTCAGTGTCAGTGCTGCATGTAAGTACTGCTCCTGTGGAAGCTTGAGCCACAAGATGAATGTGTCAGTGCTGCATTTATGTGCTGCTCCTGTAGAAGCTTGAGCCACGAGATGTCTGTGTGAGTGCTGCATGCATGAACTGTTCCTGTGGAAGCTTGAGCCATGAGACCTCTGTTTCAGCGCTGCATGTAAGTACTGCTCCTGTGGAAGCTTGAGCCACAAGACGAATGTGTCAGTGCTGCATTTATGTACTGCTCCTGTGGAAGTTTGAGCCACATGACAAATGTGTCAGTGCTACATGTATGTTCTGCTCCTGTGGAAGCTTGATATATAAAGAATGGTTCTGTCGGGAAGCTGGCAATTGATTTGTACAAGTAAAATCACTGTATTCACAATGTTTGATTTATGTGAAGTAACTAAAGTTGTAATGCAAGGTTCAACGTCCCTATTTGGAGCACCAACCTATACTGTTTTTACACACCACAAGGACAATTATTTTTTAGTCAAACAAAATATTTTGTATTGTACATAAATTACGGATCATGGCCGTCAATAAAACAATACAAAATAGGATAATCCAGTGAATAAAGTGCAAAAAGGTGACTTGGTGGTGATATGTGAACAATGTGCTATACATATATTGTACAAATAGGAATGAAATACTGTCTAATGTTTCAATGCATGAATGCACAACCCAAGAATGGCTTTGTGCTGGGGCCTGTACAACTGCGTAGACTAGAGTGACTACAACGTCGACGTTTCGACCCTGGGGACTAGCGCAGCTTAACATTCATCAAGGGCGGTCTTCCTCAGGACAAAGGATGGATGAGCAACGGTTGACAGCCAAAATAAATCGAACAGGATTCCCATGTAGTGAATATAAAAGGATCCAAGTGAATTCAGCATCTGTAGACACACACCAATTAGTTGTGGTCTAGGACAATGTACGAATATCTACAGGTCTCCTCCAGCCGGCTGGAGCCTAAACGATTAAAGAAAGGTCGCCAGCTTTGCGGTCGTTATGAAAGGAGCGAGAGATGTGACTTCCTCCGTCAGTGCTGCATGTAGTTACTATTCTGTGGAAGCTTGAGCCACGAGAGGTCTGTGTCAGTGCTGCAAGTATGTACAGCTATTGTGGTCGCTTGAAGCACGAGACGGCTGCGTCAGTGCTGCATGTATGTACTGCTCCTGTGGAAGCTTGAGCCATGAGATGTCTGCGTCTGTGCTGCATGTATGTGCAGCTCCTGTGGACGCTTGAAGCACGAGACGGCTGCGTCAGGGCTGCATGTATGTACTGCCCCTGTGGAAGCTTGAGCCACAAGACCTCTGTTTCAGTGCTGCATATATGTACTGCTCCTGTGGAAGCTTGAGCCATGAGATGTCTGCGTCTGTGCTGCATGTATGTGCAGCTCCTGTGGAAGCTTGAAGCACAAGACGTCTGTGTCAATGCTGCAAGTATGTACAGCTCCTGTGAAAGGTTGAACCACGAGACGTCTGCGTCTGTGCTGTATGTATGTACAGCTCCTGTGGAAGCTTGAAGCTCGAGATGTTTGCGTCTGTGCTGCATGTATGTACAACTCCTGTGGAAGCTTGAGCCACAAGACGCTTGTGTCAGTGCTGCATGTATGTACAGCTCCTGTGGAAGCTTGAGCCACAAGATGTTAATGCTGCATGTATGTACTGCCCCTGTGGAAGCTTGAGCCACAAGACCTCTGTTTCAGTGCTGCATATATGTACTGCTCCTGTGGAAGCTTGAGCCATGAGATGTCTGCGTCTGTGCTGCATGTATGTGCAGCTCCTGTGGAAGCTTGAAGCACAAGACGTCTGTGTCAATGCTGCAAGTATGTACAGCTCCTGTGAAAGGTTGAACCACGAGACGTCTGCGTCTGTGCTGTATGTATGTACAACTCCTGTGGAAGCTTGAGCCACAAGACGTCTGCGTCAGTGCTGAATGTCTGTAGTGCTCCTGTGTAAGCTTGAGCCACGAGACATCTGCATCAGTGCTGCATGTATGTACAACTCCAGTGGAACCTTGAGCCACAAGACGTTTGTGTTAGTGCTGCATGTATGTACTGCTCCTGTGGAAGCTTGAGTCGCAAGACGTCTGCATCAGCGTTGCATGTATGTGCTGCTCCAGTGGAAGCTTGAGCTGCAAGACGTTTGCGTCTGTGCTGCATGTATGTACAACTCCTGTGGAAGCTTGAGTCGCAAGACGTCTGCATCAGCGTTGCATGTATGTGCTGCTCCAGTGGAAGCTTGAGCTGCAAGACGTTTGCGTCTGTGCTGCATGTATGTACAACTCCTGTGGAAGCTTGAGCCACAAGATGTTTGTGTGTCAGTGCTGCATGTATGTACTGCTCCTGTGGAAGCTTGAGCCACGAAACGTCTGTGCTCCTTGTATGTACAGATCCTGTGGAAGCTTGAGCCACGAGACGTCTGTGTCTGTGCTCTTTGTATGTACAGATCCTGTGGAAGCTTGAGCCACGAGACGTCTGTGTCTGTGCTCTTTGTATGTGCAGATCCTGTGGAAGCTTGACCCCCAAGCTGTCTGTGTCAGTGCTGCATGTATGTGCTGTTGCATCATAAACTATAGGAGCTGGGGATCATAAGATGGCAGAAGCAGCATGGTGTGCATCACACACCTCAGCGGGTAGTATGCTCAAACCTTGTAATCTCCATATCATAAACTACCGGTGCAGGTACTCCCACAAGACAGCTCAGAGGCGCCGTATAGTTGTAACTCACTGACCTAATGCCAGCATCATACTCTTCATAAAACTGTGAGCCTCTCCAAAGGCAGCAAATAACACACTACATCAGTACCCACCCAACACCCCATAGGTGGACTGATTTAAAGCAACATTAATGACCCCCAACAGGACCACAGTCTCAATTACCTCCTACAATGCACAAACCAATTGTCAATCACATCAACACACCAAATTACACTACAACTAAATACATGCGCAAAATATTAACTGCACTGTTAGACCTGTCAGCCCTAGGGTGGTCTTTCCCTATTTTTTTTCGCCCTTGCCTCATTTTTCCCACCTTTTTTTTTTGTTGGCCTTAGGTCTCCGAGCACCTTCCCATTGCTAATCAATGCTAAGGTGCAGGTGCTCTCTTCCCCCAACATGGCTGCCACTGCTCCCTGCTACTGCAGCGTGGTCTTTTTAGTCGCACTCTAGTTGCGAGGAGCTGGCTGGAACCCCTAAACATGTTTGCCATACCAGCCTCCCTTGCCTGCCCATAGCTAGACTAGGGTAGCTCCTGGAACCTTCTAGAATAGGGGCAGAGTCTGTTTTTGCCGCCTTAGAGGGTGGTCACCTGACCTGGGCATATATAAAGAAAGGAGGGTTTAGGAGTTGCCCACCAAGCAGTGAAGAACACTGAACTAGCCCACTGATCTGGCCCGGCGGGAGGGGAATCCAGGGACCACCTGCAGTGACCTGCTGAGGAATCCTGTCAGCAGCCTTCAACTCAACTCCCCCGCCCTTTTCAAGAAACCAAGAATCTGTTCTCTACCAAGGGCGCAGGAACCATCAAGCGCCAAGAAGAAACCTAACTGCCACTGGACTACTGGGGATCAACCAGGTATTGGGCTGTGCCCCTTCTGCCCCCCTTTTGCCTTGACCTGGGTCTCTGCGCTGTCCTGCCACTGTCATGTGGCCTGTCCTGTCTGAACTGCTAACCTGCCTCCAATTTAAATAAACTACCAATGGAGCGCCCTGCCTGCCTAGCGCTAGCCCCCTGGACTGCCTGTCCTGCCAGAACTGTTGGGTGTGCCCCCACTAAGCGATACGTCAATCCCCACTCACCGCAGGGGAGACTGCCTGTGAAGCGCTGCTGTCCGGAGCGCTGCGATCTGTACCCGGCGGCCCTCGGTGCCAGAAAAGGGCCACCGCCGCGTTACTGTCACCGCAGCCCGGCTCGATTGTGGGGAGTCCTTGCGGCGGCCCCCGGAGCCTTGGGGAGGCCGCCACGATCATCTGGAAGCCTCCTGCCCCCGCTGAGAATCCCGTTGCGGCGGCCCCCGGTGTCAGGAGAGGGCCGCCGGAATTCCTGTCAGGCCGCGCTAGGCCCGACAAGGCCTGAAGCCTCCATCCGCCATCACGTGACGGGGGACGCGGCATCCCTGGCCACGCACCCATCCGGCGCCGCGCAGCGATTGGCTTACGCTGCTGTGCCCCTCCGCCATCACGTGACGGGGACGCGGCATCCCTGGCCGCGCCCCCATCTGGCGCCGCGCAGCGATTGGCTTACGCTGCCATGCCCCTCCGAAACCGCTTGCTGATTGGTTCCCGGGCCACCCACGTCATCGCGGGCCCGGGAACAGGACATCCCTTCACCGGAGGGCTCGGGGAGTGCCGAGAGCCCTCCCTCCTCCACGAGACGCCACCGCTCTGCCCCTCACTGGTCCCGAGGCTGGAGGAGTTTGAGAGAGGCCCGGGACCGGTCCCCCTAACAGCACGAGGCTGGAGGAGCCCTCCCCCGGCCCCTTGAGCCTACGCAAGGGCCCCGAGCGGCCGAAGAGAGAAAGGTAATCCCCGGAGAGGTGGGCGGGAGGCCCCGAGTGTGCCCCTCCCCCGGGAAAGACTGTTGTTGGGCCCCGTTGGCCCCTCGTGGTGCCCGCAGGCCTGCTGGAATTGGGCAGGAGCCCTGTACTGACTGGTGAGCCCAAAAGGAACCCCTGACTAGGGGAACAGTT
The DNA here is from genome assembly GCF_964261635.1 of Lissotriton helveticus. Lineage (NCBI taxonomy): Eukaryota > Metazoa > Chordata > Amphibia > Caudata > Salamandridae > Lissotriton > Lissotriton helveticus. The sequence continues at coordinate 50,017,143 of NC_136061.1, read as the reverse complement.
AATGCTGGAACTGTGTTGTTGTGTTGCTCCGGTTTAGAACACTGCTAAGGTCACATCCAAAAGGGGTTTTTCATGATAATTGCCCCTGGGGCCTGGCTAATGAAACGTTTTACTTATGCCTAATGAGGTGTTGGTTCTGCAGAAGGACATGTTGCCTGATTTCTAGAGAAATGTTTAGTCTTGCTTAAAGAAATGTTGCCTGTCTTCCTACATAAGTGGTTTTACTCCTGCCAAATGAAATGCTAAATTAATGCCTACAATGACCTGATGCAACAGTTATTGCAGAGTAATGAACTGTGTAGTCCTTTAATGAAATGGTTATGATGAAATGCTTTGCCGAGACTTTGATGCTTTGATTATTGAGTGCCCTGAACCTTGAACTTAGATAAAACTTAATGATTTGAATCAAACTTACTGGTGTGGTCTCAGTCATTGTGTGCGTTTGATTGTCTCAGTGGATGCGTGTGCTGTGTGGTCACTTTACACCTAAGCTTTCGGGTGCCTACCTGCTCGGGCCAAGCTACCCCCCAGGGAACTGGTGACCCCAGTTCCTACATGCACCTACACCACTGACGATGCCATATAAACAGTAAGCAGACTCCGCTCAGTGAGACAATACTTGAAACCTAGGCATGAAATTACTCAACCCAACAGGTGCAAGGCCATAATAATGGCATACGAAGATACACATACACTTTCAAACTAGGGTAGTCTATTGCAGTAGGGGTAGCTACCGGCTAGGGGCAGTGAGGTGGGAGGTATAACGAGGGAGGGGGGAATAATATATACAAATTGCAATTTCCTTTTTACCGCCGGTCACTGCCTCTTCTTTCTCTATCCTCTTCTCGGCAGTAAGCACACAGTCTACCAGAATCCTCTGACCAATGACCACGCTGTCTTTGCAGTGTTGTGATTGCTCTGAGCGCTGCGGTTTGATGCTCAGACAGGTGCTGGCAGGCTGTGCACATGCAGAGTGCGCATAACCCTTTGGCCGGACCGAGACGGCCGGCCACAGCATCATGCGCACTTTAGGTGCTGCCACCACTCCCACCCCTGTGTTGCGGGGAGCCCAGCCCCACCCAACTGGCATTTAGCTGCAAGCTGAATACAAAAAACAAAATGATAATAACAGACGTTATTATCATATATTTTTTCTGTATTCAATCTTGCAGCTGAAGCAGTGGGGCAACGCTCGTCTGCGTTAGCGGAGGCTCCGCCACTGGTCTATTGTTAAGAGAGCAGTAGACAGACTTTTAACCTTACTCTAGCATTTATCAAAGTACCTGATATGGCCCTATCTCCACATACAGATAAGGATGTTTCTTGCATCAGTCTTGCATCTTCACATTGCTCGCTAGCTCATAAAACGTCCTCTATATTCTTAAAATCCAGCATGAAAAATTGATCTTTATTTAAAACGTCTGATGTTGATGGTTTTTGCTTCTTAAATGGCTCCTTCCACCTTTTCCACCCTCTGCATGCCTCTTCTTTCTAGTCACATGTATATTTGCCTCAATCTCTATTAGTGTGTCACAGCAAACTGGCCACAAATATTTTCAAAGATCATAGCCTCTCCTAATTTGGAAAGTGATACCCTGCAACTTGAAACGACCTAACCTCCTCTAGCTCATCTATTAAACTCACCAACCACATGGATGAGCTCACTTCTGCCCCTTTTACCCAACAATTATCACACCTAATTCCTATTAATGTATTCTACCACACAGAAACTTGAGTAAATGCATCGAATGGTTTGCTTAAGCACACAAAACAAATCCCAATAAACACCAATAATCAATTACAATGGCCTAACCTTGGTTTCCGAGGCAGTGAGCGGCCCGCGCAAAGCACTTCAATGCCTTGTCAGGGGTAGTAAGCACTATTTAAATGCAATTAGAATACAATACAATAGAACACAGTGGAGGGGCTGCAGGCAGAATAATTGCTTAGTCTGACACCTGCAGCCCCACCCTGCCACCCATCCCCCCTCACCCAACCTGCCGCCCCTACCTCCTCTGGCTCTCCCACTGACACTTTCTGCCTGCTCAGAGCAGGTGGAAAAGGTCAGTGCTTTCCTCCCCGGAATGGGTAAAAACACACTGTAAAGGATGCAGTATGTCTGGGTCTGTCTGATAATGTCCCATTCTGGGTTGCAGGAATTTGGTGCTGGGATATCAGGTAAATCATAGATTCCAACCCACATTTTACAATATTCATAATGAGGGCATTCGTTTTTTTCTGAACTAAACCAATTAACAATTTTGTAAAGCACTCTTTAGAAGCTGCATCACTCGTAGTTATTACTGTTTTTGGTAAATATTTTACCTGTGGCGCTAGACGATAAAGTAATATCCTTAGGTAGGAGGATGAAAGTAAAGATTGAAACCTTAGGTTCCTGGCTCCAGAACCAGTGTTGTCTAGTCTCAAAGTTGCTTATTTTATAATGTGCATTTCTAAGTTCTAATCTTGGAATCTATAGCTGATCAATATTGATGCAGTTCTAAGCAATCACTTCATCTCTCTGTGCAAAAATTGTGAGGATTTGAAAGAAACATAAGAAAAAAGCAAAACTCATTAAAAAAAAAATGTATATTTGTGCTGTCTAGGCTAATCTTCTTTCCGATAATCTGATCTACCAAACCCCACAAACCAAGCTTTTTTATGGGGTAAACAGTCAAAATTTAAGAGATGGCACAATAGAGTTTTAAATATCGAGAGGACACAATATCGACTTTCAAAAATATAGTGGTGAAGAATATCGATATGCAGGTAAGAAATATCGTTAATAATATCGAAGTTAATAATATTGTTAGTCATAATGTCGTTGATAGAAATATCGATTTTTTTTAGTGTTTTAAGTGTTAGTATTTGTGTAAAATGTATATATTATTTTTGTAATGTATGTTTGAATTTTTTAAAAAGTAATGGATTTTATGTTAAATTATTTTTGCGTATTTTAGTTCCTTAACAGGTTGTGGGTTCATAGGGGAATAGGGTGGGAAGTAATTTAATTATAATATATTAATTTAGAAATTTTTTTTAAACTAATTATATGTTAGTAAATTTTGTGTAATTTTATTCCGTAGCAGGTTGTGGGTTTGTAGGGGAATAGGGTGGGAAGTAGTTTAATTTAAATTAATTAATTAATACATTAATTAATTCATATTTTTTGTATTTAATAATTTGTATGGTTAATTGTGTTAATTAATCAGTTACTAATTAATCATACATTGATTACTAATAATTAATAATGTATTGGTAATTATGTTAATTGTGTTAAGAAAAAGTTATTAATTCGTTATTAATTTGATATCAATTATTTATAATTAATTTGTTAACATGTTAATTTTGTACTTTTTTCAGGAGTGCATTGAGGGTTGATAGGGGAGTAGGGTGGGAAGTAATTTAATTTTTATTAAAATGTATAATATTTTTTATATAATATGTATTTAAAGTTATTTTATAGGGTTTATTGTGTGACTGAATTTATATTTCATGGTTATTAATTTTATTATTAGTTAATTTATTGATAATTCATTCTGTTAATTGATTAATATTTAACAATATTGGTTGTGACGTTTATAGGGAAACATGATGGGAGGTAATTCTTTTTTTAAATTAATTGTTAATTAATGTTAATTATATTGCAGGAGTGGGAATACTAAATAAATCCCCTACGCTATCCAACAGTTTCCCTACTGTTATACTTGGTGGAGTGTGAATAGTAAATTATTCCCACCCGCTATCCAACACTTTCCCTACTGTTGCACTCGCAGGAGTGGGAATAGTAATTTATACCCACCCGCTATCCAACACTTTCCCTACCGTTGCACTCACTGGAGTGGGAATAGTAATTTTTACACTCCCACTATCCAACCCTTTCCCTACTGTTGCACTCGGTGGAGTGGGAATAGTAAATTATTCCCACATGCTATCCAACACTTTCCCAACTGTTGCATTCGCTGGAGTGGGAATAGTCATTTTTACCCACCTGCTATCCAACAGTTTCCCTACCGTTGCACTCACCGGAGTGGGTATAGTAATTTTTACACTCCCGCTATCCAACACTTTCCCTACTGTTGCACTCGGTGGAGTGAGAATAGTAAATTATTCCCACAGGCTATCCAACACTTTCCCTACTGTTGCACTTCCTGGAGTAGGAATAGTAATTTCTGCACTCCCACTATGCAACATTTTCCCTACTGTCACACTTGTTGGAGTGGGAGTAGTAATTTTATCCCCTACGCAATGCAACGTTTTTCCTACTGTTATAATTATTGTGGTGTGATTTTTTATTATTATTATTTAATATTTTATATATAAAATTTATTTTTATATTTATATTACAGGTTTATATAGATATATATGTAATTAAAATTGTAATTATGTTTTTAACATTTTACAATTATTTAATAATTATTTATTCATGTTATTCAGTTAATGTATATATAAAAAATAATTATGCATATTTAATATTTTTTCATTACATTTATTAATTTTAACATTTTTTAAATAATTCTAACTATGTTTTCTTTAATTATATTTATAATTCAATTAATTTATATTATTAAAAGACAGTTAAGAAAATCGATATTTTATACAACTATATTTTTAATAACGATATTTTGGTATCAATACTTTGGTACTTACCTGTATGAAGACAGGAAGTCGATATTTTGTCCATCGATATTTTGACCACGATATTCTGGTGCCTCAATATTTGACTGGCGATATTATGTCAGTGATCAGTTTTATGGAAGTTCTTCATTTTATAGCTGCCCCTGCTACAGTAAAATAAGGTTCTATGTCAAGTGCTCAGGTGCTCAGTTGAGCTAAGTTTGAACTGTCTCAATTAAACTCTACAGCTGCCCTTGCCTCCTGACACATACTGGGAACAGTAAGAAAGTGTGTCTAGCCCCTGGAGTCAAACTGAGCACCATGTCTCTAAGCAGATTTAGATCTTACCTGGTGATGAATAAGGCAGGCCACTCTTCGGTAGTGAGCGATTGTGTGAGCGGGGCAAAAGAGGACCTTCAGGGTCTGTGAGCTGTTTCCAGCAAGAACGCCGCAGGGCGGGTCAAAGGAGAAGACGCTTTCATTGGCATCAATATCAAACACGTAATGGGCTGGGACATCAGCCTCATTGCGGATCTCCAGAATGCGCTGCGCCTGCTCTCCCACGTTGATCAGGCCAAAGTTCACAAGGTTACTCTGCAAGGACACAGATGGGCCTATAAAAGAAGATATAGGGAAATGTAAATCAACCTCTAGTGGTCATGGCTAGGATTTGAGCCTTCATTTATTAAGGACATTTTGACACCAAGAAGCACCTAGAAAAATGAACATTAAAGATTCTGCAGATGATGGTTGTTAGAAATGGGATTTCTGGTTGGCTAAGGCTTGCGCCAAAGCCAGGCAGAAACCACCATTCCTAAGGTAGGGTAAGGAAGTCACCCGCCAAGATAACCCCTGCTCATTCCTCTAGGTAACGCGGCGCGGGCAGCAAGGCTAAACTCGGAGGCGATGTGTAAAGCATTTGCGCACGCACCCACCAGCAACAACATCCAAGGCCCCCCCACAAAAGGAACTACACACCAGGTATATGTAAAAATAGCCTTTGTATTCAAAAACACATTAGATAGGAACACATACTTTACAATGTGCCAGAGGCACGGGCAGAATTTACAGGGGGATTATGTACCGGACAGGGCCACATGGACCACTGTCAGGAATAAGCACTTGGTAAGGAAATAGCACTTTTAGAACATAGAACTTAGAAGTTTCACACATGATGCGTAGGACATTCAGAGGTGTAAGGAACAAGGCACATGATGCATCAACAACACATTCAGAGGTGCAGCACAAGAGAACACATGATGTATAAACTACACATTCAGAGGTGTACGGAACAAGGCACATGATGCATCAACAACACATTCAGAGGTGCAGCACAAGAGAACACATGATGTATAAACTACACATTCAGAGGTGTAAGGAACAAGGCACATAATGTATCAACAACACATTCAGAGGTGCAGCAAAGAGCACTTTGCAGAAATCACATTAACATGAACTTACATCAAAGTCCAGGGTCCAGGTTGCGCCACTGCGCCAAGACCTAAACGTGGCAGCTGCCCACAAAGTGCTGGGCAGCTGTGGGTGATGGGGCCAACGTAGGAGCCTCTCTAGGCTCAAGAACAAATATGCCAAGGGGGGAGCCTCTCAGGGCTCGAGAAACAAATATGGCCCCTTGAGCCTCGTGGGCTCTTCAGACAAAATGCCCCCCAGAGCCTCTCTGGGCTCGCCAGGAACTGCAGCTAACGTTGGTGCCTCTCAGGGCTCGTGAATAGGGTGGGGGCCTTCGCTGGAGTCCCCCCTCTGGGGACTCGATATGGCCAAAATGGGCAACGAGCCTCTCTGGGCTCGTGAGCAATGTGGGGCCCAGGGGAGCCTCTCGGGGCTGGCGCTAGAGCCTCTCGGGGCTCGAGAGCACTCTGGCGGTAGCGGAAGTCCCTCTCGGGAGACTCGAAGGAAATTATGGGGCCCAAGAGCCTCTCGGGCTCATGAATAACGGGGGAGGGGCAGGTGGAGTCCCTCTCGGGGGACACACGGTCGGAACTGCCCCCCTGAGCCTCTTGGGCTCGGTCTCAACAGGCGGAGTCCCTCTCGGGGGACTCGGCATTAGGTGAGGCCCCACGGGCCTCTGAGCATCCAAGCGCTCGCAATGGAGGGGAGGGGCAGGCACCGGCAATGTGCCCCGACGCCCCTCCTCTCCCTCTCTCCACTCACCGGTCTGTCGGCAACGGTGCCGTGGCCTCTGCTTGCTCTCCGGGGCTCTCCCTCGCTCTAGGGAGCCCCGGGGGGGGGGGGGGGCGACGATCATCCGTGGCCAAGCAGGAGCGCGGAGTAGGCTCCCGCCGCTTCCTGATTCCTCGGCTCCTCCCCCTATGACGTGGCAGAGGGCTCGGCCGGCTGGGCCAATCCCAGCGCGGCCGGGTGGGGATGCCGGCGGCTGCCTTTCTCCGGGGTCAGGGAGAGCTGGGGCCGCGGCAGTGATCTCGTCTAGGCAAAAGGAGGGGTAGGCTCCCTCCGTGAAGTAAATAAGAAATAAAGTGAGGTAGGCACTCGCTGGGGGTCCAGGAACCCTGCACAGAACGGAGCAAATTCCGGGTGGGCACCGGCTTGGATAAACAGCGCTCCCAAGCGCTGTGGACAGAAAAAGCGCTCTCAAGCGCTAGGGGTCAAGGGACAGCGCTCCCAGCGCTATAAGTGAAAAATAGAGCGCTCCCAGCGCTACAAGCAGGATAAAGCGTTCTCAAGCGCTAGGAAAGAAATACAGCGCTTCCAGGCGCTAGGAGGGCACAGAAAGCAACAAAGTCCTTTGGCAATCCAGCATCTCAGCAGTCCAGGGGCTGGGCAGGGCTCAGGGAGGCAAGCCTTCCCCTGAGCCCAAGCAGCAGCACGCCCCTGGCAAGATTCAAGTTGGGAACAAGAACATTTTACAAGAGGTCACAGCCTCCTTTTATACAGAGCAATCCTTTGTCTAAAGGTGAAGGGTGGGGGAAGAACCAGTCGCAGCTGGTCTGGGAGTACTGTTGATGGGCTCAACCACCCTCTCTATTCACTGGCAGGGCTTGGGTCATCAGACGCTCCCCAGGGGGGTGGAGCCAGCATTGTGTGGGGGAAACCCAGCCTCATTCAGGACACAGGTGCACTCCTCCCCAGCCATCAGCATGCTAATCTCACACTCACCACCGGGCAGACCCATCCAGACTTCCTGGAGCCTGGCATGCCAGCCAGCTCCAGCCAATCACGCTCCAGCACCCTCACTGCATACATACATCAATGTCTAGAAGTGGTACTTCCCTACTAGACACATACAAGCCGCACATACCATTGCGCAGCATTCATTCTCACGAGTTCACACATACCAAACTCGAGCCTGCACTCCCCACACATCAGGAACTACCAGGGACACACACATTCCCCATGCATTCATATGGGAGGGCAGGCCTATCTCCCTCCACGCACTCAGAGTGCGCACGCACTTTCCACTGGGACACAGTGAAAGTGCGCAGCAACCAAGACATCACTATTAATTATTTAATAACACCAGGCAAAAAGTTCAGGGGTGAACCTGCCAGACGGGCCAAGTCCAACACAACCCCCTTCCAGCCAAAACGCAGGGTAGGCCAATCACCACTGTGATGGACTTCCCTGCTTGGGGCGATAGAACACGGACGCGGGCCCGCACTGCAGGGACACCCTCCGGTTCTACGCCACGTTGATCCATAAGACTAGCACACTTAAAAAAAACAGGCCCAACTAGGCTACCCCACTGGTACTCCTTAGTTGTCCACGGCTAGGACCAGGCCCTAGGCCACCCATATACCACTGGTCCCTGTCAATCCACAGAGTGGGGGGTAGTAACCCCTGGCCTACACTAGCCATTCTCCACTCCCTTTCTCAGGGTAGTTCCAAACTACCACTGATCCTTCAACCTAGGGTCCGTACCCTCAGGCTGACCAGAGGTCACGGGCAAGCATGCCCCACCCTACCTCTACTTCTGAAGCACCCTCCAGAACACAACTCTCACACCTGGAATCCATATTTCAACAGATGCACAGGGGTCAGACTTCCTCTGACCCCCTTCCAGAATTCCACACACTCCCAACTGGAGCGGTACTACCAGACAACAGAACTACTGAAACCCTGTTCACTGATGTTCAACATTCTTCAAACACACCGGGAGATCTTCCTCGAATGACCTATTGGTACAGCCTAGGCCCCCGACCTGACGTTCCCTTCAGAAACATTCCAGGCCCTGACACTGGGTTTCGGGCACCTGGTGACATGCAGTCCCACCCACTCCTTCTCCTCTTGAGACAGGACGTGAGCCCCTACACCGAGACCTAGCTGGGCTACACTGAACCTCTTCCACCACACTGGGCTGGAAGACACCTCAGACACTCCTTTTGGAATCACTCCATCCCCTATGCCTCTCTCCTCCCAGAACATTACCAACTCCAAAATTCTGTCTCTCAACAGACCACAGAAATCAAAAAGCAGGCTCCACTGTCTGCAGACGTTCTTGGGAAAAGTTCAACACACAGGACTTGGGTATCTGAGCAAAACAAGAGCACACAAGTATTCAGCAAGCTCCCCATCCAGAGAACTCACACCATTCATTCACACACGCCCCTCCCCAGACTGGTAAGGCAGTTTCTACCACCCCTGATTTCTCAACCTGACCACATGTGACACAGGTACCATTACTCCAGGAAAGGGACAGGGAACACCCATACTGAACACATTTTTGCTGCCACCACTGGATCTCACCCTTCTGGTGAATCCAGAACACATTTCAACAGAAATGACATTTTTAGCAAACTTAAAAACAATAATCCCCTTTCATGTAACTATCTAACAATGCAGAGTTTTGTAGTGGGGCCAGCTGTCGCTGTGGTACTGGGCAAACACAAGTCCAAATCCCACCGCTAGCCAACAATGTTAGAAATGGGATTTCTGGTTGGCTAAGGCTTGCGCCAAAGCCAGGCAGAAACCACCATTCCTAAGGTAGGGTAAGGAAGTCACCCGCCAAGATAACCCCTGCTCACCCTCTAGGTAACGCGGCGCGAGCAGCAAGGCTAAACTCGGAGGCGATGTGTAAAGCATTTGCGCACGCATCCACCAGTAACAACATCCAAGGCTCCCCCACAAAAGGTACTCCACACCAGGTATATGTAAAAATAGCCTTTGTATTCAAAAACACATTAGATAGGAACACATACTTTACAATGTGCCAGAGGCACGGGCAGAATTTACAGGGGGATTATGTACCGGACAGGGCCACATGGACCACTGTCAGGAATAAGCACTTGGTAAGGAAATAGCACTTTTAGAACATAGAACTTAGAAGTTTCACACATGATGCGTAGGACATTCAGAGATGTAAGGAACAAGGCACATGATGCATCAACAACACATTCAGAGGTGCAGCACAAGAGAACACATGCTGTATAAACTACACATTCAGAGGTGTAAGGAACAAGGCACATGATGCATCAACAACACATTCAGAGGTGCAGCACAAGAGAACACATGATGTATAAACTACACATTCAGAGGTGTAAGGAACAAGGCACATAATGTATCAACAACACATTCAGAGGTGCAGCAAAGAGCACTTTGCAGAAATCACATTAACATGAACTTACATCAAAGTCAAGGGTCCAGGTTGCGCCACTGCGCCAAGACCTAAACGTGGCAGCTGCCCACAAAGTGCTGGGCAGCTGTGGGTGATGGGGCCAACGTAGGAGCCTCTCTAGGCTCAAGAACAAATATGCCAAGGGGGGAGCCTCTCAGGGCTCGAGAAACAAATATGGCCCCTTGAGCCGCGTGGGCCCTTCAGACAAAATGCCCCCCACGAGCCTCTCTGGGCTCGCCAGGAACTGCAGCCAATGTTGGAGCCTCTCAGGGCTCGTGAATAGGGTGGGGGCCTTCGCTGGAGTCCCCCCTCTGGGGACTCGATATGGCCAAAATGGGCAACGAGCCTCTCTGGGCTCGTGAGCAATGTGGGGTCCAGGGGAGCCTCTCGGGGCTGGCGCTAGAGCCTCTCGGGGCTCGAGAGCACTCTGGCGGTAGGCGGAGTCCCTCTCGGGGGACTCGAAGGAAATTATGGGGCCCAAGAGCCTCTCGGGCTCATGAATAACGGGGGAGGGGCAGGTGGAGTCCCTCTCGGGGGACAGGCGGTCGGAACTGCCCCCCTGAGCCTCTCGGGCTTGGTCTTAACAGGCGGAGTCCCTCTCGGGGGACTCGGCATTAGGTGAGGCCCCACGGGCCTCTGAGCATCCAAGCGCTCGCAATGGAGGGGAGGGGCGGGCACCGGCAATGTGCCCCGACGCCCCTCCTCTCCCTCTCTCCACTCACCGGTCTGTCGGCAACGGTGCCGTGGCCTCCGCTTGCTCTCCGGGGCTCTGCCTCGCTCTAGGGAGCCCCGGGGGGGGGGGGGGTTACGGCCACGATCATCCGTGGCCAAGCAGGAGCGTGGAGTAGGCTCCCGCCGCTTCCTGATTCCTCGGCTCCTCCCCCTATGACGTGGCAGAGGGCTCGGCCGGCTGGGCCAATCTCAGCGCGGCCGGGTGGGATGCCGGCGGCTGCCTTTCTCCGGGGTCAGGGAGAGCTGGGGCCGCGGCGGTGATCTCGTCTAGGCAAAAGGAGGGGTAGGCTCCCTCCGTGAAGAAAATAAGAAATAAAGCGAGGTAGGCACTCGCTGGGGGTCCAGGAACCCTTCACAGAACGTGGCACATGCCGGGTGGGCACCGGCTTGGATAAACAGCGCTCTCAAGCGCTAGGCGTCAAGGGACAGCGCTCCCAGCGCTATAAGTGAAAAATAGAGCGCTCCCAGCGCTACAAGCAGGATAAAGCGCTCCCAAGCGCTAGGAAAGAAATACAGCGCTTCCAGGCGTTAGGAGGGCACAGAAAGCAACAAAGTCCTTTGGCAATCCAGCATCTCAGCAGTCCAGGGGCTGGGCAGGGCTCAGGGAGGCAAGCCTTCCCCTGAGCCCAAGCAGAAGCTCGCCCCTGGCAAGATTCAAGTTGGGAACAAGAACATTTTACAAGAGGTCACAGACTCCTTTTATACAGAGCAATCCTTTGTCTAAAGGTGCAGGGTGGGGGAAGAACCAGTCGCAGCTGGTCTGGGAGTACTGTTGATGGGCTCAACCACCCTCTCTGTTCACTGGCAGGGCTTGGGTCATCAGACGCTCCCCAGGGGGGTGGAGCCAGCATTGTGTGGGGGAAACCCAGCCTAATTCAGGACACAGGTGCACTCCTCCCCAGCCATCAGCATGCTAATCTCACACTCACCACCGGGCAGACCCATCCAGACTTCCTGGAGCCTGGCATGCCAGCCAGCTCCAGCCAATCACGCTCCAGCACCCTCACTGCATACATACATCAATGTCTAGAAGTGGTACTTCCCTACTAGACACATACAAGCCGCACATACCATTGCGCAGCATTCATTCTCACGAGTTCACACATACCAAACTCGAGCCTGCACTCCCCACACATCAGGAACTACCAGGGACACACACATTCCCCATGCATTCCTATGGGAGGGCAGGCCTATCTCACTCCACGCACTCAGAGTGCGCACGCACTTTCCACTGGGACACAGTGAAAGTGCGCAGAAACCAAGACATCACTATTAATTATTTAATAACACCAGGCAAAAAGTTCAGGGGTGAACCTGCCAGATGGGCCAAGTCCAACAATGGTTAATGAACTGCCATATTATAAAGAGAAAGGACAAGAGAAAGAAGTAAATCACATGAAATGGTGGATGGCATCACTGCATCAAGGAACATGTGCATTCACAGGTCCAGTAAGGTGCCTGATCAGGCACACTGGGATAGCAAGCACTTTCTAGTTGAATGATATATTAGTTAAAGCATTACACGATTAGGGGTATCTTAAAAGAATATAAATAATTGTTATGGAGCATCTGTTAACAGAAGTCACAGGTAAAGTGGACCAATCATAAAATAACTAGGAACTTATGCAGAGACGAACAATGGGGAATTGCAATCTAATTTACATTTCATGAACTTGCTTTCTGTAATACACACCCTGTACTATCACTTTGCATATAAGGAGAAATTATTAATCAGCGGACAGAATACGGACCTCAGTGAAGCCTCTAACTAACCTTTCTATTTTAAGGAATTCAGTCAATGGCTCTAGGTAAATCTATAGATAATGTTGGTACCGGGTACAGAACATATTAACAGTGCAATATTTTATCTCGGACCACTCCCTCTGATGGCTTATGATGGAGGTACACCTCCCGGGGGAAACACTTACCGGCACTTCACCCCTGGAACTTTAGAATACCAAGCATAAAAGAAGACCTAGTTGAGGCGACTACCAACTACTTTAAAGAAAATAAAGGGTCGGTGGAGTCAGCCCAGTTGATGTGGGAGGCTGATAAGACAGTAATTAGGGGATGCGGTATTTCGGCCACGGTTGGACATAAAAAAGAAAAGCAGAAGCAATTACTGGCAATCGAAGAAGAGGTTAGCAAGATAGAAGCTGAGCTCGTCTTACTGGATACCCTGTACTCCAGACATAGGTTATTGGTCAAACAAAAAAGAGTATAAAGATTCCGCTGAAGAAGCGCCGAAAATGCAATATCGAGCAACCCAACACCGAATATATGAAATAGGTGATAAAGCCAGTAAACTGTTAGCACGGCTTGATAAACAGGGAATAGGCCAACAGATGGGTGTTTGAGGTTACATCAAACGATGGAACCCTATGTAGAGATAGGCAAGATATATGGGCGAGGCAATACGCCGCAACATACGCCAACATTAACAACACTCACATTATGGCACACTGCAACAACCGCTCTGGGGTGGAATAATAAGATAACATTGGCTACCCTCTACTAGAATCAGCACAGCTGGGGCTACTGGCTAAGCACCCTGGGTTTGATAAATGGGACCTCATCGGACTCTCCAAGCTTCAAAAGGAACATGAATTGGGAGTAGGGGAAACTTTTCGATATTTACAGGTACAAAGCTCACTTTTTAAATCGACACCCAAGGGTACTGAACTCCTGGCCTCTTCCCCCCTGGAAGATAGACTTTTAGATGATTATTTACTGAAAAAAGCAATTTCGCTAACCTATAAGAAGATAATAAATAATATGCCGGATCCCCTGGGGAAACTACGAGCTAGGTGTGTGGAAGATATCGGAGATATGAATGATGAAGAGTGGCAGGAGGAGCTGGCATCCCCCGGTAGGTGGCAATATGCTCTGGATTCCGCCTTACACAATTAAAGGTTTTGCACAAAACATGCTACACAGTACAATATTAGTTGAAATGGGTGTCTCTGACTCCTCGCTCTGTGCTAGAAACTGTGGTCAGATAGGAACTTTTTTACACCAGTGCTGGGATTGCCCGACTATTCAGCCATACTTGGTTAAGATAACGGGAAAAATGTTGACTCTATGTGGTACACAACTGACCGTCTCTCTGCGATGGTGTGGGATGACAATGATTTTACATCTAAAGAAAGAACCTGGATCGCCCTGGGGTTTATGGTGGCAAAACGTAATATTGTAAGGAAGTGGAGGCGGGGGGGGGGGGGGGGGCGACTGTTCCTATACTTAGAGAGTGGGAGGAGGACATGGATTGGTGCATGCAGGCTGAAAGAGGGAATTATGAAGGGAGAGGGTGTCCTAAAAAATCGACAAAGATCTGGGGGTCCTGGAATAAAAGCAGAGGGATGATATGTTTGCTGTTTGAGGATTCGTCCGAACATGGGGAACAATGAGCGGTGGGAACTACTATTCCGTCTACCAATATGTTTGTATCTATTGTATTTGACGTGGACCCTGCAATGTGAAGGAACTGTATTTGTGGACATGTACTGTAACAATGTATCATGGATAATACTCGCTTGCTTCCAATGTTAAATAAAAAGAAATAATAAAAAAAACAGTGCAATATTTACATTGTATTAAGATTCTGTTTGGAAAAGAAGCAAATGTACTTGATGTATTTTAATACATTTTGCAATTCTATTAATGCTCTTTCATGAAACCTCTGGAATTGGGCAAATAATGAGAGAGTGGGGTAGCACGCAATAGGGACTCCACCTTTTACTATTGCTGATAATATAATGAAATGAAACAATATAATTTTCTATTGAACTGAATTTATTTAGAGATATTAAATGCATAGCTGCCTCCAAAAAAATAATAATTAAAGATTTCTTCATGCTCAAGCTTTTAAACATGTAATGCTTGATGATAATCAATTAACCCAGCCATTCATAACAGTTTGACTTCTGTGATCTCCCATTGAATCACTACTGCAAGCCGAGGATCATTACCTAAGCAATTTCTACTCAACACAATACATGTACAAAAAAAAACATAAGCAAGTATACATTAAACAAATATACAAGTCACAAAATAGGTTGTTTCATTCACAGAAAAGATATACAAATATCAAAGTTGTATTTTAATAGGAAGGTTAGAGGTTTTCACAATTTGATTTAGTTTCTAAAGGACGAAGTAATATGCTAGACTCCAGTATATCCCTTTGTCTGTTTTGCTTCTAATGAATGCTTCTTTGGGCAACACTTACCAGCGTTTCAATTGAAGCCACCGATTGTCCATACTATAAGCTGTTTGCTGTACTTGTGCTGCTCCTGCAAGTCACGCTAAGGATACCAACTAAATTTTTAGCCTCCAATTTCAAATCCCTTCCCATTTACATTCATTTTAAAATAGTACATTTTTACTTTTTGCTTCCTTACTTATATATACTTTCTTGATGTATTAATATTATTGAACTGTTTTAAGATTTGGAGACCCCTGGGTAGATTAAGAAACGCTGCACTAAGCTGCAGTAATTTTGGGAATTATGCTTCGGTGATATAAATTGATAAGTAATATAATACATGTTTTTTACTGTGTTGTGCACTATTCCAAGAATAGCACACAGACTCATGTTTTGAGGTATCACAAAATACTCAACATGATGAACCTGTTCTAATGAAAAAAAGAGGGATGTTAGATTATTCCTCTAGCCTACGAAGTTAAATGGCCCATATCTGAGTGAGCAGAGAATCTGTTTAGATATGCTACATAGGGGGAGGAGCTTGGCGGGCATCCGAGATGGCCGCGTGAGCACAGCGCTCTCCGGACCCCCGCCGCTCCCGGCATGATATCCTGAACATATCCTGACTTTTCACGAGGATTTGTGTAGAGGAAGCTGGGCTGATCGTCCTGGAACTTTCGGAATTTGATTCTGACCCGGGGTGCCGGAGTTAAGGTGAGTCGAACTTTTGGGATCCGCCCTTGAGGTACGCCCGGGACTGGGTGAGGCTCTGTGGCCGTCTTGGAGTTGAACAACAGCGGCAGGGGGATTGGACTTGTGGGTCCCCCTCTTAAGTTTCGGTTTCGATTCTGCCTCAGACTGAGACATCTGGCAGGGGAGTCTGGCCTGGGCTGGGTCCGGGGCATGAGACGGCTGTCGGGCCTTTGGCTGGCTTATTCTCCTGTCTGATTGGCTTTATCCTGGTGGTACCCTTTTGGCGGCTCTTTGATCCCGAAGCCTTATCTTCCTGTGCCCATTCCATCGAGCCTGGTGAATCTCTTTGTGACGCAGTTTCCAACATGGCGGGCAGAGGGGACCGAGAGACACGGAAGACCAAGACACCCCTGCGCGGGGGCCCGGTCCAGTCTAACGTTATGGACCGTTACACCCACTCGAAGGGGTCCCCCGGAGCCGCCCTGCCCGGTCCAAGTGCTGCTGACCACATCGTGGACGGGTCAACGGAGCCGTCCTTGCAGGACATCATGGGCGCCCTTTCTGGCATGAGGGAGACGATAGGCCAACAATACGAGGCCATGGCCCACAAAATCGACACCGTGGCCATTGATGTGAACTTGATTCGAGCCGACCTATCGAAAACCAATGAGAAGGTGAAATCATTGGATCTCAAGTCATCCAGCCTCACGGCGGACGTCTCGGAGATACAGACGGAGATTGGTAATCTCCGTAGGGTGAACGATTTCATGACCCGGCGCTTGGAGGACTTTGAGAACAGGGCACGTCGCTGTAATGTGCACGTGGTTGGCGTTCCGGAGAATCCAGAACCTCACTCTGTTGATCTCCTGGTTGAGGACCTGATCCAAAACTATCTCTCTCCGTCTGGACTGAGTAAATTTTTCGCAGTAGAGCGTGCCCATCGAGTTCCGGGGGGCCAGGGTAAGCCAGGTGCCCCGCCGAGGCCTATTGTTGCGAAACTCTTCCATTATAGGGATCGGGACGCTATCCTGCAAGCATCACGTGTGAAGGGCCCGGTGGCCTTTGAGAACGCCACAGTGAACTTTTATCCGGACTTTTCTCAACAGGTCCAGAAACAGCGTATGGGCTTCCGTGGTGTCAAGAAGCGTCTTCGGGACATGGAGTTACGCTACGCTATGCTGTTTCCAACCAGGCTGCGAGTGGAGTACAATGACCGAACCTTTTTCTTTGATCGGCCAGATTCTGTGAACGACTGGCTGGACTCTCTGCCTGGCCGACCTCCTGCGACTGAGTCCGACGCCCACCCGGGTGGTGCTGAGGGTGGTGTGGAGAGCTGAACAATTCGTCTACGCCTGAGCCCTCGTATAGAGTAAACTCTTCCGGGATTCTATGCCTAAGTGCCTCTGCTGTTTGTGTGTTTTCCTCGTCATCTGTCTTGATCGGGGTGGCGGGTGGGCCAGAGCCTTTCCTCCTCCGGGGTCTTTTTGTAGAATGGGGGTTCTTGGGCGACAGGCACACTGCATGTTGGGGTGGCTTTTTAGCATTTTGCAGGGGTGGGGGGTGTTTTCTTGATTGTTGGGGGGTGGGTGGTTGGGAAGTTCGATGTTTGTGTGTTATGTTCTCAAGGCGACTTTATCTTGCTACTGATGGTTTTTATGTCATGCTCATGGAGGAGGGATTTCGGCGTTGCTGTGTGGGATGGGGGGTAGCGGGTTGAGGTTTGTTTCGTGGAATGTTAATGGTCTGGGGGATCGTATTAAGCGGAGTGTGGTGTTGAAATGTTTACGACGTTTATCTCCAGATATTGTTTTTCTGCAGGAGACTCATTTGGTGGGCAATACTTGTCGTGCGATGAATAGGTGGGGCTATCGCCTTGCCGCACATTCGGGGTTTACCACGGGTTCCAGGGGGGTGGGTATCCTTGTTTGGGCTTCCCTCCCCCTAGCTATTGATGATGTGATCCTTGATGATCGGGGGCGATATGCTGTCCTCGTGGGTCGTTATGAGGGTCGTACCCTCTCCTTATTTGCTGTTTATGTGCCCCCCGGCCTGCAGACTTCTACCTTTTCCGATTTGGGCCGTGTTTTGTTGGACCTCCCTAATAGTACTCTCTTCATTGCAGGTGACTTTAATTCTGTGTTCTCCGGTCTACACGATCGCCACCCCCCTAGGGACACTCCTTCGGCCCAACAGTGGCTGGGTGGGTTTCTGGACACGTTTGGCTTGGTGGATTGCTGGAGGCTTATGCATCCTACTCAGCTTCAATACACTTTCCACTCTGGGGCCCATGGGAGTTTGTCTAGACTGGATTATTTCCAGATGCCTGCGGCCCAGTCGCCGGCGGTGCGTGAGATTAGACACCTCCCCCGGGGCATTTCCGATCATTCTCCGCTCTGGCTTTGTTTTGAGATGGGGGTGGAGGCGGCGGGCCGGGTTGCTCCTATAAACCCATGGTACCTTACCTCCCCCGAGACCCGCAACCTTTTGACTAAGTCTTTGGACGCCTATTTTTTGGACAACGAGGGATCCGTTTCCTCTGCGATATCCCTGTGGGAGGCCTTTAAGACAGTGATTCGTGGACAGGCCCTTTCCCTTATTGTTGAATCCAAGAGGGCGAGGGATCGGGTGGTGGTGGACCTCGAGAGGGAGATTGCTGACAGGGAGGCTGCCTTAGAGTCGGAAGTCACATCTGATAAACTCCATGCCCTGGGTCTGAAACAATTTGCTTATAAGTCTTTGGTCACGGATGCGGCCAAACAGATGTTCCGGGAGCAACAGGGTCGTCTGTATGATGTGGGGGACAAGGCGGGCAAATTATTGGCGTGGTTGGATAAGAAGGAGAGGGCGAATCGTGTGGTGCCCGTGATTCAATCATCGAATGGTGTGAGAGTGACGGACCCGATTGGAATAGTTGCATGTTTTGCTGAGTATTTTCGTGTGGTTTATACCCCTGTGTCTGGACGGGATGTTGCTGACTCTCGCTTTCTGTTGCGCGATATAGCTTTGCCCAGTGTCTCCGATTTAGATTGTAAATCGTTGGAGTCCCCTTTTACTACTGACGAGATAGCTACTGCCATTCGCTCACTCCGTTCGGGCAAAGCCTTGGGCCCGAACGGGTTGCCAATCGAACTGTACAAGCTACGTCCTGATAAGGTGGCGCTCTATCTTCGCGACATGTTTTTGTAGTCCCGGGAACGGGGTGTTCTCCCGTATGATCAGCGTCTGGCTACGATAGTCGTAATTCCCAAAGACGGTAAACCGCGGGACCTTTGTTCGTCTTATAGGCCCATTTCCTTGTTAAACGTTGAGCCCAAGGTCCTGGCTAAGCTCCTGGCGACCCGCCTCTTGACGGTCATTAGTGACTTGGTTCATCCGGATCAATCCGGATTTATCCCCCATCGCAACACGGCTCTTAACCTACGTCGTCTCCACGGTGCTGTTGCGAGGGCGGGGCTTCTGACGGAACCGGCCATTTTGGCCTCGTTGGATGCCTCGATGGCTTTTGACACAGTGGAGTGGCCCTATCTTTGGGCTGCTCTTGAAAAATTTGGTTTTGGTCCTGAGTTTATCGGTTGGGTGAAGTTGTTATACGCTGAACCCTTAGCGCAGGTAGTGGTGAACGGTAGAGTTTCTGTCCCCTTCTGCCTTGGTAGGGGGACCCGTCAGGGTTGCCCCTTGTCTCCGTTGCTTTTTGCGCTCGCCCTAGAACCGTTAGCTGCGTGGCTTCGATGGGAGCCTTCACTCAAGGGGATCCGTTGGTCACCGGACTTTGAGGACCGCGTCTCACTTTACGCGGATGACATTCTTTTATATCTTACTTCCCCGCGTAAATCTCTAAATGTTTTATTTGATGTTCTTACCTCGTTTGGAGCTAACTCGGGCCTAGTTATTAATTGGGCTAAGTCCTGCGTGTATGTTCTTTCGGGTGTTTTGCCCCCATTGCCGGACAGATTTCCTATCCAGGTGGTCCAGTCTGGCTTCCAGTATTTGGGGATCTTTATTACGCTGGACTCCTCACTCCGATTCGAGCGCAATCTCCTCCCCCCGCTTCTTAGACTGCGACTAGATGTGGCCCGTTGGCGTAAGCTGCCCCTGTCTCCTCTGGGCAGGGAGGCCCTGTTTAAAATTATGTCCTTGCCGCGGTTCCTCTACGCACTTCAGAATTCTTATGACGACGTTCCCGCTACCTATTTCCGAGAGATCGAGAGTCTTCAAAGACAACTGATCTGGGACGGGCGTCCACGTATTGCCCTTGCGAAACTCACCATCCCTTGGTATGACGGGGGCATGGCGCTCCCCGACATCAAGAGATATTACTGGGCTGCCCAGCTGTCTGCCATCAACCACGCGATGTATTCACCGGGTCGGGATCCAGCCTTTGAGATGGATAGGCTCCAGCTGCCGGGAGGGGACTTTAATAGAGCGCTTTATTCTAGATCGGCCGGGCGCCATCTTGTGGGCCCGTCCAGGATCGCAGTCACTGTGTGGCGCGCCGCACATGTGAGTTTGGACTGGGAGAATCGATTGACACTGGCGACGCCGCTTTATGCCTCTGAACGTTTGGGGTGTCTCTGGTCTACTAAGGGATTCGACCGCTGGGATATGATTGGGATATGTAAGGTGGGTGATGTCTGTGCGAAAGGTAGCGTGAAGTCATTCCAGACCCTTAAGGCAGAGTACGACTTGAGTGATAGAGAGTTTTTTCGGTATCTGCAGGTCCGGCATGCCCTGGCCCCAGTTCTAACTCCTGGTGTGACCCTGCCCGAGTCTTCCCCCCTTGAAGATCGTATACTAGATGGACACCTGCCTGATAGTACTATCTCCCTTATTTATAAAAAACTGATTCATAGTCGCGCCGACCTGTTGGTCCGCCTTAGGGAGCTGTGGGTCGGTGACGGATTGGAATTGGATGACGAGGATTGGCAGTCAGCACTCTCTTCTCCTAAGGAGGTAGCCATTCCTGCCCGTCTTCGTTTGGTGCAACTTAAGATCCTCCACCGCGTGTATGTAACTGGTCCGCGCCTGGTTGTAATGGGTTTTTCCCCGGATGGCTTATGTAAGCGTGGCTGTGGGGTGAGTGCTACCTTTATGCATATACTTTGGGAGTGCCCGTTGGTGGCGGCCTACTGGATTGATGTACTTGATGTGATGACTGTCGTGACTGGTGTTGCCCTGCGGCCTGAGGCCCGACGATGCCTGTTGAACGTGTGGGAACCCACAGATTATTCTGTGGCCCAGACCAGATGGGCAACTTTGGGGTACATGGTCGCGAAGCGGGACATTGCGCAACTTTGGGGCGCATCCAGACCTCCGGACGTTTCGGTGTGGGAGGATAACATGGACTGGTCCATGTTTCGAGAGAAGACCGTCTATGTGGCTAGGGGCAGACCCAGGGCGTGGACTAAAATTTGGGGTCAGTGGAATGCATATCGTGGAGACATTTGTACCCCTCCCTTGGTTGACACATCCGATGTTACCCTGTCTCCCTAGGCTGACGTTCCCGAAATCTTTCATTCTCTTTTTAAGATTTTCCTGTCCTCCCTGCTGCCCCCCCCCCCCCCCCCCGGCCTTGCCGAGTCTCATTGATTTACCTTTGTCTTCCTGATTAGTGGACTTCCCCTCTGTCATCTGAGCTGACGTGATTGCTACATTCGCCTTGTTTTGGTTTGTTATTTTAATGTTTAAGAAAAAAAACTGTTGTGTCCTGTCATATGTTTTGTGCAATATTTAATCTGTGATTTGGGCCTGGCCACGGAGATTACTGTTTACCGCATGGTACGTGCTTTGCAAATTAGCGGCCAGCCCGTGTGGTTGTAGACCCATCTCTGTACTTTTTATCTGATTGCTCAATAAAAGTTTTTAACCCAAAAAAAAAAAAAGAAATGCTACATAATCAAAATTCTGTGTGTTGAACTACCACGACCACAAGGAAAAAGACTGGAAGGAAAGAGGTTACCTTGTAATAGCAATCTGGTGTTCCGAATTCAATCAGTCAAGTTTTGGAACAGGTAACAGCGTTTAGTCACCCTAATCCTGTATTTTTATGCACTATATAATTTGTTGACCAATTTGCTGGCTGATTGAGGCTTCAACATATGTGATACACTTGGCTTGTGTTTTAACCCCTTAATTGCTGCCGTCGGCCAACGGTCGTCACGGCCACTACCTCCCCAGTGCTGCGCACGACCGTTGGACGTCCATTCAGCACTAGTTCCAATGGACAGCGCAGCACTGGGGAGGTCTATTTACAACGCTTTAAAGGGGTTAAAGGCTCAGGTGCATTGTTTTTTTAGAAAGATACAGATTTGGTAAGAGCTATGTTTATGATTGAAATACTTTCAAATGTAGATATTGCGTTGCTTTAATTGTGATATATAGGTACTAGAAACAACGCCTGTCTTCCTTAAGAGGAACATGTCTAAGACTACCATTTGCTTTTTTTCAAATTAGATATTTGCTCAAACTGAAATTGTCAGAAGTTTGAACATACTGCTCCAAGGGTCTACTAATAAACCATTGAAGAAATTAATTGTTGGGCACTGGCTGAGCAAATTCATCCCATCTCTACCAACGTGCCTTAATTCAGTCTGGATGGTGAGGCTTCTTAATGTCAATTCTGCTGACACTCTGCTAAGGTGTTAAATAATGAAGATAAGAGAAACACGTTTGGACTGGAGAAGTCTAGAAAACTAGACACATGCCCATCTTCATAGAGCCACCGATAAAGATTGCCATTGCTTCAAATGACACAGGCTTTAACCCAGTTCCCTATACGTTGAAGTTGCAATTATTAGTGCCACCTTCTGACAACACAGTCATGCCTGTGAACAACCATTATTCAAATGTCTTCAAAAGCTTGGAGCCCAACAAAAATGTTACGAGTCTTCGATCATTCTCGTTTTAGCTAAGAAACTTTTCACTGGCTTCGACATAGTCGTCTTGTGCTACCTACCGTAACTCCACCCAGTCGCCTTCAGGACCGTTTTGGTGATGTCCCCAATGGGGATTACAAAGAAGTAATCCACACTTTCTACACCGACTATCTGAGGTCGGAAGGAGAAAGCAACCTTCAGTGTGCCGTTGGCAGGAACCACTGAATGGGGCGTGTTGCAAGCGAAGACGCGGTGGTGTGATGAAGACACGTTTTCTCTCTCGATGTGGAAAGGAGCGTTCACCTGGAACAACAGCATTCAACATGTTATTTACATTGTTGCCATTGTTACTTACAAAGCAATAGCAAGTTCAATATGTAACATAGACACTCAGATAGTCTCTTGTTTTTTTTAAACAACTTTATTGAGAAGATGACAAGATGCTACAGGGCACTAGCAACATTTTACAATAAAGTGAGTTCCCTCAAAACAAGCAAGTGGCAGTCCAGTGCATCTGGTAGGTCCATTGTCAGCTCCTTTATACAGCTATAAACTTGAGTAATGTGTGCCAGCAATTTGAGCCCTGTAGCTCCAAAGTAAAACGTGAAAGAAAAAAGGGAAAGAAAAGAATAGAAAAAGGCAAGAGCGTGAGGGTGAGAGGGAGGAAGAGGAGGGGAGAGGGGTGCTAGCCTCACAGAAGAGGCGGCACCCCACTCCGCCTCTTCGGCTGTTTGGATAGTGCACAGGTTGAGGAAGTCCGGTTCAATGCATTCACACAGTGTTATGAGGTGGGTCGGCAGGGGCCAGTGGGTGAGCGCTGAGATAGCCTTGCAGTGGTTCCCATATGTCTCTAGGTCGAGAACGACGCATGGGCATGAGCTCCCAATAGTTAGTCAGCTGGCCTTGGGAGAATGCTGCATCACCTATCCAGTCGGTCAGGCGAGGGTAGTGCCTCCTGTCTCAGCATATGGCTATCCGCCTTTTGGCAAGTAACAGGAGCAGAGCCGCCAGCTTCCGTTGAGGGCCCGGGACATGTCGCACATAGCTTAAGAGTGCAGTTAGAGGGGAAAGTTCATCCAATATTCAAGCATTTCATTCAGTGCATCAAAAATACATGTCAAGAAACCTGCGATTATTGGACAGGACCAGGACCAATGCAGAAAATCAGCTTCAGGCCCCCGGCAGCGCACACACCCTGCATCATCCCTCAGACCTACTCTATGCAGCCATGTGGGAGTTCTGTAGATACCGTGCAGGAACTAAAATAGAATTAGCCGCAATCTGTAGTTAGGAGATAAGTCCTTGGCTTGCGCAGCAATGGGCCCATTGTTCATCTTCTATGGGGGTCCCCAATAGCTCCTCCCAAACGTTAGGCACAGCAAGCACACAGATAGGCACAGCTCACTCCATGCCAGCATACAGACGAGTGATTACCTTACGCGGCGATGGATTGGTTAAAAAAATTCTCCAGTACCTGAAACGTGGGGGGTACCGACGGGAATGTGTTGTATCTCGCCCTCAGCTTTGCATGGAGCTGGAAGTAAATCATTTTGTCGAGAAGGCCACAACCCTCTGCCGCAAGAGCGGCGGCCATGTCAGTGAAAATCCAGCCAGGGAACACATCCCCCATTATGCGGATACCGAGCCTGTCGAGCCTTTTAGAAATTGGAGATCCGGGTGGCGCGGCAGGAGGACCGAGGGAGAGTACATCTTTCTTAAGCGAGCCTTGCAGGGCAGTTCTCTCTTAGCCCAAAGTGTGTAGCTAACGGTGTTCACCGCTGCGCATGTTCTGGGCTGCAGCCTATACAATACCATGCTCAGCGGTGTTGCAGCAGCACGGTCGCGCTCGGGTACCACATGAGCCGTGAATGGGGTGGGGAAAATCGCTTGGTAGCTGAACTGGGCCTGGGCACAATTGTAATAGAGCTCCATATCGGGTGCTCCCAGACCTCCCTGCTCAAAGGGCAGAGTGAGGATCCCCCACGAATTCCTGGGCTGCTTACCCACCCAGGCAAGCATGATTAGGTTGGAGCGCAATCGTCGCTTAAAACCGGAGGTGAGAGGGATCGGGAGATTAGCAAATACAAGAACTTGAGGAATACAACCATCTTGACGATGGGTAATCGCCCGAGGAGGGAGAGCGAGAGCGAGAACTAGTGCCCAATCCAGCTCTTCACCAGTCGAAAAGCACTTCCATAGTTGCACTGCCACAGCTCATCAGTCTTTTGGCTCAGCCAGACCTCGAGGTACTTCACTGGGCCGAGAGCCCAGCTCACGGGGTAGTCTGCCTGGAACCTGTCTGTGGCTGCCTTAGCAGGAAAATTAGCAATTTCCCCCAGTTGATAGCAAACCCAGAGAGACGGCCGAATGTATGATTTCTCTAATTCAGGGGTCTAAATTGACCGCAGGGTGCTTGACGTATAAGGTGATGTAATCTGCTTAAAGGGACACAAGGATCACCCTGGAAATGAACGCAAGACCGAGATGGGCACGGTGCTGCCACAGCCGGGCTGCCCATGGCTCAATCGCGATAGCGAAAAGCAGAGGTGACAGCGGGCACCCCTGCCGTGTGTCACGAGATACGGGGGGCGGGATACAATGAAATTGAGGCAGAGAGGAGTATAGGAGGGCAATCAGTTTCAAGAATTTAGTGCTGAGACCTAGCTGGCTCAGGAGGGCATACAAATATGGCCCCTCTAAAGTGTCGAAGGCCTTAGTGGCATTAAGGAAAACCGCCGCCACTGGCATCGCGGGGTCGATCTCCTGCATAGTGGCAAAAAGGTGCGCAGGTTGTGTGAGGTGGATCGCGCGGGGATGAAACCGCTCTGATCAGGTCCTAACACTAAGGGAATAAGAGGGAGCAAAGGCCCAGCAATGAGCTTCACAAGAATTGTATTGTCCAGGTTGATCATTGACAGGGGTCTATAGGAATCACAGACGAGTGGGGCCCTGTCTGGTTTCAAAATGGTGACGATTAGTGCCTCCCTGAGTGTGGGAGGAAGCTCCCCACAGCATCTCAGCTTGGACTGTGGGCTGGCCCACTGCCACGTCACCGATCGGTTTACAGAGCTTGCAGATATAATCGCTGGCCCAACGTCTCTTGAGAAGGCCGACAAATGTTTTATCTGCCCGGTTGCCATCACCATATCTCCGGGCACGAGTCTCCTTCCCCAGGTAAAGTGTCTCCCTAATGGCCGCCTCTTCAAACTTGACCATCTTATCTCTGATATTTGCCAGAGTCTTCCACTGAATAGTGACAAATATAAATACTTGGGTGTCATATTAGATGCGAGGGGCACATTTACGAACCGGTGCGCTGCACAAGAGAGAAGGAACAATTCTTTAACTGCAGCATTTGCTGCCCTCCGGAAAAGCTTAAAAGGGCTGTCCCTCAAGCCACTATTACAAGTTAGGTCAGTTGAACATGTTCCATCTCTGA
This sequence comes from Lissotriton helveticus, assembly GCF_964261635.1. Lineage (NCBI taxonomy): Eukaryota > Metazoa > Chordata > Amphibia > Caudata > Salamandridae > Lissotriton > Lissotriton helveticus. The sequence goes on along the minus strand of NC_136061.1, from coordinate 49,990,999 downwards.
CATATGGCATGGAGATTCTAAGAGGGAAGGCTGATAACATCATAGTTAAGCTTGTGACAGGAACCTACCATCGTCTGTTTAATCTTCCTCAGCAGGCATCGCCATGACAAACTCGATTAGAGTTTGGGCTTAAAAGACAGAATTTAAACAGCCTAGGGGCATATTTGAAATTCTGCCACAAACTTAGAAATTATAATAATACTACACTTTTGACAGTTGTTTGGGAGGCTATAAGTGATCGTAGACACGCGCAGGCCCATGAATATTTCAACTTGGCTTTAGCTACGTTCAAGGCAGAAAAACTATGGGCCTTACCCCAATCTCATGCAGCATTTAACAGAGTCATCAATGGTTGTAGTAAAACAATGTCATCACTATTGGATAGAGAGGCGTTGGCAAAAAGATCCCATGTGTAGATAGTAATTGCATCATATGGCAGGCTATCCTCACAGAAGTATCTAGGGGACCTGAATGGTCTAAATACTAAGTTGAAGTTCTTGAGACTACGGCTTGGCAGTTTTCAATTTCGCAGTGACGCATCATCTTGGAAAAAGCTGAGTAGTGAAAATTCATGCAGCCTAAGCAATTACAAGAGAGAAGACATTTGCCATATAGTTTGTAGTTGCCCAGTGTTAATGGCTGAACGCAGAAGTGTTTTAAGGCAGGATTTTAATCGGAAAATTATACAAACATGCCATCAAGCAGTAATAGCCTGCTTGCTGGGAGAAGTTTTACAATTTACTGGCAGATTCTCAAAGTCTGTAGATATAGCAGAGGGGAAACTGATTAACAGTGCCCAGTAAAGAGCTCTTTTTTTGTTTAAATGTATTTATTGCTTTTCATGTTTTATATAGAGTACACATCCACTCCGATATTACATAACTGTGCAGGGTTTTTTTCGGACCCCTCGTCCGATTGTACTGGTGTGTTTTACACAATAATAAGTCTAAGAGGTTGTACATAACAATATTTGTCCATAATAACAAAATGTTGTTTTCTCTTAGATAAAAGCTTGCAACACAACATAACTTCAAGCAGCTCTTACTGTTATTATTCTATTAATACACACAAAAAATAAATTAAAAAACCATCCAGTAGGTTAGAAAAATCAGTTATTTAGCAGGGCAGGTGAACATTAGACAATTGGCGCGATGTTCCCAATATACGAGTAATTGGAATATCCTGAAATAATTAGGGTTTAGCATTGGCAAGCCATGTGAGGATTTTTTATAACAGGTAGCTTGTAACCCAAAGTTTTGCACGTGGCAGGTACGCTCGGTAATTCTAGGTGTCAAAAAGAATCCTATTCTGACCCTCTGTATGACACACATTAGTAATTGGTTAGATTCACTCATAATGTACAGCAAGTGAGTAATGAATAGATCAAATGGGGTATTTCAGACAAGAGGAAACAGTTGGCAGGCTGTGTTATCAGCAAATGTACTTACATTTGTTTATTTTATATTTTTTTAATTAGATAAATTGAGTATTTTTATTGCAGGACTAATCCTTATTTTTATCATGCTTGTTCTAAAATAATGGTTCAATAATGGTAATCCGAATGAAATGTGTATAAATGTGTCTTATTATAAGTTTTTATTAACTGAACAATATATTTTCATTCATTCATTGTTATACCCATAGTCTAAACCTCAGGCACTAAGCCCACAATGTTGCATGTCTTTTAACTGCAACTCAAGCCACCATATTAAAAAATACACAATCAGTGATGGCTGAAGCAGTTCATTAGGAGTTACTGGCAAAGGAGTTTGAACTCTTCTAGAAGGTATCTAGTCTCAGTTTGGTGGTTCTAAAGCAACAAAACTAGAGCTACTTCATATGCATCCCAATTTTTTGCATCCTTGAAAGCCCTATGGGATCAATGGAATTATGAACTATGCGACACAGGTGGAGCTTGGCCGCGGGTAAATTAGCTGCTTCCACATAGAGGTCTGTGACAGCACCCAGAGCTGGGATAGAAACAGAACTAAGGAAGCACAAATCCATTCATTTTAGCTTTATTAGTGCAACAAAACAATGATGAGGACATGAAAACTCTAATTTGTGGGGCGGTGACATCAAACCTTCAACTTCCATGCTACCCCTGCCTGCTGTTAAAACAGTGATAATGAGAGCTCTGAGTGGTGGGCTTGGAGTACGTGCCATGACACTTAGAGCTGCGTAGATGCATTCTATTTCCTGAAGGATAGCAACATTTAGGAGTCCACTGCCTGTGACTTTTTTGACTTGCATGTTCTGAGATTAAACTGTGGGGAGAAATAGTAACTTCCTCCTCTGTTCTGGAACTAGAACAGAGAACAAGAGGGACACTGGGTTCGCTATGTCAGAGGCACCCTGACTGGAAAACCGTCCACGTATGAGTAGGGAGCAGAGATTCTCCATCTCGCAATTGGGGACGATCAGCTGCTTCATATAGCTGCTCCACAGTCATGTAAAATCAGCATTGTGACAGATAGACATTTGGCATCATAATCTGAGTTATTCCTGGCTTTGACGGAATCCTCTGCACACTGAATTCCGAGCACCCCTTAAACAAGCATCCTAAAATACTCATGGAGGTAGTGACACTCTAAAGTGAGAAGAACAGAGTTCTTTGACTACAGTGGGTTGCCTTTTGACTCTAATTACGAACAACAATTACTGTTTAGTAGCCATCAAATCTGACCGTTGATGTTTCGGAGTCTCTTTCTGCTAAGGGATATCCTTCTTTCTTTGTTCTGCCTGTTGCAGAGACTAGGCTTGTCTTTGTGAGTGGCTTGAGAACTAACACAAAGCAAGAGCCTGACTGTGTTTTGAATGACCCTGAGTATACTGTGAAAGGAAAATCTTACACTTGTGCTTCTGCACAGAAGTAATCCCTGTATTGTGGCCTACTATTTGCTTGTCAGTTGTCCTCAATATCTTCACAACGGCTGCCTACATAACTCTGTTCTTTCAGAGGTCATCACTGTCAACGGATCAACAAACACTACTCTTGCACCCAAAGAGCTTAAAGGTGTAGTTGAAGCTATTATGAGACAGATTACTGCAGTCAAGACCTCAGTTGGATCTGTGGAGAATAAGAACTTAGATGTCTCTTTTGGAACGCCTTTACAATCTTGGGGTCCCTAACTGTGCCCTAAAATTGTTTCAATGTTTTCTGACCAACCAGCCACTGCAGATCTATCTACCCTATCCCATATCCTCTACCTATCATCTAAAAAATGGGGTCCCTGAAGGAGCGTACTCGAGTTTTACAGATATATATATCTGACCCAGTTAGATCTGTTGGTTCATACCTTCTGCATACAATGGGCACTTGATCTGCTCAATCAACATCAACTCTTCATCACACAGGGATACATTTAAAGCCTGCAAGCAGGCAGTCATAGCATGGATGCAAAAAATCTGCCTTAAACTCAACTCGGGTAAGACAGAGGTTATCAACTTAGGCAAAGCCAAACTCCGTTGATATCCTGCTTGACGGTTCTCCTCTCCCCACTTCCTCGGCCTGAAATTTGGGCATAAAAACTATAAATACACTATCAATTGAACTTCATATTAATGCTGCCTCCTACTTCTCCTTTCCAAAAGTCATCAGGATCATGAAAATTCTAGACATCCCTCGCACCGCGTATGTAAAAAGGTGGTCCTTGCCCATAATTACACCACGTTTGGGTTATGTCAATGTTCTGTACACCGGCCTACCTCATTATATCACTCATTGCTTTGTGATCATAAAGAATGCTGCAGCAAGGCTGATTCTAAACACTTCCATTTAGCACCACAGCTCTGAGAATGTTAAATAAACTCCATTAGCTCCTAATCACAAACCAAGTCAAGTTCAATAGCTTTTAGGGCATGGATAACATAGGCCCCCTTCTATCTTTAGCTGGTATTTCAAATCTAACCCCCCAGTGGTTCTGTTAGATCAGCAGAGTCAGATCATCTTGTCATAATCCCATGCATTAAGCAGGCAGGACAAGAAGAACGCGCTGCAGATTTTTTAGCCTCAAGATACTGGGACGCCCTCCCAAGACAGCTACATTTAATCACCTCTGAAGCATTTTTTTCACAGAAACCTGGTTCTTTGCTTCTGATTGAGCATTCTCCAGTTACCTGTAACCTTCCAGTGCCGGAACGCCCTAGCTAGAGGCAGCTGTTTGCGCTCTATAAATCACCCATTCATTCATTCATATGCATAATCAGAAACACTACATTGTATGTTGTAGGTCTATGCATATATAACCAGATCTAATGTGTGGCATGCACTTGATTATGCACTTACATACCGGAGACATGTTGTGCACTTCAATGTGCTTTTCCACTACACAGCCGATGGCGACAGGGCCGAAGCGAAGCTCCACGTCCTTTTGCATTTCCTGGTCCTTTTCTTCCTCACAGGGCCTCACTACTAGATGGGGGTACTTCGCTACAAAAGGAATCATGAGAAAATACTTTTAGTGCTTGATGCAGAAGGAAGTGCAACAGACATCATTTTGGTATATGGCTTAAAAGAGGGATGGCTAAGAGGAAGGCATGAGAGCAGCTTTTCTATGATGTTTGGATTTATTACACACAATACAAGGAGACCACGGACAGACGCCGACACACAAGATCCCTGGTACTAAGTGACAAAGGACAGATGGAACTTCCAAGATGCAAGTCACATGTGTATTAGCCTGAAGCTACATTTGTGTATTACAACAAACTGGCCACAACTCATTTCAAAGATCATAACCTCTCCTTTTTTGGAAAGTGATACCCTGCAACCTAAAACTACCTAACCTCCTCTAGCTCATCTATTGCCTCCACCAAACACAGGCATGAACTCACTTAGGCCCCTTTTCCCCAACAATTATCACACCCAAATCTCCCACGTAGAAACTGGAGTAAATCCATGGAATGGTTTCCTTAACAGCACAAGAATATTCCTAATATAGCCTTATAGCCCGCCGTAGAGGGCCATACTGGCTATTAAAGGCCCTCTCCAGGGCGAGGGCCTTTAACAAGGGAGAGGGACTTTAATAGCCGTAATAGCCCAGCTATGAAGGGCTATAAGGCTATTAGAACATTCTTCCACTAGAGGGCAGAATGTTCTAACAAAAATAGAACAAAGCCTTATGGGAGCGTGAGGGGATTGGAATAACCTCAGACTCCCTGAAGCCTTTGTTCACAGCCAGAGCTGTGAACAAAGAAACATTGGAATGTTGGAGCTCCGGGCTCATACCAGCCATTAGAAGCCCGGAGCACCCCATTGTTTTCAATGGAGCTCCCAACATTCCAATGTTCTAATAACCACTAAAAAAACAATAACATACAGTTCCAGAGCAACAAGCTGCTCGGCGTAAGGCACGTTATTGCATCATCAGGGTTAGTAAGCACTATATAAATGCAATTACAATACAATATTTAAACCTCTGCGCCCGCACTAATACTAAAACGAGAACACTCAGTGGCTGGGCAGTCAATTGTAATTCATACAGACCACTTAATGATTTCCACACACTGCTTGACACTCTCACAATTGCATAAGACAAAACTGCTACAGGTCATATCCCTCATCAAGAACTGTACCACAGCAGTAACTCACCCATCACCAACTGAACAGGCATGGGTTAACTGACGAGATATGCCACATGAAGCTAGCCAATGGAGGATCTTACTTTAGTTCATCACCACAGGTCACAACAAGCTACATACTATGGCGGATTATTGACATCTCACAATGACAATCAGATATGGGTGGTATTACCAACATTCAACCCAGCCGGTCTCCTCACTAGGCCTTCCTCTAACCTATACCTGCTCAAGACCATAAACTTTAAACAAAGTATCTCAGAATGGACATCCCAGAGCAGTAACCAGATGAGAGCACGATGATCATAAGAAACACCCTCCAGGGACCTGCAAAGCCATTACCTGCATACCTGTCTCTCTCATACTGCATCAGTCATCCCATTGGTAAGAGCTGCATTCCATGACCTCGGTGGTCATCACGCATGACATGGAAACACTTACTATATAAGATCAAAACAGAGGCAACACACTGTCAACAAGCACATCCAGCATGGTGTAGTATGCTCACATGTAGGCAAAAGCATCATCACCACACCAGGGGTAGTCAGTGATATATAACTGTGTAAAACCAGGCAGCAAGAATGCTATTGAGGGTAAAAGATTGGTATCAAGGAGTTCAAACGAGTCCTGGGGGGTGGATCCCCAAGGGCCTACCAAGGCTTGCTGCATCCCTCCCTCTCCTTTAATTTTAATAATGGCCCTGTATTAAGGAAGAGCCGCGCACCCCTATGACGAGTGCAGCGCGCACATGCTCCAGAGGTCCTTACCAATGGCAGACAGCTGCATGCTTTTCTCATGTTCTTCATGGTCGCCAAACCGGCACGTGGCCTTCACATCGTACACCAAAGCCCCCACTGGGCTAAAAATGACTTTCATTGTGGTCTGCGCCTTGGGCTCCAGAACGTCACTCACCGGAATCACGAGAAAAGGTTCCGGGACCTCCCATTTATAATTCATCCGCAGCTCACTGCATGTAAACAGACAAGGCAGATTTAGTTCATGGGTCAACCATTTATTTCATGTGGCAGATTCTCTTTTCCAAGGTAATCAGAAGTACTTCATTCCTTAGAAGAGTGCTATATATGTCACCCGCTCCGCAGAAAAGGTCCAGCCTGGCTCCGTGCCGGCACTTGGAGACCGGGAAACGGCCACTACAACGAAGCCGTTTCCACAAAATCCTTAACCACGCATGCGTGGTTACCACGAAAGCCTTTACCACGCATACCTTTACTACGAGGTTTGTAGTAAAGGTAAAAAGTTATAAAAGGGGTGTTTGGGGGGGTCTCCCCCCCCAAAAAAATCTCACCTGAAGTCACGTCGGGTTATGTATTTAATCAGCGTCGTTTAAGAGAAATCGGAAAATAAACTTCCGCTTTCTTTTAATGACGTGTGACGTCACCACGCAAGCATTCGAGGTAAAGTTTATGCGTGGATAACGAATTCTGTTGTAACGCATGCGTGGTAAAGGCATGCGTTGCAACGGAATTCGTTGTAACGTCATACATTCTTGGAGACCTTCACTCATTTAGCTCTGAGCAACCTCCAGCATGGCACACTGGGGTGTGCAGAGGGGAGATGGCACTCACTTTCCATGGCAGATGGCACATAACTGCAAGAATTTGTCGTACATAGATTATTGGACGCGCTGTGGGTATAGGGCGGGAAACCTAGCACTGGTTCAACCTGACTTGGCATTGAATTAAGTGCTCACGTTTAATGCCTGCTTCTGCTAATTTCTGTTCCATGTAAGCATTTGAAAGGATTCCATGGTCTCTGTGCTGCCTCCTCTAGCCGCAGAGTCGGTAAACGTATTAATGTGGCTCATCACTAACGAGGTTTGGTAAAGCCAATGGCGCTGGGGTTTTATTAATATAAGTGACTAAGTTAAAGGCGAGTTTCTGTATTTTTGTGGGGCTTATATGGATGGGAGTCAGTGAATATGGGGGGTTTAATGAGTTGGTGGGTGAATGTGAGTGGCTGTTTGAATATGGGTAACTGACTGTATTTTCAATTTGTTTATATATGTTTACATTTACCATTGAGTGCAATCAGTGGATAGAATTGTAGTCTACAATTTGTTGTTGTAATTGTTTACTGTATATTATTGCTCAATAATTTTAAAGTTTATATCATTTGGTCAATAAGTTGTGTAGTGTAGATTTTGAAGTTGATATTATCCCATGGACCCAACTATTTGAGTGTATTGAAAAAAAGCTTGTCATGCCTGACCTGAAGCCACCCCATTATTCCTGCACCTCAAGTGTCCAACAACATCTTGGGCACCTTGTTAAGTCAGCTGCAAATTTGCAGGACATTTTGACCAATGTGCTCAAAGTTAAATTTGAGATGCAAGTGGAAGGAGGTATTGTGTTCAATGGTCTGTTAAAGAATAGCACATGCCCTAGAGCCTGATGTTTGTGGCAGCAGAAAAATATAGGTTTCCCGGTAAAAGAAATTACACCTGTTTTTTGGGTCTAACTTGACATATTTTACACTTTTGTAATTATGCTGTAGATGTACGTAAAGGCTTTATATACCTCTTATTTGAAGTCAAACCACTCCAAGATTTAATGATAGTCATATTTGATATGAAAAAAGAAATCAGCTCTCAAATGTTAAATTAAACTTTTGGACATCAATTTTGAAAAAACGAATCATTAGAGTCCAGTGTGAGAGTAAGCATTGGTCGAGGATGAACAAAGATTTAGGGCCTGATGTACGACCCTCCAATTTGTGACTCGCAAATTGGGATGTACAATAGTGTCTCAGACACGGTTTGCAATTCCTAATGGGGTTGCAAATTGCCTGGCTCATTAATATTAACGAGGCAGGCGCAATTTGCGACCCCATTAGGAATTGCTAGCACTCACAGGGATGGTGGCTTGCTGGGGTCAGCAGACCACCATGTCTGTGACTGTTTTGAAGTAAAGCAGTATTTTTTTTAAACAATTTTTAAATGCAGTCGGTTTTCTTTGTATTGAAAAGAAAAAAGAAAAATGTAACTTTTCAATTTCATTTTTTAAGGGCAGGCGGTAGCCCTGGGCCCACTGCCTGCCCTTAAAAAAAATTGGACCCATTCACAAAGGGGGAAGATTTTCCTGAGGACCCCTCCCTGTTTGCGAATGGTGTACCACCTACCTTAAGTAAATTGCAAAACATTCATACATACAAATACTAGTCACTATTAGGCAGGAACGCCCTTGGTATGCCCCTTCCTAATAGCGAGTCGCAAACCTCTTTTTGAAATCGGTAAAATTTACTGATTCGCAAAATGAGGTTTGTACATTCCTATATCCTAAATTGCGGTTGCAAACAGGCCGATTGCACGTTTGCGACCGCAATTTAGGGTCGTACATCTGAACCATAATGCATTAAGGTCTGGCAATTCCAAGGTCTACAAAACAGTGCAGCGAAAGGCAAGCTGGCTCATTTAGGTTTTGCTGGTGGAATGTCTGTTTGTCAGTGTGGTAGACAAAACTCCTTTGCCATACTAGTGGTGGATGCATCTGGAGTTCTCCTCCTTGACAGAGGAGATTTCTCCTCCAGTGTGGCTGCCTCAGACATAGCAAGAGGCACGCTTCAACGAAAACCCTGGTGGAAATTCTGCCTGTACCAGATGGTTTACCATCACTGTTTGTAGGCAGCAGGAAAGCATATCCAAAGTGGGGACACATCATCTGTATCCACATATCTAGTCTCCCCACCAAATTGGGGGGGGGGGGGGTGCATTTTAGGGACAATAATCTCACCTTTTCTCGAAAGTCTTTCTACAGTGGTCTTCGATTGGCTTAGCTAAGCCGGACATGGCGGAGGACCAGTCATCCGAAACTGGGCAACGGCTCCAAAATTATTAGGCGATTCGACACTGCAATGGTAAGAGCTAATGGCAGGGCCAGCAGAGGAGCTGCTGGTGGGGCGTGAGCACGGAGTGAGTTTCAAATAGAGCCTGTTAGTTACCATAGGAAGAGATAAACATCCTTCGGGTTTTGCCAGAATCTCTGTTCCTGTCCTACCCTAAATCAGGCACAATCATGAGCTCCCACACCGCTTTAGGCATGTTAGCTAGGACCTGGACAAACGGAGCAAATTATCGATGATCATGTCTGATCATGAGAAGGTGGGACACCGTGTTTGAAATGTGGCAGGAGATCTGAGCCCTCTAATTTCTCTGAGAGGATGTAACAGTAAATCACTACTGCCTGGGCTGCAAAGACCTGTCCAAGCTTCCCTCCTAAAGCCGCTCGGCTAGTTTTCATGTCATCTTTTTCTCTGTTTCACATTCATCGTTCCTTTGACTTTCCCAAGTCCCACTGTTTGGGATGAGCTTTGTTTTATAGTCAGTGTTTTTGAATAGTTCATAACATTTGGCAAGATTGCTCAGTGAGTGCCCCCCCCCGCACCCCCACTGCTGAAATCTGTTGTGATCTGCCAGACACAAGTGTGAAAGCTGAAAAGGTCACCCTTCTATTCTGAACAGTAAACCAGGCCCACCTCTCCAGTCAATCTAATGGCATTGGGTTCGTGTTCAAGATCCTACCACTCTGCATTAAGTGTTCACAGTAATTCCCACTAAACTATGATTACTCAGTATTGTGGGACAGCAGGGCTTGCTACACAGAGACTCTCTCTGAAAGAGGTGCCGTCTCTCCGGGTTCTCTTAAACGGATCTGCACCGTTTAGAAATCCATTCTAGAGTCCAACATTGAAAGAAGTGTGCTTGTACTAAAGTGTCTAAAAAAGAAACATGCAAAAAAGAGTAAAGAAGGTCCTCAACTTTAAAATGCAGTGCGCCAAAAGATTAAAGGTATATTAAAAATAGAAAAAATGATGCATACACAAAAACATATTCAACGATGGGGGCCACGTTTTTGAAAGATGGGAGGCCACTGAATCAGAAAGGAAGGTGCAGTTTGACCGTGCCAGAAGAGGTGAGCGATTTGGGAGAATACGTAATGGGAAAACATCTAGGTAGAGGGTGGGAAGTATACAAAAGAAAGGAAGAGGTGGGGGAGAAAGGGGTGGAGGTGCTGAGTCTTGCAGAGTGGAGACAAGATGCAACATTAGAGAGGGGCTGAGGGGAGTTACAAAAGAGAGGTGGGTGTGAATAGGGAGTGAGACATGCAGAAGGTCTACCCTGCTACCAAAGGGAAAAAGCGTGGAAGTGCAACTGGAGTGGGCACCAAAGGGGGTGCATGTCTACTCCTGTGTGGGTACCCCACAGAAGGCGCAATGGGAGGAGAAAGGAATCAACACAGCCTTAGGGGAGGGGAAGGCCAGACAGATGATGTAAAGGCAAGAAGGCAGGGCGGAGATACACCCAAAAAGGAAAAATACAATGCAAAAACTTTTTTACCATTCATTTCTTGAAGATGTCATAGCAAATAATGATGCGCATGAAGAAGTACTTCAACATTTGTCCCTCAAGTTTTTTTGTAAACATAAAAAAATAGAGATATTTTTCCTTACAGCCGGAAAATGTGCATGTAGATGGGTGTTAAAAAATAAAGAGAAATCGATTTCTGCTTGTGAAGAATCTGGCATCCTTTGCCAAGCAGACATAGTCCATGCTTATCTATATGAAGGAAGACCTGAAGCTCGAGACATCCAACCTAGTGGCAGGGCATCACCAGATGGCATCATTTTTGTTGCTGCAGATTGCATTAAACATGCAACTTAAAAACAAAGTCACAAAATAGTACTGCTTCACGTGTGCAGAATTGTGTATCTGTAGATATGTGTATTCACACACAAAGGTCCTACCAACATATCTATTCTTACACTTAACTTTACTACTTTGGGCTATTCGGAAAAACTGAATGCAAAATTTCAGAAATGTGTGGATTTGCATGTTTCAACCCATGGAATAGAGAGTGGAGCCACATTTACTAGTGTCAGCTACCCCACATTGCCAACCACTCATACTGCACCACCCTCCTATAGATCATAGTGGAGGTAGGGAGTTAAACTAGAACCCCAGGAAATAACATTTAATTAAATTAATTGGGGGGGAGGTAGAGAGACAATGTATATCCTCCAATGGTCCCAATATGCCAGGTACTTGTGGTCCTCTCCGTGGTTGATGGTGTGATTCTGCGGCTGGACCCAGCCATATCAATTTCCCCAAAATTGTTACAATCCATCAGATCAAATGATCGCCGTCAAGAGTAGGGTGTGATTTGAATTATTTCATAGTGGTTTAAAATCTGGCAAATAACTCAATGCGTTTCAGTCCCTCGGACCTTGTTCACTAGCTAAATATTCTTACAGCTTATCTTTAGGTAATATACTGGTGATCTAACTAAACAATTGTTGTACCTCAGCACTCAGTTATTTAGCACAGAAGCAAATGCTTCTATGGAGAAAGAATTTTCAGTCCTGACCTTATTACAGAATCACAAATTATCGGCGATCAGAGAAAAACACATCCAATATTTGACCATTGTATAGAGAACATCCAAAAACGTTAGTTATTTTTACTGTTTTAATGTTGCATTTGACACAATTGTTATTGATGAAATGTCATGTCATTAATACATATTCTGAAGCACGTTGTTAGGAGTTCTTCCGTGCATGGATCCCAAAAAAAAAAAATATATATATATATATATATATATATATTTTCACTGAAAAAACCATAGGTTATAGACCATATATAGTTAGGAATTAGCATTTACAAAACCTTATTTTACTCACACAAAACCATTGAAATTCCATATATAGTTAGTTGTACTAACTATATATCGCGCACCCGCAATCCACTGCTGATCATGTCACATATTACATCATTCATGACATGGTCAGTGACATCACTGATGACATCACTGATGACATCTCAAATGACATCACTGATGACATCACTGATGACAACATCCAGTGACTGTATGTTTCTGTAAAGTTAAAATATGTCTTACATATTGAAGAATGAGTGGATGTATAAGTGTCTGGATGAAGGATTTAGTAGGTGCATGACTGACTGTATGAGTGAGTGATTAAATGTGTCTCATCATTATGTCTGTTGTTCTGTAAACTGCTGCATGTGTTGATCAGTAGCTATATGAGTAACTATATGGGTTATTGATTGGTTGCCCAAGTATTTGTATGGGAGACTGAGTGTGTGTGTGGGTGGCAGGGAGGTGTATGACTCTGTGAATAGATGTGTGAGCAGTTGATTCACTAGATGTATGGGTTCAAAAGTGCATGTGGAAAAAGCTGTATGGGCGGTTGACTGTGTGCATGAGTGTATTGGTGAGTGAATGGATATCTCAGTGATACATGTCAAAGTAAGTACATATGTAAAACACAGTACACGTGAGAGTTGACATATATAAATAACTATGCATAAGAGCCAGTGAATGTGTGAGTGGCTGTATGGATCATTGTGAACTTGTATCAGGGATTGTGTAAGAGAGTAAATATGTGTTAGTATATGTTTCAATAAGTAAGGTGTGTATAACTGTATAGTTGAGGAAATGGAGGTGTGATTGATTCTTTGCATGACTGACTAGGTGTGTGAGTAACTCCATGGATGAGTGACAGTCTGTGAGTGTCTGTTTACACTGAGTGTATCTAAGTTTTTATTAGAGTCTGAAGAGATTCATCGTATTATCACATGAATAATGTCATCAGTGATCTCATCAGTGATGTATTTTGAGATGTGATCAGTGATGTCATCAGTGATGTCATCGGTGATGTCATCGGTGATGTCATTTGAGATGTCATCAATGATGTCATCAGTGATGTCAATAGTGATATCATCAATGATGTCATTTGAGATGTCATCAGTGATGTCATCAGTGATGTCATTTGAGATGTCATCAGTGATGTCATCAGTGATGTCATTTGAGATGTCATCAGTGATGTCACTGACCATGTCATGAATGATGTAATATGTGACATGATCAGCAGTGGATTGCGGGTGCGCGATATATAGTTAGTACAACTAACTATATATGGAATTTCAATGGTTTTGTGTGAGTAAAATAAGGTTTTGTAAATGCTAATTCCTAACTATATATGGTCTATAACCTATGGTTTTTTCAGTGAATTTCATTGGTTTTTTAAAAGCTAATATCTATAGCTGTAAAATGTATTCTTCTTTAAATCAAAAAATATATTTTATATGTTTATTAATAATTTTTATTATTATTTTTTTTTGTTTCGCTCCCGGTCCGCGAACCGGGTCGCTTCCCGTTAGCTCAAAATGGTGCCGCGACCCGGTCCGCGAACCGGTAAACGTTCCGTTTGCGCAACTGCCGCGTTAGAAAACAACATCGTGACGCGTCGCGTCAGCGTGACGTATCGCGTTGTCGCGTGAAACGTCATATGACGCGCCGCGTTAGCGTACCCGGAAGTGAACCGGTACGCGAACGAGGCGCGAAGCGCAGCTTCCCGGAAGCGATCCGGGACGCGGCGCAAAGCGCGTAACGTAAACACAATAGGTCATGTGACTTGTTAATAACACTTTTCATTGGTTCATTTCACTTTTGGTTTCCTAATGATGTAAGACTAGGTCATGTGACCTAAAAGTAACACTTTTCATTGGTTTAGAAGTATTGTTTTTCCCAAATGATGAAAACCCCTCCTTCTTTCCTCACTCTGACTTTCATCTTTGTGAGAGGAAGACCCTTTGTGATCACTGAGCAATGGCTTCATTAGTAGCTTCAGCTGGTGCACCCCCACCACCTCCACCACCTTCAAGGAAGAGAGGACCACCTGCTGAAGTTATCATTCAGCAAGAGGAGGAAAAAGAAGAAGAAGAGGAACAGCAGGAAGAGAGGCATTTTTTGCCTGAGGAGCCCAGGAGGTCTCATCTGAAAGAAAACTTTATTTGGCAATTTTTTTAATATCCTCGGGGCCAAAAAAAAGTCAATGCACGGTACGTAACTTGCCTGATCTGTAAGAAGGATTTGTCCAGAGGGACAGATAAGAAGTACAGTTACGGGAATTATACTATGCATCGCCATATGGAGAGGTGGCATCCTATCAACTACAGTGCTGCACAGTTACGTGACCAGCAAGATAATCCCCCTTCTATGGCCAGAAGATCAGTTGTACAGGAAGTGACGGGACCAGAGGCGAGGGAGACGGTCCCAAATATACAGATGAGGTTCGGGGAAGTGAAACAAGTGTGCGTGCGTTGTAACCAATTAATTTGCTACAGAGAAAGTAGCATCACTCTGATCAACAGAGCTATCGACAATCATGATTGTCCAAAACGCCCCAGAGAATAAATTCTTTTTTTTTTTGTTGCTCCTGTTGAGCCCTTTACAATGAATCGTTTTCGTTTCCCCCCCCAAAAAACCCCAAAAAAATATAAAACCGTTCAAAAAATACAAAAAAAGTAAAAAAATGTTCAGAAAAATAATTAAAAAAATATAAAACAACAAAAACAATTAAAAAAAAAGTTCTTATCAGAACTACCTCCCCTTTATAAAAAAATTGGTAGAATATTTAGCAATCTGCCAACATCTATTTCTTTTGGTTCGCTTCCCGGTTCGCTCCCCGGTACGCGAACCGGGAGCGAACCAAAAAAATGTTTTTTTTTTAAAAAAGAAGAGTAAGTATAAGGGAAGTAAACAGAGAGTAATGTTAAAAGAAAGACAGCTATAGGGACTAAACCAGAGATACTGTTTAATAGATTTATTTACCGAAGAAAAGATGGAAGAGGATATAATTGTGAAAAACAAAATAGATAAGGAAGTGAAAGAAAAAAAGGAGAGTAGAAGAATAACAAAGAAGAGTTTCTTAGAGAATGTGAGTGAATATTCAAAATAAGATTAAAACATGTGGAATAACAGAGAGAAAAAACAGAAAGCAGAAAAGAAGTAGTAAAAGAAAAAGAATAATTGAAACAGCAAAGAAATCTAAATAACATAGGGGCATATTATCAACATAGGCAATAAAAGTTTTGAAGCTTTTATCGGCAGAAATGTGTCGCTAAAGCCGCTTTTGCAGCAGAAAACTGCAGCTAAAACCGCTTTTGCAGCAGTTTTCTGCCGATAAAAACAGCAATAATTTTATTGGCTGTGTTCATAATATGCCCCTTATTGTTCTTCAACTACACAGAGAAAGCATAATGAACAAGTAGTGAAAGAGTGATCAGTCAGAGACACTAAGAGTAATAGAGACGGAGTGAGTGAACAAGAGTGAGGAACTATGAGAAGAGAGGGACTGAGAAAAGGAGTGGAAGTAGTAGAGTAAGTAAGTAATAGAGAAAGGAATGAGGGAAGTAGCAAAGGCAGGAAAGTGATGGTTAAAGAAATGAAGCAGTGGAACTAATAGTAGTTAAATGTGATAGAAATGTAACGAAAAGAGTACAAAACATTTACCTTATAATTGTCGTTAACTTAGTCACTTGTTATTTTTATACTTTCAATCTGTGAAAGAGAGAACAAACATTTGAAAAATATTAAAACATGTATTTAAAAATTAGAAAAGACAAGGGAAAAGATTGAAGGACAAACAGTTTTTCAACAACTTTGACACTTACAGAAGCTTCTGCTTCTCCAGGCCCCCTACACAGTCCTAAAGATATACATTTTAAACTAACAGTATCTTGATGCAGATGAAGTGAGGCCTATCTTGGAACATGGTGCATCTTTTGCACTGCTGTTGTCTCACAAAAGTGACGCAATGGCAGCGCAAAAGAGGTGCACAATCATCATAAAACTGTTCCTAACATTTTAAATGATTGTTTCAGGATGCCAATAAGGTGTGTCCTATCCAGACGTTGGTTTCAGGTGAGGCCTACTCAGGGTTGCAGATGAAATTTAGGCTTGTTGAAGAGTATAGAGGAGATAATACATGTGCAGGCCTAATAACGAAGTGAGTCATGTCCACTGCACTCTTGAACAAATGTCAGACCTCCTCTGTCTCCTGGAACAGGCCTAAACCTCATCTACACAATGTGATGTGTAATGTTAGGAAACACAGGTAATATAATTGAAAAACGTGCAATTTTTTTTGCTCATTCCACAATCACATCACCTGTGTTTCCTTAGCTTAGGTATCTCATTGTGGAAATGTAGTCTATCATATGAAAGACTATGTAGAATGTGAGCACTGTATGCAACAACTTTGACACTTACAGAAGCCTCAGCTTCTCCATGTCTACTACACATTTCTAAATGTAGATCATAAGTACAAAAAGTACAGAATTAATTATACATGTTAAATGGTTTATTTTTGCTGTTCTCAGAATTTATCAAATTTCACTAAAAACAGTGACTTGAAGGTATTCATCATATAACAGCGGGGAAAAAAAAACACAATCAAAATGATTGTGTTTAAAAAACCCATATAACATAACCAATCAGAAATCAGAACTCCTCAAAAGTAACTTACTTTCCATGACGTCGAAGGATGTCCTATGAACAGCTTACACTCGGTTGTGCTGTTTTTATTTTCAGCCCGCCACTTTCTGAAAGAAAAGCTCCATCGTTTTGAAAAATATGTTACATACAATAAATGACTTCTCGCTCTCTACCGCACGTTTCCACAAGGCCAAATCGTGTAAGAGCCATTTATAACTCTTGGAATTCTTCTAAGCAAATCCCGTCATTTTGTATTTCCGCAACTTTCAGAAAGAAAACGTTCAAGATCACTTTCACAATCCTGGACTAGTAATATCTTACCCTTCTTGCTCACTCATGTTCTACATTTCCTATGACACTGATACTGCTTACTATGAAGCAGACTTACACTACCTCTATGAGTACTACAATTATTTAATTCTCTACATCACTTTTAATCACAAAGCAATATAAAACAGTAGATAAAATTATATCAACCCCTAGAATCATTATACGCCAGTTACCTACCCTAAATTCTCTTTTCTGAAAACAGAAAGTAAGAATATTTTTAAATAAAAAAACAACATTGTATCGTAGTCAAATGGGAATAATTTCCGAAACAGCAAATTTTTTTACATTTTCAATAAGCTGTGTAATAAGCGGATCTGTCAAATGACCATCATGCCATATAATAGCTGCAGTTACAAATGTTCTTCCTAAAATCAACGACTGTGTAGCCACAACATTTGTAATTAAAGTTGAAGACTTACTTTCATCAGGTTTATATAGTTGGATTTTCAAAATGACATTATAATCAAAAGTTTGGACCAATAATCTAGACAGCATTGCAGACTTACATTCCCTCTACTCCATGTTTTGATTGGCTGCTTGAATTAGCTTATAAAAAGAAACAGTTTTTCTGAACTCATTCAAAGTGCAGTTATTTTTCCATGACGTCAAGTGTTATGGTAAGAAGACCGTTTGCTTTGGGAAATACTCTGTTGTCCTTCAACTAATCTGTGCCCACCACTTTCTGTAAGAAAATCTTCTTTTTTTCCAGGAACTATTGTCTCTGTACTACACTTATCCTCAAGGCCAAATCGTGTAGGAGCCATTAGAACCTCTTGAAATTCCTCAGAGCACATCCCGAGATTCTTTCCCTAAAATTTTGGTTTTAAAAACACCAGGTAAGAATTTTTAAGGTCATACGGCAATTTATTTTTTAAAAGTTAAAACAGAATCGTTGCAGAATGACCAGCCGTTTCTAGACTTTAAATAAGCTGTGTAATGTCCTGATGTTATTGAAGGACCATCATGATATATAATTGCTGCAGTTACAAAAGTCCTTCCTGATATTGACAACTGCGAAGCTACAAAATTTTTAATTAAAGTTGTCAATTTTGTTCCATCAGGCCTACATCGTTGGAACATTAAAATGACATACTGGCCATATGTTCGTATAAATAATGTTGACATCATTTCAGATTTACATTGGCTACACTCCATGTTGTGATCAGCTGCTTTTACTAGCTTATTAAAGGACACTGATTTACTGTCTGGCAAAGTTAAATATATAAATCTTTCTGAGTCTACACTAGTAGTACTTGATACCCTACAGTTCTCGCAGTCATGCTGCCATTTATAAGAAAGCCCAAATAGGTGATCTACATCTACACCTTCAGCATGCAATACATCAAGCATATACATTAAAAACTCCTGACAATCTTGCTGAATATTTTGAGAGAATTGTGTTTGACCTGAACATCTGTCTAACAGATTTCGAATTTCAGACACACTTTCTATTTTCGTTCTATCAGTGCTACATTTCTCTAACACAGAATTTAACAAACTGCAAAATCTGTGATCCGAATTGACCACAATCTCTTCTTTTACATTTTCTAGAGAAAACAAAACATTAACCACTACATTAGCATAGCAGTTGACACCAGAACTGTTTTCAAATTGAAAACCAACAACATCTTCAACAGAATCCTTTTTCTTTCTGCTTATAACTTCAGGTTCATCGACTTTTCGTCTTTTTGCTACAACCTCCCTAGTATTGGTCACATTTCTTCGTTTCCGGCCTACCACACGTTTCTCAAACAAAGGATATTGAGGCAAATGTGGCGCATACTCTCTTCTTAACCTATTGTATTCCTTAACACAATCTAGATCCGCACAAATGTTTGTGACATCACACTCAATCAAGTACAATCCCGATAAAGTTCTAACTCGTGACAATGCCACATATGCCATACCCTCCTTGAACACAGAACTGCCAATATTCACCAATGCACTGTCTACACTCAAACCTTGTGATTTATGGATTGTCACCGCATATGCCAAGCAAACAGGAAACTGCTTACGGCGAACATATAAGTCTTTTACAAGCAAAAATCTAGCAGAACAACGACCAATTAGCTGTACTTCCTCAATGCCATCAAATTTAATTTTTAAAAATTCAATTCCATCTCTATTTCTGTATTTCACAAAATCAACAACATTACCCATTGATCCATTTACCAGACCTCTTTCAACATGTAAATTCCTTCTTAAAATTATACGGCAATTTAAGCACACATTCAGAGTCTTTTCAAAACCTGCAGTTTTAGATATAGTCTTCTCTAATGAATCCAATTTTGTTTTCAAATTCTCAGACAAAATAATTGTTGATCCCATATGCTCTACTCTGTCAATAGCTTCCAGTTTCACAATCTCTTGGTTTTCTAAATGCAACATTTTGTTGTTGAAGATGGCACATTCTGCAAGAGTTGGCATCAAACATATTCCAGATTTCTTCTCAGTAATTTTCTGAAAAATATTCTCAGGCACAACGTCTTGTTCTGGATATAAATTTGACAGTAATCGTGCATGTAAAGCTTGTTTTCCATGCTCGGTCACTTTTCCAATTCTAACATCTTGTAGAATATTCTTGTAAACTTCATCCTTCGCCTGACGCATATTTTCATGCAGTTCAGCATAATTGGAAGTTTAACCATATATTGACGTTGCCAATGCTCCCTAGGCACTTCCTGGTATCTTCATGCGTGAGCATTTTGAACACAGGTTGTCCTTTCACTGGTGTCAGCTGCAGAAGATCTCCGAAAACAATGATGTGTTTGCCACCAAAAAACACATCATACTCTGTTTTAAGAACTTCTTGCATTCTCAAATGCACAAAGGCAAGCATGACATTGGAAACCATGCTTACTTTGTCAATGATAAGAAGTTTCATTTTCCTCAAGACTCTTGAAACTTCACAACAAGCATCTCCAGATAACTTGTGGTATTGTAATTTGTTATCATGCTCCACTGGCAGCATCAGTAGACGATGCAAAGTAATACCTTTAATGTTATGTGCTGCCAGTCCAGTTGGAGCGGTGACAACACAAGACAGCGATGACTCAGTCCTTTCCTTCAAATAACATGAAATTGCTTTAATGAGGAAACTCTTTCCAGTTCCCGCTTCTCCACTCACGTACAGTCGGACAGGCTTCAACGACGTACATGAGCACTCTTTCTTCTCATGACTTAATCCATGATCAATTTGCTTGGTAACTTCGTCATATATTTTCCTCTGCTCAACGTTGAGTTGTCTTTCCAAGTCTTCTAAGTTAACCGCATCCTCCTGAGCATGTGCCATGGCTCTTTCCACTTCATTCATGGCAGTGGCAGCTTCATTTTCGATAACAGGTCCTCCTAGTGGATCCTGACTCAATGAAACAGAACTCTGACTGTCCTGAGAACGGTCTCTGGCAATCTCGGCTGCAATCGTTGCTTCCTGCTCGATTTCCGCATTCAACATTTCTACATATTTGGGAAAAGCAGGACATTCTATGGTCTCCTTGGCGGCAGTGAAAGAGTCTTCGTAACAGAGGGAATCTCCAAGCAGTTCCTCTTCTGCACGCCAAGGCTTGAAAAGTTGCAAAAGTGCTAAATAGAAAAACTCCTTTTTTTCAGGAGATTCGCCACTCAATTTTTCGATGATTTACCAAGTGGCATTTTCTTTGCTTGACCAGACATCCCTCACTTCCAATTACAGCATACACTCCTTTATCAATATCTTCTTTGATGTTCCTCTTGAATATGTAATTTTGTAGAACCTCATACAGACAAACATTCTCGAGGTGACTGCTTCGATTTGGATAATATGTATCCAACATGTTGGTCTTCAAAATGTCGGTACTGTTTGGCTCCTTTTCCGCCAAATACTTAATTTCCCGCACAGGTTTCAGAACTCGATTACGCGTTGCAGCAAGACCAAGACTCGCCCAAACAATACTCCTAGATTTGGCATAGAGACTTGCTGAAGACAACCGGTCAGAACATTCGTAAGCTCCGATTTCTCGATGCGACAACATCTTCAGACTGAAACTGTACAACTTCTTACTGAGGCTCTTTTCATGGGAAATGTCCTCCCACATATCCTTCAATTCTGTCTTTTCTTTTTTGGTGATGTAAGAGGTCACATACCGAGCCACAGCCATACAGTTATCAGCCACAAACTGTATATCCATGTTAGCATTCCACATGGACAAAATCACTGGGTTGTAGTCGTTGATGTACTTGGACTCTTCGTTCCTCTTCAAATTGTATGTGTTTTTAGGTGATTTCTTCATCACATTATGTCGCAGCGAAGACATCAAACTGTTCACTCTTCCTTTAGAAATCACCGGTCGTGGAAAGGCGAAACGACATTTGGTGTAGAACTTGTCCTTGTTTCTGAATTTACGACGACAGTACTTTCCGCAACGATGGCTTTGGAAGCGTAGAACTTGTTCTCTTAGGCTTTTGTCCTCCTTTGCGTTTGGAACAGCACATGTAGAATACTGTTTATGAAACTCATCACTAAGTCTTCTGGATCTGTTCCAAATTTAGGTGCATCCTTGATCCACAGCAGCATATGTATATGAGGAGCACCTCTTGCTTGGTACTCCTTTCTCCAGAAGAAATCCAACACCTCTCCAAGAGGTGGATTCTTCTTATTCATGATGAAAGACATCATAGCTTCAAATCTATGATTGAAGTACCTGCATACATTCACTGGATCCAAAGAGCACAGTTCTCCGGGTGTCTTGAATTCGAGGTTTTCGATGTTTCCATTTGCCTCTCGTAGAAATTCAAGTAAGTCTTCCCAGCCATACTCGGCACAGCTCAGAGTGAGGAACCATGTGGGAGTTCCTAGGTTCCTCAGCATACATTTTAAATCACCATGACGACGGTACCAGTACTCATTAGTACCACGCTGACACGCCATGAGATTAATCAGGTGACAATCCAAAATACTGTCTTGGACATTGACTTTATCCATAAAGTCACTTGCCGAGATGTTTTGCATCTGTATACCACTTTTCAAGATGTGGTTCACTGCATATGACAGTCCAGACAGATCGCTTTCAAACAGGAGATGAAACAAATAGGGAATGCATTGTCGAAACCTAGCATCTTCTGCATACAATCGTAAAGTCCGGTATTCAGAAGCAGGAATTTGATGAGTTCGCTCATCATATCTTCCTCCTTGACCTGTTGGAAATAGCTGTGGGAAACACCGAGCTTCCAAACTTTCCTCCCAGACACTAATGGGACTCTGTTGGACTTGGCCTTTTCCACCCAAATGTTTCGCTTTTGACCCCCTTATCTAGATTGTCTCCCCCATGGGATTAAACCTGTATAGATCAAAAAGTTGTGTATGCATGGACCATGCTACTACATCCCCACAGGTGGCAACACCGGGTATAGAATACTTCAATGTATTATTTTTGTAGTTCACTTTATTTAGGCGAGGGTTAAATCTCAACAGCAAGTTGATATTTAATTCATATCAATTATATATCCATGTTCAATCAAATTCATTTTTCAAAATGAGGAACATTCAAGAAGTACGACTCCAATGCATTTCGGGCTGGGCCCTTTATCAAGGAGTGCTGTAAAGAAGGAGACGAATCACCATCAGATCTGGTATCATAAAAGCAACTAAAACAATCAAAAACAAACAGCGCGCTAAACTAAAATAGTATACGAGGGCCAAGATAAGGTAAGTAATTAAGGTGCCGATCAAAAAGTAACAAGGATATAACTGTGTGTCGTGGCTCATGGCTAAAGGCTAAATGCGGCAGTGTCACTAAAGACTACCAAAGTGCTCATAGCTTTAACAGGCGTGGGAGGTTGTGTGAGCGTTAAGCAGAGTGTCGTTCAGAAACTTTTCGGGTTCAGTGTAACGCCGCGCGTTACTAGCAGGTTCAGGGTTCCATCAAGAACGCTAAGGAACAGTGTCGAAGATCACCGACATAACGCGAGACAAGGGGTGTGAACATAAAAAACGGACTAAACTGGTGTGAGAGTTATTTGGGCGCCATGCTGGAATGGGGAGAATAAGCCACCACCAAAGGAGTTAGACAAATAAAGGCAATGTTAAAAAACGTCAGGGTGAAAACTAAAAATGAAAAATGAAAATAAACGCGCAGGATGATAAAGAAAACATGTAGAATAATAAAGAGGCATATGAAAACACACGCAGCAAGCAAACAGTGTAGCAGGTTACAGACATTATAGATAGCAACTAAATTCACAACGATCATTTAACCCAAAAGGCTTTTGGGTCTGGAGGCGATATATCCATTCCAGTTCTCTTTTCAAAAGGAGTTTGTTGTTGTCAGTGCCCTCCTTTCTGGTAACAATTTCCAAAATGATGTATTGCAATTGTGCAATGGAGTGACGAGCTTCATCGAAATGTATGGCAATGTTGGACTTCACATTTTTAAGTCGAATGTTCGATTTATGCTCGTTTAGGCGAATCTTTATTTTTCTTTCGGTCTTCCCCACATATAATTTGCCACACGGGCATTTTAATGCGTAGATTAGATTTGAGGAGTCGCATGTGGCGTTGGTTCGAAGTTTGATGACCTTGCCTTTCATGGGGTGATGAATAAAGTTACCTTTGATGATGGAATTACAGTGTCTACAGTTCAGACAAGGTTGTGTGCCTTTATATTGTTGACCTGAAGTTGTAGGATTAGACAATATTTCTTTGATGTTTCGACTTCGAGTGTGGGCAAACAACGGTACAGATCTGAACAATTCCTCAAAGTCTGGTTCAATCTGGAGAATGGGCCAATGTTTCAATATGATCTTTTTGTAGATCTTGCTCACAGTTGAATGTTTAGAAACCAAGACATTGCGTGGTTGTTCTGAGATCGGTTTTTTAGACAGAGCTTCTTGTCTGGTGATTTGTGCCACTCGAGATTGTGCATCTTAGACAACCTGTGCAGGGTAGCCTCTCTCCAAAAATCGTTTCTGCATTTCATCCATGCGCATATCCATGGTATGTTCATCAGAAACGATGCGTTTGACTCTCAAAAGTTGAGAAAACGGTAAATGTCTTTTGAGTGACTCTTGATGATGACTTTTATAGTGTAAGGTGTTGTTGCGATCAGTCTTTTTCCTATGTAGATCAGTAATGAGCCCATAGGTGGTGATTTTTATGTTGACGTCTAAAAATGTGATTTCCGAGTCATTGATCTCCCATGTTAGTTTGATTCGATCGTCCTTAGAATTCAGTTGACAAAGGAATTGTTCAAGAGACTCTTTAGAATCCATCCAGATGAAAAATAAATCGTCAATATACCTGACGTACATTTTTATTTTTCCATGATTGATTTGGTCGCCATATATATATGTTTTTTCAAAGTTTTCCATATAAATATTGGCATATGAAGGGGCCGCACAATTTCCCATAGCCATTCCAGAAAGCTGTAGGAACCACTCATTGTTAACTTGAAAGTAGCTATGGTATAGGGTATATACCATCAATTCCATAAGGAAAGCTTGCATGGAACCGTCAATATCACTGGTAAGTAAAGCTTGTTCAATTGCTTCGATGCCTCCCTGATGAGGGATGGATGTATACAAGGAGCTGACATCAGCAGTGCACATTATATACTGATTGTCGTGGTTTATTTGAATGTTGGATAGTTTGATTAAGAATTCAGTTGTGTCCTTGATGTAACTGTGAGCTTTGATGACAATAGGTTGCAAATATTTATCAATCAGTTTCCCTGTCGCTTCATGGATTGAACCTCTGGTGGACACGATTGGCCGAAAAGGTGGATTATTGAGGTCTTTGTGGATTTTAGGGCTCATTTGCAAAGTCGGGCTCCTTGGATGTTGTGGTAAAAGGAAGTTCTTGGTACGTTCCTGTATAACATTGTTTTGAAAGGCTTTCATGACAATGTCTTGAAGAGTATTATAAAATTCTCTTGTGGGATTGTTATCCAGCTTCATATACAAGGAAGCATCACATATATGTTCTTGTAGTCGTCGAGTGTACATGGAATTGTCGAGAATGACAAGAGCCCCACCCTTGTCGGCTTTCATACATTTAATTTCCTTATTGTTGGCCAAAGATTGAAGAACATCACGATCTTTAGTTGTGAGGTTTGGGCGCCGGTTGTGGCGCTGGAAATTGATTTTTGACACGTCATTGCGTACCAGTTTTTCAAATAAGTCAATTGACTTGTGGCTGCACGGAGCTTGAAATGTGCTTGCGGGTCTCAATCCTTTCAGTTCATCGGGTTTGTTGTTAGTGGTAGATGGTAAAACCTTTTCGAAAAAATAACGCAACCTAAGTTTCCTTAGGAATTTGAAGGTGCTAACCTCAAGTTCCAGCAGGTTGGTGTCGGTAGTAGGAATAAACGAAGTGCCTTTTTCTAATAGATTCATCTGATGTGGGGAGATGGTAGTGCTCGAAATATTAATGACTAAATGTTCTTTCTCGGTTTGGGATCTTTCGGTGTTACCTTGCTCCGAGTGGTTGGAGCGGTTGAATCTTTTTCTTTTGCTCTGGCTCCTCCTGAGTCTTCGATGTTGGCCGTATCTACCTCTAAAAAATGAACCGCAGAGGTTTGAATTTGTGGGGTGGCAGATGTACTTGCAAGGTCATGGGATGGTCTAGGAGGTAGGGTGCTACGGGGCGGTCGAGTTGAAGTGTCGCTACCAGAAGATGATGTATCAGTTTGTGTGTTGGTTGGTCGATTGCGTCTTCGTTGGGCGTACACGTCTGCCCACGAGTAAACCTCGTCAAGCTTGTAGTCAAGCGTATCACGGCGAAATTTTCGAATCTTCCGCTCGTTGATTTCTTTCTGGTGTTTGTCTAATGTGATTTTTAAGTCAGCCAAAGTGTTTGGGAGTTCTTCTGGGGTTAACATTTCTTTAAGTTCTTGATCAATTTCTTTGATTTCTTGTTCAAGTTCTTTAAGAATGTCTGAAAGTTCTTCAACGATCAACAGGATGAGATCCAGGCTGCATTTGTTCAATATTCTTTCCCATTTGTCTTTAAATATTTTCGAATTTTTGCACAATGAGGGTTTCAAGGCGATCCGTAAACCGCGAGGGATTCTGAGTGCCCTATGATACTTCAGTAAAGTGCTCGCATGGAGCTTTTGGTTGATGTGTCTCTTCGATAGGTATAATAGTTGCTTTATACATTGTTCCTTGTTGCGTGTGGTGGAAGCTGGGGTGATGTCTTCCTCAATTAAAGCGTAAATGCGTTGGCGTTCCTCTTCGTCATACGCAAGAGTATGTGCTCGGGCTTCAGTACTGCGGCTGATTTCTTCAAATTGCATTTTGAGGCGTGCAATCGCTTGTGGCGGAAAACTGTAGATAATAAATAGTGTAAGGCGATGCACAGCAATGTTGTGATCTGGTTATCAGATGGAGAAAGTCTTGGGTGCACACGTGGGTAGTGTCTCCGTCCGAAACACATAAGGAAATGATCAAAAAGTTGTGTATGCATGGACCATGCTACTACATCCCCACAGGTGGCAACACCGGGTATAGAATACTTCAATGTATTATTTTTGTAGTTCAGAAGAGAGGGGACCTGCTGTGAGGTGCTACCGCCACATGGGCCTGTGAGCTGGGCCCTGCACCCCTATAAACCCCCCCCCGCTGCTGTCCCCATGGGCCCCTGACAAGGGAGGGCCCCTACCCAGGTCACTGACGCTGTTTGGACCGGGTACCCCGCCAGCGCTGCGTGAAGAAGCACCCAGGAGGTGAGGAGTGTGCCCCTGAGGAATTGCTGTGGGACTGTCTGCCCCTCTGAAGCACCCTGGGGAAGATTATGCCCCCAAGGGATTGGTGTGGCCCCCGAAGTGCTGTTGGCCCTGAGGACTGAGAAAGGAGACTGTGGTAGCTTGTAAATAGCGCCATTTTCGCTATTTCCTGAAGAGACTGTGGCAGCTTGTAAATAGCGCCATTTTTGCTATTTCCTGAGGAGACTGGCAGCCTGTGAATAGCGCTGTTGTGGAGGCGCTCTTTGGCTGATATAAATATTTAATTAAAAAGGGAGCCTACCCCTTGTTGCTGCTGGAAATCACCGCCGCGGCCCGGCGCTGTTGTGGGGACCCCCCCCCACTCGGGTGGTTATCGTCGCGGCGGCCCCCGGTACCAGGAGGGGGCCGCCGAAGTGCAGGGAGTGCCGCGCTAGGCCCTGAGGCCGTCAGGTTTCCCCATCACATGACGGGGGCCCGGCCGCGTCATCGGCCCGCCCCCGCCGCGCACTGATTGGCCTGCGCGGCCGTGACCTTTGAAGGCCGCGCAGGGATTGGCTATCGGCCGGGAAGGCCAGGAGAAGGGGAATCGAAGCCCCGGGTCCCCGTGAGGTAGGAGGGGGACCCGGGTGAAGCTCCGTTGCGGGGCCCCCGTGCCAAGGAGGGAGCCCCGAGAGAAGCGACCGGAGCGGGAGGCCACCCTGCCGGTCTGAGCCCCACGCGAGGGGCCGGTGGAGGAGGCGGGGCCGGGGCACACTGTCGGTGCCGGCCCTCCAGCGCGAGAAGAGCGTCGCAGAGCCCTGGGTCCCCGTGAGGGAGGGGGACCCAAGTGAAGTGCTGGTGCGGGGCCCCCGTGGTCAATGGGGAGCCCCGAATTGGAGCGACCGGAGCGGGAGGCCACCCCGCCGGTCTGCGGCCCTGAGTGAGGGGCTGGTGGGAAAGGCGGGGCCGGGGTACATTGTCGGTGCCAGCCCCGCCCCCTCCAACGAAGCCGGCTGAAGGAGCAGAATGCCTGCAGGGCTCCCGCGCGCACGAGGGAGCCCTGATTGCGCTGCAGGAGCCGTGTGACGTGGGAGGAAAGCCAGGCAGGCTTCCCCCACGTGTGCCCAGACACCTCGTGTATCCCCTGAGGCCCTCCTGAGGCCGTGTTGAAGCCCCAGGCCCCTGTGAGGGAAGGAGGCCCGGGTGAGGCGAGTGTGGCCGTCCAGAGGTCGTTTTGGAACCCCTGGGCCCCCGTGAGGAAGAGGGGCCCCAGGTGACACCGTGGAAAGGGGGGCCTCGAGGCACATTGTCGGTGCCTGGCCCCCCCCCTGCAGAGGAGACCCCAAAGGACGCCCCGCAGGACCTACTGAGCCCGGTGAGTGGGGCCTACGCTTAACGGTGTGGGGGACAGAGAGGGCAACGGGGTACATTGCCGGTGCCCGCCCCGGGGACTGTGTTGCCTTATCAGGTGCCCAAATGACAGGGGGCACCTGCGACTTGGGCTCCAGATTTATTGAACTACCCTGACGTTCCTGCAACTAACTGCCCTTCTAGACAACTCAGGAGCAAGCCGGTTGTCCTTATTGCATATTCTGGGGTAGAGAGTTTTATTCTCCCTTAGTGCAAATATAGGTCCCTGCTGTACGGGTTGCCCTGAGGTCCCCAGTTACTAAGGAACCCTGGGGAAGGAAATGTCTAAGGGAGTCCAGAAGTAAGGAGGGTTGACTGCTGTGTACACCCTGATGTTGATACCCCTTAGTTGATGGTAAAGGGAGCCTAGTTGAGTCCGGTCGGGTGTTCCTGATCTAGGAGGAGGGCCCCTATCTGATATTAATGCTGGGTGAGGTATGTTCTGCATAATGTTGGTCAATGGGTTGGCCTGATGAGTTATTCCAGGCCCCTGTTTATGCCCTGGTTAACGAGCCTGCCGTACTGATTTCTTACAGGTGCTCCTGACTAGTATGTGCTGTAATGCTCTGTTGTTGTTTTTCCCTAACAGGGGAGGGTTGGTGCTAATGTGCATGATGTATTTCTATGCTAATGTAGAATTTTGCAATTACAACCCCCTAAGGATGAGAGCCTGAGTTGGCCCCGCCAGATTGGCCTCAGGTCTACTGATATTTAATCACAATTTTCTTTATTTCAGCATGGACTTTGGACTTAACCCTTTTTGTCCCATGTAAATAATTCCCCATGATGTACTTGGCTCTGGCGCCAGTTGGCGCCTGGTTGTGAATACCAGTGTATTTTTCCTTTTTACCTTGCAGGTTGGAGATATCACTAAATTTATTCTTTTTCCAACCAAAGGTGGTGTTGTGACTCTTTTGTGGTGTGATTGGTGTGTTGTCTGTGGGTACTGCGCGAATGCTTCACATGTCCTCGAAGTTTGGCCTGCCCGCTTGATGCCATGCTACCCCCTAGGAGATTTGGGCAACCCCCATTTCCAACATTTGGGGGCAAAGCGGTGGGATAGGACTTGTGTTTGCGCAGTACCACAGCGGCACAGGTTACACCACAAGTAGAGCCTTGTGGTGGGGATTATTGTTTGGAAGATTGTTTGCTAAATTGCTTCCTCCTGAAGAGTGTTCTGAACTGTCCCCTTGTTCCACTGTGAGGGTGTGTCCCGGGTGTACCTCGCCACGATGGGGTTGATTTACCAGGAAGTGGAACTGATGGAGTACACCGAACAGGAGGTGATAGACTTCCTCCTGGAGAGAGGGATACCCCCAGTAGGGAACATTAGGAGGAATTTGTTTCTCTATGAGGCCCTCAAGAGGGGAGAGCCCTTAGAGATTGATGGGGACTTGTCTGACTACCCCCCGAAGTTTTGAAGGGTCAGTGGATTAGAGACCAGAGAGAGGGCTCCCCATCCAGAACCCTGGGAGGTAATTGCTCCGATGAGGAGGAGGAAGAGTCTAGCAGGGCAGAGACGCCAGTAGCTGTGGAGGACACCGAAGATAGGGAGTCTCGCACTGGGTCCAGTCCCGGGGGCACTGCCCCATCCCTTTCCCTGTCCCCAGAAGAGTGGGTAGATAGGAGAGAAGTAAGGGAGTATCAGCTGGCGCTGGCAAAGCTCAGGCATGCCGAGGGCTTAGCGCAGCTGAGGGTAGAAGAGCAGCGACTAGAGACTGAAAAAGTCCTAGCGCTGGAGAGGATGGCGGAGGCGGAGAGGGCCTTCGCCAGGGAGAGATCAGCTCAGGGGGGTAGGTTGTCCCCTGAGAGTGGTTTTAGGAGTCTGGATTCACCGAAGAGGGTGGGATCCAGTGGTGGCAGCGAGTGTAGGTCCAGTGCAAGGAGTCCCACTCCCGAAGCCCAAGAGACTGTGCCTGATTCCCCGGAAGAGGAGGACGGGTTAGTGTTCAGGGGCAGGGGAAAGCTGTTCCATCAGTCCTGGGAAGAGTTCGAGGAGGAGTGTTGGACTGTACTGGAGGATTGGGTGGTGAGGAGAGCAGTGGAGGATTGGGAAGGGCTGTGCCATGCCGTTATCCGGGAGTACATGCTGAGGAGTTGTTTCCCAAGACTGCGTCACCATCTGGTGCGGTGCGGGTTCTCAGACCCCAGGGAACTTGCACGGGAGGCAGACCTCTGGGTAAGTGCCAGAGCGTCTGGGAAGGCTGAGGGGAGTGATCCTGAAGGGAGTGAGACGGGGGGGGTCCCGAGGTGCCCCAGCTGTGGTCACTGGGCCTGGAGTGTTCTTTAAGAGAACCCCAGGTTGGGAGACTAGGCTGTCCCGATGTGTCATCCAGAGGAAGGGATCCCCTCATGTCAGGAGGACCCGGAGCATCAATAATTGGAGCTCCAGTGGTTCGGGGGTCTGACCAGTCACAGGGTTTAGATCCTGGACTGGGGTTCCAGGTTAAGGGGTTGCCTGACCTGGAGGGTGGGGTACCTGTAATTCAGGTCCCTACCAATTTGACTCCCAGGGGTACTACTCCCAGTGGGAGGGTGCGGAACTCTGGGAGGGGGTGCAGAGGAAGGAAGGTCTCTTCTCTGTCACCAGCTCAGCCACAGGGCGCAGATCCTGGGTTGGGTGGCCAGGGACAGGGTTTGCCTGCCCTGGTGGGAGGGACCTCTGTAACCAGAGTCCCCCCAGAAGTGACTCCCAGGGGTACTTCTCCGGGTAGGAGGGTGCGGAACTCTGGGAGGGGGTGCAGGGAGAGGGAGGACTCGCCCCTGTCACCAGTTCAGCCTGTGGGTTTCGACTCCAGGTTGGGGAGAGAGTTGTGTGAGGGTGTCCCCAGGCGTAGGAGATGGAGGAACCCTTGGAGGAGAAGTAGGGGGAGGAGAGCCTCACCCCTAAGGGCTGGTCAGTCTGAGGGTGTAGACCCCAGGTGGGTGGACCAGTGGCAATTTGGAGAGAGAAGAGTGGTCCAAGAGAATTACAAGCCTGAGGCTAGAGCCTCCCACTCTAGGAAGGAGAAACATCCCACTAGGGAACACCAGTGGGGTGGTTTTGTTGGTGAATGGAGGGTTGCGAAAGAGAACCATTGGGTTCCAGAGTGGAGGAGAGACTGCAGGTGCTCCTGTAGTTGCAGGCCTGCGTCCACCTTTTTCCGCCCCAAGCAGGGAAGCCCATCAAGGCATTGATATGTCTACCCTGGCTTTTGGCTGGGGGGGAGTTGTGTTGGACTTGGCCTTTTCCACCCAAATTTTTCGCTTTTGACCCCCTTATCTAGATTGTCTCCCCCATGGGATTAAACCTGTATAGGCCATGAGTGGTGTGAGACCCCTTGTGAAAAATGTAATTACATGACATAATGTGAGCACTTGTAAAATCCCCCATTTTAAAACTGCACCTGATTGAAATGTATTGTATTTAAAATGGATGCCATGGCCCTGGGTTTTGCCACTGGACTGACATAGGTCAGCGGACTAGATAATATCACCCAGCTACCCCTAGTTTTGGAGGGAAAGCCTGGCACCCAGGGTGCTCAACCCCTCCCCTTGAGCCAGTGTGAACCAGTTATCCCCAACATTCCGGAAGGTGCTGGCTCTGTGAGGGAGGAGGGTATAAATAGGGAGAAGTGTCACCAGAGAGTCAGTCAGCGCTGGGACAAAGAAGAGAGGGGACCTGCTGTGAGGTGCTACCGCCACATGGGCCTGTGAGCTGGGCCCTGCACCCCTATAAACCCCCCCCCGCTGCTGTCCCCATGGGCCCCTGACAAGGGAGGGCCCCTACCCAGGTCACTGACGCTGTTTGGACCGGGTAACCCGCCAGCGCTGCGTGAAGAAGCGCCCAGGAGGTGAGGAGTGTGCCCCTGAGGAATTGCTGTGGGACTGTCTGCCCCTCTGAAGCACCCCGGGGAAGATTATGCCCCCAAGGGATTGGTGTGGCCCCCGAAGTGCTGTTGGCCCTGAGGACTGAGAAAGGAGACTGTGGTAGCTTGTAAATAGCGCCATTTTCGCTATTTCCTGAAGAGACTGTGGCAGCTTGTAAATAGCGCCATTTTCGCTATTTCCTGAGGAGACTGGCAGCCTGTGAATAGCGCTGTTGTGGAGGCGCTCTTTGGCTGATATAAATAATTAATTAAAAAGGGAGCCTACCCCTTGTTGCTGCTGGAAATCACCGCCGCGGCCCGGCGCTGTTGTGGGGACCCCCCCCCCCACTCGGGTGGTTATCGTCGCGGCGGCCCCCGGTACCAGGAGGGGGCCGCCGAAGTGCAGGGAGTGCCGCGCTAGGCCCTGAGGCCATCAGGTTTCCCCATCACATGACGGGGGCCCGGCCGCGTCATCGGCCCGCCCCCGCCGCGCACTGATTGGCCTGCGCGGCCGTGACCTTTGAAGGCCGCGCAGGGATTGGCTATCGGCTGGGAAGGCCAGGAGAAGGGGAATCGAAGCCCCGGGTCCCCGTGAGGTAGGAGGGGGACCCGGGTGAAGCTCCGTTGCGGGGCCCCCGTGCCAAGGAGGGAGCCCCGAGAGAAGCGACCGGAGCGGGAGGCCACCCCGCCGGTCTGAGCCCCACGCGAGGGGCCGGTGGAGGAGGCGGGGCCGGGGCACACTGTCGGTGCCGGCCCGCCAGCGCGAGAAGAGCGTCGCAGAGCCCTGGGTCCCCGTGAGGGAGGGGGACCCAAGTGAAGTGCTGGTGCGGGGCCCCCGTGGTCAATGGGGAGCCCCGAATTGGAGCGACCGGAGCGGGAGGCCACCCCGCCGGTCTGCGGCCCTGAGTGAGGGGCTGGTGAGAAAGGCGGGGCCGGGGTACCTTGTCGGTGCCAGCCCCGCCCCCTCCAACGAAGCTGGCTGAAGGAGCAGAATGCCTGCAGGGCTCCCGCGCGGACGAGGGAGCCCTGATTGCGCTGCAGGAGCCGTGTGACATGGGAGGAAAGCCAGGCAGGCTTCCCCCACGTGTGCCCAGACACCTCGTGTATCCCCTGAGGCCCTCCTGAGGCCGTGTTGAAGCCCCAGGCCCCTGTGAGGGAAGGAGGCCCGGGTGAGGCGAGTGTGGCCGTCCAGAGGCCGTTTTGGAACCCCTGGGCCCCCGTGAGGAAGAGGGGCCCCAGGTGACACCGCGGAAAGGGGGGCCTCGAGGCACATTGTCGGTACCTGGCCCCCCCCCTGCAGAGGAGACCACAAAGGACGCCCCGCAGGACCTACTGAGCCCGGTGAGTGGGGCCTACGCTTAACGGTGTGGGGGACAGAGAGGGCAACGGGGTACATTGCCGGTGCCCGCCCCGGGGACTGTGTTGCCTTATCAGGTGCCCAAATGACAGGGGGCACCTGTGACTTGGGCTCCAGATTTATTGAACTACCCTGACGTTCCTGCAACTAACTGCCCTTCTAGACAACTCAGGAGCAAGCCGGTTGTCCTTATTGCATATTCTGGGGTAGAGAGTTTTATTCTCCCTTAGTGCAAATATAGGTCCCTGCTGTACGGGTTGCCCTGAGGTCCCCAGTTACTAAGGAACCCTGGGGAAGGAAATGTCTAAGGGAGTCCAGAAGTAAGGAGGGTTGACTGCTGTGTACACCCTGATGTTGATACCCCTTAGTTGATGGTAAAGGGAGCCTAGTTGAGTCCGGTCGGGTGTTCCTGATCTAGGAGGAGGGCCCCTATCTGATATTAATGCTGGGTGAGGTATGTTCTGCATAATGTTGGTCAATGGGTTGGCCTGATGAGTTATTCCAGGCCCCTGTTTATGCCCTGGTTAACGAGCCTGCCGTACTGATTTCTTACAGGTGCTCCTGACTAGTATGTGCTGTAATGCTCTGTTGTTGTTTTTCCCTAACAGGGGAGGGTTGGTGCTAATGTGCATGATGTATTTCTATGCTAATGTAGAATTTTGCAATTACAACCCCCTAAGGATGAGAGCCTGAGTTGGCCCCGCCAGATTGGCCTCAGGTCTACTGATATTTAATCACAAATTTCTTTATTTCAGCATGGACTTTGGACTTAACCCTTTTTGTCCCATGTAAATAATTCCCCATGATGTACTTGGCTCTGGCGCCAGTTGGCGCCTGGTTGTGAATACCAGTGTATTTTTCCTTTTTACCTTGCAGGTTGGAGATATCACTAAATTTATTCTTTTTCCAACCAAAGGTGGTGTCGTGACTCTTTTGTGGTGTGATTGGTGTGTTGTCTGTGGGTACTGCGCGAATGCTTCACATGTCCTCGAAGTTTGGCCTGCCCGCTTGATGCCATGCTACCCCC
Organism: Lissotriton helveticus; assembly: GCF_964261635.1. Taxonomy (NCBI): domain Eukaryota; kingdom Metazoa; phylum Chordata; class Amphibia; order Caudata; family Salamandridae; genus Lissotriton; species Lissotriton helveticus. The sequence goes on along the minus strand of NC_136061.1, from coordinate 49,956,458 downwards.
TAGGAGATTTGGGCAACCCCCATTTCCAACAGACTCCCTTTGGCTTGTTTCATTTGAAACAACTCAATAGCATTCCCCATGACTTCCTTGGAATGCAAAGGATGAACACTATAATGTTCATATATTTCTTCACTTTTAGAGGGTTCTACTTTCTCAATTTGACCAGCACACAAATCGCTATCCTCTTCCTCACTTACTTCCTCTTCTGCAACATATACATTCTTATAATACTTATTATTTTTTTTCAAATACAATGTTGCCTTTTTGACTTTCCTAACATCCACTAAATCTTGCCATATTTTTTTATTCTTTGTCGGAACCCCATTAACTAAGATAACCAGAGGTTCCTCTTCCACTTTTTCTACTCCAATTGTGTTAATGTTTTTCTTCAAATCTAGAGGCAAATAAACAACTCTTCCCTTTAATCCTCTCTGTAAATCTGATGGAGGCAATTTCCCTGTCTTTGGCTCCATTCTTACAATAGCCTGAAAGGGATGGATACTTTGAATCAAAATAGATTCATAAGTATTTAAATCCTTCAATTCAGAAGGAATCTCAACCAATTCCAGATTATTATGAACCGCTCTAGCAGGCATCTGGTTTTGATTTAATTTATTACAACAATAAGTACACACACGTTGATCCGATGCCAAATCAAAACAATTTTCTACCATCAAGTATGTAGCGAAATCCTTCCATTCACTATTATTTTCCCTTTCACTTTTTGCATATAAATCCACTAACTTAGTCTGATTCTTATAATAAGTGCGTCGACAACACACACAAGTGAAATTAGGCCTCTCACTTGATTTCACCTGAAACGTGGCAATTTCCTTCTGAAAATTATCTGTACTGGAAACCTGTACACTATCTTCCACATTACCCTCTTCTTCTGGGTCAATTTCAACATTCTCCTCTTTACTTCCAAAGTAACAAAACTCAATTTCTTCACACATATTCTTCACATCTATTTCAGAACCATGCAAAAGAGCAGCGCATAATTGTTTAAGCATAACTGCTGGACTCTTAGCATAATACAACATTCTAACTAATTTCCTCACTTTATTATGATGCACTGCTAGCATCCTGAAATGATGAAAAACACTCTGGCATACTCTCCTGGAAAGACAAGCCAGTGAATGACCATGCAAACCTGTCACTTCTCTCACTCTGCAAGGATCTAATTCTTGCAACAACTTCATTTTCTGCTTCAAACTTTTCTTATTAAATGTCCGTACAAAATCACAAAGCAAATTGATGGAATCCTGTCGCACACTGCAAATACTACTACACTTCCAGGTGTACACAGGTCCCTTAGGACGTCTTCCTAAAACCTCATTACCTAACATCTCTTCTGCCTCTGTTGTCACAAGTTTTTCTTTTTCAACTGGACAACCATCTTTCACCTCATAAGCTCGACCGCTGGTGTCAACTGCATGCACCAAATCATTATCCTGGAAATAACTCTCCTCATTGAAAAATGCCTCACAACTTGAACTATGCATCCATTCTCCGGAAAAAACTTCACAAAAATTACTACGATTAACTATTCTCTTCCATCTACTATTTCTTTTGAAATCATAAATTGCCTTGTTTAGCTTCCTAATTCTATTGATTATCAAAAGAAATAACTTTCGTTTAATTTCAAATGCCTGATCAATAACTTTCTCAACTTTTTTTTTCTCTTATAAAAAACCACTTTCTGTTGACCTTTCTTAATATTTTTTAACAAATTGCCAATTATCCTGTTGCGGAACATTCGTTTACGAATGTCCCTAAACTGTTGTGTCCTTCTACTATCATGCACAGAGTTATCTCTTGCTCTAGCAGTAACATTTTTGATTGGCCTTTCCTTTCCGTTTAAATTGCTTCTCTTTTTCTGGACAAAAACATTTTCTGTAGTACTACTTTTTTTTCTAGAAATGTTTCTTATGAATGTTTTCGTGGTCTTACCCGGTGCTTTCTTGGTGACTTCACGATTTTTTATTGTAGAGGACTGCTGCAGTAAATGATGGACCTGCTGTCTTTGACGTTTTGTAGCCTTTCTCATTCTATCCTTAGTTGGCATTCTCAAAATTTGAAATGATCTGCAGTTGAATCTGTGGTAAAATATAATAAAAAATTTTATTAACCACTATTACCAAACAGTAAATCAATAACAGTCATCAAAAACTTAACACACTACTTGACATTTTTACATAGAATATTTTTTAGTGCTTTGGCAAATTTAGAATACACAAATATCAGAAAAGAAATGGAATTCTTCTTCATTTTACCTGTCCTGTTTTATATGTGAATCTGATCTAATTTTATGAGCATATTTTAATATTTTATTGAAGACACTACACATAACCTGTTTTTGAAGGTGTGTTTATTTTTAAATGAAACGGTTTACATTTTTACTTTTCATTTATTGTAAATTTTAAAAATAAATGTTTATAGTTCCATAGGCTCAAGCAGGTCAGCTTCCCACCCTATGTCATACAATTCTGACAAATCGGCATCCTCATCATATTCTTCATCATCCTCAGGATTTAAATCATCCAAGGGATCTACTTCCACTGACGTTTCAATTACAAGTTCAATGATGAGGTCGAGATCAACTGATTGCTGATTGTCACTCATGGTTGATGTTGTCGTTATCTTTAAAGAAAGAGAACAACAATGAGATGTTGCAGAGTAAGAGACAAATCTCAGAGATTATAATAGTAAAATTGTTTAACAAGAGTAACATTTTGCAGCTATTATTTAGCCATGTCCAGCGATGCTGAGCAGGTGAGGCCTATGTCCAAGTTTTCAGTGAACAGGACTCATCTCTTCTTAACCTTGGATAAGCCTCACCGACTCTGTGTCCCCTGCTCATACTTAAATGTACAAGGGCAGATTTATGCTAAGTGGCGCATCCCCACGGATGCACCAGTTAATGTGCACCGCTGCTCTGCCACCCATAGTGTGCCGCATTTACAATGTGGAGCACCATTGAGCAAAAACAGCACATTGCAGGAATCACGTCATAAGCCCTTCCCCCTTCCCCCGGTGATTCGTGCCCTTGGGGATCTGCTCTCCTTTCGCCGTGCGGTGAAAACTTTTTTATTCCCTTAGTTTAAATTTGTTTGATTATTGTTTCGTTGTGTTGTGCAGCTGCCTTGTCGGGCGCCAGGACGCTCCTTGGCTGGAGCATCTGTGCGCCTAATAAAAACACATAACATAACATAACAAACATAACATAAGCGCGACATGTCTACTGCAATGCACAGGAGGAAGCCTCACATTGCATGGTGCATCACTTCTTATGCCTGTTTCAAACAGGCGTAAGGATTTGATTCAGCAATGCTATAAAGCTGACTCAGTGAAATCTTCTAAATTTCACTGTGTTACTTTTACAGGGCTTTCATGCAAATTAATGCATACCTTGCAACAAAACACCTATATGAGAACTGACGCAGGTTTCATGTGGCACAGGACTTTACAGCATGACACATCTGCCTAGATGCATCAAGTTGTAAATATGTCGCCACATAGCAAATCTTTTGCACCACCGCTGCGTCACAAAAGTGACGCACAGTGACGCAAAAGAGACATACACCTATCATAAATCTGTCCCTAACATTTTAAATGATTGATTCAAGATTACGATAAAGTGTGGCCTATCCAGAGGTTTGTTTGAGGTGAGGCCTACTCAGGGTTGCAGATGAAATTTACGCTTGTTGAAGAGTACAGAGGAGATAATACATGTGAAAGCCTACCAATGAAGTAAGTCATGTCCACTTCACTCTTGAACAAAGGCCAGACCTCTTCTGTGTCCGTGGACAGACCTAAACCTCATCTGCACAATGTCATTCGTAAACTTGGAAAACACAGGTGATGTAATTGAAAAATGTGGAGTTTCTTTTCCTCATTTCACAATCACATCACCTGTGTTTCCTTTGCTTAGGTATCTCATAGTGCAGATGGACTCTAGCATATCAAAGAGTACACAATAGTTGAGCAGTGTTTACAACAATTTTGACAGTTACAGAAGATTCAGCTTCTTATCTTGTTGGAGATGAAATGAGGCCTGTCTTGCAACACGGTGCATCTTTTGCATCACTGCTGCATCGGTTTCATGTGGCACGGGACTTTACAGCATGACACATCTGCCTAGATGCATCAAGTTGTAAATATGTCACCACATAGCAAATCTTTTGCACCGCCGCTGCGTCACAAAAGTGACGCACAGTGACGCAAAAGAGGCATACACCTATCATAAATCTGTCCCTAACATTTTAAATGATTGATTCAGGATGACGATAAGGTGTGGCCTATCCAGAGGTTTGTTTAAGGTGATGCCTACTCAGGGTTGCAGATTAAATTTACGCTTGTTGAAGAGTACAGAGGAGATAATACATGTGAAAGCCTACCAATGAAGTAAGTCATGTCCACTTCACTCTTGAACAAAGGCCAGACCTCTTCTGTGTCCGTGGACAGACCTAAACCTCATCTGCACAATGTCATTCGTAAACTTAGGAAACACAGGTGATGTAATTGAAAAATGTGGAGTTTCTTTTCCTCATTTCACAATCACATCACCTGTGTTTCGTTTGCTTAGGTATCTCATAGTGCAGATGGACTCTAGCATATCAAAGAGTACACATAAGTTGAGCAGTGTATACAACAATTTTCACATTTACAGAAGATTCAGCTTCTTATCTTGTTGGAGATGAAATGAGGCCTGTCTTGCAACATGGTGCATCTTTTGCATCACTGCTGCATCGGTTTCATGTGGCACGGGACTTTACAGCATGACACATCTGCCTAGATGCATCAAGTTGTAAATATGTCGCCACATAACAAATCTTTTGCACCGCCGCTGCGTCACAAAAGTCACGCACAGTGACGCAAAATAAGCTTACACCTATCATAAATCTGTCCCTAACATTTTAAATGATTGATTCAGGATGACGATGAAGTGTGGCCTATCCAGAGGTTTGTTTGAGGTGAGGCCTACTCAGGGTTGCAGATGAAATTTACGCTTGTTGAAGAATACAGAGGAGATAATACATGTGAAGGCCTACCAATGAAGTAAGTCATGTCCACTTCACTCTTGAACAAAGGCCAGACCTTTTCTGTGTCCGTGGACAGACCTAAACCTCATCTGCACAATGTCATTCGTAAACTTAGGAAACACATGTGATGTAATTGAAAAATGTGGAGTTTCTTTTCCTCATTTCACAATCACATCACCTGTGTTTCCTTTGCTTAGGTATCTCATAGTGCAGATGGAGTCTAGCATATCAAAGACTACGCAGAAGGTTACAACTGTATGGAACATGGCTATGTAAGTCAAATAATCAAAATCTAAATTTGCCAAGCACACATGGGGGCGTATTTACAAGGACCTTGCACCACAGGGAAAGGTCTTAAATTAAAATGGGAAAAATAACATCAGAGAGACTCAAAGGCCTTATAAATATGCCCCAAGCAACCTATGAAGCTCTAGCATTACATATCAAGAAACCTAATTGATTTCAAAAATCGTTTTTAAACACATCATCTAAATAAATTATATACCTACATTCATCAGGAAGTGACTTAAAATGCCCTAAGACACATGAACGCGTTTTTTTTAAGCCCTTGCTCCATTTTTAGATCACTTTTAACATGGCTATGTAAGTCAAATAATCAAGATCTAAATTTGCCAAGCACAGATGGGGGCATATTTACAAGGACCTTGCACCACAGGGAAAGGTCTTAAATTAAAATGGGAAAAATAACATCAGAGAGACTCAAAGGCCTTATAAATATGCCCCAAGCAACCTATGAACCTCTAGCATTACATATCAAGAAACCTAATTGATTTCAAAAAACGTTTTTAAACACAACTTGTAAAGCAATTATATTCATACATTCATGGGGAAGTTACTTAAAATACCCTAAGACACATGAAAGCGTTTTTTTTAAGCCCTTGCTCCATTTTTAGATCACTTTTAACATGGCTATGTAAGTCAAATAATCAAGATCTAAATTTGCCAAGCACAGATGGGGGCGTATTTACAAGGACCTTGCACCACAGGGAAAGGTCTTAAATTAAAATGGGAAAAATAACATCAGAGAGACACAAAGGCCTTATAAATATGCCCCAAGCAACCTATGAAGCTCTAGCAGTACATATCAAGAAACCTAATTGTTTTCATAAATCGTTTTTAAACACATCAACTAAATCAATTAGATACCTACATTCAAGGGGAAATGACTTAAAATGGCCTAAGACACATGAAAGCGTTTTTTTAAGGCCCTTGCAACATTTTTGGGTCACTTTTAACATGGCTATGTTAGTCAAAGAATTAAAATCTAAATTTGCCAAGCACAGATGGGGGCATATTTACAAGGACCTTGCACCACAGGGAAAGGTCTTAAATTAAAATGGGAAAAATTACATCAAAGGAAGTCAAAAGCCTTGAAAATATGCCCCAAGCAACCTATGAAACTCTAGCAGTACATATCAAGAAACCTAATTGATTTTTAAAAACGTTTTTAAACACATCTTGTAAAGCAATTATATTCATACATTCATGGGGAAGTGAGTTAAAATACCCTAAGACACATGAAAGCATTTTTGTAAGACCCTTGCACTTTTTTTGCATCACTTTTAACATGGCTATGTAACACAAAGAAACAAAATCTATTTGTAAAACACTTGACACAAAGCAACATTTTAAATACACAACTTTCTTCATAATTTTCTCCCTAAACCATACTATTCTCTACCTAAATTAAATGAATCTTTTCTCACCTTAGCAAATACTTTATGAGTTTCAAAACAGTCTCAGAAACACACCAAATTGTCTTTAGCAGAGCAAAAGGTATGCACTCCAGAGTCTGCAGCTATGAAAAGCACAGAAATGCTGTAACTCATCACACATATCTCTCATGTCACCCAATCAAAACTCTTCCCTCACTTTTTTCAAATCAACACCCTTCCCCCCTCTGGCCTTTCTGCCTTTTTTGCATAGCAACCACCTCCTGAAAGACCTCTCATGTTTGCAAGTTCACACAACAATGTTTCAATTGAACTCTGAACTCTCAGTGCACCTGCGTATCCAGTGCAATCTTTCATTAAATGATTTTTTCTTGACCATTCAAATTACATCTTTCAAACAACACATCCATGCACCCTAACTTTCTGTTTTCAGCAATCAAAATCCACCAATCACTGCCACTGCTTCCTTAACACAGAAACTCCACAGTTTTTTTCATTTTAAACTCTTATTTTTTCAACTCCCATTTCATTGCCACACTTCATCTGACTGCAGCAGAACCTCCTCTCACCATGTTTTCTGTCTGGATTGTTGGACATAGTTACATCTACTGGGCTCAAAGGTATGCTGAGAACAGAAATTTACCTAACCTCAATTTACAAGATGTGGAAATTAAGTGGTTTGGCCACAGAGGATTAAAATGTCACCAATTGATACCATTGGTGAAAACCTTTATGCATTTGCCTAAACCTGACCTGTTAATTGTGCACTGTGGAGGAAATGACTTGGGCACTTTGACTGGTGTAGGTCTGGAAATGCTTTTAAAGGACACCTTTGAGCAATTGATGGCACTTTTTCCTCAAACTGCCTTGGTATATTCAAATATATGCCAAAGACAGAAATGGAGGTGGTCGAACCAATTTTGTCCACAAATTGAGAAGTCGAGGAAGCATGTAAACAAATCTGTTTCAGCTTACATAAGAGACCATGGAATGGGCTCCATGTACAACAATAACTTGCGTTACTACATGCAAGATATCTACAGAGGAGATGGAGTTCACTTCTCAGATGAGGGCAACAGAGTTTTCATTTTGAATTTAAGACTGTGCATTGGTACCTACTTATAAGTACCTAAATGTACCATAAACCCAAAAGCTCTTCTCAGAGCTACCCTACATCTGATCACTCACAATTATTATTTTACTCTAACTTTTTTCACAAATTTTCAACAAAGTACGCTCCCCGGAGCGCTACCCGGTACGCGAACCGGAAGCTAACCGCGCGAAATTAAAAAAAAATAATAATAATTTCCCGCACATATGGGCCTCCTCAGCCACCCTCAGAAAACCTAGGGGGTCAAGATACGTCTACCGTGCCCCCTTCTACCCATTCTGAACATTATTTGCCCTCCATCTTGTATTTTAATTCGACCGAAACACAAAATGGTGGACTCCCGTAACGCTGCAGGTCGCGTACCGGGGCGCTCACCGGGAAGCGCTCCATCAAAAAAGGTGGGAAAGTAATTTACAGAAGAAACCCTGGAGACACTTTCACCAAATATAGATTAGCTCATACTACATGTTTGGTAAAGGTGCCCAGATTCAACAAAGCCAGAACCGGGGGCAGATCCTTCAGGGTCGCAGCGGCCAAGTTATGGAACAGCCTACCCATTGACATACGCCAGATCTCACAACTTCTTCCATTCAGGAAACGCATCAAGACCTGGCTTTTCCCCTAATCCTCCACCCACCCGCTAGCTACTCCGGTCTATCCTCAGCAGAACATTCACCAGCGCCAGGAAGCCTGCAAGGTATCAGCCGCGCTTTATAAATATTTAAAATAAAATAAAATAAAATACATACCAATCCCTACCATTTTCACAAATTTGGTTGGAATTCCATTTAGCCATTTAGCCTGTAGACCTCTCTAAATACCCTGAGGTAAATTACTTCACAAAACACATCTGAAGTGTTGGAATTGACAACCAATTAAAATGTTACTTTCATTTTCTATTTTTTTTTACCTGACATTTGATTGGTTATGTACCTGAATATATATAAAGGAAGAGAAGGAAACACAGCCATTTTGACTACTACTTCCTGGTGTACATTTCAATAGGATTTTCACTAATAACTTCAACTTCTTTTTAAAGGTAAGTTGTTATTTTAAAAACTGAAGTATATTGTGCACTTTAAGTTAATATGGTAAACTTTTTCTGATAGTTATATACTATCCCTCTGTAGTAGTTATAGATTTAGATAGACTTCTCTGTTATAGTTATGGATGGACTTAGGCTTCTCTTGTATAATTATGAATTTACTTACTTTAAATCACATACACTTTTTTATATTCCTACTTCCACTCTGATACTATACACTGCCCAAAGATAAATTCACTGTTAAAAACTGCCTATCTAAAATTAATCCCAACAGTGCCCTATCTCTACTAATATATATTTTTTTATGCAAATTTCAGACAAAATGGAAGGCGAACAGAAAGTTTCATTTGAAATTGTCCTTGCAGAGACCAACCAAGAAATCATTGATCCAAATGACATTGAATTTATGGATGAAACTTGGGACCAAGAACTACTGCAATGTGTGCAATCAGTAGATGTCCTCCTTGAAAATGAGGACATTTTACACACTCAAACATTACAAGCTATGTTCAATGAAAATAACGACATTTCAGACAGTGAAATATTAGACATTTTATTAAATTTTGAAACACAATGACAATAATAAATAATTGCTTAAAAAATAAAGAAATAAAAAAAAATCAACAAAACAAACAATCAATTAACATACAATATTTGAAAAGTCTATCATTCTTTTTTCCTTATAGTACGCTCCCCAGAGCGCTTCCCGGTGCGCGTACCGGGCGCTCCCCACGCAAAAAAAACAAAAAAAAATTCTTATTTTTTTGCCCCGCGGGGCCCTTTTAAAGCCTCCACATCAAACTTAGGGGGTCAGGGAGGATCTACTATGCCCCCTTATGGTCATTTCCCCCTTTGTTTTGGCCTCCTCTTGTCTCTCGATCCTACCGAGAGACAAGATGGCGGCCGCTCCGGACTGTTTAGAATGTTGACAGACACCTGAGAGCCAATCAGCTTCGCTACGCGAAGTTCCGTTACGCGTCAAGTACGCGAACCGGAGCGCTGCCCGGAGCGCGCTTACAGATATATATCTTTTTTTGAACGTTAATTTCTCAAAATCCACTGGATCACATATATTGAGACCTAGCAAAGGCACATCGGGCTACCAGTCCCTACAATTTTGCCAAGTTTCGTGCAAATCCATTCAGCCGTTCGGGCTAAAAGTGAGGCCAACCGCCCTATGGAAATTAACATGGGAAAAACACGTTTTGGGACCCCCCTTTTTTCTCAGCCCCCCCCTTGACAAACCCCCCCCAAATTTTCAGTGGCTGCTCAGAAACAAAATGTTCCATTTTCCTGAAAATTTCAGCCAATTCCGTCCACAAACGCCAAAGTTATTAGACATAGAATTTTCAAAAATCCCATAGAGAAAAAATCCTAACTATATATACCTACTGGCGACCGCCAGTAGGTAATATATATATTGGTGGTGTTCATCCCTGGAAGCGGCATTGTTGGATCTGATCTCATCAACGCTGCTCATTGAGGCATTCCCTTCTGCCCATGCTGTCATTAGTGACACTTAACACTTGTAACAGCAGTGATATATTTAGCCATATATGCCCAAACACACTAAGAAGTATGTTCAAGAGTGTAGCTCATTAAACGCTCTATAGCAGCTATACCAACTCACATGACTTTCACTAAAGCGAAGAGACCATTTAAAATTGTATTTAAACCCCTTCCTGCAGATCAGCCAGTACAAATATCTTCTGGATGCAGTCAGCTTTTTCTCCAGATTCCTGTGGTTGAAGCCACAAGAGACAGCCACATAAAACACATGTAGTGCCTTGCAGCAATAGAACTGTACTGTGTGACATAATGTAAGTGTTGTTTGTTTTTGAAATTGTTTGTATTTTATTGTGCACAAGATGCAGGGATGTTTCAGTCAGGCTGCTTGTGATTTGCAGTTGTTATTTTTCCAGTCTGGTTCCAAGTTCAAATTGAGTTCTTGTCACGGATCGTTTTCCATAAGAACGGTATTAGCGGTTCACACCAGGACTTGATTGGACGTAGGCTTTGCTGTTTCCTGACTGAAAAATAAACCTACCTGCTGTGTTCATAAAACTACTAACTAGCCTTCTTGTCATCTTTTTCTTCAGATTCCTGAGGTTGAAGCCACAAAAGACTTCCACTGCTCGGACAGTCATAAAAGACTTGCAGTGCCTTGTAGCTTCAGGACCTATTGGTACTTTTCATTCAGTCAACAGCTCAGCATTTGCCACAAACACTTTCAGTGATGCAATGTTTGGGCAGGTAGTACCATTGCTATTCGCACAACATTTTCACCCCCAGCCATACTGAAATGTCAAGAGATCCACAAACCTTAATGGTGCTAAGTAGGGGAATGTCATTGTATCATCTATGTCAGATACAAGTGTTTTAAATAATATGCTTAGAAGTGTTCTGTAGAATGGCACACCTTATGAAATGCTATTTGGAATTCAAATGTTTACACCTGGTCTTCTTTAATCTGGAGAAACGGAGTCACAGCCTCAATCCACGGGTGATCTTTTGCAAACTCTCCAGGACGCATGAAAACAACATAACATAAAAGGTCTTGAGGCGTCAAATCTAAAACTACTACAATCAGTGGGTAGCTCCCGAAACTCAGAGACCTAGTGCAAGAGAATATCCAGGACAATACTGGCATTGCAGCTTCTCACACAATTATTTTGTCTTTGCTAGCAGATGAAAAGATAAATCGACAGGTGCCTATCGACCTAGTTAAGAGACACCAGGTGGCCAACACTCTTCAAGAGGCCAGATCAGTCCTCAATAGACATTCCTTCTCTATAAACTGGCAATACTTTGAGACAGAACTAGACAGGAAATAATTTATCCAGGTACTGTACCTTGTTGATCCAGGTACTGTCACTACTACTGAACTGGAATTAATTCCAACAACCCAATTGATTACTACAGCCAACTATGAAGGAGACACTCAAAGAAATGACAGTTGCCTTCCTCCCACATGCTTTTGACAATCCTTAATCAGCTATGACTAGCAGGTACATATTGACTGGTACCCTGCAATGACTAATGTACAGGCATCTGCTGCCACCCTGGTCTTACATCATGATTGCTGAGTCTTGCACCTAATTGCTTCTGTGGATTTCAATGCCCGTCACTCTCATTATGATGGTTCATAGGCACTATCTCACCAACTGTCACCAACTAATATGTTGCACTAAAGGCAGTGGCACCTTCATCTTATCAAGTGATTGGGAGTTATCACAGAGGCAACATCACAACGTGTACTTTACCGGATAGAATATTTACGATGCAGTCACTAATTGACTTAATGTGACAGATGGAAATGCTCCACATCTTGCAAATTCTCCCGGATGATATTGTAGGTGAGGGATCTTATGCCAGCACATGAGACATTAGTGTGGTGAAACACCTCCTGGATGACCTCAACACTTCTGTGCTATTTAGAAATGATGATCCTTACCCCAAGATAGATAACTATAGAGAGATGTACTGCTTTAGCAACTGTAGTCATATTTGCATTCATCACTTAAATCATCACCAAAAGGGATACAATTTTGCAGTGCAGGAACGCTGCCAAACTCCCTTCCCTCATTGTCCTCCAGCTTTTCAAGCAAACTTTGTTTACTTTGAAGACTGTCATCATGATTCTAGTGCATATTTTTATTTGCAGGACCTGGTGACTTTGTCTAATGCCCTCATCACATGGCATAAGACTACTTTCTTGTCTCAGTTTCTTGTGTTTTTTATTGAGTCAGGAAATACTTGTGATACCTGTTCATAGCTAATGTAGTAATGAGTCTTGTCAAATTTGGGTATGCAACACGTTGATTCCTTTGTGCCTTTACCCAATGGAGTTCATATTCCTTAACACCTTTAGAATCTGAAAATAACTATTCCAATGTTCCTCACTACAACTGGCGGGATATATCTCACTCCAATTCAAATGTGCTACTTATGCTAATAATGGGCTAGAGCCATAGGCTAACACAAAATAATTAATGTTCTGTTCCTATAGAGGGCTGTTGCCTAAACACCCAGACACGCAGTATCTCTGAGTCACCATCACCCCACATCCTAGAGGAAAAGTTTGCCAATCGTGTGTGGTTTCATCACTTTCCTCCTCTGTCAAATGACATATGTAAATTACATGATGTTCTGAATTTTCCAGACTTCGTTTAGTTTGAGCAAGTACAAGAAATTCTTTCAGTGTTCTTATATATGCACTTTCTGATAGATACATCTGCCGTGTGGATTCCTCACCTTGTGAATATCCCCTTGCGTCAGCAACATTCGGAAATTCTTTTTGTAGCTTCGCGCCGACGTGGATCCGGACGTCACAGAGGCACGGCATCGCACGCGACCTCGCTGACGTCACCGGCGCCTATAACAGGCCCACGCCAGCGTGATGACATCAGTTCCCTTTTTTCCGCGTCGTCGACGCTAACGGTTTTCAGGGATCGTGTAGTAGCTTACAGTAACTTTGTTACTATTTCTTCGTATTTGTGTCTTTCTTACATTCTCTTCGAGATGTCGTCGAAGAAGACGGGATTTAAAGCCTGCGGTGAATGTGGCAAGACCATGTCAATCACCGACCCCCACGAATGCTGTGTATGGTGTTTGAGCTCAGACCATGATGTTGAGGACTGTTCCTGCTGCAAGAAGATGACTCCAAAAGCCTTAGGAGAGAGGGAGACAAAGCTCCTTATGGCGAAACTCAAGAGCAAAAAAGCTAAGAAGTCGTCAAAATCTCGATCTCGTCGGTCGAGGTCGAGGTCGAGGTCTCGTTCGAGGTCACACTCGGAGTCATCGTCAGCACACGCTTCGAAGTCATCGAAGAAGAAACACAGAAGGAAGTCCCATGAGTCACGTCATCACTCTGGGAAGGACTCTAGCTCGAAACCGAAGTCCCAGATCAAGCTCGTGTGTAAAGAAGTGGAGGTTTCGGAGTCGGAACATGACGAGGCTGTGCATCCGATTTCACCCGAACCTCAGGAACAGGTCCAATCTCCGATTCCATCGAATCCTTCTGGTCAGGAGGATGAAGGTGAGGAGCAGGGGGCTGGTGGAGCCGAAGTTCCGGCACCCGATGGTTCATCGACTCCGGTTCCGGCGCCCGAAGAAGAGGTCGACGTCGTATCGACTCCGCCTCCCCGGGAACAACCGAGAGGTCCGTATCCTGAGTTTCCGACTCCAGGTCAGGATCCTTCCCAGTTCCTGAACGCCATGTATGGTGTATATTCAAGGGCAATGTTCCCGTCTGGTGCACCTGTTGGTCCCATGGGTCCTATGGCCTTTAACCTAGGGGTTCCGCAGGCTTATGCCCCTGCACCCTTCATGCCCTTTATGCCGGCTCTACCGCCGCATTGGCATTTTCCGACACCACCGGTGTCGTCGACGCCGAAGCGCACGACGCCGGCTCCATCGACGCCGATCCCATCGACGCCGATACCCATGACTCCGAGGCAGGATTCTGTCCGACCTCGTGTCGAGAAGCCTCGTCCGACGTCGGGTTCGACGCCGGCAGCGACCCCGTCGGAGTCGATTCCGAATCCTTTAACTTCGATTGTGAAGGAAAGGTCTCGGAGAAAGGCCCAGAGACTTTTAGAAGAGGAAAAATATGGGTATTCTGACACTGAGGAAGGAGAATTACAGGATTCTGAGGATCCCTTTGATGACTTATGTGAAGCCAGTGGTCTTGAACTGTCACCTGAATGGGAGTTGGCTTCTGTATCGAATGCTCCATCTAAGGATGTGGTGCCTTACCACACTGTGATTAAGAAGGCAGCGAGTTTACTAAACATTACTCTGCCTACAGCGGATTATAAACCCAATATTTTAACTGAGGTACTTCATTCACCCTCATCTGTGATCGAGCCTATGTTACCATTCAACGAGGCGTTGTCTGAACCTGTCTATGAGGTCTGGAAGAAACCCTTGTCTGCTCCAGCGGTTTCTAGAACGGTGGCGAGAAGGTATAGAGCTGCACCGGATGATCCTGCATTTTTAACAACGCATCCTCTTCCTGAGAGTTTGGTAGTGCAGGCTGCCTGTTCTAAAAAATCTGCTGGGGCATTTCCACAGGTTCCTGGAGACAAGGAATCCAGGAAACAGGACCAAAATGCTAAAAAGGTTTTTTCATCAGCCAGCATGGCATTGAAATCAACCAATGCTACGTGTTTGATGGGGAGATATATCCATGCTTTGATGGACTCTGTCAAACAACTCATTCCAAAGGTTCCTGAGGATGACAGGAAGGATTTTCAAGAAGTAATCTCGGACACCCAAGCAGCTGCGAGACAGGTCATCCAGAGTGGTTTGGACACTGCAGACTCGGTGGCAAGAGTCATGGGTTCCTCTGTGGCTACTAGGAGAGCTGCTTGGCTCAAATCTTCAGAGTTTTCTGCTGATGTCCAGTCTGCTTTAATGGACTTACCCTTTGATGGTTCAGGTCTGTTTGGAAAGAAAGCTGATACTGCCTTGGAACGTTTTAAGGACAGTAGGGCCACTGCAAAATCTTTAGGCCTTCAATCCAGAGGTACTACCGGAAGACGCTTCAGAGGATTTGGCCGATCTTCCTTTCGATCTTACAGATCATTCCAGCAGCAGCAGCCTCAGCAGCAGCAGCAGAACACGCTGTACAAGTCGTACAGAGGCAGACAAAGACCCCGTCCTAGAGGTCGTCAAGCTTCCTCCTCCTCCTCCTCCTCCTCCTCTCCTTCCCAACCCCCGGCCAACGCAGCAAAGCAGCCCTAGATCCGCCATTCCGGATCATGTGGGCCCAGTAGGGGGTCGGCTTGCTCATTTTCTACAAGATTGGGAATTTATAACATCGGATCTTTGGGTTCTCAATCTTGTAGAGAATGGGTATGCTCTTCCTTTCCAGGAATTCCCTCCCAATTACCCTCCTTGCCAGGGTTATTGTTCAGAAGACCACCTGCTTCTCTTGCAGGAAGAAGTCCTGGCATTATTTCGAAAGGGTGCAATAGAGGTGGTTCCAGAGCAGGAAAGGGGTCAGGGGTGCTACTCCCGGTATTTCCTGATCCCCAAGAAAGATGGCAGACTTCGGCTAATCCTGGACCTCAGGATTTTGAACCTTTACCTGAAGCAGGAAAAGTTCAAAATGCTCACTCTTGCACAGGTTCTTCAGGCGCTGTTGGAAGAGGACTGGATGGTGTCGATCGACTTGCAAGATGCGTATTTTCATATTCCCATCTTGAAGTCTCACAGAAAGTATCTCCGTTTCACGGTTGGGTCACAGCATCACCAGTTTGTGGTCCTTCCGTTTGGCCTTACTACTGCACCTCGAGTCTTCACCAAGGTGATGGCAGTGGTGGCAGCTCATCTCAGGAGAACGGAGATTCATGTATTTCCGTATCTAGACGACTGGCTGATCAAAGCGGAGTCGCCAGAGAAGGTGCTCCATCATCTGCAAGAGACAACTCAGTTGTTGCACAGGTTGGGTTTTTCGATAAATGTACCCAAGTCTCACCTGGTGCCCTCACAGCGCAACCTGTTCATAGGTGCGGTACTGGACACAACTGTATGTCGTGCATTCCCTCCCCCTCAAAGAATTTGCGACATACGGGAGATGATTCCTTTATTTTACAATGGAGCGGTCGCTCCAGTCCTGAAGGTCCTTCGCCTACTCGGTCTGATGGCTTCATGCATTCTGTTGGTCAACCATGCACGCTGGCACATGAGGGCACTCCAGTGGTGCCTCCGCAGGCAGTGGTATCAGCACAACGGAGATCTCGGGGAGTCAGTGAGGATCTCCAGGGAAGCTGCAGCGGATCTGTCTTGGTGGAGCGTGGAAGGCAATCTGTCACAAGGAAAGCCTTTTCAACTTCCTCCAGCGGTGGCCACAGTGATAACGGATGCATCCACTCTCGGGTGGGGTGCTCATCTGGGAGACCTGGAGGTCAAGGGTCTTTGGTCTCCAGAGGAAAGGTTGCTTCACATCAACCTTCTAGAATTGCGGGCGATACGTTTGGCGCTCAAGGCCTTCCTCCCTTCCCTTCGCGGTCAGTCAGTCCAGGTCCTGACGGACAACACGACCGCGATGTGGTACATCAACAAGCAGGGAGGAGTGGGGTCGCAGTGTCTCTGCAGAGAGGCTCTGCGTCTCTGGTCCTGGGTTCAGGACCATCAGATTTGTCTGATGGCAAATCATCTGGCCGGGGTTCTGAACGTTCGTGCAGACAGTCTCAGTCGGCAGTTCTCTGCCGATCACGAGTGGAGGCTTCACCCGGAGGTGGTTCACGACATCTTTCAGATGTGGGGGACACCTCGGGTGGACCTGTTCGCCACTCACGAGAATGCTCACTGCCTGTCATTCTGCAGTCTCCAGTATCCGATGCAAGGAGCCTTGGGGGACGCGTTTCAGTTGAGTTGGGACTCGCAGCTCCTTTACGCTTTTCCTCCCATACCCTTGATTCCTCGGGTTCTGAGGAAGATTCGCCAAGACCGGGCCCAAGTCATATTGATCGCCCCGGATTGGCCAAGAAGGGTGTGGTATTCAGACCTTCTCCACCTCTCCTCTCACCCGCCGCTCCGTCTCCCTTACAGGGCAGATCTCCTCTCTCAGATGGAGGGGCAGGTTCTACACCCCCACCTCCAGACCTTACACCTTCATGCCTGGAGATTGAGCGGGGCAACCTGATTTCTTTTTCTCTCCCTCACGATGTGGTGGATGTCATTTTGTCGGCCAGGCGTGACTCCACTAAGTCCATCTATTCTTATAGGTGGTCTAAATTTGTTGTTTGGTGCAGGGAGAAGTCTATAGACCCTTTGAGGTCCCATTTATCTGATGTGCTCCAGTTTGCCCTTTCCCTGGCCCAGCAGGGGCTTGCTGTTGCCACGGTGAAGGGATATCTGTCTGCGCTGTCGGCATTTATCTGTATGCCTGACCAGCCTTCTCTTTTTAAGTCTCCCATTGTTTTAAGGTTTCTGAAGGGCCTTACTAATAGGTTCCCTCCTACACCCTTTGTTGTGCCTCAGTGGGATTTGAACCTAGTTTTGACATTTTTGATGGGTGCTCCCTTTGAGCCTCTTCACAAGTGTCCCATGAGGCTTCTGACTTTGAAAATGGTTTTTCTCGTTGCAATAACCTCAGCAAGGAGGGTAAGTGAGCTTCAAGCTCTTAGTTCCAAGCCCCCATTCCTGACCATTCATGCTGAACGAATGGTTCTTAGGACCAGGGCTGCTTTTCTGCCTAAGGTGGTGACTCCTTTCCACCTTGGTCAATCCATTACCCTTCCTACCTTTTATCCTCCCCCTCACCCTTCCAAGGAGGAGGAGAGATTACACCGTCTTGACCCCAAGAGGGCGGTGTCTTTTTACTTGGACAGGACAAAAGACTGTCGAGTGGACGACCAGCTCTTCGTTGGCTTTGCTGGCTGCAAGAAAGGAAGAGCGGTCCATAAGAGGACTTTGTCGAGATGGATCGTCCTCTGCATTAAGATCTGCTACTCTCTGGCGGGTAAGGACCCTCCTGAGGGTATTAGAGCTCATTCGACTAGAGCAAAGTCTGCTACATCTGCTTTGTCTAGAGGTGTACCTGTTGAGGACATTTGCAGAGCCGCGACTTGGGCCTCCCTCCACACTTTCGCGAAGCACTACTGCTTGGATACCGAGGTGAGGAGGGACGGCCATTTCGCTCGCTCTGTCCTCCAAGATTTCTTGGTATAGCAGAGTGGACACCCTCCTCCGGGAGTGGGGACTGCTGTGGGACTCTATTCACAAGGTGAGGAATCCACACGGCAGATGTATCTATCAGAAGAACAAGTTACTTACCTTCGGTAACGCTTTTTCTGGTAGATACTATATCTGCCTGTGGATTCCTCACTGACCCACCCGCCTCCCCGTTGTCCACTCTTCTATGCCAGAGTTTCTATGATGTGTTATTTTATTGTCATGGAAATGTTTATTTCAAATGTTGTTATTGCATTTGCTTCACACTGTGTGTGTTACCTTGTTTCTATACTACGTATACTGTGTATATTTCTACTATCATCGGTCCGTCAGTGTGCCTCGATGGCACGGAAAAAAGGGCGGAACTGATGTCATCACGCCGGCGTGGGCCTCTTATAGGCGCCGGTGACGTCAGCGAGGTCGCGTGCGATGCCGTGCCTCTGTGACGTCCGGATCCACGTCGGCGCGAAGCTACAAAAAGAATTTCCGAATGTTGCTGACGCAAGGGGATATTCACAAGGTGAGGAATCCACAGGCAGATATAGTATCTACCAGAAAAAGCGTTACCGAAGGTAAGTAACTTGTTCGTTACATCGATGTGCAGCATACTCAACAGAATTTACAATCTGTAGACATTTGTATCCCTCATGCTTCTAAAGATAAGAAAATAATTCACAATATGGCAAACTATAAATTTCTTTCACAATTTGGAAGAAAGCTTATGCATAACAAAATATTTTCCATCTGTTAAAATTGTAGATTTTTTTGTATTGTCCAGCAGGAATTTACATGAAACCGAAACAGACTTCATAACAATGAAATTAATAATTCCAATGTTTTAAACTTCTAAGCAAGAGATTCTTCAACAACAGCAGAATAGAGCCTATAAATAAAACCTGATATCTCTACTGAGCAGACCTCGGCGACCATCTCTCCACTCACCTCATGTTGCGCATCACAAAGGTGATCTCCGACGAATCTTGCACAGCACACATGGGTAGTTGCAGTGAGTGTGGGATCAGTAGGGCATGGCGTGGCAGGGTGGCACGTAGCACTATGGAAAAGTGTCCATCTGTTGTTTCAAAGTGTATGCAGTCTTCATACTCCCTCTGACAGGAGGCACACAAGACAATATCAACAACAGCATGTAAATGCAAGTAAACAGATGACATGGCTTTCTATGGCCCAATTGACAGTTACCTGGGTTTATGCCCTGGTTGCACTATGAATTGGAGAAACAGTTTTTTTGTGCTACCTGTGCTTGTGGACCCATTTGATCTTGATGGCTGCATATAAATCCACACTCAAGTTAAATGTACATCCTCTCTCTTGGCAATGAGTAGTAGTTGGGAAATACATGGACTTTCTAATGCTTCTTGGGAGAAATAAAGTTCTACTCCATTTTAAGGAATGTTCACCCTTTTCTAAATGGATTTCCCCAAATACAAAGCAGTTTGTATTACTTTCCTGCCTGTGAGATTCTTATCTGTCCCATGAGGAGCATTGTGTACCACTTCGCTGCCTTGGCCATGCCACGAAAAGTCTAACTATATCAGTGAGCAGATATAGGCTTCTGGGCCATAAAAGAACTGAATTAAGTGGTGGCCAAAAGAGAACTAACAGAGTAAACAATGAACTGCCTTTCCCTTGCTTTTAGGTAATTCCTGGCACTCCCATACAGTCATCCCTTTAACTCAGGTTTTTTAGAGTTTTATATAGCGCAAACTTGACCCGAGACATCAGGTATCAGAGCACTTTACGTGAGCACCAGTTTCGTTACAGAAGGACACATTCATTTTTGTTGGGCACAATGAGATTAAGTGACTTGCCCAGAATCACAGGCGGTTGAGCGTCGTTGCTAAGACTCGAACCTGATTCCCCAGCTTCGAGGTCGACCGCTCTAGTCGTAAGGCTACATCCTCTCCCCAAATGTTAGGGCATTTAACGACACACTTACTTTTTCCAAAGGATGAAAGATAACAGGAAGTGAAAAAGAAGTCCCAGGGCTCAGGACGATGGGCTGCGGGAACAGTGTGCTGAAGAATGGTGTCGACGGGGAACTGTTTAACAAAGAGATGAAAAGATATGGTTAGCTGACAGTCAGCCAAAGGGCACAAACTGAAGTGAAGAAAGACAGTGGGGGATGCCAGCATGACTTTTTGCTACACTGTTTTGGACTGGATTGCTGTTCCATGTATACAGTGCTTCATATCTCAGGCATAACAGCAGATTTGCGGACAGGTAACACACTACTCCATGGAACGTCTATAGGTGGATGAGTGAAAGTCTATAGTGGCCTACATTGTGTTTAATTTAGATGTTGTAAGTGAAGTATAAACTGTGCTATTATTGTGCTTTGTTGCATATATGCATGAATTTTAAGAGAGAAAAGAGTGGGAGCTAGGAGGCAGTACAGAGGCAGTGAGATGTCATCAGTGATGTCATCAATGAGATCGTTTAACATGTCATGATTGATGTAATATGTGAAGTTATAAGCAGAAGTGGTAGGGGTGCACGTTATTGTTAGCTCAATAAACTATATTTGGTGAGCTTCAGATGTTGTTTTGATTTTGATTAGTTGATCACCTAACTGTAACATCACTTTAACATTCGTTTATCAGTGAAAGAATATACATGTAGAGTGGCGCGTTTTGAGAGGCAAACTGAAATCTTAGACATACCTGTATTTTAACTTATGAGGTTTTAAAAGCACATTTTTCAAGGTTATGTGTTTGGTGATCGCCTTTCCTGGCTCCCAGGAGTGCCATTGGAGGGCCTCGGCCACTTCCAGTCCCAGGAAGATGTTCTTCTTCTCCCTCGACTTCCTCTTCAAAGCTGTTTCAGGAGGCCTCAGAGGACGTGTCTCTCTCTGGAGTGAGATGCAAATAATACAAGTATTCAGGTAAATGATGTGACTAAGCATGAAACGTTGGATGGTATACACAGTAAGAGAATGTCAGCTTTACCTAGTAAAGAACAGAATAAGGTTTGGCAATGTTCCCTATTTTAATAAAAACACTAACCAATGTTTTATGACTTGTATATACAAAAGTAAGAAATGTGCAAACCTATTCTATTGGTTCACTGTTTCAATCAATCAGGGAGTTGTGAAGCACGCTACTCACCCGTAAGGGTCTCAAGGCGCTGGGGTAGTGGGGGGGTGCAACTTCGGTCAGTCGAAGAGCCAGGTCTTGAGGGTCTTCCTGAAGATGTGCAGAGTGGGGGAACGTCTAATGTTGATCAGTAGCTCATTCCAGGTCTTTTCCGTGATGTAGGAGAAGGTTCTACCACACGTTCTGGCTCTAAGGATGCGCAGGGTTACGGCAAGGGCGGGGTCGGCGGATCGGAGGATTCACTTGGGTGTGTGGAAGGAGATTCTTTTGTAGAGATATTGGGGTCCGGTGTTGGGGAGGCATTTGTAGGCTTGGGTGAGTATCTTGAAGTTTACTCTCTTCTTGACGGAGAGCCTGTGGAGGTCTTGCAGGTGTTGGGTGATGTGTTTCTGTTGAGGGATGCCCAGGAGGTGTATTACTGTAGTGTTCTGTATGGTCTGGACCTTGCGGAGAAGAGATTTGTTGATCCCGGTGTAGAGGGCTTTTTACGTAGTCCAGTCTGCTGGTAATGAGTGTATGTGTGGCGGTCTTTCTTGATTCGGGGGGATCCATTTGAAGGTCTTGCGAAGGATGCGGAGGGTGTTGAAGCAGTTGGATGCGAAAGCGTTGATCTGTCGGGTCATGGTGAGGGAGGAGTCAAGTATGAGGCCGAGGTTCCGGTAATGGTCCGTGAGGGTGGAGGGGGGCTGCCGAGGGCGGTGGGCCCCCAGGTGGGGAGGGGCCGAGGATGAGGAATTCTGTCCTCTCCAAGTTAAGCTTGTTTACTTCCCCAACTTTGCATGAGGACTATTGATTATAGTGATTCCTCAAATGGGCTTGGTTAAATGTTGATTCTTGATAATATGGGTATTGGCAAAGGCAAGTTAAACCTCATCTGTAAAATTAGGCAAAGTCTGCAATTTGTAAAAGCTCAAAAAGTATTGAGGCTTTGCCCCAGTTGAGGTGTCTTGTTTGGCTCACCATAAGCCCATGGCTGGCAACGCTATATTTAAGAAGGAGACCCTTTTCGGCTGCCAGGTGGCCCGCCAGAAGTCTCTGGTGGCAGGGAATTGCTCAGTACTGAGAGAATATCCTGGCTCCCAAAACAGCAGTGAGTTACACGCTATCGTAAACTGCTACTAGGTTAGCTCCAGCAGACACTGTGACTGCTCTAGTGTCAGATGACCATCAAGGTACACAGACTATGTACCCGTGAGACTGCTCTAGTGTTAAATATATAACAGTGAGACCACTACACCATTAGATATACAGGCAATGTAACAGGGAGGGAGCTCAATTGTGAGATATACAGTCTTGGACCAGTGAGACCGCTACACTGGTAGATAGACAAGCAGTGTAAGAGAGAGGGAGTTCAACTGTAGGATATACAGCCCGTGCACCAGTGAGACCGCTACACTGGTAGATATACAGGCGTTGTAACAGGGAGGGAGCTCAACTGGAGGATATACAGCCCGTGCACCAGTGAGACCACTACACTGGTAGATATACAGGCGTTGTAACAGGGAGGGAGCTCAACTGGAGGATATACAGCCCGTGCACCAGTGAGGACGCTACACTGGTAGATATACAGACGGTGTGACAGGTAGGAAGCTCAACCGTAGGATAAAGAGCCTGTGCACCTGTGAGACCGCTACACTGGTAGATATACAGACGGTGTAACAGGGAGGGAGCTCAGCTGTTGGATATACAGCCCGTGCACCAGTGTGACTGCTACACTGGTAGATATACAGGCGGTGTAACAGGGCGGGAGCTCAACTGTAGGATATACAGCCCGTGCACTACTGAGACAGCTACACTGGTAGATATACAGGCGGTGTAACAGGGAGGGAGCACATTTGCAGAGTATACAGCCCATGCACCAGTGAGACCGCTACACTGGTAGATATACAGGCGATGTAACAGGGAGGGAGCTCAACCGTAGGATTTTATTTTTTTTAAAACTTGTTTTTTTTGTTGCATCATCAAGCATGAGTACAGGGTAGATCAGCTGCTGGCGTGGCTTCAACATTCAGCCGTGGTAAGCCGTTCGCGCAACTTTTCTGTACATAAACCTGTGTAATTTGGCATTTCATCCACTTAACATTACTGACCAATCAAACAAGTATTCAGGCTAGGATACAGGAAACCAGCTCCGCAGGGGAGAAAGAAGATTAATAATAGACATGTAAGTCCCCACCAGAGGGGAGACCGCTACACTGGTAGATATACAGGTGGCGTAACAGGGAGGGAGGTCATCTGTAGGATATGCAGCCCGCGCACCTCTGAGACTGCTACAGTGGTAGATATACAGGCAGTGTAACAGGGAGGGATACCATATGTAGGATATACAGCCCGTGCACCAGTGAGATCGCTACACCGGTAGATATACAGGCGGTGCAGCAGGGAGGGAGCTCACTTGTCGGATATACAGCCCGTGCACTAGTCAGGCTGCTACACTGGTAGATATACAGGCAGTGTAACAGGGCGGGAGCTTAACCGTAGGATAAACAGCCCGTACACCTGTGAGACCTCTACACTGGTAGATATACAGGCGGTGTAACAGGGAGGGAGGTCATCTGTAGGATATACAGCCCGTGCACCTCTGAGACTGCTACACTGGTAGATATACAGGTGGTGTAACAGAGAGGGAGCTCAACTGTAGGATATACAGCCGGTGCACCATTGAGACTACCACAGTGGTAGATATAAAGGCAGTGTAACAGGGAGGGAGGTCATCTGTAGGATATACAGCTCGTGCACCATTGAGACCGCTACACTGTTACATATACAGGCGGTGTAACAGGGAAGGAGCTCAACCGTAGAATATACAGCCCGTGCACCACTGAGACCGCTACACTGGTAGATATACAGGCAGTGTAACAGGGAGGGATCTCAACTGTAGGATATGCAGCCCGGGCACCTCGGAGACTGCTACACTGGTAGATATACATGCGGTGTAACAGGGAGGGAGGTCATCTGTAGGATATACACCCGTGCACCAGTGAGACCGGTACACCGGTAGATATACAGGCGGTGTAACAGGGAGGGAGGTCATCTGTAGGATATACAGCCCGGGCACCAGTGAGACTGCTACACTGTTAGATATACAGGTGGTGTAACAGGGAGGGAGCTCGACCGTAGAATATACAGCCCGTGCACCAGTGTGACTGCTACACTTTTAGATATACAGGCGTTGTAAAAGGGAGGGAGCTCATCTGTAGGATATGCAGCCCATGCACCAGTGTGACTGTTACACTTTTAGATATACAGGCGGTGTAATAGGGAGGGAGCAAATCTGCAGGATATACAGCCCGTGCACTAGTGAGACTGCTACACTGGTAGATATACAGGCGGTGTAACAGGGAGGGAGCACATCTGTCGGATATACAGCCCGTGCACCACTGAGCCCGCTACACTGGTAGATATACAGGTGGTGTAACAGGCAGGGAGCACATCTGTAATATATACAGCCCGTGCACCAGTGAGACCGCTACACCGGTAGATATACAGGCGGTGTAACAGGGAGGAGCACAGCTGTAGGATATACAGCCTGTGCACCAGTGAGACCGCTACACTGGTAGATATACAGGTGGTGTAACAGGCAGGGAGCACATCTGTAATATATACAGCCCGTGCACCAGTGAGACCGCTACACCGGTAGATATACAGACGGTGTAACAGGGCGGGAGCTCATCTGTAGGATATACAGCCCGTGCACCAGTGTGATGGCTACACTGGTAGATAGCGGTACAAAAGGGGATGGTGATGGACGGAGCATCTGAACCAATCAAACACTCACACCCAGTCAAAAGATCTGGGTTTAATCCATCACCATTCTTTAGCCCACTCTGCCACCCCAGTTCAGACATGGCCATATGCAAATCAGTCTGACCCTGTGCCTCATGGGAACAGTCCAGCCCGAATAGCCAAGCCATGCCTTCCCTGGACCGGAAACAAGCTTCCGAGGACCGGTTTCTGGTATTACAGCCGTCTTCAGCCCGGCTTGCTTGAATCCAGTGGCAAAGTGAGCAAGGGACTCACGTCGAAGAATACCCAGCCATACTTATGGGAGCCAAAAGCGGTACAAAAGGGGGTGGTGATGGACGGAGCATCTGAACCAAATAAACACTCACACCCAGTCAAAAGATCTGGGTTTAATCCATCACCGTTCTTTAGCCCACTCTGCCACCCCAGTTCAGACATGGCCATATGCAAATCAGTCTGACCCTGTGCCTCATGGGAACAGTCCAGCCCGAACTGCCAAGCCATGCCTTCCCTGGACCGGAAACAAGCTTCCGAGGACCGGTTTCTGGCATTACAGCCGTCTTCAGCCCGGCTTGCTTGAATCCAGTGGCAAAGTGAGCAAGGGACTCACGTCTGACCATACCCTGCCACACTTATGGCAGCCAAAAGCGGTACAAAAGGGGGTGGTGATGGACGGAGCATCTGAACCAATCAAACACTCACACCCAGTCAAAAGATCTGGGTTTAATCCATCACCGTTCTTTAGCCCACTCTGCCACCCCAGTTCAGACATGGCCATATGCAAATCAGTCTGACCCTGTGCCTCATGGGAACAGTCCAGCCCGAACTGCCAAGCCATGCCTTCCCTGGACCGGACACAAGCTTCCGAGGACCGGTTTCTGGCATTACAGCCATCTTCAGCCCGGCTTGCTTGAATCCAGTGGCATAGTGAGAAAGGGACTCACGTCTGAGCATACCCTGCCACACTTATGGCGGCCAAAAGTGGTACAAAAGGGGGTGGTGATGGACGGAGCATCTGAACCAATCAAACACTCACACCCAGTCAAAAGATCTGGGTTTAATCCATCACCGTTCTTTAGCCCACTCTGCCACCCCAGTTCAGACATGGCCATATGCAAATCAGTCTGACCCTGTGCCTCATGGGAACAGTCCAGCCAGAACTGCCACGCCATGCCTTCCCTGGACCGGAAACAAGCTTCAGAGGACCGGTTCCTGGCATTACAGCCGTCTTCAGCCCGGCTTGCTTGAATCCAGTGGCAAAATGAGCAAGGGACTCACGTCTGAGCATACCCTGCCACACTTATGGCGGCCAAAAGCGGTACAAAAGGGGGTGGTGATGGACGGAGCATCTGAACCAATCAAACACTCACAACCAGTCAAAAGATCTGGGTTTAATCCATCACCGTTCTTTAGCCCACTCTGCCACCCCAGTTCAGACATGGCCATATGCAAGTCAGTCTGACCCCGTGCCTCATGGGAACAGTCCAGCCCGAACTGCCAAGCCATGCCTTCCCTGGACCGGAAACAAGCTTCCGAGGACCGGTTTCTGGCATTACAGCCACCTTCAGCCGGCTTGCTTGAATCCAGTGGCAAAGTGAGCATACCCTGCCACACTTATGGCGGCCAAAAGCGGTACAAAAGGGGGGGTGATGGACGGAGCATCTGAACCAATCAAACACTCACACCCAATCAAAAGATCTGGGTTTAATCCATCACCGTTCTTTTGCCCACTCTGCCACCCCAGTTCAGACATGGCAATATGCAAATCAGTCTGACCCTGTGCCTCATGGGAACAGTCCAGCCAGAACTGCCAAGCCATGCCTTCCCTGGACCGGAAACAAGCTTCCGAGGACCGGTTTCTGGCATTACAGCCGTCTTCAGCCCGGCTTGCTTGAATCCAGTGGCAAAGTGAGCAAGGGACTCACGTCTGAGCATACACTGCCACACTTATGGTGGCCAAAAGCGGTACAAAAGGGGGTGGTGAAGGACGGAGCATCTGAACCAATCAAACACTCACACCCAGTCCAAAGATCTGGGTTTAATCCATCACCGTTCTTTAGCCCACTCTGCCACCCCAGTTCAGACATGGCCATATGCAAATCAGTCTGACCCTGTGCCTCATGGGAACAGTCCAGCCCGAACTGCCAAGCCATGCTTTCCCTGGACCGGAAACAAGCTTCCGAGGACCGTTTTCTGGCATTACAGCCGTCTTTATCCCGGCTTGCTTGAATCCAGTGCCAAAGTGAGCAAGGGACTCACGTCTGAGCATACCCAGCCATACTTATGGCAGCCAAAAGCGGTACAAAAGGGGGTGGTGATGGACGGAGCATCTGAACCAAATAAACACTCACACCCAGTCAAAAGATCTGGGTTTAATCCATCACCGTTCTTTAGCCCACTCTGCCACCCCAGTTCAGACATGGCCATATGCAAATCAGTCTGACCCTGTGCCTCATGGGAACAGTCCAGCCCGAACTGCCAAGCCATGCCTTCCCTGGACCGGAAACAAGCTTCAGAGGACCGGTTTCTGGCATTACAGCCGTCTTCAGCCCGGCTTGCTTGAATCCAGTGGCAAAGTGAGCAAAGGACTCATGTCTGAGCTACCCTGCCACACTTATGGTGGCCAAAAGCGGTACAAAAGGGGGTGGTGAAGGACGGAGCATCTGAACCAATCAAACACTCACACCCAGCCCAAAGATCTGGGTTTAATCCATCACCGTTCTTTAGCCCACTCTGCCACCCCAGTTCAGACATGGCCATATGCAAATCAGTCTGACCCTGTGCCTCATGGGAACAGTCCAGCCCGAACTGCCAAGCCATGCTTTCCCTGGACCGGAAACAAGCTTCCGAGGACCGTTTTCTGGCATTACAGCCGTCTTCAGCCCGGCTTGCTTGAATCCAGTGGCAAAGTGAGCAAGGGACTCACGTCTGAGCATACCCTGCCACACTTATGGCGGCAAAAAGCGGTACAAAAGGGGGTGGTGATGGACGGAGCATCTGAACCAATCAAACACTCACACTCAGTCAAAAGATCTGGGTTTAATCCATCATCGTTCTTTAGCCCACTCTGCCACCCCAGTTCAGACATGGCCATATGCAAATCAGTCTGACCCTGTGCCTCATGGGAACAGTCCAGCCCGAACTGCCAAGCCATGCCTTCCCTGGACCGGAAACAAGCTTCCGAGGACCGGTTTCTGGCATTACAGCCGTCTTCAGTCCGGCTTGCTTGAATCCAGTGGCAAAGTGAGCAAGGGACTCACGTCTGACCATACCCTGCCACACTTATGGCGGCCAAAAGCGGTACAAAAGGGGGTGGTGATGGACGGAGCATCTGAACCAATCAAACACTCACACCCAGTCAAAAGATCTGGGTTTAATCCATCACCGTTCTTTAGCCCACTCTGCCACCCCAGTTCAGACATGGCCATATGCAAATCAGTCTGACCCTGTGCCTCATGGGAACATTCCAGCCCGAACTGCCAAGCCATGCCTTCCCAGGACCGGAAACAAGCTTCAGAGGACCGGTTTCTGGCATTACAGCCGTTTTCAGCCCGGCTTGCTTGAATCCAGTGGCAAAGTGAGCAAAGGACTCATGTCTGAGCTACCCTGCCACACTTATGGCGGCCAAAAGCGGTACAAAAGGGGGTGGTGATGGACGGAGCATCTGAACCAATCAAACACTCACACCCAATCAAAAAATCTGGGTTTAATCCATCACCGTTCTTTTGCCCACTCTGCCACCCCAGTTCAGACATGGCAATATGCAAATCAGTCTGACCCTGTGCCTCATGGGAACAGTCCAGCCAGAACTGCCAAGCCATGCCTTCCCTGGACCGGAAACAAGCTTCCGAGGACCGGTTTCTGGCATTACAGCCGTCTTCAGCCCGGCTTGCTTGAATCCAGTGGCAAAGTGAGCAAGGGACTCACGTCTGAGCATACCCTGCCACACTTATGGCAGCCAAAAGCGGTACAAAAGGGGGTGGTGATGGACGGAGCATCTGAACCAATCAAACACTCACACCCAGTCAAAAGATCTGGGTTTAATCCATCACCGTTCTTTAGCCCACTCTGCCACCCCAGTTCAGACATGGCCATATGCAAATCAGTCTGACCCTGTGCCTCATGGGAACAGTCCAGCCCGAACTGCCAAGCCATGCCTTCCCTGGACCGGAAACAAGCTTCCGAGGACCGGTTTCTGGCATTACAGCCGTCTTCAGCCCGGCTTGCTTGAATCCAGTGGCAAAGTAAGCAAGTGTCTCACGTCTGAGCATACCCTGCCACACTTATGGCGGCCAAAAGCGGTACAAAAGGGGGTGGTGATGGACGGAGCATCTGAACCAATCAAACACTCACACCCAGTGAAAAGATCTGGGTTTAATCCATCACCGTTCTTTAGCCCACTCTGCCACCCCAGTTCAGACGTGGCCATATGCAAATCAGTCTGACCCTGTGCCTCATGGGAAAAGTCCAGCCCGAACTGCCAAGCCATGCCTACACTGGTAGATATTCAGGCGGTGTAACAGGGAGGGAGCTCAACTGTAGGATATAGAGCCCGTGCACCTGTGAGACCGCTACACTGGTTTATATACAGGTGGTGTAACAGGGAGGGAGGTCATCTGTAGGATATACAGCCCGTGCACCAGTGTGACTGCTACACTTGTAGATATACAGGCAGTGTAACAGGGAGGGAGCTCAACTGTAGGATAGACAGCCCTCTGAGACTGCTACACTGGTAGATATACAGGCGGTGTAACAGGGAGGGACACCATATGTAGCATTAACAGCCCGTGCACCACTGAGACCGCTACACTGGTAGATATACAGGCGGTGTAACAGGGAGGGAGATCAACTGTAGGATAGACAGCCTGAGCACCTCTGAGACTGCTACACTGGTAGATATACAGGTGGTGTAACAGGGAGGGAGCACATCTGTAGGATATACAGCCCGTGCACCACTGAGACCGCTACAGTGGTAGATATACAGGCGGTGTAACAGGGAGGGAGCTCAACTGTAGGATAGACAGCCTGAGCACCTCTGAGACTGCTACCCTGATAGATATACAGGTGTTGTAACAGGGAGAGAGCACATCTGTAGGATATACAGCCCGCGCACCACTGAGACCGCTACACTGGTAGATATACAGGCGGTGTAACAGGGAGGGAGCTCAACTGTAGGATAGACAGCCTGAGCACCTCTGAGACTGCTACCCTGATAGATATACAGGTGGTGTAACAGGGAGGGAGCACATCTGTAGGATATACAGCCCGTGCACCACTGAGACCGCTACACTGGTAGATATACAGGCGGTGTAACGGGGAGGGAGCTCAACTGTAGGATAGACAGCCTGAGGACCTCTGAGACTGCTACCTTGATAGATATACAGGTGGTGTAACAGGGAGGGAGCACATCTGTAGGATATACAGCCCGTGCACCACTGAGACCGCTACACTGGTAGATATACAGGCGGTGTAACAGGGGTGGAGCACATCTGTAGGATATACAGCCCGTGCACCACTGAGACCGCTACACTGGTAGATATACAGGCGGTGTAACAGGGAGGAGCACATTTGTAGCATATACAGCCCGTGCACCAGTGAGAACGCTACACTGGTAGATATACAGGCGGTGTAACAGTGAGGAGCACATTTGTAGCATATACAGCCCGTGCACCTCTGAGACTGCTACAGTGGTAGATATACAGACGGTGTAATTGGGAGGGACACCATATGTAGCATATACAGCCCGTGCTCCACTGAGACCGCTACACTGGTAGATATACAGGTAGTGTAAAAGGGAGGGAGTTCAACCGTAGGATATACAACCTGTGCACCACTGAGACCGCTACACTGGTAGGTATACAGGGGGTGTAACAGGGAGGGTGCTCAACCATGGGATAAAGAACCTGTGCACCTGTGAGACCGCTCCAATGTTCCATATTATTTCTGAAAGGCTCTACTCTTGATATATTGGCATTGCTAATAAGATCCCTGGATCCACATTGTAAATGTATTGCACAACATGACCCATAAATGTAATGAGAAATCTGCTACCTGGAAATATATATTTAATAATAGAAGTGTCTGTAAAGGAAAGAAAGTACCCTTTGTATTTTAACTTTTGTGAAATCTTTATTTGTAGTTGACAAATGATTTTAGTGGCTTTCTTTTAGCCCAACATTTTAATTAAAGTGGTTGGTAGGTTTTATGCACTGTTCGCAGTAAAAAGTTAATTGAATTGGTGCTAGCCAGTCTCTATATTGGATACAGGGAAAGCGAGAATGATCAGAGGGGGCATAATTACCTACTTCCTGGGAGTCAGCAACATAGGTCAACATTATTGCTACTAAGGGTGAAGTGTAAGAGTAAATGTAGTGCAAACGTGTTTCTCAGCGGCATGAGGGCTGTTGCTCTTGGAAACAGCAGGACATACAAGCCAGGGTTGAGGCTTGTTTTTTCACATGGAAACTAGCTAAAAGGGAGCCCAATGCTATACCATGGCAGCTAATCCCTTAAACTAAGCATTTAGCATCACTGATACAAATCATCCTCACAGACCTGCCTTTGAACACAAGAGTGGACCTGTCAGTGGTAAATTTCAGCTATTCTTCCACAAGTGCACTTCTGAATGACTTGTTTCCTTGTCTATGGTTTTCTGTGCATTGCACTTCATTGACTTCTGCCATTTATTTATAAAACTGTGCATTAGACTTTAGGGGAGGGGAGCTTAATAATTCCAGGGGGGTGCCTGTGTGGAGTATAAATGTAGCCGTCAACTGCCCGAATTGGCCAACCACCGTGGTTCGACCACCCTCAATCTTTTCAGCTCCTACATGCGTTTTGTTCTTCGTTTGTGGTTTCCTGCACATTGCATTTGGTTCTGATTTAGGAAACTGTGCATTAGACTTTCAGGGGCGAGGGGAGCAGATGACACAAGAGCCTCTTAAGAAGTGTCAGAAGTTTGCTCACCAATGGTCAGATAGCAGCTGGACACATTCTGTGCCATTCGGCCTGCTAGGTTTGGAAACAAACCTAGCTTTAATGGCTGCACACATGGATGATCGGATGAACCATTTTGGTTAGGCAGGTGGTCGCCGTACGGGATTCAGATATAAAGACCGCAGCGATGCAGAAGCTGGACAGTTAAGCACCATGTCAAGTTCCAGCCAATAGGTGACCTGGATGTTAGATTTGGGGTCTCTGGTTGGCAAAGGTAGGTAGTTGTGACAAACAGGGACCTTCTCCTCTAGTCAGGGAAAGGGGATTACACACCTAAAATAAACCCTGCTCACCCTCTAGGTTGCGTGGAGCGAGCAGTCAAGGCTTATTTCAGAGGCGTTATAAGTTAAGCAGTTGTGACCACATACAATAACCCAGTGACAACACTACAAATGGACACCACACAGATTTTATATAAAAAATAAGTAGACTTTATATAGAGTTACCACAAGACCATGAACGACAAAAATACACACTATGATTACTTTAAGATGGTAGATTTAAGCTTAGTTCAGTTCAGTTCTTAGATGCGACACTCTGCGTCAATGTGCCTTAAGTTGCGTTGCGCTTCCACGACAAGCAATGTCGCAGCGATGGGAAATGCGGCAAAGTTCAGATACTAAGAAATAAAGACGTGAAGATCTTCCAGATGCGGCACGCTTCTCGGGGATGCGAGAAACTCTCGGTTCGATGGGTGGACTGCAGCGGCGACACCCTTACGATGCGACGGCAACAGCTCCAGCGGTGACGCTCTTCTCCACAATGCGTGAAGGTTCCGCTCGATGCGACAACTACAGCGGTGGCATCCAAGATGCGAAGGCAGCAGCTCCGATGGCGGCGCGCTTCTCGGGGATGCAAGGTGCTCTTGATCAATGCGGTGCAGTGCGAAAGTTCCAGCAGCGACACCCTCCTTCTCCGGAGTTGCGACGGCAGGCACAGCGACGGCGACACACTCTGACCTCGTTGCGAGATTCTTCTTCTGATGCGGTGCAGTGCGACAACCACAGCGGCGACACCCTCCTTCAGAGTTGCGTCGGCAGCAGCAGCGATGGCGACATGCTTCTTCTCGTTGAGTCGCGCTTCCAGCTGGTTGCGACACACAGTTCCTCAGAAGGCCCAAAACAGCAGCACACACTTTCAAAAGAACTCTGGGGAGCTGGAGGATGAAGTCTGTTGTCCCTGAGACTTCAGCTGGAGGCAAGCTCTTTTCCAAGCCCTTGGAGATCCTTCACAAGTTGAAAGCAAAATTCCAAAGTTCCTTTCTCCTTCCTTTGGCAGTAAGGCAACCACTGCAGGCCAATCCCCCAAGCAGCACTTCAGCTTGGGAATAGTCTCTCCTCAGTTTTTACAGGTTCCTCTCCTCAGTCAAGGTTTCTTCTTGTAGTCCAAAGGGACCTAATTTCATGGGATAAGGGTCCCAATATTTATACCCAGAAGCCCTTTGTTCATGAGGAGAGAGGGGCCTTTGCCCAGTCCAAACCAGTTCTGCAGCAGTCTGTTTACCACGCTTCTCCTTTCCTTTCACAGTGCAGGGCATGCACATCAGACACCCCAAAGGAGGTGGAGCCAGCATTATGGAAGGCAAGCACAGTCCTGGAACACTTCGGTGACAAGACTCCTTCTCTTCTTTCAGTGTGCAGGGCAGAGACATCAGCCACTCCCCAGGGGGTGGAGCCAGCATTGTGGAAGGCAGGCACAGCCCTATTCAGAGTTCAGGTGCACTCCTCCCTCCCATCAAGATGCAGATCTCTCTATTCCCCACTGGGTGACTCAGCCTGTCTCCTGGAATTCCCCAGCCCTGTCACTCACAGAAACCAGACATAGGAATACACAAACTAGCAGAGGCAGGTTTGAATGGTTAGACAAGCAAATACCTACTTCCTAAAAGTGGTATTTGCAAACACAAAATATTAAAATACACTTTACTAAAAGATGTATTTATTATTCTGAGTTCAGGCATACTAAACTCGAATTTCTATCATGTTCTCTGAGCCTGTTAGGATTATAAAATGTAACAATTCTAACAGCCCATTCTGGCCTATGGAGAACATGTAGCCTTGCAATAGTGGAAAATGAAATTGGCTGTAATTCACTATTTGGACATGGCACACACATCAGGGCTTGTCCTACCTTATACTTACAATGCACCCTGCCCTTGGGCCTACCATAGGGGTGATTGATATGAAGAAAAGGGAAGGTTTAGGGATTGGCAAGTGGGTGCACTTGCCCAGTCAGCATGACAGTACCAGACTGCATGCAGGCCCTGCAATGGCAGACCTTAGACACATTTTATAAGGCTGCTTCTGTGGGTGGCACAACCAGTGCTGCAGGCCCACCAGCAGCATTTGGATTACACGCCCTGGCACACTCAGTGCACTAGACTAGGGTCTGACAAGTAAACCAAAGAAGCCAAACATGGAATCACTAATCTATACATCAATTTATAATAGGGAGCACTTGCACTGTGGCACTGGACAGCAGTGGCACAGTGCCCAAAGCATCTAACACCAGCAAAAACACATGAGGCAACAGCAAAAATGGAAGGGATGTAGTGTAGTTCCTATTATCCCAATAGGCTCTGCGCATTGGAATAATATCTTCAATAGTATAGACGTAGGACTGTGGTTAACTAGGTCTTCTACTGACGATATTAGACTTAAAGTTATGTGTGCCAGCTAGCTCAGAGTTCACTAGAAACTTTCTCGAATAGGCAAGGAGGAGTTTAACCTCCCTGGATAGACAAGAAGGGATTTAGTTTCTGACAACCATAGAACATGACAACTTTGCTCCCCCCTAATCAAGAGTATATCTCTAGAGTCGTGTGAAAACAAAAGACAACTATTTCACTCAGTCAGTACGTGCATACTTAGTTTCACCAGATTGTAGAGAAAAGGAAGAGACGGGCGTTTTCAATAAAAAGGTGTTATTTATTGATCAGTCTCTTTTCTCATACAAGAGAAATGAATCGCTATTATTGCAATACTTATAGTTAAGTAAAGTGCATACAGTAAAGGCAGGATTATAAAATAATACTGTAAAAGCATTTATATGGTTTCTTAGCCATATGATACTTAAAATGGATAAAAGATATACATACATATATACATTGACTAATCGTTCTCAACTGGTGCTTCTAACTACGCCTACCCCGGTGTACCTGACCTAAGCCTAATACGTGGGCGGGAGTAAATAAGTAGCAGTTTAAGTTAAGTTTGTTTTGTCAAGGATCTGACTCAAGAATTCTCTGTAAGGGGTTAGTCAGTTCAGTACCTGGGATTTAGAAGGCTGGAGGGTTGGTATCTCTGTCTCAGGACTCGATATCCCAGTTACCCGCGAGGGCGGCTGGAAACGCCGGAGGCTGGATTTCTCGGCAGGAGAAAAGGCAGCGTCTCTCTCAGCGCGTCAAAAGGGAGGGGCAGCGTCCGTGGGCTTTTCTGCATCAGCTGGGCTCTCCGGCAAGTAGCGCTGCTCCAAGCTCGTCACCACCGTGTCCTTGCTTAGGGCAGCGTTGGTATATTTATACCTGAAAGGTGCCGAGTTTGACGTAAGGATGGACATAAGACGTCAGTAAGAATGTCATAAGGACTGGTCGTTCTTACATTCTTTTCAGGAGTTCTCGAGCAAAATCAAAACAATAGCTGCGGGGGATTTCCCAGGTCTGCTGGAGGTTTGATTTGTTTTGAGAACTCGGTGTGCTTACTAGGGGGCTGGAGGGATAGTGCTTGCTTAATATGACAGCATGCGCTATGACCTAATCTGAAAACGGGTTTCTGTGCCGTTGTATGGACATTAGTGAATTAATAACCGGACAAGGGTCAGAAATAGGAGTATCAATATAGGTACCTAGATAAACACACTACACCCACTCCACGATTTTATGTACATATTTACTAACCTAAGCAATAGTAAACATAACTAACAGTGCATGTGTATACCGAAACACCCCAAAAACATTTTTTTTTTTGTATTTGAAAAATGGTGTATGCGAAATGCACGAAATGAGTATAGGTACTGTATGCATTCAAGCAGTATAATCATTCAAAAAGGAGATGCATATTTTATATCAGCATGAATGATTTGCGAAATTACACATGAAATGGCTCTTGATACAGAAAAAATAATTGCGAGACCATCTCATCACATATAAATACAATTAATTGCATATAAACTAGAGGTTGAGGTAATGTAATGTCTCTAGTATTCCTAAGAATAGAAGCTCTGTTCTCTAAGAATAGTTTTACTTTAAGCAGAAGATAAGTGCCAAAAAGGTAAATATTTTGGAATTGGGAAAAAAGTTTTCGCTTTTCACGGGAGAAGATAAAGAAATAGTTCACAGTCACTTTGTTTTCAAAAGACTGAAGGCCAAATTCAGAGTTCAGGGAACGCCGTGTGCAAGTTTGTTTAAAAAATCATTCTCTCTGTTCTGGTGAAAACATCATTTCAGACAGACTCTCGAAAAAACAGTCTACAGCTTCTGGTGAAAGTTCGACTAGATTGGAAAATGTCGCTACCATGCAGTCATGCGCATGATTGCTTTCAATGATGGTTCGATCAGAACTGCTTACAGAAGGTCGTACCTGGTCGATGCTGCTTTCATCTTGTACTTCACTACCCTTCAATCGTAGTGGTGAAGTCTCCACGAATGCCGTCATCAGGATAGGTAGCCGCTGGGGACAGCACAATGCATGAGCCTTTACTGGACCCAACAAAGTATCTGCATCCAATGGTACGCCCGATTGTAGTGTAAGACAGGTGTCCAACACGCATTCTTCGCCGCATAGCATGCACCTTAATACAGGCATAACACAATTCTGCCAGATGGGTCTGAATGAAACAAACCAGGTCATATTCAGATCTCGTAGCCGGGCTAAGCCAAGGACTTTAGTTATGCGGTCCCAGTAGCGGATAGCTAGGATCGTTTCTTCCATTGTTGCTGGAGTCTTGTCTGTGACATGGCTTGCCATAACGAAGTAAGAGTAGCAAGAATAAAATGCCTGCTACGAGTCCCAACAGGAGTGGAAGTCCGCCAAAGATGGAATGGACGAAATTTGGAAAAATACCCAGGATCGCTTTGAATGGGGTTAAAGCTCCTGAAAAAACTGTCTTAAATACACTTGCGATACCACTTGTATCAGAAATATTTAAGATTTCGTTCAGCATTTCTGCGAAGTGTAGGGGGCAATTTGTTGATAACATTGAATGAATCTCTGCCGTTGTCCTTGCAACTTGGAGATCATACGTTTCTTTTGATGACGTCAACTGGGTTGGCGTCTGTAGGAGCACAGTCTTCATTCTGCTTAAAGTATAAATTCGAATAGAAGAGATTTTTAAACTGGGCCATAACCTTCCCTCCCTGTCTGGAGCATCATTCGGGAACAATACTTTTTCACAGCACATGACCCTGGAAGTCACGCTTACAAGATAAGGTTTTCCTGGCAGCAAGCCACCACATCTGTGATCTACAATTAGAATGTAACTCCCGTTCGAAAGTCTTCTAAAGAATGGTTCTATTTGTGTTGCAGGTGTGCCTAACTGGTGACATGAAAGGTTATTTGAAGTCCCTTCACAGGCCCCATGCAAACTTATACCCTGACACAGAAGTATGCCACTTAGTGATTTTTCACAATTATTACCACTAAGAAATACACTCTGTCCTTTATTACTGACACATGTGTGTGTATAGGGCAAGTTCCATGTTGACTTAACGTATCCTTTACCCAACCTTTCATACTGGCCTGCCTGTATATATTTTTGGCAGTATTGAAACTGGAAAGTTGTTATCGGAATATTTATTATCCCATGTATTATCCATTCAATGACAGGTCGTTCTGACATTGTCAATGGTAATCTCTCAAGTTTTTCAATGCTCAGAATTGTATAGTCAGCACCCTTTTGTGCCAAACTGATTTGTTTATCAGTAAGGTTAAAGATATTAAATAATGACGTTGTGTTGATTAAACGCCAAGGCACATAGCCTGAACGCAGATTTTGTAACGTCCAGCCAAGCTGTACAATAGAACGTAATTGAGACTGACCGTGTTGCAACATCAGTAAGTCTTGCTCTATTATATCGATTGCAGAAGATACAATACTGTCCAGTGAATATATTCTGGAAGACAGAGTCATTAACCCATTGTCCACAACAGAAAGTGATTTTTCCAAATTAACACGGTCAATTTCCCGTATTTTTCTGCTGTCTCAATTTGAGTAACTTTCCAAGCTTCGTTGTAAGCTGCATATATAGAGGCCGCTATGAAACGTTTTTGACGCTGTTTGCGTGGTCCCATGATGAAATCACGCAAGTCAGCACCTTCTTTAAGTAAAGTTAAGTGTTGCTTAATTTCTGACAGTGTGGATGTATGTAGCCATTGAAGGCAGAGATTCCCCACACTGTAAGTAGTTACAATCCCTGGATGTTGTCTCTGGGAGTATCTTGGGTCTGGCCTGGTCAATGTGAACCCCTGTATTTTGTTCAGGAATCGGTCTTGACAGTTATTTGTGTCTGTGGGCCAGATCAACCATTGTTTCCAATCAGGATGTGTTCTGTTTTGGTTTAAAATATGGGATATGTCTATCTCAACATCCGTAGTGCTATTACTGTTAGGTGTTGGTTTTGGAATAGATGGTTTATTTAAGTCTTTGATTTTTGCTAGGCCAAGACAGGTAGTCTGTTGAATTGTGTCATTCAAAAATATAATTTGTTCTGGGATTATGCAGGCTCTAAATAATGATTCTATACCTTGCACTTGCCAATCTTTTGTGCCCCAGATCGTTTTCGTTTCAATGTTATTGTTCCAGAAATCAAAACCGAATGTATTCATTTTTTCAAAAAATGAGTCCGAATATATCAATTTTGTGTTTGTAAGCATGGTTTTCACTCCTGTCTTATTTACCAATTTGAAATAAAATGATTCTGCATTACTTGTGTTGAACCCTGAAAAGTATGAATATTTATCAAAAAATGTCTTTGAACTGCCTTTTGGTGGAGTTGCACAATGTTCCCATTGGTTAAAATTTAAAACATTTCTAGGTTGAGTAGATTTATGCAGATAATGGTTACCATAATGGTTGTAACAAAACATTTGATCGTAATTAGATGAACCTTGTAAATAATCATGTTCTGTAAATTTAGCTGACATTACTAGATCAGACATCATATCATTAATACTTTCCAAGTCCCAATCATCAGCGAATGTGCTTGGTTTTACAAAGTCACTCAATGAAATCTTGAATTGATGAGGATACTTCAGGAGCTCAACCGGACCATATATTTCGTAATCAGTTTTGTCCCATGCTACCCCACCGGGTATAGGATTGGCTGTGAAGTTTACTGAAGAAAGTTCTCTTTTCTCGATGTGTGAAGACTTGTGTGGTTTCAGGACCAAGTTGATATTCTGACTTGCTGTGTCCATTGTAGCATATTTTCCCTCAATGAAATGTCCCAAGCATAGTACCATGATGAGCCAAAGTATGAGGACAAATACACCTAGTGACACCCACATTTCAATCCATGGAGAAATCAGATAGGTTTCTTTTAGTTGATGAAAGAGTTCCTTTGCTTTGTCTTTAAAAGTTTTTGTTGTCGGCTGTTCCTCAGGTTCACTCAGATCCTCAGAAAAATCATCGAAGTTGATGAAGTAGCCGGATGCTGTTCTGTCAATTGTTTCAATTCTTCTGGATTCCGTTTTGCTTTAGGTATTTGTTTTGTTTCATTAGCATAGTCTGTGGTTACTTCACTGTAGAATGGAGTTTCTTGATGTAAAGCTTTGATTTGGGTTTCAAGAGGTTTAAGTTCCATCGCTTTGTTGCATAGTCCTTGTTGAATCACTGTAGGTTTATCAGGTGTGATTAGTCTTTCAGTTTGAACCTCTGTGTTTGTAGCAAACTTTGGTGTTCTGCTACTTCTTGGGAGTCCACTTGGCCTACTACTTGTTATCGGCCACATGATTGTGGTTTAACCAGGTCGATGGATACAACTCGGTTCTCCTTTTTACCAGCAAGGGGCGGTAGTACTACTGATCTTGTCCCGTTGACAGACAAGACAGGAACTGCTTTTCTATAAGAAGGCCCAAATTCCTTCTTCACCGCGATCTTCTCTCTGACCAGATCCCGATTTTTGGAATCCAGACAGGCCTTGCTGGGACAGGTGGTTTCTCCTCAGTGGTTATTGGCTGCTGTTTCAACTTTATGTTTCTCAGGTCTTTTCTTGTTTCGTTTAAGTCCTGTAAAATAGCCAAACGATCTTTGATATCAAAGCATTTTTCTTTAACCACTGAAGTTTGACTATCGAGGTCCTGGATTAACATTCTAGTCCCAAACAATAGTTCGTACGGACTGAGACCTCTCAGAGAATTTCTTGGCAGATTATTAAGACTACGTTGGACACTTATTTAATGTTTGACCCACCCAGCTCCCGAACCTAATACCTTTGCCGTTATAGAATGCTCTATGCCTTGGTTTTTTCTTTACACCATCCCGTTTCCCTCAGGAAGGAAGTGATAAGAGTCCCGCAATGCAATGCCCATGCTGGCCATACACCCCCCATAAGCTCGAGAGCTAAAAGCAGGGCAATGGTCAGAATGTAGCATGCCCCATGCGTACATGCCATTATGGACTCGCAAATCTTTGTATAACAGTTCAGACGTCAGCCAAGAGCTGGGGTCTACATTATAAGTGTAAATAGCCTCTATATGTTACTGTGGCGCATTATTACTACTGGGTTTTTATGTCGATAGCATAATCCTTTATTGAGCGAAAAAGCCATGGGAATACACTGTTTCGTTCACCACTGCGATCTCTGTTGCAGTTTGGACAGTTTCTTGCGAATAGGTGATGTTCCAGGCTCATTCCTGGCCACCAGTATGTTGATTGTAATTCTTCTAGAGAATCCTTAAGTGTAAGGTGTCTAAGACCCTCACCCATATGTGCGTCTGCTATTAACAAGACTCTCCTATTCATGTTTGGAATTACTCTATCCCCCACTCCAGGGATTCGAGCAAAAGGAACGGAGTTTGCATCGATTATGTATGTATAACTGAGTGGATACATGATGGGTAGCGCTGAGCAATCGCCTTTTGATGACGTTTTTACCGCCAGCATTGTTTCCCCGTCAATGTATTTTACTGAACGCTTTTTTGTAGCTACGGAAGCCGATTTAGTTGTTTCCGCTGTGGCTGTCTCAGCCAATGAATTCCCTGCAACGTGAACGCCATCACGCTGATGACTCAGTGAGTGTATCACGTGAGTCTTTGGTAGTTCTTTCTTTAAAAGAACTATTTGTTCCCAAAGCGATTTTTGCTTTATTGTTGCACCTGTGTCATCTTTGTAACCGTTTTGAATCCATTTCTGTAAATCGTCATTGTATGATTTGACGCAGTAATACGACTCGCACACTATTAGTGTCGGGAATTCGGATCGGCATTATCTAGCGCCATTTTTAATGCTATTATTTCAGTTTGTTCTTCTGAATTATTTTCCACTGAGTGTGTTTTTGAAAACAGAGGTCTCAATTTACCTCCGCGCCACACGTCTTTTACAATCTCGCATGTGGCGTTGTATGCTTGCTCTCCCCAAACTGAGGGTTGAGCATGTCCGTCTGTATGTATTACACAGGCGTACTGTCGTATGGGCAGAATGTCGATTGGCAGAGGATATTCTCTTTCATATTCTAGATTTTTTAATTTTGTCATTTCTGGATCAAAATAGTATTTTACTTTGTCCGTAGCAAGAGAATTCTCCCATTGGACCCATTTTGGATTTAATGCCATAGTAGGTAAATTACATGGGCTTGTTAATGCCTCAAAGGCTGATTCTGCTGTTCTGACTGTAATTCGTCTGCCGCCAGCTTGGTCTCTTTCTCTTGCTACAGCTGTTTTAACCGCTTGAACAATGTTTTCCTTAATGCTGAATGTTTTTTCAGCTTCTGTGTATAAATGGGATTTGTATGCTATTGGTACCGTTTCCCCCTCATTAGAGGTTAGGTATGTGAATCCGCATCTTCCTGGGATGACTCGGATTACAAGGTTGCGTGTGTTATCGCGTGTTTGCAGTTTTGTTTTAACTAACATGTCTGTTTGTAAAGATCTCAAAATTTCTGTGTGTTTTTGAGTCCAATTGATTCTTTTAAAATCTGGTTTTATTAGATCATAGAGGGGTTTAACCCTCTCTGCATAATTTATAATGTAAGTTCTTCCGAAATTTAGGAAACCTAGAATTGATTGCAAGTTTTTCAGTGTACTAGGTGCTTGGATTACAGCACATTTCTCTAGGAAATTGTCAGCCAGGCTTTTGCCTTCACTTGATAATTCATATCCTAAAAACAGGACCGTTAGATGGGCAATTCTTGACTTTTTGAAGTTAAATGTGTAACCCTCTGCTGCGAACCCAAGTATTATGGTGTTCACTCTTTTCAAGTGAGTATCCAAGTCATTATCTGTTAGATAGATGTCATCGACATAAGATACTGCCTCGTCATCATATATTTGTAGTAACTCTGTTACTCTTGCTGAGAATAATCCTGGGCTGTTCTTGAACCCTTGGGGCAAACGACAGAAATTTTTCTGCGAGCCATTTATTGAGAAAGCGGTCAAATATCTGCTTTCTGGTGCTATATTTTGACAAAAGAATCCATTAGGGATGTCTAATGTTGTTTCGTATTTTTTGCGCACTATGCTATTCATTAGTGCGGCACTGTGTGAGTTTTGTACTGCAAACGTTTTGCAGCATGTGTTAAGGTGTCTGTAGTCCAAAACTAGACAATATGAATTATCTGGTTTGGAGACAGGAAACAAAGGATTGTTCATTTGTGAGGTGCATGTTTCAATCACCCCCTGGTATTCAAGTTGATCTAAGATCTCCCTGCCCTGTTTTTTAGCTTCTTGCTTAATTGGGTACTGCCTCTGTGCAGTCGGTTGAGATTTTAACTGGATCTTGTGAGGAGGGGAGTCCTCATCCCATCCCACATGATTTTTATATAGTGCAGGAGCTTGGGCTACTGCCCACTTTCTTGCAAGTGTATATTTTTTATGAATTGGAATATGATCTGAGAAGGCAGGCATAATCAGTTCTTCGCCATGAGGGCACTCCCTGACAAACTCTGGTGGCCAGTCTTTTTCAGCTAGAAGGATGTCATAGCCCTTGGAGAGATTATCCCAAAATAGACCCCTTATTTTCCTAGTCTTATCTCCCTCTATACGTAAAGTTATTTCATATATTTTATGAGGTTTGCTAACTCTGGTATCTGCAGTTTCCACTTGAATGTATTCATTCGTGTCCACTGTCTCCAGATGATTCATCAGGATCCTGCGAGCTATGCTCACTTCTGCTGCGCTGTCTAGCATTGTCTGAGCCCACTCTCTGTTTTTCAACTGAGTCCTCAGGATCCTCGGCATGTTTGATTATTTTAATGCTGGCTACCTTCTTCTTTGGAAATTGTAACTTTTTACTTTGATGAGCAGGTTCTTTGTCTTTGGACTTGACGTGCTCTTCCCTGTGTTCTGACCATCCTCTTCTTTCCGATTTCTGCGAGGAAGTCTGAAAAGATCGAGAGGGACGTGTATCAATATCTTGATATCTATCAGGTTTCTTCAAATTATCCCTATTTCTAAGGTTGTATTTTTTCTCAGAGGGCTCCCTCTGGGGAGACTTGTGTCCTTGGTCCGGAGATCTTTCTCTCCGCCGAGGAGACCTTCCTCTGGACTGGAATATTTTTTCTTTGGGAGTGGATTGTTTATTTCCATCCCAGTTCTTTTTTGAAGTGTTTAGATTATTTTTAATAAATACCTTTTCAGGATTTTCTATTATTTGGGGTTTCACTGGTTTCCCACCCAAACTATCTCTTCCTAGTTCTTCATAGGATTTTTCTATGATTCTGGCAAGTTCAAATGGTTGGTCTGCTATATCTGTTTCCTTCAATCTTTGGCGGATTGCCACATTTGCTGCTTCCCCCTTTATGTTTGCTAGTAATATTGCCGAGACCTGCTTGAAGTCTTTCAGTAATTTCATACCCAGAGTTAAAGCAGGTTCTGGACCGTATTCATTTTGAATCTGTTTTAGCACCTCTGGTATTACCGACATGGACAGAACACCATGTGTTTTTGTGTAAATGGAAGCAAA
The DNA here is from genome assembly GCF_964261635.1 of Lissotriton helveticus. Lineage (NCBI taxonomy): Eukaryota > Metazoa > Chordata > Amphibia > Caudata > Salamandridae > Lissotriton > Lissotriton helveticus. The sequence goes on along the minus strand of NC_136061.1, from coordinate 49,911,912 downwards.
GACTGTACCCCAAGTGTCACAGTCCTCCACATGTGGTGCGATCCCCATTGGAAGACAGATAGTCAGAATTCTGTGTTTCTCAACAGGGGTGGTATCTGGAAATACCGCCTCTATTTGAGTGATTTTCTGTGCTAACCAGAATGGAATTTGTTCCCTTTTAATGGGTACTTTACCTAGACAGGACTGTATGTTCTGTGGTGTGATTTTATTTGTGTTCCCCTGATGAGGGGTCAGCTGTGGAATTTTAATAGTTGGTTGGACTGTTGAAGTCCGCATTACATATTGGACTAATTGTCTGTGTATTTTAACCAGTTGTTCTAGCTGTGCTAAAAGTTCTGGTTTCGACATTTTTTCAATGTCTGGATGTGGTGTGTAGCCGGCTAGAACCGGCCACGTTGCTCCTGGTCTACCTAGTGGACCGAGCCTGGTGATGTGATCATTATGTTTTAGGGCGCCTTTAAACCAGAGCAGGTGCTCTTGGTATTTGAGTGGTATTTCCACCTCCTCGAAAGGGGTGTACTCATCCGGAGGTTCCTCTATCTTGTAATAGTGGAACTCCTTTGTTACAGCGTTTGCTGCTGGAAAATTTATCCATGAATAGAATACCTCTGTCTGCCGATATTCGTGTGCCTAAATTACGAATATGACTGTACCACCTCTTGGTGTTAGTCCATTTTCTATAAGTTTTAAAGTTATAGTTTTTCTTATGCTGACCGGGATGAGTATTGCACCCGGGTCTTGCTGTAGGAGACTTGTGTCTTCCGCTAGGAGTTGAGCTGCTACTCTAGCTGTCTCCCTTTCTTCTTCAGTTTCTGACATTTTACTGTCAAGAAGGGTTTTTGTTGCAGATCAGGTTTCCACGGAAACAAAGATTAGATGCACAATATTTTGGAACGCTGTATCCTTCAACGTTGAATAAACCAAAAACCATACATAGGAGTCTCCTCCTACTAAGTTTGGCGGATTTAACCTTTCACCCACTCCAGACGTCTTTGGAGTTTTATGGGAAAAAAAGGGGTCTGTGTGAAAAAGCACGACTGAGTTACTCTAATGTCTTGCGTTAGATTTATCGCCTTACCAAACCGTTGGGCTCCATGTAGTGTAGTTCCTATTATCCCAATTGGCTCTGCGCATTGGAATAATATCTTCAATAGTATAGATGTAGGACTGTGGTTAACTAGGTCTTCTACTGACGATATTAGACTTAAAGTTATGTGTGCCAGCTAGCTCAGAGTTCACTAGAAACTTTCTCGAATAGGCAAGGAGGAGTTTAACCTCCCTGGATAGACAAGAAGGGATTTAGTTTCTGACAACCATAGAACATGACAACTTTGCTCCCCCCCTAATCAAGAGTATATCTCTAGAGTCGTGTGAAAACAAAAGACAACTATTTCACTCAGTCAGTACGTGCATACTTAGTTTCACCAGATTGTAGAGAAAAGGAAGAGACGGGCGTTTTCAATAAAAAGGTGTTATTTATTGATCAGTCTCTTTTCTCATACAAGAGAAATGAATCGCTATTATTGCAATACTTATAGTTAAGTAAAGTGCATACAGTAAAGGCAGGATTATAAAATAATACTGTAAAAGCATTTATATGGTTTCTTAGCCATATGATACTTAAAATGGATAAAAGATATACATACATATATACATTGACTAATCGTTCTCAACTGGTGCTTCTAACTACGCCTACCCCGGTGTACCTGACCTAAGCCTAATACGTGGGCGGGAGTAAATAAGTAGCAGTTTAAGTTAAGTTTATTTTGCCAAGGATCTGACTCAAGAATTCTCTGTAAGGGGTTAGTCAGTTCAGTACCTGGGATTTAGAAGGCTGGAGGGTTGGTATCTCTGTCTCAGGACTCGATATCCCAGTTACCCGCGAGGGCGGCTGGAAACGCCGGAGGCTGGATTTCTCGGCAGGAGAAAAGGCAGCGTCTCTCTCAGCGCGTCAAAAGGGAGGGGCAGCATCCGTGGGCTTTTCTGCATCAGCTGGGCTCTCCGGCAAGTAGCGCTGCTCCAAGCTCGTCACCACCGTGTCCTTGCTTAGGGCAGCGTTGGTATATTTATACCTGAAAGGTGCCGAGTTTGACGTAAGGATGGACATAAGACGTCAGTAAGAATGTCATAAGGACTGGTCGTTCTTACATTCTTTTCAGGAGTTCTCGAGCGAAATCAAAACAATAGCTGCGGGGGATTTCCCAGGTCTGCTGGAGGTTTGATTTGTTTTGAGAACTCGGTGTGCTTTCTAGGGGGCTCGAGGGATAGTGCTTGCTTAATGTGACAGCATGCGCTATGACCTAATCTGAAAACGGGTTTCTGTTCCGTTGTATGGACATTAGTGAATTAATAACCGGACAAGGGTCAGAAATAGGAGTATTAATATAGTTACCTCGATAAACACACTACAGGGAGACCCACGCCAATGGTGCCAGGTCTAACACTGGACATTTGGGGAACACATTTGGGGATGGCCATGATGATTCTGGGCCGAAAATGAAGAGCAAGTTTAAGGGAAAAAGGTCTTTATCGATGGTGCCTTATCCTGATAGAAGTAAAAGAGGTCAAACGAGCTATGAGTCAATCGTGCTCTTTCCCAGGTAGTCAGCATGCTTCATGAAGACCTCTCATCAGTAGCTCAGTATCGACATGCCAAAGAGCAAATCACGCAAAGCGATTCGCAGACTGCTTGCCAGGCCAGAAAGCCGAAGGGGGAGCGTGTGGGACAGAACCTCTGGCAGTTCTTTTGCAGGTATTTTTTGAACATGCATATTCAAGCACCATTTCTTTCTGTGGCAAGCGGAGCAAGAGAGAGCGCAGACACCCACCTTCAAGCGGAGAACTGCAGCGGGACAGGCTCGCAGCGGGAGCGGACCAACGCGTACACCAGGCACGCCACCGCCGCTCCGGGACTACAGATCCCGGCAGCCTTTGCGGCGGAGGCGCGTTCCCTGTCGCGTCATCAACGCGCCAGGAGGGGCTTGTAAAAGCAGGAAGCCCTCGGTGAAGCGCTGGGAGCACCATTTCTTTCTGTGGCAAGCGGAGCAAGAGAGAGCGCAGACACCCACCTTCAAGCGGAGAACTGCAGCGGGACAGGCTCGCAGCGGGAGCGGACCAACGCGTACACCAGGCACGCCACCGCCGCTCCGGGACTACAGATCCCGGCAGCCTTTGCGGCGGAGGCGCGTTCCCTGTCGCATCATCAACGCGCCAGGAGGGGCTTGTAAAAGCAGGAAGCCCTCAGCTACGCGGGACGCGAGCGGGACGCCCGGGGCTAAGCCCGGGCAAAGGGCGGGCCCTCTGAGGCCCTCCGAGGCACGGAGAGGCAAGGCAGGCCACCTCCCTGAAAACCACTGCGTGGATCTGAGGTACTGTTTCCTGTTGATTTTTTGCTGTAGCTCACTCCAGGAATCACTAGCCATTAATATAGCTACCAGTTACTATCTACATAGTTTATAGTATTACTTGTTGAAACTAACTTGTTACCTGGCTTAAGCCCAGTGGGGAGTGTGTATTTGTGACCTCGCCCAATACGATTTTAAAGCATGGGGAAAAAACAGGTTCTTCCCCCTACTGAGGCCGCGAACACTCTTGACTCTTATCTAGTGCAAGTCGTATCCAGTATTAACAGTAAACGTAGGCAATCCCTGGGACTAAGTCAATCACCTGTGCTGCTTACAGATAGCCCTTCTATAAGTATTGCAAGCACTGCCATGTCCGATTCCCTGACAGGGAGCGCACAACCTACTCTAGCAGACCCTGACCCTATCTCTTTAGCCAATTGTACTGAAGACATTGAAGACTCTGATCCCGCTAGGGAGAGAGAAGATCTCATCGATCTAGCCGATGATGATGCCTTTACAGAGACAAGTATCCAGACTGAAGCCATAGATGATGGCCCGCAGTATCAGTCTCCTCCAAATCGTGTTGTTAGAGCATGCAGGAAAACAGCTGCAAAACGTGGGGGGAAACAAATGGGGAGAAAGAAGCCTACCACCCCTCCCCCAAGGCGGCAAGGCAGACTTACAGTCCATGAGGTCGACCTCGAGTCAAAGCGCATCATTGATGATGATCTCTTCAACAGGATCCAAGATATGATGGATATTAAAATTAAGACCATCATTAAGCCCCTGATCGGGAAAGTGGACAAACTAACTGCTGAAGTTAGGAAGTTGGGCGGAGTTCACAGTAACCTGACCAAGGAGTTAGAGAATTTATCTTCCCTCGTCGCTGATTTAATATCCACGGACGAGGAGGCACCTCCCACTGACAGTAACACGCAGTCCATTGAATCAGGGCTGTCTCACCCACCTTCGTCTTTACTATTACCCGCCCCGGATCAGAACGCCGCTACTGGGGCCCTCCATACTAACACTATTTCAATTGACGCAACTGTGGCAAATCATCAAGAGGAGAGCCCAGTTCAATTCATAGTGGAGGCCTTACCGGTAGTCTTGGTATTAGCCAATGTTCCAGTCCTGTCACAAGACAAGTCAGAATCCAATCAGGATCTTAAAGATAAAGTTCTACACTGGCTTTCCAATAATATGTACATGGCGCAGGATGGGTTTGATAAACTGGCAGGAGACATAATCTCGACTAGGAGAGTTCCCTGGATTGGCAGCAAGCAGAAAAAGTTCCAAGGCGATTGCGTTATCACTAATTTCGCTAATGCCGAGGTCCTTCCCGAGATCTTGAACAATGTTTTCCCACCCCAGAAGCGTAACGGCACTATAGTTCCACTGACTCTTAGATTCTTTAACAATGAGTCTCAATCCTTTACCTTGTCTAATACCAACAGGTTTAACACGTACAGGAATAATAGTAGCTGGGGAGGAGTCACAGGCCCGCGTTATGTAAACGATCGGTGCATGTTGGTAGCTCAGCAAGCGCCAGGAAGAACAACTCACCCGTTCGACCGAGTTATTCAGCCGGCCTACCCACAGGGGCTGGGAACAAACTGGTGGGGGAATGGAGCTCCAGGTTACGATCATAGGGCACGTGGCCTCAGGCCCACACGGTGGCAGAGTATGGACCCGGCCTTGGCCCACCCAATCACTCCACATCCCCTGTGGAATATAGCTCATGCCGGTCAGGCTCATTTAGCCACCCCGCCTGCATGGGGCCTTGCTACAGGTAATAGGTTTGGTCCCTTAGCTGATCTTAACTCCTGCGATTGACTCGAACCAAGAACTGACCACTATAACGCTGGTTTGATGAATTCATTTGTGAGTAGGAGGGACTTTAGTATTGATGACTCCCATAATTTTCAAACGACCAATGTTGTCACTGAGCCCCAGCTGCCCACTATTTTAGGTCAGCAAACTCTCAAACCTGGGTCCGAGGCTGGCTCTAACTTGGGTACGTCTAAAGAGGCGGCACAGCGTTGTTGCCACGCGAACATAAGCGGAGCCCCTGTAGCTCATGCAACAATGGAAGGACATTCTGCGAGTAGCACCAACCATATGACCAGTAGTGAGGCATGTAGGATCTTAAGCTGGAACGTGGCAGGTCTTAACACCAAGCGTCAGGATCCAGAATGGTGCAGTTTTATTTCAAAGTTCCATATCATTGCGTTTCAAGAAACTTGGGACACATCGAACAATTTCTGGTGGGACGGGTACACTAGCTTTATAATACCTGCAGTCCCTAGTAGAATGGGTAGGGCTAAAGGCGGCCTGGTGCTCTTATTCGCCTTGGACCTAAAAGGAAGTCTCAGGCAGATTAGGTCCGAATCTGACAACATATTGATTGTCGAAAGAACCTTTAACAAAACTAGTAGGACCTTATTCGTTAATTTCTACAACTCTGGCAATTCCGTCTATGATGGTCGTAATATTGCCAATTTAGATTGTATTTTAAATTCAGTCTCACAGAACATCTCATTCGCATCCGAGTCAATTTTACTAGGTGATTTTAATTTACATCCATGTAATTTAGCCTGTAAGGGAAGAGGAGCATGTGATGACGACGATGCCGCCCCAGTAGCGCCTCATTTCGAACATTCAGCAGAGGGCCAGGAGCTCGAAGACTTACTTGCAAATTATAATCTTTACGAACCCAACTTCGGGCCGAGAACGCCGACTTTCACAGGCGGTCAGCAAGGGTCCGTGATAGATTATATTTTTGTTTCTCTTGGCATTTTAACCTCTACCACTGCTTACAGTACGGCCGTAACCCACCTCAGCGATCACAACCCCGTACAACTTGAAGTGGAGTGGGGCAGCTCGATGGGTGTGGCGCCATCTTCTGTAAAACGAGCACACCCCCTGAGGACCAAAGATCAAGACAGAAGATTAAAATGGGCGAAGGTGATCCCAGAAATTTTTTATAAAAAATGCCTCCCTAAAATCGAAATCCAAGTCGAGCTGTGCCAAAACCCGGACACCCAAGGGAGCCTCATGGTATCATCTTATGAGGATTTATGCGCACAAGTCTCCAACGAGCTTTTAGCTAAACCTCTTCAGGGGTCCCAAGGCCATAAGCGTTGGTTCAACTCTGCATGCTCAAAGGCACACAGAGACTTGCTGGTGGCTTTAAAAATGGTTCCTAGAGTTAAAGAGGAAATTGTGAGACTAAGGAAAATTTACAAGTCCGCAGTAAAAAGCCGCAAAGACTGCATTAAACGCGAAACTTGGGACGACCTTCTATCAGCGGCGGTATTGAAGGATAGCAGAAGATTTTGGTCAATCATTAAGCAGCCCCTTTTTTCGGAGGACAATAACTCGCCAATGGACTGTGTGATCACCGAGGACAAATGGCTGTCTTATTTCAAAAACGTATATGGTGGGGATGTAGCCGATGAGGTCATTAGCAGGTGTCCACCGCTTAGCGGGCCAGTAAACCCTATTGTCTTCAACCCCCAGGAGGTAGAAAGGGCGCTCATGGAAACTACTAAACACAAGGCACCTGGCCCGGACGGAGTTCCGGCCGACTTTTTTATGTTTTGTCCTAAAATGTGGTCGAGGGTGTTGTCCAACGTGTTCAACGCAGTTAACCATAATTCAGCACCAGCCTCATGGGCCAAGTCCACCATCGTTCCCATATACAAAAACAAAGGTCAGCGGGACGACCCAGCATTCTACAGGCCTATATCCCTCTTGGACTCTACTGTAAAAATTCTGGGGAGAGTCCTTTTATTTAGGTTGAGGGAGAATGTTGAGGGTTGTGGTGGGCTGTGCGAACTTCAATATGGCTTTAGAGAGAGTAAAGGCACGATTGAGCAATGTATCAACCTGTATCTACTCATCTCTAAATACACAGTGGCTAAGGAGGGCTCGGTGTTTTTGGCTTTTATGGACCTTTCGTCCGCATTCGACCTTGTTAATAGGTCCAAATTATGGTTAACTCTGTTGGATCTGGGAATTGACAAAGCCCTGGTCGCGTTCATGGCATCATTGCACCAGGAGCTTTTCGCAGCTGTACGTGTGTCCAATAATGGTAGGTGTACCCCTTTATTTAGATCCCTGAAAGGGGTCAGGCAAGGCTGCATACTGGCCCCCACGCTATTTACCATTTACATTAACGGCCTGGGAGCGCACCTGCGGGGCTTGGGTGCGGATGTTCCGCGTGCAGGGGATACACATATTCCGGCACTCCTGTATGCGGACGATGCCGTGTTGATAGCCCGTACGGGAGTTGGCCTGCAGGTCCTTCTTAATTCTTTTGGTTCCTTTATGGAAAATTTGGACCTAAAGGTCAACGCGTCTAAATCTCACACAATGATAATGGGTAAAGAGTGCGGGAAGAGAAGACATAAATCTTTTTTTTGTAGCGGGATCCCCGTAACTGAGGTAACCACTTTTCCCTACCTGGGAGTGTTGTTTGATCAGAAAGGCACCTGGGGTCCACAGTTAAGCGCGAAGAGGTTGGCCGTCACCAGATCTGCCTCTGCACTCTTGGGTTTTGCAGGTAAGCTAGGCGCCAGGCCCATGGAAGCGATGTTGAAGATTTATAAGAGCAAACCTGTTGCCATCGCCTCTTATGGATCGCCTCTGTGGGGTTATGTTAATCTTGACCCCATTCAGAGAGTAGAAAATAGATTTATAAGATCTCTCCTCTCTGTCCCTCAATCAACCCCAACCTACTCCATCCATAAGGAGGTGGGATTGCCTTATTTGTCAGATCTTCTAAGTGCCGCACCACTGATTCTGTGGTTGAAAATGTGGTTAAATGCTGATCTACCATTAAATCACAAAATCTTGAGGGATGTTTTATCCTTGGACCACCACAGTAAAATTCCCTGGCTGGCCTATTTAAGGAAATCCTTTATGGAACTGGGTCGACCAGAACTCTTCTGTTCCCCAGAGAAAATTATGGCCCAGGATATTGCTTACACAAAAAAAGCCTTTAAAGAAAGGAAGGAAGCATGCCGCGAGATAGTTGAGTTACATAAACCCGCAGTAAGGGCTCACTACCTACTTGTCAGCGATCCTTATTTGGCCCCCTACCTTCGTTTTGTAACAATCCCTTACCATAGGTTTTTATTAACTAAACTTAGGTTTAACCTAATTCACTTTCACCTAGGTTCCTTCAAGGGTTGGCAGAAGCCAGAGCTAGCCGCTCCCTGCAGCTGTGATCATTTCTCAGTGCAGGACACAATGCACTTCGTCATGTTCTGTAGCCTATATCATGAGCAGAGGAAAAAACATTTGTTCCCCGCACTTAAAGACGCAGGGTTCACACAGGTGCGCCCCGCGCTGCTCTTTCTACAGCTCATGACTAATCCAAGTACAGCATTTAGTCTTGCCAATTTTTTAGTCGCTGCAGTAAGGATGAAAGCTGTTGGTCATTGTCCGCCTTAAGAGATTATTAACCAAATGAATTTTATATGTATACCCAAATGTACCTTTTTAACTTGTGTAAATAGTATTTATAATATACACTGGGCTTGTAGCCTTTTAGAAGCTAGGAATTCTAAGTATACTTTGTATGTCATGTTTTATTGTTTTTGTTTCTTTGTATGACTTTGATTAAGTCGAATAAAGATATTCTGACTGACTGACTGAACATGCATATTCTCCTAATGTATCTGCACTCTCTTATATGTGATAATATCTGTGTATGAAGATCTACCACTGAAATCAGTTTGATTGAGAAAAGGCCACTTACAGTAGTCTCTTGCTGTGTCAGTCAGAAAGTTTTGTAGAAAAACATTTTAAAAATCAGGGTCATTAGAAGCTGAAAAATCTGTGAAAAGTATGGACATTTAACTAGTTCTTGATGGAATCAGGAATGATAATGAAACAATAGCATCCCAACTGAGTATTACAAAGGGGCACCTCTCTTGCTCCTTACACTAACACCCTCATCTAACTAGCGATTCGAAATTGAGTTGAGCGATATTGATTCACTAGTGCCAGGGAATGAAGAGCTGTTGAAAAGAGCACTTCCTCCTATAAATAAGTATGTGGCTATGGAGAGTCCATATGCTAATTTCAATTTGTCAACACCAATTTAAAATGTCAGTTTGATATTGCAAACTATGTTACAAGGATTGTAGAGACTTTCCCTCAATTAGTATTCAACAACGTTCACAGGCCACCCTTTTAGCGGATATTCGACTGGAACTATGGTCAATTATTTTTTTCTTTTGCAGTGTGGTCAGGAATCCATAGGCACTGCCCCAAACAGGGATTCCACTGTAATTCTTTTCTTAAACCAAGGATCTGGCTCTCTAGAAACATAAAAACAGCTGTTGCATTATATGAAATGGGAGTTAGTTGAGAGCTAGGCTACCACTGTTGTTTTGTCAATTAGAGAACAAGAACAAATTGAGAATGTCTCCCAGGATGACTAAAAAGGATAAGCCCTCTTTAAAAAGGGGATATAAAAACATTCTTTGATATCAGTAGCTCCAGAGCAAATCTGACATAAAGGGATTGAAAGGAAACAGAACCAGATAAAAATGTAGAATATCTAAATCTTCTTGCATAACTAATCCAGCATTATTTAATACTATGAGTTTTGTTTTTGTGGGGAAAGACTGAATCTAAATTGTGGGAAACATATTATTGATTGTATCATTTTTCTCGATACTTAAAGAAAAGGAAAAAGAGACAGTGAAACTAGGCCAATGAATATGCAAAGAATTCTCATCCAATCTAGATATTGATTGCTCAGTCATTACGAAGCGAAAACACAAAAGTTGTTTTTAATCTCAACAAATTGATTTCCAAGTATTAAAATAAAGCAAAAAACACTCAGCAGAGTGATTAAGGTTAGTCTCAAGGGAAGAACTCCCTTTTCCAGGTGGTAACCTAAGTCTATTAGAATCAAATTGTTCTTGTTTAGCTAATGGTCAAATTGCCCTAATTAATCTTGAAAAATTGTATTCAGAATAAGGATGAATTGATACAAATATGTTTTTGTAACTAGGACACTTGGGGGCTAATTCTGATGTAGGTGTGCCTGCCACCGATAGGGTGTCGTTGGCGGGTCCACTGACATCTACAGGAGCGGTCCGACCGCTGGATTCTGACCCGATGATCAGAGGGATTAGGCGGAGGGACCAACCACCGCTTATCCACCGGGCTCACGGAGCCCGTTGGTGCAGCGGACGGAGAGTAATGGCTATAATAGGGGCGGTGCCTGCTCAGGCATTGCCTTAGGAATTACCATGCCTGTTTCACTCTGCATTCTTTGGGCTGTCTAACCGTCATGAAATTGCAGACAGAAAGGGACTTTGGGGGCCCCGAGCAGTGCCGGGACCCCCCCCCCCGGGCCTCCTTATGGGGGAAGAGGGACTCATTTGTTTCCCCCACACACATTCAGGCGCAGTGTGCCTGGCACCACGGGGTGCCTGGCACAAGGTGCGTAGATGTGCAAGATATGCATATGTCAATTGCAGCTTGTGCTGCGTCCCTTTTCAGGCTGTAGCACAAGTTGCAATTGGAAAAGGCATATTTCCAAAATCCGCGCTGGCGGTCGCATTGGGATATCGGGAGTGGAACCGCCGACTACTAGTTCAGTGGTTCCACTTCCAGTGCGCTTGTTTGACCGACATTGTAATAAGCCCCTAAGTTTAGATTTCATTAAAGAAGCCATAATGCTTTCAATCCATCATTGAACTATTACTCATTGATACAGCATTTGTAGGGTTATTAGGGACAGTCATACTAAATCTGCTTTGTTTCTTATCATGTGGAAGGGTATTATTATGTCCTGTCAATTGTCTAATCTGGAATTTTTAAGGGTGTTAACTGACTTTCATCTAGTATTTTTTGAGAGAAACAAGTTTGATGATTGGCTTAAGCCACGCTTATCCAATTAAAATGTTCATGCTATATGGATCAACGGTATCCACTCTTTACAGAGGAATGATGCTATTTTTTTCTGACCTGATTTTTAAGTCAAGGAAAAGCAATCACAGAGAATCTAAGATTTAAAAGACTTTTGTGTCACCACAATTATGTTCATATCTTCTTTCATGGAAGCCCATTTCAATTTCGGGTGAGATTTCATTTTTTTACTTGATTTACTAGAATATGATAATCTTGTGAAGAAATAGCAGAGTATTATATTATAGATTTTGGGACCTGTCCTCCCTGTAGACTTTTTTTCAAAAAGCATAGAGCAAGGGAGAATCCATTTTGAATCTGATCTTAATAGTTTAAGGAGGTCAGTCCAATTTGTTATCATTCGGTCATTTTAGGAAAACTGGGATGTTTTTAATTTAGAGCTATAAGAAGAAAACAAAACTAGTAAGCCTATTAAAATGGAGAAAAAAACATGGAAAATGGAGGGATAACTGGAATTTGATGCTGCAGATCACAGAAGGATGTCACAGTTGCAATTATTCCTATTGGGAATAACCTAGGCTGATAGTGGCCCTGAATGTACCATAGCGTACGACACCTAGGCCTCGCATGTACATCTTGTTTGTATTATGTTCCAATTGCCATAGAGGAGGACAGTATTTACACGATAAATTAATATCTAATTAATTAACTGTGGATAATATGATTCAGGTTATGTGGGCAATGACTTTAACTCAGTCGGCCGGGAAAGAGTGTTTACTGGGATGTCTTACTGGGCAGAACCAGAGTAGTGGTTCAGTCAATTGTGTCCTCAGCTTCTCTGGGTAGCTGAAGAGGGCTAAAAATCCCTCTTTTTGGAAGGGAGGAATGATAAAACCCCTTTTCATGAAAGCAGAATCTGACAGGTATGGTATAGATAGATCGCAATAATGGATATGGCTGACAGAATCTTTCCCAAATTAGTGCTAATTCAGCTAAATGCATGGATTCAGAGGTAGAACGTCATTCCATTAGATGAAGCTGGTTTCCGGAATAGCTGCTCAACGACGGTTCAAGTGTTTATATTATTGGATGCTGTCCCAGTGGTCCATAATTTCAAAGAGAGCACTATATTGTTGGTTTGTGTACTTCCAGGTTATGTTTGAACAGTAGATTGAATTGTTTACTAGCAAAACTGGAATAATATTGGATGCCTGCGCAGGTTGACTATCCACTTTAAAATGATTACACACAGATATTTTGTGTTTCAATTGCAGACTGTTCTCCATCTTTTCTATAACAAATGGCTTAAAACAAGGATGTTTGCTTTCTCTGACCTCATTTTGCATCTGACATCTGATATTTTAAATTTAGTTTCTCTTCTCTTAAAGTTGCAATGTGCAGCTCCCTCCTCTTCGCAGAGGACCTTGATATGCCTGATCTGACTTTGATAGCTTTCTAGAGTAAAACTGGTCCTTTGTATAACTATTCCACTGCAAATAAATCAGTGATCAATGTACAAGAGACTACAGTAATGTTATGATATGTTATGTTAATAGTATCTTGTAAAGCGCACGTACACCGTAAGGTTTCATGGCGCTGAGTCAGTTGTGAGCAGGGACCGTAGAGGACTATACGTGGGCCTGTGGGAACAGCCATGTTTTTAGCAGTTTTCTAAAATCTTAGAATTTGCTACAGGCCCGGATCTCCAAAGGGAAGGAGTTCCAAAGTCTGGGTGCCAATATTGCAAATCTGCGGCCTCCTTGGCGGTGAAGTTTAAAGGGGGGGGTTATCAGAAGATGAAGGTTGGCAGAGCGAAGACTGCGAGGGAACGTATCTGGTCAAGAGGCAGCTGATAAATTTGGGGCTATGATCGTGAATAGATTCAAAAATGATGAAGGCCGTTTTGAAAGTGATCCGTTGGGAGATAGGGAGCCAGTGGAGGTTTTTCCGCAGAGGCCTGGCAGACTGCCAGCGTGGTTGCCGATGAATCAGTCTGGCAGCCTGATTCTGAGCCAGTTGGATACGCTTAGTAAGGCAGAGAGGAAGGCCTAAGTAGATGGAATTAGCGTAGTCCAAGTGGGATAGTGCCAGGGCAATTACTGCTTGAATCAGGGCAGAATGCGCAAGCATCCGGCTGATTGTAAATCATCAACATAGTTAAACGTGGTGACTTTGAACTCCTGCAGGGATCGAATCAAGGGGGAAAGATACAAATTAAACAAGAGAGGGGACAGTGACAATCCTTGGGGGACCCCACAGGAGGTGGGGAGCTTGGATGCCTCGAAAGGAGCCAAACGTACTGCTTGGGTGCGGTTGCTGAGAAAGGATCTGATCCAATCAAATGCCGATTTACAAACACCGGCCTGGATGGTGTAGTCGACCGTGTCAAACGCGGCCGACAGGTCCAGAAGGACCAGGGCCTGCAGTATCCCTTTATCGGCATTTCCTCGGAGCGTTTCCAGGACTGCGGTAATGACGGTCTCCGTGGAGTGTGCAGGGCGGAACCCAGCCTGCTGAGGGTCCAGATAGATGGACTGTTCTATAAAATTGGACAAGTGAGTAGTTACGTGGGCCTCGAGAACCTTGGCCAGATAGGGTAGAAGGGAGATCGGCCTATAGTTTGTGGGATTGGCCGGGTCAGCGCCTGGCTTCTTAAGAAGAGGTACGACAATCGCCTCCTTAAAGGCGATAGGGACCCTGCCCTGGGAGAGAGATTTGTTAAGAAGGGACAGAATGGGGATCGGGAGGGCCAAGATAGTATCTTTCAGAATATGCGGGGGGCAGCAGTCCCTAGGAGAACCGGATTTCACCCTCACCAAGAGAGCCTGTAAGGAGTGGATGTCGATAGGTGGGAAATGATCAAAAGTGTGAGCACTGCAAACTACGGTCGAGGGAATTGCCGTAGGATCAATGACTGGGATGCTAGCTTCAATAGTAGTAATCTTGTCTAGAAAATAGTTGTTAAGGGAATCGCACAGTTTCTGGGTGGGTACAGGCTTGAGAATAGTTCTCTCGGAGTTAGAAGGCTCGTTGACTATTGAAAAAATGTCTTTGGATTTGTTCTTAGAATTCTCGATTTTTTCCGAAAAATAAGTTGCTTTAGCTGAAATAATAGCCATTTTATATTCAGAGCGAGCCACTAGATAAGCGAGTTTAGCATCTAGGGCATAGGCATGTCTCCATTTCCTCTCTTTCTGGCGAGAATCTAGTTTCCGGGCCCAGAGATCTTGAGAGAACCACTTTTGGGCGTCCATGCGCCAGGCGATTTTTAGCTTTTTGAGAGGGAGATAGGTGTTACTTGCTGCTAATAGCCAGTTCGAGATGTTGGCCTCGGCTAAGTCCACATCCAAAGTGTCTTCAGGAATGGAGTGGGCTAGACTATCCACAAAAGCAGGAGTGTCAAGAGTGGTCCATTTCCTAACCAGGCCGCCTTCAGGCGCCGATGGCTTACTGTGTATAGTAATAGAGATGGAAATGTCTATTAAATGATGATCCGACCAGATGCAAGGAGAGATAAGAGATACAGTGAGGTTGGAAGACCAAACTTGGTCCAAGGTGTGGCCTGGCTGAGGTTGAGATTAGAAAGTAGTTCCATAAGTTCGGCTGCATGAGGGCTGCCAGTGTCATCATTGCACCAGTAATTTAGGTCGCCTAGCAGAAGAATTTTAGCGTGATCCGTGATCAAAGGGGCCAATTGTTCACTTAGTTAAAGGGGAAATGAAGGCATATGCTGAGGAGGTCTATATATAAGAACACAAATAATTGAACCTGCCTTGGACTCCAGTTTGATGATCATGTTATCTGTTGCCGGGAGGTCTAGCGGGGACATGGAAGTGAAAATGAGCTGCACAAAGAGGAAAGGAAATCAAGGGTCTGATTTAATATTTGGAAGGCAAGAGACTCCATGGTAAACACGATGGAGTATCTGGTCCCCAAATCCTCGTCGGCTGCTCTATTTAGAGCCAGGAGAGCCTTCATCTTTCTAATGGTGCTGCCACCGTGGCTCTGTCGTCGGATAACTTAATCCAACAGCCTGAAAGAGAGACCAGGAGCCGGCTGAAGCACATCAGATGGCACACGAGACCCACTATTTTGCACTTGCACTTCATCAATAATTACAAGGATTTCGATTATTTTTTTTAAACATGAGGGAGTGCCTTGTCTATAAATCAACACTCACCTATGCTGAGCTGTTTGTGAGCTGTATGAATTAAAAGAGCCATGGGCCAGATGTACTAAGAATTAATTAGGTAAGCATGGTTGCAGATTGTGCACTGGCTTTTACCAAATCTATTCTGTGCTAGTCAACTGACGTGTCTATTCATAGACCAGTTAACAATAACACAATTCGTAGTGGATCATAATTTGACCTACCTCAGGAATATTAATGGGGTATGTTGCACAAATAGATGGTGGCCTGCTGAGGTCACCAGATGATAATGTTTGTGATTGCTTTTAAATAAAAAAAGTATTAAAATATAACCCATTTTCCTTAAAGGAGAACTGGATGTGTTTTTTTTTTTTTTAAACGGAAAATTGGGGCAACTGTCTATTTAAAAAAAATATATATACATAATTCGTAAAGGGGAAGACACCCATAGGGGCCCTGTAGGAGAGAAGGGTCTGCTTTCCGATGGTCACCCCAATTTTTGCTTTTTGCTTCACTGGTTTTCGACTTAATGTGGCTGTGGGCCTGCTAATCAGACCCACAGCCTGCTGTTCTCTCTCTAAATTCAACACCATGTACTTTAGGTACATCACCATTTGGTTATTGGATCACCTTATGAGCCCCTGTACAGGGTACTATAGGTACCCAGGGCATAGGGGCATCCAAG
This sequence comes from Lissotriton helveticus, assembly GCF_964261635.1. Lineage (NCBI taxonomy): Eukaryota > Metazoa > Chordata > Amphibia > Caudata > Salamandridae > Lissotriton > Lissotriton helveticus. Next base: position 49,895,837 of record NC_136061.1, on the reverse strand, counting down.
GCCTACCAGGGGCTGCAGCATATCTTTTGCCACCCCTGGCTGGCCATCCAAACTGACACAACTGGCTGATCACTCAGCTGGGGCAAGGTTGTGTAATCACCCCTTGCTTAGATATAGTATACCTATATCTAAACCTATATCTGGACACATATATACCTATAAGTCACTCCTATGGCAGGCCTTAACAATCCTGGAGGCAGAGTGCTTGGTTTTATGTGAGATGGTGCTCTAGCATGAGCTGAGCCTGTCTGCAGCTTTCGGAACCATTTCCTTATTGCTGTTCTGGGATACTGCCATACCATATACTCAGTGCATTATAATCCTCGCGGTTATTGCTAACTTTGGTTTGGCTTTATCAAAACATGTCGTGTACGGTGTCATACACTTTGGAATACTACCCCCTCACCAGTTCTGGCGACGGGGGTAGCATTCCATCCTTCTAGAGGGCTAAGACATGTGGGTAACAGTAAACGCGGTTAAAACTAACCTGAGCCCCAGCATCACAAAATGGATGCTGCTGCCACCGACACAAGTCTGGCCTCCTGCTGCTGACCGAAACCTGGCAGGGGAGGCTTGGACAAAGGGTTTCCTGTCACAGGGAGGTGCTACACCACCCCAGACAGGAGATAGTGGATTGAGGCAGGCAGGGCGAGTGAAACGAGACACTGCCTGGGGCACACAAGGTGTCCCATGTATAGCCCAGTTCAAACCGGTCCTGGGGTACTCCAGCCCTAGCTCTGGCGCGAAACTGGACAAAGGGAAAGGGGTGTAACCACCCCCTTCCTGGGTCCCACCCATAGGAGGGACCTAGCAGGTAATCCAGCCCCTTGATTTGGAATAAAGGTAGGAGCTGTGCCCATGAGCAGTAGATTTATCCTGACTGAAACTTTGATACATAACTCTGGACCCTTTGACATCCCACTCGGCGTGGAAGACTGAAGAATCTCCCTTGTGGTCAAGGAGTGACCACCCTGTGCAAACAGGCACCATCTAGCGCCCAGCGGTTTGCTTTGTTGCAGCTCCCGCCGGAGCTCGAGCGACAGACATCGACAAGAACCAGCTTCCCTGACTTCCAACAGCCCGATCCACAGTCCCAGCGAATCGGAGACCCGTGGAGGCGACGTGAAGCGTGGGGCCGGCCATCTTGAAAAGACTGCGAAGTGCTGACTGTGCAGCTCCTGAGGCACCCTCGAAGCGGTGCATTGGGGTTTGAGAAGCCCCAGCCCCGAGCAGCTCGTGCACCGAAGACCACCCCTCCACACTCACCGAGTGCTGCGTGGGGCCCTTTTGAATTTTCCTGCTCGAAGCGTCTGTCCGGTCACCTGCCCGTTGGCTAGTGGCCTCTACGACGACGAATCTTTGAAACTACTCTGCTAGTCTGGTTGCTCCAGACTGGCCCTCGCTCCCCTGAAAAGGAGCCACCGCTCTGACCTTGCTGGTCCGAGTAAGAAGCGATCTTCCAATCCTGCGTGGGTTGCCTTTGCCAAGGCCTCTTGACTCCGATCCGGAAACCGACACCGCCGACAGCAAGAGCCTTCGTGGGACAGCTCGTGATCCACTCCTGGTCACCCTCGATGCCCAAGAGTCCACGTGGCAGCGGAGTCAAGCTTCCCGTCAACCACCTGATTGCACCCGACATCGCCTGGTTCCTTCCTGGTTCCATCCTGGTCACTGGCTAGTGACCCAGACTCTGTCCTCTCTGCTTTCAGGTACTCTACATCTTCGATCCACCCTTGGATCCAACTGGACTCTTCTCTCCTGGCCGCCTGCAGCATCTTCATCTCCAGGCGTCATAGAACTCCACGACGAAACCCGACACACTTTGGCACCTATGCACCCGCTTCCTGTGGGTGAGGTAACGATCTAACACCAGTGCTCCTGTAGTGGTTTACATCTCTAGTGCCCTAGTTTAAAGTGGCATAATTCTATTCCAGTCGAAAGACTTCCAAAACAGTAACTTTGTAACTTTTACGCACCATTGACTTTGCATTGGTGCATGCGTGTGCTTTTAGCGCTGCACCCGAATCCCGCGGGCTACTCCCGTCCTAACTGCTGTTAGACCAGTGTAGTCCCAGCGATTCCCAAAGCCCTAGGCCTTACCATTGTTCGTAAAGTGATACTTATACCACTTATTCAGTATATGGTTTGAGTGGCCACCGGCCCTATCCATAATTGTGCAACTTGTGTATGTTTAACTGTGCTTTTGTTTAAACGCTTGTGCCTCTGGACTCATAAAGAGTACAGAGGATTATTCTAGTAATAAATACATATATTTTTATAATATATAACTTGTGTGGTGTCCTTTCATTTGATATTACAGAACTGCATACGGTAAAACAGCTGGCTTCACATGCCCTCTTGAGTTAAGCCTAAGACTGCTTAGTCCATGCTACCATTAGGATAGCTTGTCTATAAGGTTGACTTTACAACCACCACCATAAGGGATTGTTTGGACTGATACAAGGTGCTCACTAGAATAGTGAACATCATACATCAGGCCAACTTCTCACAGGCCCCTTCCCGTTTGCAAATGGCATAGTGGCATTTGTATAGTCAGTAAAGCATTAAATCTTTTGCATCCATATTTCGGTCACCCAAATAAAAAATTTGAAGAGTCGCCATAAACATATCCCTTCCGAATACCAATTCGGTACATAGTCGCAAACACAAATTGTGATCCAGTAACATGTTACTGAATCGAAATTTGTGTTTGTTACATACCAATAGTCTTTTTATGGTCACAAGTGGGCCAATTCTGGGAATCAGACCTCTTGTGAACACAAAGAGGCTTTGAACTACTGGCTCTTTATAAATATTAACAGTTATATCCCATATATGGCTAGACTATGCAGAAAGGCCTTGAAAACAAATGTTGGAGAAAAGTAAATCACAGTATCTATTTTATTTGGGATCAGAAAAGTCAGTCACAGGAATTATAAAGTATTTAGGAGTAGTAACAACTTATCACTGTTTAGATTCGTTTCGTTTCATAATCTTTTATTCGATTGCCACATATTATTGCAACCATAAAAAGTCCAAAGAAAAAACATTAGAATTATACAATGTTTAAAAGACGTATAGGGAGTAAGTCAATCATATTAAAAAAAAAGAATAAGAAAACATAAGCTAAAATTTGGATTACTCATAGTTACGTCGGTATTTGATACAGGCTTTTAAAAAATTAGCTACAAACTTTGCTGTAATAAAAGAGTTCAGACATTGCGTTAAAAAGTTAAAAATGCTGGGTGACAAGTTCTTAAGCCGATTGTTCTTAGTAAGGGCAAAATCCAGACCTTCCTCGGAAAAACATAAAATTTGCAGAAAAAAAGAATGTGTAATGTTGATTGGGGGGAAACATCATCACAGGGACAAGGAATAATAACAGGGGACCAGTTTTGGACGTGTGGAAAAGTTACGAGCCGGAAAAAATAATTAAAACTGTTTAGATTCTGTTTCCTAATACTGTTAGTGGCAATACTATTATGAGATAGTGAGTGGGGATCAGTCCATGGTGGCAAATCAAAGGTTTCATGAAATTGGTGAAAATGAATGATGGATTCTGCATGTGTGCATCAACCTGTACATTTTCCATGGAACGCCTTCTTTTAGATTGTATTTGTTTTTTAAATGCAAGGTCCATTTATCTTCACCCCATATGTTTAAGTGGTTATTAGCTCACATGCTCTGGCATTGGAAATATAGGGCAATATGCATCATTTGGAAGTGGTCATTAAAGATTTTATGTGATATAAGGAAAGGTTTTGTTACTTAAACAAACTTTTGTTGACCATTTTAAGCTAATTGTTGTTATTGTTTTTTTCTTTTTTAAATAAGTGCTTGTTGTATTTGTTTACAGCCTGGTCCATGAAAACAAATCAATAAAGACAGAATTTGATATCTAATCGCTATTAAACAATTTAAACTCAATCAACAGCAAAATGATGATTATGGTGTCACAAGTTAAATGTTCCTTCACCGAATGAATATCCTATCACTGATTGCATTAACTTTAATCGGATGTTTGCAGAGATAAAACCATTACAACCTGTGCTTTTTGCTCACAGGGCACAACCACAGAGTTGTCATTACTTTAATACATGACATCTATGACCAGCAATTAATTCAACGATCAAAGAGTTTGAAGGAATTCTTAACACTTCAGTGGCAATTCCATTTTAATAGATCAGTATCATCAGAGCTGTAAAGCTTATCAGCGTACAGTTGCATCATGCAATGAAATTCCAAGTTTGGCAAACTTTTTTACAACAAAGTCCTATATTCAGTACTCACATGGCGGCTGGGTGTGTTAAAGCTGAGCCTCGGGAAAGGGTTGGAGGGCAGGGGGCGAGCCTGCACCTGGGCTAGCATTGTGTAGCTGGAAGACAAAAGATTGTAAAAGAAAACACTGCGTATAAGTACAAAAGGAAGTGGGTTCAGGTATGCTGAGTAAGCTCAGTGAAGCTTTTCAGATAGTCAGATACAACATGCTGATAATTCTCTGGAAAGGAAAAATATCTGCAATTCCAGTTACCATATTTTTTCTTTCTTTACAGAGTATTATAAACATTTCAGAAATGTACTAGGACTTGATACATGTATTGGGCTACTGGCAAGCTCTGGTGGGACTTTGGATCTGTGAGTGACTTCCATATGTTTCCATTGCCAACTGAAGTCTGATCTGGTTTGTGATGATGTGTTAGGGTATTGGTTAGCCCCAGATCTGTGGCTGTATAATTCTGGTGTTCATGAGGCATGTACCCAGGACTGTACCATTTGTGTATGCTTCTCCTAAATAAGTAGCCATTCCCCTGGCTCAGCAAATGCAACTATGAGTCATGTTTCTTTGTGGTGAGTACTGCTGGCCACGGTGACACCTAACTATATGATGTATCAAGGCTGTGTTAGATGCATGTGAACACTCCATCTGTGTTCTTTTGGATGTTTATGAATGGAATTTGACTGTGGCAACTTCTGTTAAGAGCACAGTACAAACTAAATATATTGCATATTTATGCTGAAGTGTAACTGTAATCCTCACACTTCATATCATTGGCCAAGAAAGTCCACTTGCCTTTTGAAGCCAGGAGAACTTTGAGGTACTAACAAGCAGAAACAATGCTAAGGGGATGACTACCTAAAATTTCTGAACATGTTTGAAAAACTGCAGAAACTAATGCTGGTAAATTCAGTACTGAATCAGCCAATTCTGCTGTATTTACAAGAGATTGTGACATTAGGGCTAGATTACTTCACTGCAGCACAATGTAAATGGTCATTTTGCCATCTTTAAACACAGCATCCAATTCGCTTTCACAACTGCACACCATCTATAGGCTAGGTAAACCTCTATTTGTCCTACACCACTTTCACCAGTATGCTTTCTGTAATATAGTCGTGCAGCAATAAATGATGGATGTAATGCTGAATGAATCAAACATTCTCCCCCAGTCAAGCGATATGGGTTAAATCCATCATTCTTTTGCTCACTACACCACCCCAGTTCAGACATGGCCATATGCAAATCAGTCTTGAACCTGCTCCTCATGGGAACAGTCCAGCCCAAATTGCCAAGCTGGGTCCTCCCTGGACCGTAAACAAGCATCCTGGGACCGATTTCAGGGTATATCACCCCTCATCATCCAGGCTAGCTTGAATCCAGTGACACAGCGAGCAAGGGACCCAAGTCTGGGTATACCCATAACACTTAGACCAAAAAATGCTGCAGCAACAAATCAATCAATCAATCATGCATTTGTAAAGCGCATTACTGCTCGAACAGCCAGGTCTTGAGAAGTCTACTGAAGGTCAACAAATGATGGACGAAATGTGAACGATTCAAATCTTCTCCCCCAGTCAGGAGATCTGGGTTTGAACCATCATCCTTCCGCTCTCTATGTCACCGCAGTTTGGACCCAGCCATATTCAAATCAGTCTTGACCATGCTCCTCATGGCAACAGTCCAGCCCGAACAGCTAAGCTGGGTCCTCCCTGGACTGGAAACAAGCATCATGGGACCGGTTTCGGGGTATATCACCCCTCATCAGCCAGGCTAGCTTTAATCTAGTGGCACAGCGAGCAAGGGGCCCCCTTCTGGGCATACCCATTCCACTCAGGGCGAAAAGTGCTACAACAACAAATGATGGATGGAATGCTGAATGAATCAAACATTCTCCCCCAGTCAAGAGATCTGGGTTAAATCTATAGTTCTTTTGCTCACTACGCTGCCCCAGTTTGGACCCAGTCATATGCAAATCAGACTGGTCCTCATGGAACAGTCCAGCCCGAACTGCCTAGCTTGGTTCTCCATGGACCATAAACAAGCATCCTGAGACCGGTTTTGTATATAAAAAAAAACTATGGATTTAACCCAGATCTGCGACTGGGTTGATTGGTTCAGCATTCCGTCCATCATCTATTCTTTTTACATTTTTTGCCTCAAGTGGGAAGGGTATGCCCAGACCAGGGTCCCGTGCTCGCTAAACCACCAGATTCAAGCTGGACTAACTAATGAGGGGTGAAACCCCGAAACTGGTCCCAGGATGTTTATTTCTGATCCAAGGAGGACCTGGCCTGCCAGATCTGTGACTGGGGGTGAATGTTTGATTGGTTCAGCATTCCGTCCATCATCTGTTCTTTTTGCAAGTGGGAAGGGTATGCCAAGACGTGGGTCCAGTGCTTGCTACAGCACCGGATTCAAGCTAGCCTGGCTGATGAGAGGTGAAACCCCAAAACCGGTCCCAAGATACTTGTTTCTGGTCCAGAGATGGACAAAAAAACTGATTTACACAAATATCTAAACCAGGGAGTGTGCATACTAGTAGGAAAGGGTAAGGAGATGATCAAGAAATCCTAGAAATTTCCGGATAGAATCAGTCACAGTAACCCTCAGATCACCATTGTGCGAAGTAGCCTTTAACGGCTGCTGGCGGAAGCTTCAAACTACCAGCTGGCAATGTTGTGCTTGGAGCAGCGCTAAAGATGTTTCGCAGTACCCTTTTACCTGAAATGGCCTCGTTTCCCTGACATGATTACATGTGTCCTGAGGACTACTTTCTCACGTCTTTGACTGCCACATTTTCTGAAACTAAGATTATCTACTTGCCGGATTACTGCCATCACCTTGGCTCTTCGTTTTCATTATAATACCTATCCTTATGAGCCAGTGTAGGAAATTTGCTATCCCCGCGCTCTACAAGCCTCTTCTGCTATTGGCAATACTGTCCTGGCTATGACTTCCAGGTATCATTGCTCATGAGTCCCTCACCTCCCTGTTTTCGTCCTGATGAAGTTGTGACCCAGATCCGGGTCTGACACCAAAACGCACGTCGGCGTTGGAACCCCCGTGTCTCCACTACCTCTATCTCCCCCCTGGAGAAGAATGTGCACCTTGTATTGTATGATCGTATGAGGAGTCTGTCTCCCTTAATGCCTTTCATTTTTTACTATGTTAAAATCTGTATTTGTCTATGTGTCAGGGAAAGAAGCCTGTTGGTATTTGTATATACACTTATTGTGATCCAATGAACTATGATCTGATGGTCTGTCTGAGTTTGTCTGAGTATGTGGTTGTGTGGTTGTTTGACAGAATGTGTGAGTGTGAGACTCATGATGTTTATTGACTATTGTGATGTTCACCTTTTTTTTACCTTTTTGTATCCTGCTGATTGAAAAAGGAAAATAAATATAGAATATTTTTCTACCAAACTGTATATATCATGATATGGAGGGTCTTCTGGCTGTTAGGACTATGTTTTGTACAATGGTGACTTGTTAGCACCAATTTAAATAAGTTTTGGGCAGAGAGTGTTTGTTTGTCGTATTATTAATTTCCATGTTTTCCCTGCTCACTCTGCCAGCTATCAGATTCAGGGGCCTCCTTCTGTGAGAGTGTTTTCTTGTCCAGAGATGACCTGGCCTGGCAGTAGGGCTGAACTGTTCCCATGGGGAGCAGGGTCAAGACTTATTTGCATATGGCTGGGTCTAAACTACAGTGGTGTGGCGTGCAAAACAAAATATGGAATTTATCGAGATCTGTGACTAGGGGTGAATGTTTGATTGGTTCAGAATTCTGTCCATCATCTGTTCTTTTTGCATTATTCACCTTAAGTGGGATGAGTATGCCCAGACGTGGGACGGGTGCTCGCTGCGCCACCAGATTCAAGCTAGCCCGATGCATGAGGGGTGAAACCCCGAAACTGGTTCCAGGATGTTTGTTTCTGGTCCAGGGAGGTCCTGGCATGGCAATTTGGGCTGGACTGTTCACATGGAGAGCAGGGTCAAGACTGATTTGCATATGGTTGGGTCTAAACTGGAGTGGCATGGTGTGCACATAAATGATGGATTTAACCCAGATCTGTGACTGGGGGTGAATGTTTGATTGGTTCAGCATTCTGTACTTCATCTGTTCTTTTTGCATTTGTCTCCCTAAATGGGAATGGTATGCCCAGACATGGGTCTTGTGCTCGCCACCCCACCAGATTCAAGCTAGTATTGCAGATGAGGGGTGAAACCCCAAAACCGATCCCAGGATGCTTGTTTCTGGTCCAGGGAAGACCTGGCCTGGCAGTTTGGGATGGACTGTTGCTACTGGGAGCTGGGTCAGGCCTAATTTGCATATGTCTGGGTCTAAACTGGTGTGACATGGTGTGCACATAAATGATGGATTTAACCCAGATCTGTGCCTGGGGGTGAATGTTTGTTTGGTTCAGCATTCCGTCCATTATCTGTTCTTTTTGCTCCTGTAATATAGTCAGCAGCAATACAATTGGTTTGAGCTAGGTCTTTCAAAATTGCTACATTGTTAGTTTCAATGCTACGCCAACTGGATAAATGGCTTAGAAACTTTCATGACCTACACAATTTGTTTAAAAAAATATGCAATGGTTATGTTTTACTAGCTATTGGGTTCCATTAACTGAAACATACAAGCAAATCACTACTTGAATATTGAACAAGTAATTTGCTCGAAACTTCATTGACCATAATTTAATTTCTTGACTTTCTCTATCTCATAGCTTTTCACAGGAAGAATTGTGAGAACGCAGGAAACCAAGGGCTGGTATAGGCTTTGGCGCACAAGCTACTCTGTCACAAATGTGATGGATATCCTGTCCACCGTATGACAAGTGCCACAGGATATAATGAAAGCGTAATACAGTGGACGAGAAATCTGTCACGTATGTGATGGAGTATTCCAACTGTCAAACTCTAAATGAGACCCTTTTGTACTTGTTGTTAGTAACAGAATAGAAAGAAGCATAGCTCAAAACATAATCTGGAAGAAGTTTGTTTTTTATTTAACATACAAAATCTCTGAGGGCATTGTGTTAGCAATGTGTGTGATGAATACATGTCACCAACCCAGAATTCCAAGAATCACCAACTTTCCAACAATTTGTGCTACAACAGCCAAAGGTAAGAAAATACAAATCTCAAATGTAGTTTGCCAAACATCAGCCTTGGAAACAACTCTTAACTTCTTCCATCCTATGCTCCATGTGAAGACAGTAATGTGTGGTATTGTTTGTGTAGAGGGAGGTCTATGAATTTTGATTGATAAGGCAGGTCTTGCTAGCAACCATATAGAAACTATTTTTGCAGACAAATACAAAATAAATATTTCCCACAGTTCAACTAGCATAGCATGACTGTATGGGTAGCCTCATTTTTGGATGTACGCAAACTCACAATTGCAAAAAGGTATCAACAAGTTTACCAGGGAAATTAAAGCTATTAGTTAGGCATTAGAAATTTAGTTTGAACTCTTGTCAAATTTAGTTTGAAGTCTTGTGTAATTTTATATGTGTTGTAGGGACTGGGAATTCAGAAAAAATATTGAGCAAATGCACTAAAACCTGAGCTCAAAAAGCTTGATTACAAAAAAATCATTGTCAACAAATTTAATTAGCAAAATGTACAAAAAAGAGACAGAGGAAAAATATCCTGGTACTTGCCGAAGGAGAGCAATGGTCAGAAATATTTTCTTTCTCTCTAGTGAAAGATCTTGGGTCTACAAGGATAACACTGAACATTCAGAAAGAGCCTCCACTAAAAATGTGGAAAGATTACCTATGGCCATGCAAGAAAGGCTGTTTTCACTTTTTACAACTCTGCACATGCTGAGTTAGTAGGAGACAGAGGATATGGAGAAGTGGCGGATGTGCCAGGATACTCTCCCGGATACGTTGTGCACTAACCAAATACACATGACAACATAAATACAGAAGCATAGGCAGGGTAAGTAAAGACTGGGCATGGCAGGGGTGACACGGTGAAGTGAGATTTTTTCTGGGGAAATTATAGGCTTAAAAAAGAAAATGGTATTTGTCCACGTGGAACCGGCTATTTGTGATGTGTGGCAATTTCACAAAACAGGACACACAACAGTTCACGAGATGCATAAGTAGGATCAACTCCCTGTTCAGTAGGAGCAGGAGCGAAGAGGACTTGACATGGGAGCAGGGGATTACCACTTCCTCCTGCAAATAAATGTTTACAAAAAACAAAACAAAACTACTCAGGCAAATAGAACTGTAAGAAATAAAGCAAACTATCATTTAGCACTGGAACTACCAATTTGACACCAGAGCTTTCACCTACATCCCTCGGAGGCACACAAAAGTGAGAGCTTGCAGATAATCTGGCTACACTGAGAACAAAAAGACCTACATTTAACAAATGTCTGTTTTGTCTAGATTACAACATTTATCCATTCCAACTAAACGAAAGACTATAAAAGTCATCAATAAATGGACTTATTACGAAGTTGAATCCCCAAAAACTAAAGAGACTGCACAGAACAAGGTGAGTACTGCTGCCACAACAGCTCACTGTACACTGGATACTGTACACTGGGCACTGTTTAAAAGCAAAGAGTCCACCAAAAAATTCATTCACCCCTTTAGAGGATTCAGAGAACACATATTTCATCCCTCAAGTCCTTCAGAGAATAGACAAATGCAATCCTCTACCTATTGGCTCCATGTCACCAAGGGAATCAAGAAGAAATCCCTTCTCAATAGAAAACATGACTTCCACAAACAAGCATTTGCAATGCAATAGGTCTCGCATTTACGCGAGTTTGATCTATTGGCATTGTTAATGACAATGGCTTTTATTTATGGTTCAAAAACCAATACATAAATAAAAGCAATGTTATTTACAATAAAAGTAGCTCAAATTCTCGCAAATGCGAGACCTATTGCATTGCAAATGCTTGTTTTAATAACTTTAACCATGCTGCGGTGGAGCGGGGCTAAAAAAACATTGGCATAGCTGATAGGTCAGGAAGCCGAGAGCTATTGCCTTTACCAACACTATTTTAACCTAAATCACTGCACCCGTTTTATACATAATCTTGTTCACTAGTCTTACCTTTGTTTTATTATTTTGTTGTTTACACCCTCCCCCCCCCTAATTTAACTACCTGGTAAGTTTTGAATCACAAGGTAATTGACCCGAGAAGACACGTGTGCAGGCAGGAGTGCACTCTTCCATTATAAAAAATGAGAGGATAGTGGTGTTCCCGAGGGAAATGTCCGCACTATTCTATAAGCCACAAATATATATCATGAAATAGTACACGAAGAGTTAGAACAACGCAATAGAAACAGTAACGGTATCTTGGGTGCTAAAGAAAATCTATGCACCTACTATCCAAAGGTGCTATAGGCAAACACCGAAATGTAAGCCCGAGTCAGTGTATATGGGGAAATTCTAATTACAGCACTCCAAATTGGTAAAAATCAACAACGAGCTCTAGTATATAGCCCTCAGCACTAAAGCTTTTATACACAGGAGTGTTCAGACAAGCAAACACAGATGCAGTTCAAAGGAGCAGTTTCTTTATATATAGTACGGAATCGACAGTTGTGACGCCAATATAATTTGAGATCCAAGTCTGTATTCTTCAAGGTTTCTTTATTCAAAATTTCATAAGGATTTTTCCAGCATATTGTTCGCCAACACGTGTTTCGTCTCTTGCTGAGACTTTATCAAGGCATAAATCATGTGTGGAATTCGTGATGTCAGAGGGGCACTGTTATAATCCAAGGATAGAACACCAAAGTGTGAGGAACAACGTCCAATACCGGTGGTTAGTGCACACGATAGAAGGGCAGCAGCATATAAAGGATTATAGCGGAAAGGCCGACATGACCCGAATTATTTGGTATTACTTTACCCCAAGAAGTGTTGAATGGGTCCTTGTAGTTACAGCGCGTGGTGTATAGCGCAGAGTATGGGCGCAGCTTCAATACAAAACTTTTTGAACAACCTTGATAAGTTGTAATCAGAAACAGCAAAGTGCACTCTTCCATGTTGGTTCAGATCACAGGGACACGTTTAGCATCACAGTGGGGCATTTTCACAAGCAGCCGTCCGGGGAGAGGCTGGCACAGACAGACAGACAGCCCTTCAAGCAGAGGGTTGTTAATGTGGCAGTGTGAGTGTCTTGGCTTCTGTGCCACCTGTAAATCACACGGCCGCATTTATTGACAAGCAGGCTGGCACAGAGGGAGGGAGGTGGCATGAGGCACTTTGTGTATGGCTGTAAATGTGCGTTTGTGGCTTCTGTGTCACCTGTAAATATCAAGGTGTCCACGTTTAGAAATGTGTCCGTTCGGACCTTCGCCCACGCATGCTCTGCCTTTCCTTGGCTTAACACATCCTTTGGAATGATTCCCATGTGCCCTCCTCGGGTTCGGGGGTACCCCCGCCACTGTCTGGCGCCATGTCGCCGGGTGGGCATAAAGCCCCCCCGACAGGCTGCACCGTGCACCCACAGGACAAGAGCTCACACGGGCATCTTTACCACCCTCCACTCGGGTCAATGACGTCCATCCAGATGTCAGCTGATGGCGTGGGCGTCCCCTGGAGAGCAGCCGTGCCACCTCCCCCCACCCCCCTTTTAGGCATGGGCCGGGTGAAAACGCCCCCATCGGGCAGAGAGGAGGCATCTTGAACCCCGTTAACTCTGAACTCCCTGCCCCCGTCGATTAGAAAGACACCCCACAGGAAGGCTTGAGAGAGACTTCACCACATTCTTTTTATCTGTAATGTATAACTGCACCGTATATATAAAATTTTCCCTAATAAAATCACTTGTAATTTAAAAACAAGCACAGAGAGGAAGGGGTGAAGGGAAGAGAGCTTGAATAGAAGGACTAGAGGGAGCATGACGGTAGAAAGGAGCAATGCAGAGGCGAGGGGGCTGGATAGATAGAAAGAGGGTGAGCGGCACGGTGAAAGAGGAAGAGAGTGCGGTAGAGAGCAAGAGAGGGGACTCGAGCGGTAGGTGGAGGGCGACAGATGCGAGGGAAACAGCGTGAGGGGGGAGAGGGGAACAGCGATAGAAAGGGAGAAGAGAGAGAGAGAGAGACAGCGGGTAGGGAGGGAGAAGAAACTAATGGGCATGAGCGCGAGAGGCATGGATAGGCAGAGGGGCAGGGGAAGCGAGCAGAGGCTGGCAGGTGAGTGGAAAGACGGGTCGAGCCATGTGTGTGTGTGTGTGTGGGGGGGGGGGGGGTTAATAGGGCAGCATGGCACCGAGTTGGAACCGGAGCTGCTGCTTTTCCGTTTTATTTTGCTAATCTTCACCCACCTGCTCCGTTTTTTTTTTTTTGCTCATGCTGGTCTGCTTGTGAATTATTTGCAGACCTTGGGAGCTGGGAGAAAGCCAAAGCCCGTGGGAGCCGAGCGAGTGAAGGAGGAGAAAAAAGGGAGAGGCAGTGAACACCTCTGCAAAGACACCTTCCGGCTGGTAGAAGACCTCCTCCCCTCCCCCCTTCGGACAAGACCCGTGCAGAGCAGACGCCGGACAAAATATTACATGTGTGCATGCAGTCGACGGCACCCGCACATTGGGGGCTCGGCATTTCTGTGCAGCCTCCTCCTCCCCCCCGGAGCTGCAATCACTGACAGGACTGCACAAGCGGGAGGCGGCTCGGGCGCAGCACGTCTTCCGGACGGAAGACGTGCGCGTTCACAGAGCTGAGTCGGCTCGTGCACAGGCCAGTAGCGGCTCGTGCACAGCCCTAGCTCCCTTGCCAGTTAGCACGGTGACTATAGAACTCCCTGGCGGGAGCGCTTCGCGCTCCAACGCCAGCTCGCCCTAAAAAGCGCTGATCCTAATCAACCAACCTTCTGTTTTTCACTCTATGCAGCAAGGTTCTGGCTTGATGGCAGGTCTCCTCTGTCCTCGCCTCTCGTTACTGATCCCCTCTGCTACCCGCCTTTAGTAGCTTAGGCTGTGTCTTTCACTTACCCACTTCAAATATGCGTCTGAGCTAATTTTATAAACTATTTAGAAAATCTACGGATACATTTTGGACCAGAAGAAGGGAACAATACATTTTACCAAAAAAAGAATCAATTTTTAAGGTGTAATGAGGAAGGACTCGCCAGTGTCAGTCCTGCTGGACATAGATGATATCAGAGAGCAACACAGAGAAGGTAAGTTCGTTTGGGTGATAAAAAAATATTTTGGGGATAATCTAAAATGCTTTCAGGTGAAAGAGGAGAAAGGGGGAATTCCACCGAAAAGTGAAACGAAACTGCTTAGCACTTTAGGCGTGGCCCAGTGGGCATTGGAAAACTTCTGCTGTTGTCTGAAATAAAAGGTCAATGCAGATCATAGAAATCGAAACAAATGCAATTAAATTGAATCTGAATCGGCAAAAAATTAGAAGTATGTGGTAGATAGCGAGTGACGATAGAATGGAAATGAAGCTAAGGGTATAGCAAACAAGTATCAGCCTAACTGCGGCCGAAGTAAGGGGGAGCGAGAGAGAGTATTTTGTAAAAAGCTATGACAGCTATTCTTGGACCACTCCCTCAGTCGTTTTGTTTCGTTTCGTTTCATAAAGCTTTATTCGGTTTGTGTAAAAACAACCATAAAAGCACATAGATAATACATCATTATATGAATAGAGAAGGAAATTGGTACAGAAAAAATTCAATTAAAAGCCAGGGATTAAAACATCATACTTTTTCTAACATTAATACATTTAAGTAGATAAGTAGCAGTAAAAAAGCAAATATCAAGTTCCTGCATCATAAAAAGTAGACTCATTGCTTCGTCCACATTAAAAATACCATACTTTATATAGTGGAGTAGTGTGGCTCACTGGTTAGAGGTGGCAGGCCTGAGAGCAGAAGTCAGCCTGGGACCAGGTTTCAATTCCCGACGCGGCAGGGTCGTGGGCCTTGGTCAGCGGACTCGATAATTCTCGCTTCGGTGCTTACTCTAATCAGGGGTTCCACTCGGCAACTCTGGGCATTAGCTTGCCTAATCTCCACAACGGCCCCACCAATTCCGGGGATGCCTGGCTCCACCATGGGGACTCCCAGCAAGGGACCATCCCACAGGGAAAGCCAGGACGGGTTCCCCAGAGTTATACAGCGCCGGGACGCCCCGTTGCTGGGGCAGCTGTGCGCTTTACAAGTATACTACATTTACATTTACATTTAAAAACATAGGTTTCAGATAAGCAATGCGATAATTCATATAGAGATTACAAATAAGAAGAAAGTGCACTGTGCTTTGCTTGGTTTGACCATCACAAGGACAGGGACCTACCGGGTGCTTTTTAAGGTGTGGGAAAGCTACCAGGTGGTGCACCAGTCCAAACCTTAATCTGGTAAGAACATATCTGTGTGATATTCTTGATACCTGGCTCAAATATATCTGAAATCCTTCCCCAACTAAATATCTGTTATAAAACAAACAGGTCATCAATTGCTCGCTGTTATGTGACCGCCTTTTAGCTCTAAATAGCAGGAACATGTTTTTCAATTCTGCTTTAGGCATTTCTACTACAGCGTGAGGATTGGCCAGAATATTTAAATCAAATATTTCTTTAAAACTATGTACTATATACTTTAGCCAAGGTATCATAAGATAGTTGTCCAGTTCAAGGCAATCTTCTATTATTAATCTATTAAAGGCAGTCTCCTCTTTTAACTTATGGAACGCCAGGTCATTAAAGGTCTTAGAGCTATCAGTTCTGACAAGTAACTAATTCCAACTGCTCTATGAATTAGTTCAGTAGGGGCAGAGGGTGGTAAACTTAGTAGTTTTTTTAGGAAATTATTTTACTCTGTTAGTAAACTACTATCATGGTAATGTCCCAAGACCCCAGCTCCATATAATGCGATCGAGACGCATCTGGACTGGTAGATCTGCAACATGTCCCTTATGCGTCTGTCGCCTACTTTAGCTGAAAATCTGAAAACTCCATTGGCACTTTTGCCCATTTTAGCCTGGATGTTAGTTATTTCATGGGTGCACTTTCTATCTCTTGAATAAGTAATCCCTAAATAACAGAATTTGTCCACGTGTTGGACTTTCTGTCCAGCTATAAAAAAGGGGTAGTACTTATTACGATCGCTACCACAAACCATAGTATAAGTTTTGCTCTTGTTAATCTGCAACTTTTTTTCTGTTATAAAGTCTGCAAACCTATCTATTAGTCACTGAAGACCATTTGGGGTCCTGGACAATAAAACGGCATCATCTGCATAAAGCAGTACTGGTACCTCTATCCCTTTTATCTGAGGGGCACCTGATTTTACTCGTTTTAATACGGCATCTATCTCATTAATAAAAAGAGTAAAAAGCAGAGGGGCAAGGACACAGCCTTGTCTAATGCCACATTTCACACTAAATTTTGGTGTGCATTCCCCTCTGACCCCATACCGGACAGAGGTCTGTAATTTTTCCTACAGCCGTGCTAAAAAATATATTATTTCTTCCGGGGCCCCAAGTTTCAATAGTGTTCGCCATAAATTTGAATGATCAACTAAATCAAACGCACAGCTTAAGTACGCAAAGCAAAGGAAGAGGGAGCCTTGTTTGGCATAGGTATATTTACCAATGATTAAATCTAGATTACTACATTGTTCCAGTGTTCCTCTTCCTTTCCTAAAACCATATTGGGTGTTGGGTAAAATCCTGTTGGTCTCTGCCCACTCTTCAAGCCTAACTAACAGAACCCTGCTCATTATTTTGACAGAAGAATCCAGAAGGGAGATTGGATGGTAATTCCTAGCTTCCGATTTATCCCCCTTCTTGTAAATGGGAATGATGATGGATTCTCCCCATGTAGGTGGGGCTCCGTTACTTACAGCAGCATTAAAAACAATCGTTAATAAGGGACACCGTAATGCCTCAGTCTATTTGGAACACTGGAGATCACCTTGATACTTCATGTTGTGTTAGAAACTATTTGTAAAGCACACTTACACCTAATATTTGGTTTCATGGTGCTGCAAATAAAGAATATTCAGGTTGCTCAACTGCCTAATTTTGAGAAGAGACAAGTCCTGAGGCTTTTAAAAACACAACAAAGAAGGAATGCAACGAAGAGAGATAAGAGGAGAGGATTCCAGATGGACAGGACCAGCACTGAAAATCTATGTTGCAAAAGAGGTTTTTTCTTATTTGAAGACAGATAGAAGAAAATCCAATGACGATCTCAATAGTCTGGTACAACTGTAAGGGCTCCAATGCTTATGTAGAAAAGTGGGAGACTAGCCATAAAAAGAACAATTGACACAACAAGAAACTTTGCATGTAATGCGATAACGAAGTGGGAACAAAATGAAGTCATGCAAGCTGAGGATGCTCATGAATGAAACGAGTGGCACCTAAGTTCAGAACAGCTGCTTGCCTCTGTGTATGTTGAAATTGATGAAGAAGGCCCTCTAGAATCCCTAAAGAAAGAGAGCTGTGGAATTTAGCTCAGAGACAATAACAGCAGAAATGACAGGCCAATTACCCTGTTCATTCAGGAAAGGGACAACTTTCCTTAAGTGGCACCAAAACCTAAGAGCAGCTAGAGGCAACCACTGACAATAATACAGCATTAAAAAGTACCCTGAAGTTATGTACAATTTTGGGTGACGGGGAAAATGTCTGTTATAATGTGCGATGTATATTGGACCACTTCTTCAACTACTATATGTTCTTCAACTACTATATGTTATATGTTCAGCTACTATATGTTATATGTGACTGTGGCAAACACAGTCTTACACTCTCATGAAATTTTCATTAATCGAGACTACCCAGAACACCATAAAACGGGCTAGAAATAGCAACAGAGAGGCACTATTGGAAGAACACGCAAAACCTCCAGAAGACACGCTCACTTGTGTTACCACATACACAGCTGACTCTAATAAAATATGCAAGATTATAAAGAAGCATTGGAACATCCTACAGTCTGGGAGTTTAACTATGCCACAGCCTAGGATCGCTTTCAAACATAAACAAGCATTGGAAATGCAATAGGTCTCGCATTAGAAAAGTTGGAGTTATTGGTCTTGTAAATGACATATTTTATTTATTTGTTGGTTTTTAAAATTGCTAAATTGATGGCTTTGTCATTTACAATGCCAATAGTTATAACTTTCGCGAATGTGACACCTATAGCATTTGGAATGCAACATGTTTTGTATTTACGTGACTTAGATGGCAGCTCTGGTCGTTAGGCCACATCTCTAGAGAGCAGGAGTGCAGCAGGGGAGAGAAGCACAGCAATGCAATAGGTCTCGCATTAGGAAAGTTTGAGCTATTGGTATTGTAAAGGACACATTTTTTATTTATGTGCTTGTTTTGAAAATAGCGAAATTAATAGCTTTGTTATTTACAATGCCAATAGTTTTATCTTTCGCAAATGTGACACCTATTGTAACACAATATGTGTTGTGAGGGTGAGGGTGAGGGGTTGAGGGTGAGGGGTTGAGGGTGAGTGAGGGTGAGGGGTTGAGGGTGAGTGAGGGGTTGAGGGTGAGTGAGGGTGAGGGGTTGAGGGTGGGTGAGGGTGAGGGGTTGAGGGTGAGTGAGGGTGAGGGTGAGTGAGGGTGAGGGGTTGAGGGTGAGTGAGGGTGAGGGGTTGAGGGTGAGTGAGGGTGAGGGGTTGAGGGTGAGTGAGGGTGAGGGTGTGTGAGGGTGAGGGGTTGAGGGTGAGTGAGGGTGAGGGGTTGAGGGTGGGTGAGGGTGAGTGAGGGTGAGGGGTTGAGGGTGAGTGAGAGTGAGGGTGAGTGAGGGGTTGAGGGTGAGGGGTTGAGGGTGAGTGAGGGTGAGGGGTTGAGGGTGAGGGGTTGAGGGTGAGGGGTTGAGGGTGAGTGAGGGTGAGGGTGAGTGAGGGTGAGGGGTTGAGGGTGAGTGAGGGTGAGTGAGGGTGAGGGGTTGAGGGGTTGTGGGTGAGTGAGGGTGAGGGGTTGAGGGTGAGTGAGGGTGGGTGAGGGGTTGAGGGTGAGTGAGGGTGAGGTGTTGAGGGTGAGTGAGGGTGAGTGAGGGTGAGGGGTTGAGGGTGAGTGAGGGTGAGTGAGGGTGAGGGTGAGGGGTTGAGGGTGAGTGAGGGTGAGGGTGAGTGAGGGTGAGGGGTTGAGGGTGAGTGAGGGTGAGAGAGTGAGGGTGAGTGAGGGGTTGAGGGTGAGGGGTTGAGGGTGGGTGAGGGTGAGGGTAAGGGGTTGAGGGTGAGTGAGGGTGAGGGGTTGAGGGTGAGTGAGGGTGAGTGAGGGTGAGGGGTTGAGGGTGAGTGAGGGTGAGTGAGGGTGAGTGAGGGTGAGTGAGGGTGAGTGAGGGTGAGTGAGGGTGAGTGAGGGTGAGGGTGAGTGAGGGTGAGGGGTTGAGGGTGAGGGGTTGAGGGTGAGTGAGGGTGAGGGGTTGAGGGTGAGTGAGGGTGAGTGAGGGTGAGTGAGGGTGAGGGTGGGTGAGGGTGAGGGGTTGAGGGTGAGTGAGGGTGAGGGTGAGGGGTTGAGGGTGAGGGTGAGGGGTTGAGGGTGAGGGTGAGGGTGAGTGAGGGTGAGGGTGAGGGGTCGAGGGTGAGTGAGGGTGAGGGGTTGAGGGTGAGTGAGGGTGAGGGGTTGAGGGTGAGTGAGGGTGAGGGGTTGAGGGTGAGTGAGGGTGAGGGTGAGTGGTGGATGTGGTGGTGATGGTGGATGTGGTGGTGGATGTGGTGGTGGATGGTGTGGTGGTGGGTGTGGTGGATGTGGTGGTGGATGTGGTGGTGGTGGATGTGGTGGTGGTGGATGTGGTGGTGGTGGATGTGGTGGTGGTTTTAGATTTTGACATTCCTTGTACAGTCTTAAACTTCGATGAAGCAGTATTTTAAACAGTTGTATTGTGAGCAGAGAATTTTACGCCATGGTCTCTCCAACGTTCGGCTCAATTTTCGCTCGCCGTTCATGTGGGAGAGGAAGGTTTTACAGTAGACTAAGCACACTGGCTGGCAGTTGGCTGCAATTATTAACCAGAAGTGAATTCCGCACACTTTCATTAATCTGCCTCACACATACCCGCTACATTCAACAGTGACGTCCCAGTTACAAACGTCCTTTCAGATAGCCTACCACGGGGCGAGCAGGTGAGGAGGCTTGTAAAGTGAGGAGGGGCGCAAGGGAGCGAGCTGTCGGGAGCAAATTTACAAGCCATCTGGAAGAAGAGTCAGCCTATTCCTGTGCCAACTGTCAGTTTTGGTTCAGAAAAGGCAATCGGTTCACTGGAGGCGGATGAGGATTCCAGCTAAGGCAACTTAAATGTCTAGATTGCTAGCAGTTGTTTGTTAAAGGGTCGCGCTTCAAACGAAAAGAAATGCAAAATGCAAGGAGGTTTAACATGAACCAGATTCCACATTAATACAAACTTCCACAGCACGTCCGAGGAAAAAGGTGCTCAGATTTACGGCGTATACTCAAACGAAATTAGACTACAAACAAAATATAAAACTATCAAACGAAGGATTAACCATTTCTGGATAGTTCCCGGTGCAGTTATAAAGCACTATACGGCAGGGTGTTCAATTTGGAGGGCTCAAGAAAAAGGATACATAAACAAGTACTGCAAAACTAGAACTGTGTTGCTTTTGAAGGGTTTGCATCGACACAAGGGAACTTCAGAATGGCTACCAGTGCGTTACGACATATACAGATGCATAAAAGGTAATCTTGCAGGCAGTAATAAAGAATAGTCGTTGGAGATGGCCACCGAAGCATGCAAAGTTGCAAACATTTTAGTATTTTAAGTATACCGTTTGAACATGGACAATCATTATTTTACAACAGTAAAGTAAAAATATTAAAGTAAGCAAGAGTAAGAAAAATAAGAAATAAACGATATTTACTGCTGCCAGGCCCTCGGCAAAAAAATGAAAACTTCAAAAATGGGGAGAGGGATGGGAAACACAATCAGGCAAGCGAGAGACATGGCGGCATTGAGCAGCTTCCAGGCCTTAGCACAAGCATCAGTGGTGGGTGGAGGGGGGGGGGGTTATTTTATTTAATATTTTACACTGGAAGCAATAGTGCCTGCTTAACTATGGCTGGATCAGGATTTCGATTGAAAAGGCATATTTTGTTAATAACTTTAGCACCGCTTGGCATTTCTGGACAAAACTTTCCAAAAATAAACAAGAAAGGAAACAAGACGGAGGGCATTGCTGTGGGGAGGGGGGGAGGAGAAATGCACACGGCGGGCAGGGGAGGGGGCGGAGCGGGGAGAGCGGCATGAGGGTGTGAAGCAGCCGGGGCCTTTGAAGTGAAGCTAAGCTTCACTTCAAAGGTGTGGGAGGAGTGCGGCTGAGGGAACAGACGGCGATTTGGTGATGTGCACGCGCATTTTAGGTCAATGCGCTTGCGCATTGACCTAAAAGCCACGGGCACAGCAGCAAATCGCCACAGTTAGGTAAGCTTTGTTTAAAGCCCTATAGTCTCGCTTCTCTCAATGCGCATGCGCATTGATAGGTCACGAGACCTAAAAATATGCTGGTGCACACAAGACCAAGGGTATCAGACAGTCCAGACCAAGGGACCCTGTGTTCTCTGCCCCCTGGGAAGGGTCCTTTCCCCTGTGGTTCCTGCACTGTCTGTAGCCTGACAACAGCGACAAAAGAAATAAAGCTGACAAACACATCCACCTTGATACAAAAGGCACATACTAACTGGAATACAAAAAACTGTATGTACACAATCACATGCCCCTGTGACTACCAGAGTAGTCAAGACCTGCATTAATGAGCAGCAATATCAGGTGTAAAAGAACTATCACTAAAATGTGCACATACATTAAAGACCTTGGCCACAGAGCTGTTGATTTACAATGGACTGTGCTGGAAGCCCCTCCGATTTTGAGAAAAGGTGCACTCTTTAAAAAGGGAACAACACTGGATTTTCTATCTGTACACACATATTCAGTGATTAAATGGAGATATACCACGAAGAGAAACAGGTCGCCTTCACTAATCATTTGCTAATGTTTATCTGGCAATATGCTATTTCACACATTATGTGTGTTCTCCTTACTGGCAACACATTCCACCTCTGCCATGGGAGTAACCATGACACACGCATTCTACCTCTGGCTATTGGCCAGAACCTAGTGGGTTATCAGACTCTGTAAAGACACCGCATGATTAGTACTTGACTACACTATTTCAGTGAGACTTAGCTCTGTTTGGCCCTGTCAATTCTCTACTGCATACACGCCCACATTCAATGGGAGCGCTCCAACGATTTTCAACTCTGTCGCGTTAATTGCTAGCAACAATTCATGTGATACATGGTCTCCTAACCCAATACAAGAGGGCCCCCGCAATCCTCAGCCCATCACTGCTGACCTTTGATCAGCAATTAACCATGCCGAGCTGCCTGCCTCTACACAATGGGATTCACACAATGGCGCATATTTATTTTTATTTATTTATTTATTTTTGCATTTATAGTGCGCACAGATACCCACAAAGGGTTTCCCGGCGCCAGGACTAAGAGACCAAACAACGCAGAAAGCAACGCAACCAAAGACCATAATTATTTGTTGAAAAGCCAGGTTTTAGCGCCTTTCTTAAATCTGGCAAAGTTCTCCTCTTTCCGTAAAGCTAGAGGAAGGGAGTTCCAGAGGACTGGACCCAGATGGGAAAATGAT